>NC_060119.1:270835664-271460664 GCF_021461395.2 Schistocerca americana | reverse complement strand
TGTGATGTCCTTAGGTTAGTTAGGTTTAATTAGTTCTAAGTCCTAGGCGACTGATGATCTCAGAAGTTAAGTCGCATAGTGCTCAGAGCCATCTGAACCATTTGAACCATGTTGTCTGGTTGGATGAGTCACGCTTCAAATTGCATCGAGCAAATGGACGTGTACGGATATGGAGACAACCTCATGAGTCAATGGAGCCTGCATGTCAGCAGGGGACTCTGGAGACTCTGTAACGGTGTGGGGTATGTGCAGTCGGAGTGATATGGGACCCCTGATACGTCTAGATACGACTCTAACAGGTGACACGTACGTAAGCATCCTATCTGATCACCTGTATCCATTCACGTCCATTGTGCACTCCGACGGACTTTGGCAGTTCCAGCAGGACAATGCGACACCCCTCACGTTCAGAAATGATTGGCTTGACAAAGACCCTTCTGAGTGTAAACACTTACGCTGGCAGCAGTCCTCTCCAGACATTGACATTATTGAACATATCTGGGATGCCTTGTAACGTTCTGTTAATGATTTATGGACAGCCCGGCAGGAATCATGGTGTCAGTTGCCTCCAGCGCTACATCAGAAAGTAGTCGAGTCCATGCCACGTCGTGTTGCGGCACTTCTGCATTCTCGCGGGGGCCCTACACGATGTTAGGCAGGTGTACCAGTTTCTCAGGCTCTTCAGTATAGTTCAGAGTTTAACGTGATTATTCACAAAGTAACACACGTGATACGAAGAATGGTAACTCATTCTCTGTCTATTCTCAGTTCCGTAAGTCAAGCGGCAGAGTCCTGTTCTGGAGCACATTCAGATCCCTCGAAATATGGAGTCCCTTCAAACGTTACAGTACTGTAGTGATCGTTCATCGCCCACAAACAATCACCTATACGACTGAATCGCGCACGTTACACTAGGCGGGTCTGCCTTCTTCCAGAACTTGCCACCAAGTGTCCCCAAATAGCTCCCTTGCGCTCTTCACTCGATAAGTCCCAGACTCCATTCTACTGCCATAGTGTTCCGCTAGTGTCCGCTTTTCCATTGGCTGAACGTCATTCCCACCAACGACACATCATCCTTAAGCTCCACAGACATGATCTGATTGCCTCGGGCATGGATGTATGTGATGTCCTCAGGTTAGTTATGTTTAAGTAGTTCTAACTAGTAGGGGACTGATGATCTCAGACGTTAAGTCCCATAGTGCTCAGAGCCATTTGACTCAGATGGTGAGTCCCATAGTGCCTAGAGCCATTTGAACAATGATCAGATTCAAGTTGACCACTTCTCGTGCTAAGCTAATATATTAAAATAATATTTAAATAAAGAAATGCTACAACCATTCGGTCACACTTACAACATTCACAATAAATATGAAGAGAGGTTTGTCCGCAAATAAAAAAGTTAGAATTCTTGCGCAAGAGCACTCACGTTAAATGAGAACGAATTGTCGTTTAATATTGTTTAAACAATTATTTGTGCCTTCTTGACACATGCATCTTTTGGTTCTCTTTTCGGTTGTGGTGTCCGCTAACACATGCAATTGACTACTGTTAAAGAAGCACAGTTTTTCCAATAGCAGTTGCCTCTAACATTTAAATAAAGTTACTTATAAAACAATAATATATTCATTAAATAACTACACAAGTATGACAATAAGAGGTATTGATGCTGCATTCATTTACTGTGTAATTATGGCAGATAGAATGTTCTGACAACCGTTTGCGCAATGAAACATTTATAAAGGACGTAGTAAATCAGTACATGAAATAGATACAGGTACATAGCTTTCAGGAATGATAACTAGAAAGCAACGCTATCACCTGAGATAGCATTTGTTGCAAACGCATGAAGCGTTTAAAGGAGGTTCATTGTGAAAAAAATGTTTATCACTGGGAAATATTAATTTCTGTAGCTTTAAAGATGGTATTGTGGAATCTCAAAGAGCTGAAACTAGGCCATCTTTAAGCGTGTCTGACACACCGCCATTTCCTGGAGCATATTCTGCACAAAGGTAATGTGAGAATCAGCCATCGAAAATCCCAGCACTTTGCTCCTGAGCTCGCCTGGAGCGGTAACGGCCAACTAGCCGGGCTCTCCACGGCGTGCCCTGTGCCCTGGGCCCGCTACAGTGCAGCCGCTCAACAAATTCATCTCTGCTCAGTACCACGCCAAGGTGGACGAGTAACTCGTCCACATACCCGTAATGCGTGAGAAACAGCGTGCTGTAAACGAATTTCCTATTCGCCCACACATGGAGCAGCCCCTCCTTCAGGCATGACAACGGTGGACCACCTTTGAAACGATCTGACATGTTGGGTTCACTGTCAAGGATCATCTCCCACACAGTCCCGACTTAGTCCCATTCCATTTGAATCTTCAAACTCATCATAAACACTATCGACCGCAAGAAACCTTTATGTTTGAGGTTACCGGTTTCGGTCAGTTACTGATCATCTTCAGACATCGCACCATGATGGTAAGCGGTGGCGGAGGACGGAGCAGGCGTTACGAACTCCACGAGCGTTAACTGCACAACTGCAGTTGACTTTCGTGGAGTGCGTAACACCTCCTCGATTCTCCGCCACCGCCTACCATCATTGTGTGTTGTCTGAAGGTAACCACAAACATAAAGGCTTCTTGCGGTCGAAACTGTTTACGTTCAGTTTAAAGTACTAGGAAAAACCGCCGATCTCCAAGAGAAATGCTCTCAAAAATTAATATTTAAATCTGTTTCCAAAACTCAAAGAACACCTTCGAATATGTCACTTTGACAGCGATGAAGCGGTGCAAGTAGAGGTGAAGTTGTGACTCAGTCAACAAAGTCAAACGTTCTAAAACGTCTGTATCAATGAACTGGTCTCTCTTTGGGAGAAATGTGTTCGGAGCCAGGGTGACTCTGCTGAGAAATAAATATGAAGAATAAAGATGTAGAATGTTAATAACGCTTCATTATTTAAAAACGTTTTAAAACGTCGGAAGCTTTAGTTTTCAGTACTTCGTCATAGTTGTTTGTACTGAGAGCCACATGTTAATTGGTGCTGTAATGATCGTTGTTGTGGTACTGTGTTTTATCTAGTGCTGAAGCTTGCTTTATTTTTATAATTTTCGGGAATCACTGAGAGATTTTTGTGGACTATAAAGATTACTACAGATAACTTTTATTAGACAGGGTACGTTGTTTTGGGCTCGGGAATTACTTGTTGGAAGACGCATAAATTAATGGGCACAGTCGTCAACAATTTCACGCAATTTGAATGATGAAACGAAAGTTCTGCAAATAAAACGGTTTTGCCTGCTGAAGTTCGAAATTTACAAGCTAAGTAAGATGAAAGTTAAGTGCAACTAGTCTTCAGATCAAGAACTGTAGTACGCTCTGTAACGCAAACGATTCACGAAGTTTAGTAGCAACAGCAAAATGAGCTACTTACATCAACACTCTTGGAAGAACTTGTATCGATTTGCATTTTATCAGAAAATCTGAAATAATGTATAAAGACCGCTTTCTCTGCTTTTTTTAAACTGTTACCTACTTTTCATGTAAGCTACATCATATGTCTCATGGTTTACTCATATTGCAACCATAACCATTTATTCTGGGTATTCGCTTAACTTGCACCCCTTCTATTTCGTTAACTTTTCGAGTGATCGAAACGAGGTTTTTGGCAAATAATAGTGATCGTAGGGTCTCCTAACAACGCTGTATGGTTAATACTCATAACTCTTATATCAAGCGAGATCCTGAGTGATTATTCTTTTCTTTGCAGTGGAAATATATACCTTTTAACGACTTCTGAAAGCTCGTGAAGCGATAAGAACAATAATATAACGATTGCTAGTGTTGGCATCGCAAGTTTTCGCAGAAGTATCAGAGAAATGCAGTAAACCACAGAACCAACTGTGGTGTCATGTCGATAAGTGCAGCAAGCACAGACGTCTAAGATGCTGGGTTAAAACGTATTTCATCTTTGCTCTTCTACAGGGTGTTTCCGTAAGAGCGGGAAAAAATGTAATAGGACATAGAGAATGCTCCACTGAACAATCTGAGGCAGGGAACCTGGGATTGGAGAAGCCAGTTTAAGGAGATATGGAAGTAAACTTCTCTACCGCTTTGTCTAGCGCTACTGTTTTCGAGATCATTCACAAGTAACATACGTACAAGTTTACACGTACTGTGTTATTTATTTAGATGAACATTCTTCATTTCCTGCACGAGAACAAGGACGAGGAATCTGATTACTAGGAAGTCATGATGCAAATTTTGTTGACTTGACTTGTCCGTAAGGTGCCTCTGCTGTATAGTATTTACATTGACCCCTTGGCTGTTCGTAAGAGGATGTGAATACAACATAACGGGGCACCATCTCACTTCAGTGTGGATAACCGCAACCATTTCAATGCTGTATATCCTGGTCGCTGGATTGGAAGGGGAGGTCCTATTCCATGGCCTGCGAAGCCATCTGACCTGAATCCCCTTGATTATTTCCTAAGGGGATATCTAAAGTAACTTGTGTGTGAGACCAGAGTAGATGTGGAGACGAAACTAGTTGCCAGAATTGTAGCTGACTCTGATATGATCTGATACACACCGGGGACAATTGTTAGGCTGCGTCAGAATCTTGTTCGCCGATGTCGTGCTTGTAGTGAGGTTGATGGCCGTGAGTTTCAGGATATTTTGTAAGATACAGTACAAAATGTACTTTCACTGTGTCAGAGATGGTATTTGCAGTTAACTGTAACTAATGTAAATAAAAAGCACAGAGTAGTGTGATTTTATTCCTATTATTTCCTTAAGCTGGCTTCTCCGACCCTAGGTTCCCTACATCAAAATGTTCAGTGGAGCATCCTCTAGGTCCTGTTAAATTTTTGCATGCTCTTACGGAAACACCCTGTGCATACCACACAGATTCACAATCGGCTACGACTTTTGTAAATGGAAATACGCTGATGATCCGAAACGTTACGAGCGCTGTATAATAGCGTGATAGTCCACGTATGAAACGCAGTACAGTAGCGATTCTGCATGGAATGCATTCGACAGGTCCTTGGTATGTTTCCGTAGGTATGTAGTACCAGATAGTTAAACACAGGCCCAGCACTTCTCTTATAAATTATCGGCCGGTGGTTCGTAGGGACGCAATTGGCGTCCGTTAAAACCCGAGATGTGTTTCATCAGGTTCAGATAAGGCGAACCAGGTGCCCGATGCTTCAGCGTGATTTTACTATCGGCATCTTACACAACTATACCGTTATTCTTAGTGTGTGACTCTGGGATTATCCTGCTGGGATATGACACCGCCGTAGGGAAAGATATAAAGCATGAAGGCACGAAGCTAGTCAGAAACATTATTCACGTAGTCCACAGTTCACAGTTGTCATGGTGCCTTCTATTGCTAACAAAGGTCCCATGGAGGAGAATCTCTTCCAGCGTTAATCCTAAGCCGCAAAGAAAGAACCGTCTGCTGTTCTGCAAAGAACTTAAGGTTAATTTGGGATCATCTCTTATACTGGACTGAAAACACAACTACAGTCTGTAAGAAGGTGTCAGCGTCACTTCATTCATTACAGAGACATAAAATGTATTTCCCCATAATGGTGAAGCTATTCTCCAAGGACTGGCGATGAGTGTTTGCGTGCGTGCGTCTTTTGAAAGGAATCAGTGCGTCGGCTGGTGTTTCAGCTATGTGTGTCGGAATGGACCTGGCTGGCACAGTGTCGTCAGCAAGGCGGGCCACGCCTGTATTCGGTACGCGGAGCCCACTTAATGCGGCACTGCCGGCATACCGAGCGCTCAGCGACCGCTGTGGTTTGCATGCACAACGCCGCCGCAGGCAGGAGCGCAGATGCCAACTGTACGGGACCTTAAAGACAAACTCCGGGGCCCCCGGCAGTCCGTTGCGTGAACCGTATTTCCTTCTCTTACAGTTCTCCACACTACACCAGCACTGTCGTTTTCGTGAAGATGAATTTAAAAGAGGTAACCTACGTTTATAGCATTTGTAGATGTAGAGACACCGTTTGGCAATTTTGATCCGGATATATTCTTCCGCATTGTTAAGGTGACAAAAATAGAGTACAGGTAGCAAAAGTGTATATGCAACTAGCGCTTATATGAGTCGAATACAAAAGCGAAGCCATAATTGAGGAAAAAGTGATACATGTTTTCAACTCATCCCCACTGTTATTCAGTCTGTGCATTGAGCAAGAAGTAAAGAAGACGAAGGAAAAACGTGGAAAGAAAATTAGAGTTCAAGGGGAACAAATGAAAAGTTTAATGCCTGCCGATGAGATCACAAATCTGTCAGTGTATGTATTACACTTGGATAGCGTCTTCAAAATCGTAAAGCAAGAGTAACGGAAGGTAGATGATACTGTGGGATTAGATTGAGAAATGAGCTAATGAAAGTAGTACACGATTTCTGCTATTTTGGCAACAAAGTAGGCAACGATGGCCCGCCCGGATAGCCGTGAGGTCTAAAGCACTGCTTACCGGGCGGGAAGGCGTGCCGGTTACCGGCGCGAATCCGCCCACGGGATTAGTGTTGAGGTCCGGTGTGCCGGCCAGTCTGTGGGTGGTTTTCAAGGCGGTTTTCCATCTGCCTCGGCGAATTCGGGCTGGTTCCCCTTATTCTGTCTCGGTTACACTATGTCGGCGATGGCTGCGCAAACACTTTCTCCACGTACGCGTACACCATAATTACTCTACCAAGCAAACGTTGGGGTTACACTCGTCTGGTGTGAGACGTTCCCGGGGGGGTTCCAGGGTTCCACTGGAGGCTGAACCGCACAATAACCCTGCGTTCGGTGTTACGGCGGTGGGGTGAGTGGACTGCTGTAGCCTGTTGTGGGGTTGTGTACCGCTACGGGCTACGGCGGGGACGAAGCCTCTCCGTCGTTTCTAGGTCCCCAGTTCCCTACAATATAATACCACGGACGATCGCTGACGTAGAGATCATATAAAATGCAGACAGGTAATAGAAAAAAGGGCATTCCTGAAAAAAAGGAAATTTAATTTAATGCTCTGGAGTCTAAGCTGAAGGTATTTGTGAAAGTATAGTTTTGTACCTGAGTGAAACATGAACGATTGACAATTCAGGCCGGCCGGAGTGGCCGTGCGGTTCTAGGCGCTACAGTCTGCAGCCGCGAGACCGCTACGGTCGCAGGTTCGAATTCTGCCTCGGGCATGGATGAATGTGATGTCTTTAGGTTAGTTAGGTTTAAGTAGTTCTAAGTTCTAGGGGACTGATGACCTCAGAAGTTGAGTCCCATAGTGCTCAGAGCCATTTGAACCATTTGACAATTCAGCCAAGACGAGAATGGAAGCTTTCGAAATGTGGCGTTACAGAGAACAGTGAAGATGGGATGGGTAGATTGGCTAACTGACGAAGACGTACTGAATCGAACTGAAGAGAAAATATATATATATATATATATATATATATATATATATATATATATATATATATAAACACAAGCAAACACATTGTGGAATCAAGATAGTAATGCAGAGAAGCTGCGGGAGAGACTTAATGTTATGGACACAGATGACAGAGGGAAACTTGTTACAGGAAGCTGTTCAAGTGTGAAATGGAAGCAGAGCCTTGCACAAGACAGTCTAGTGTGGACAGCTGCATCAGATTAATCGTCGGAATGGGAACGGGAACAACAATTACACTAGGTTGTATGTTTCCAACATTTAAAGCTATAAAAATGTCAACGATCTCCAACGTGAAGGCACAAACAATCAAAAAACCAAGTGAAGAATGAAAAGAAATAGGCTGCCACATCGATTTGTCCAGCATGTAACAGTTTCAATCTCTGTATCTCAGGCTCACCTTGCACTAAATAAAAGAGAAAGACTGAAACAGTGGTGGCTGAATGTATTTAATGAAAGCCCTTTTCAATATAGCAATAACAAATAAGGCGAGAAAGTGTAAATAATATTTGAAAGCTAATTGAAAATGAAGTCTTAGTGGAAGACGATGTCCGTGAAGTTTCAATACTTCGCACGAAGTCGATTCAATGAAGAACTAGGTACTGTTGAAACACCAGCGGAAACCTTCTGTGCGTAAGAGCACAGGAAAGAGCAAGAACTACACGAGATCGGAAATCCAATTTATCAAATTTCAGAAATTTTGTAAATACATTAATTGTTATACTTCTGAAGAAAGCAAGGACGGATAGACGAGAGACCTGGCACAGAAGCATCTTCCGGGAAATCTTATCTTTAAACGACCTGTCACCTGACGATTAAAATGTGCAGGGGCCACGTCATGCTGGAAGACCATATGCACACTCGTAGCCAAACGAACCCCTTCCAATAATTCTGTAAGCTCGTTTCCAAGGAAGTCTATATAATACGGCTCTGTAAGACGCTGTGGTGACGTAACGGGCCATCAACAGATTGTCTATCATACCACACCACACATTCACAACGAAGCGTTCTCGGAAATGGGTCTCCATAAAGGCATGTGTGCAAGTGGCTTCAACAGTAAACGCTGTTAATAGCATTACACGGCGACTTAAAATTAGCTAACGACATAATTCTGATTGTCTATGTGGAAAGAGACCGTGATGCGTAATATCCATATATTCTTTTATGCTTGATACCGACAGCCGTACGCATTCTTCACATGCACCTTCTATCAGCTGAACCATGTGTCCTACTTCACCCACACTCTGTTTATTTGCACGACACAGTAAACATGCGTACTGGGCTTTACACCAGTCTCTCACAATTTAGTGAATACACGAGTAAACACTTTTGAATCAGTTATTCAGCTTTTAGAAAATCGATTACCCTACTCTCTACAGGCAGAATCATCGTTTCCATTACACAAACCGTCTCAGCATACTCGGCATTTGTAGATACGTTCGGCATGCTGAAATGAGGTAATAGAAATAGCTAACAAGTAATAAACACAGTTGAACAATTTAATGTCGTAAACTCAAGCACAATTTCACGAATGAGCCACTGGAATGCCAACACACGAAATGAAATCGTATTTCTGTTGCCAAATGTATCTCTGCAACCGAAAAATTAGACCCATTTAATATGGAATGTTTCATTCGAAGTTATCTGTATTACCGTCTGCTAAGATATATATGCCGGCCGGTGTGGCCGTGCGGTTCTACGCTCTTCAGTCTGCAACCGCGTGACCGCTACGGTCGCAGGTTCGAATCCTGCCTCGGGCATGGATGTGTGTGATGTCCTTACGTTAGTTAGGTTTAAGTAGTTCTGAGTTCTAGGGGACTGATGATCTCATATGTTAAGCCCCATAGTGTTCAGAGCCATTTGAACCATTTAAGATATATATATATAGTTCCTTATAAACATCCTGTATAACGAGGAAAGCGATTGAAGTTGACAACATATTAACAGAAGACTAAATAGCTGTATTTCCGATGTATCACTGCCATCTCTCCCTCGCTCTCTCTCTCTCTCTCTCTCTCTCTCTCTCTCTCTCTCTCTCTCTCTCTCTGCGCGTGTATGCGAGAGAGAGAGAGAGAGAGAGAGAGAGAGAGAGAGAGAGAGACTGTGGGACCATTACCACATAGCAACACGAAGTAGTGTTTCACTGTCAGAGCAAGTTGCCGACGACATACACTTCTGCTTATATGGATAGAGGCGGCGTGAATTCCTCGCGCGGCCGTCTGGAGGTGAGATCGCTGTCCAGGGCATTCCATAAGGTCGCCCAAGGAGAAACGCAGTGTCAGTGCCTGCTCGCAGCGCCGTTTCTGGCAGCTGCCCAAGCTACCCGCTACTGTTGTGCGGCCTTTCTGCTGTCTAGCGCCAATAAACAGCGCCTTCAGCGAGCTTTACGAAATTACCCATTCCGACTTTCTAGCGTGGGTTTAACAAACGCAGCCGCGACGAGTAATTAATGACGCCTCATTCTCCGTAGCAGGCATGCTCTTAAGGTGCATATTAACCATTCTGAAATGCGGTTGTAGCGGTTTTCCAGTCTGCACGTAAGGTTTGAGTAATGCCTACTGTCTAAATAATGAGCAGGCGTGACAGAGGTCAAATACTTGCCCAATAACAGTGTGCCATAATCTGGACAGTTGTACTGCAGCAGATAGACTAATTGGGCTTCAGATAATTTATTGATCTTTATAATTAATATTAGAATCATTTCTGCATACAACCTGATACTCCACGACGTATGAAACTAACCTTTTCCCGCATGTTTGCCCCTATAAATTTGACACGTATATTGAAACACCTAACCCTGCCCCTCCCCGAGTCCACCTCTTTCTCCCCCTGTCTGCCTACCTCCTCCTCCCACCTCTATCTCCTGCTCGTCATTCTCTCTGTCCCTTTTCACCTTCTCTTCCATTCTCTTTTCATTTGCTCCTCCCCCTCAGTCTGCCCACCGCCTACTGTATCCATCTCTCTTCATACTCGTCACCTTGTGTAGTCTCTTCAAAACAGTACAATAAAGCAGGCCCATACCACTCCCACAATCCACCTGTCTAAACATCACCTGTCTACGCATCAGGGCCCTGAAGAAATTCCCCCCCCCCCCCCCCCCAACTGATCTACAGGCCGCCATGCTAAGCAGGTTGATAAAGCAGATAAATATGGCTCCAACACACTACATCTGTCATGCTTGGAAGTGCATATGTTGAGGCCTGGAAAAATGTTTCTTGTCCCCAACAAGTAGGCTGCCCAGCAGAGCACATTGATTTTATAGGCCGATACTGTTTCCTTCCAACGGACCCGTCGTGCAGGGCAGCCTATGTGCCAATGGGCTGTAAGGTCATATTTTTGCCATCCCCATTACTATTGGAAGTAGGTTATAAACCCAATACTGCTGATACTCATGGGGCTTGCAGTTTCTGTGCCAAATTTGGTTTAAATCGATGCAGGGGTTTCAGAGGAGATACCTCTACCCCTCCACACACACACACACACACACACACACACACACACATACACTGCTTCTCATATAATAAAAGACAAGTACGTCTGTACTTATATATCACAAAAGTGGTTATAAAACGAACATCAAGAACAGTAAAACAAGGATGGGTATGGGATGTAGCAGAAATAAATCAAGTGATACTACAAAATTAGATTAGGAAATGAAACACTAAAAGTAGTAAAGTTTTGCGAAACAACTGACGATAGCTGGAGTAGAGAGAATATATAATGCATATTTGCAATAGAAAGCAAACTTTTTTCTGAAGAAGAAAAATATTTTAACGTCTGATATAAACTTGAACATTAAGTTGTGTTTGCTGAAAGTATTGATCTATGGTATAGACTTATACATTAGTGAAACATTGTCAGTAAAGAGTACAGAAAGAAAGACAACATGAGTTTTTAGTTGCTGTGCTACAGAAGAATGTTGAAGATTAGATGAATCGACTGTGCAGCAGATCAAGAGGTACTGAATCGAATTGTAGAAAAGCAGGATTTACGGCGCTCCAAGGCCTTCAGCGATGAAACCAAATTTGGCCTGCACTCAAGTGATAGTCGTTTGCGTGTGCGATGTAGACCTGGTGAGCGCTATCTCGTTGAGTACATTTGTACAAGACACATAGGCTCCACCTCAGGACTTACGGTCTAAGTAGCGCTCGGTACATGCAAAATGTTGTTAGACCCATTCTTTTGCCTTTCTTGGAACAGGATGGTGATGTGTCGTTACAACAGGACAATGTTCACCCACACACTGCCCAAGAAACTCGATGTGCTCTGCAAAACGTGCAGCAAGTTCCCTGGCCAACACAATCTTCGGACTTGTCTCCAATCGAGCACGTGTGTGCTATGATGGCAACTCGTCAGCCAACAACTCTTACAGAACTACCTGAACAGGTCAAGCAGGCGTGGCATGATGTATCATTTTATCGACTGGATGCCATAGTTGGCGCCTGCATTGCCGCCTGTGGAAGCTGAACACGTATTAAGTGGGTATCTCAGCATGGGTCGATATCTAGTACCCCAGAAAGGCTTATGCTTTTGATTTATAAATGTAATCATTTCGTGTACTCCGCACGCAATCTTGCGACAATAAATCTTGAGGGAACTGGAAACGTCTAAAAGCATGTTCTAATTCTTTCCGGCAGCGTATGAAGCGACGTGCTGACACTATCTTCGTATCTCTTGTTGCACGGCACACTAATTTTAGCTTGAAATTTAGAACGTCGAAATATCTAACATACTGTTGCATACACGTTTACCACATCTAAATTGCCGTAAATGTGAAACACGAAACCACAGTCCATCACGTTCAATACCTGAAGAACGTGGTTTATTATACTACTGAACAATGAGCTCTCAGATTGTTTTTAAAAAAATGACATATCAGTCAGCAGTATTGACCTTATAATGTTTGTCTAAAAACTAGATGATGCCTGGCATTGAATATGTAGGTACTCATTTTGCCACTTTTCTATTAGAAAGGAAAACAAAAAATAAACTTTGTTTCCAGTGTAATACCAATGAAATTCGTTTCCGTGTATGCGTGAAAACACCTTTGAAATTATGCAACAATATAAGTACAGCAACCAATTTTTTAAAAAACATCTCTATGGCAATGCCTCTTCATAACCGTAGACGGCTATTGCTTTCGTCTTCGGCCTTTTGCGCTCCGCTGTTGAAAGTTGTCAGAAGCACTGACAGGTGGCAGGGATTTCCTTAAGTTGACTTGGCAGTATGAGTGTCTTAGCAGTAAAGAATAAAAGTATTAAAACTTCGTTCATGATGCGCCATTTTTTCACTCATCTCAGTGTTTATTATATGATATATTATGAACTTACCTCCACGGCGATTATTGCCTGACATTAAGGGATAAATATGCCAAGTTTGGTTTGTACCGGTCCACTTGTTTAGGAGTAGAAGTGACACAAACACACATTCAAGCGTACATACATACATACATAAATTTTATAATATGTATGGATTTATTACGTCAGGATCGCCTAATAACTACAGTCTCACATTACTGGTTTTAGCAGTTGAATGCCATCCTAACGTGTGATTAATGCACGAACAGCTTCATCAACATACATGAAAATTCAATCTATGCATGCTGAACATCATGGAGCGGTATCAGATACATCAATCAATTACACACTGAGTTGACAAAAGTCATGGGATACCTTCTGATGTTGTGTTGGACCTCATGGGCCCAACAAGTCGCTGCAAGTCCCCTGCCAAAGTATTGAGCCTTGCTGCCTCTGCAGTCATCTTCAGTGGCGAAAGTGTTACTGGTGCAGAATCTTGTGCACGAACTGGACTGTTCCTTATGTCTCATAAATTTTGTATGAGATTCATATCGGGCGGCGCAGGTGGTCGAATTATTCACTCGACCTGTTCAGAATGCTTTTCAAATCAGTCGAACCATTGTGGCCTGATGACGACGCGGCGCACTGTCATCTACATCTACATCTTCGTGATTACTCTGCTATTCACAATAAAGTGCCTGGCAGAGGGTTCAATGAACCACCTTCAAGCTATCTTTCTACCGTTCCACTCACCAACGGCACGCGGGAAATACGAGCACTTAAATTTTTTTGTGGGAGCCCTGATTTCTCTTATTTTATCGTCATGATCATTTCTCTCTATGTAGGTGGGTGTCAACGGAATGTTTTCCCAATCGGAGGAGAAAACTGGTGCTGGAAATTTCATGAGAATATCCCGTCGCAACGAAAAACGCCTTTGTTTTAATGATTGCCACTCCAATTAATGTATCATGTCTGTGACACTATATCCTCTATTTCGCGATCATACAAAACGTGCTGCCCCTCTTTGCACTTTTTCGATATCATCCGCCAGTCCCACCTGATGTGGATCCCACACCGCACAGTAATACTCCAGAACAGGGCGGACAAGCGTGGTGTAAGCAGTCTCTTTACTAGACCTGATGCACCTTCTAAGTGTTCTGCCAATATCGCAGTCTCTGGTTTCCTCTGCCGACAATATTATCTAAGTGATCGTTCCATTACATTACATTACAATTTTTTAAATCTTATGGGACTTAACTGCTAAGGTCATCAGTCCCTAAGCTTACACACTACTTAACCTAAACTATCCTAAGGACAAACACACACACCCATGCCCGAGGGAGGACTCGAACCTCCGCCGGGACCAGCCGCACAGTCCATGACTGCAGCGCCTGAGACCGCTCGGCTAATCCCGAGCGGCTATTCAGGGTCAATTGCCACTTTTCACACCATACAGGTATCTTATCTAAATCATTTTGCAAGTAGTTTTGATCATCTGATGACTTTACGAGACGGTAAATGACAGCATCATCTGCAAACAATCTAAGACGACTAATCAGATTGTCTCCTATGTCGTTAATATAGATCAGGAAAATAGAGGGCCCATAACACTTCCTTGGGGAACGCCGGATATTACTTCTGTTTTACTCGATGAAATGGCTCTGAGCACTATGGGACTTAACTTCTGAGGTCATTAGTCCCCTTGACCTTAGAACTACTTAACCTAACTAACCTAAGGACATCACACACATGCATGCCCGAGGCAGGATTCTAACCTGCGACCGTAGTGGTCGCGCGGTTCCAGACTGTAGCGCCTAGAACCGCTCGGCCACACCAGCCAGCTTCACTCGATGACTTTCCGTCTATTACTACGAACTGTGAGCTTTCTGGCAGGAAATGACGAATCTAGTCGCACAGCTGAGGCGATACTCCGTTGGCACGCAGTTTGGTTAAAGACGCTCGTGAGGAACGGTGTCGAAAGCCTTCTGGAAATCTAAAAATATGGACTCAATTTGACATGCTCTGTCGATAGCACTCATTCCTTTATGAGTTTAAAGAGCTAGTTGTGTTTCACAATAACTATATTTTCTGAAACCGTGCTGAGTATGTGTCAATAAATCATTTTCTTCGAGGAACTTCGTAATGTTTGAGTACAGTATATGTTCCAAAACCCTACTGCAAATCGACGTTAGTGATATAGGCCTGTAATTCAGGGGATTACACCTACTTCCCTGTTTGGGTGTTGGTGTGACTTGAGCAGTTTTCCAGTCTTTAGGTACGGATCTTTCTGTGAGCGAGTGGCTGTATATAATAGCTAAGTATGGAGCTATTTTATCAGCCTACTCTGAGAGGAACCTGACTGGTATATAATTTGGATCGCAGGCCTTGCCTATAAAGGCAAGCTGCTTCATTACTCCGAGGAAATCTGCTTCTATGTTTCTCATCTTGGCAGTTGTTCTTGACTGGAATTCAGAAATATTTACTTCGTCTTCTTTGGTGAAGGAGTATCGGAAAACCGTGTTTAATAACTCTGCTTTAGTGGCACTGTCATCAGTGATTTCACCGTTGTTATCGCACAGTGAAGGTATTGATTGTGTCTTGCCACTGATGTGCTTTATGTATGACCAGAATCTGTTTGGGTTTTCTGCCAGATTTCGAGACAGAATTTCGTTGTAGAAATTATTAAAAGCATGTCGCATTGAAGTACGCGCTATATTTGGAACTTCTGTAAAACTTTGCCAATTTGGGGATTTTGCGTTCTTTTCAATTTGGCATGCTTTTTTCGTTGCTTCTGCAACAACGTTCTGACCCGTTTTGTATACCATGGGGAATCAGTACCATCACTTATTAATTTATGTGGTATACATCTCTCAATTGCTGCCGATGCCATTTCTCTGAAATCATTCCACAACTTTTCTATGCTTACATGATCAGATCGGAAGGAATGAAGACTGTCTCTTAAAAAGGCGTTAAGAGCATTTTTATCAGCTCTTTTAAATAGATATACTTTGCGTTTCTTTTTGATAGTTGTAGGTGTTAACGGTATTCAGCCTAGCAGCAACTGCCTTGTGATCCCTAATCCGTGTATTCGTCACAATGCTCACTGTTTGCCCAGGATTATTTGTTGTTAAAAGGTCAAGCATGCATTTGCAACTATTTACGCGCTTCGAGTGGGCTCATGAACTAATCGTTCAAAATAATTTTCTGAGAAAGCATTCAGTACAATTTCGGATGACGTTTTATGCCTGCCGCCGGCTTTAATATTTTAATTTTTCCAGCATATCGAGGGTAGATTGAAGTCACCACCGACTATACCTGTATGAGCGAGGTACTAATTTGGAAATAAAATAAAATAAAATAAATGCATCGTTATTTGGGAATATGAAGTCCATGAAAGGCTACAGAAGATCTCCAAGTAGCCGAACACAACCATTTCCAGTCAATGATCCTTCTAAACACAGTCCACACCATTAGGGAGTCACAAGGAGCTGACACAGTGCGGATGACAACTTGGGTCCATGGCTTTGTGGGGTCTGCGCCACACTCAGACACTACCTACTGCTCTTACCAGCTGAAATCGGGACTCATCTGACCAGGCGGCGGTTCTCCAATCGTCCAGGGCTCAACCGATATGTTCACGGACCCGGGAGAGGCGCAAAGGGCGATATCATGCTGCTAGCAAAGGCATTCGCCTCGGTCGTCTACTGCCATAGCTCATTACACCCAGATTTTGCCGATGTGTCGTGACGGATACGTACGTCGTACGTTCCACACTGATATCTGCAGTTATTTCACGCAGTGCAGAGTTGCTTGTCTGTTAGCACTAACGATTCCATGCAAACGCCGCTGATCTCGGTCGGTAAGTGAAGACCGTCGGCCACAGCGTTGTTCGTAATGAGAGGTAGTGGCTGAAAATTGGTATTGTCGGTACACTCTTGACGCTGTGGATCTCGAAATATTGAATTCCCTGATGATTTCCGAAATGGAATGTCCCATGTATCTACCTTAAACTGCCTTTTCGCTGCCAAAGACTGTTAGTTCTCGTCGTGCAGCTATTATCACTCCGGTAAGCATTTCACATGAATCATCACAGTACAAATGACAGCCGGCCGCGGTGGTCGTGCGGTTCTAGGCGCTTCAGTCCGGAACCGCGTGACTGCTACGTCGCAGGTTCGAATCCTGCCTCGGGCATGGATGTGTGTGATGTCCTTAGGTTACTTAGGTTTAAGTAGTTCTAAGTTCTAGGGGACTGATGACCTAAGATGTTAAGTCCCATAGTGCTTAGAGCCATTTGAACCATTTGAGTACAAACGACAGCTTAGCAAATCCACTGCCGTTTTATACACTGTGTACGCTATACTACAGCCAACGGTATCCCACGACTTTTGTCACGTCAGTGTACATCATATCGCCGGGAAGTAAAAGTGTCCCTTCACACACTAAAGGGGTTCAATAAATGGCTCTGAGTACTATTGGACTTAACTTCTAAGGTCATCAGTCCCCTAGAACTTAGAACTAATTAAATCTAACTAACCCAAGGACATCACACACATCCATGCCCAAGGCAGGATTCGAACCTGCGACCGTAGCGGTCGAGCGGTTCCAGGCTGTAGCGCCTAGAACCGCTCTGCCACCAAGGCTGGCGCCACTGAAGGGGTCTGCTTGAAAAGTGATGATATGATAAGTAACGCTTTGAAATATTTTATAACCCTTCATAACATTAATCATATAACGACGAAGTTGATGAATTTGAAACAAATTATCAACCAAGGTAAAATCTCACTTCTTACAAGTACATAGATTTGTTAATGGATGGCGCGAACCTATACTTTTAACGTCACGATTCATTGTTATCCCTTAACATATCTCTGTCTCATCTATAAAAGGAATGACGAACTGGAAAATGGTAAAATTGGACGTGGTCAACTTTTTCACTCTTTCGTATACATGGTATGCCAAGAGGAATGGTTTGTATTCAGTGGTGCGATAGGAACGATCTTTCGAAGAAAATATACTCAGTAAACATGGGCTCTAAAATGCAAACCTAAAGAGCTATGAGCTCTTCATCATTTTCAGTGCTGTGAAATAAATCTCTTCTGCTGCAAGCTCTTTGATTTTCTTGCGTTGGGACGAGGTAATATGAACCAAAACAAGGAAAAAAAAAGTCCAGTAAACATGGGCTGTAAAGTGCGTACCTCACGAACTGTTAACACTTGCTCGTCTTAGGTAGTGTGAAACACATCTCCCCCACTGAGCAAGTGCTCATAGGTCGTAAGATATGCATCTTATAACCCATGTTTACTAGACTTCGTTTGTTTGGAATGATGGTTCCTATCATATTCTTGAATGCTGACAATTCCTTCTGAGACTCCCTGTATATACCTGCAGCTAAAACAGTTTACTTATTTGGTGGTAGTAATACAAATTAGGGACTAGATTTTCAGTTGTTACTGACAACAGGGCCTGGCCGAAGACGGAAGGCGCAATCCGTGGCGTCTGCTGCGTGCGACAGCGAGAAGGCGAACCGACCACTCCAGCGCCCCTATCCAGTTACCGAGAACCTTCCATCCGACGCCTAACAGCGCCTTCGCATTAAACGCTCGGAAACTCGGAAGCGAGCTGCGGGAATTAGCGAGTGATACATTACTAATTCTTTTAGGTTCTCGGCTGTGATATAAGTAACTACCTGGGATTGATGTCAACGACAAATTAATCAAGAACGCATTCCCATCTATTAGCTATAAGGCTCTCCAAGCGTATCTACAGCTACACGATTACTCTGCAATCCACAATTAAGAGCCCGGCAGATGGTTGATACTACTTCTCTACTGCTCCACACTCTAACAGCACACGGGATAAACGAACACTTCAATCTTTCCGTGGAAGCTCTGATTTCTCGTACTGTATTATAATGATCATTTCTCCATATGTAGGTGGGCGCCAACAAAATATTTTCACACTCTCCGGAAAAAGTTGGTGATTGAAATTTCAGGAGAAGGCCCTACAGCACCAAAAAAGGCGTTTATTTTCATGACTGCCGCCCCAATTTGGGCATCATATCCGTGACACTCTCTTCCTTATTTCGCGATAACACAAAACGAGCTGCCCTTCTTTGAACTTTTTCGATGTCTTCCATCAATTCTAACTGATGTGGACCTCATACCACACAACAATGCTCCAGAGGAGGGCGAACAAGCGTAGTGAAAGCAATCTCTATAGTAAGCTTGTTGCATTTCCTAAGTGTTCTGCCAATAACTCATAATCTTTGGTCTCCATTCCCCACAACGCCATCTACACGATCGATCCAGTTTATGTTATTCGTAGTGGTAATCCCTGATTATTTTGCTAAATTTCCAAGCTTCGACTTGTGTGATTTGTAGTGGAACTGAAATACAGCGGATCTATTTTAGTACTCATGTGGATGACTTCACACTTTTCATGATTTAGAGTGAATTGCCACTTTTCGCACCATACGGATATCTTGTCCGAATCATTTCGGAATTCGTTTGGATCATCTGAAGACCTTACAAGACAGTGAGTGACAACATCATCTGCAAACAATTACAAGTTGCTTTTGAGGAACAGTGTCAATAAATCGTTTTCTTCGAGGCGATTCATAATATTCAAGTATAATATATATTCCAAAATTCTACTGCGAATCCACGTTAGCGATGTTGGTCTGTAATTCAGCGGATTACTCAGGTTTCCTCTCTTGGTGTGACTTGTGTGAAACTTTCCAGTGTTCTGGTACGGATCTCTCTACGAATGAGTGGCTGTAAATGATTGCTAAGTCTTTTTCCCAATTCCACGCTTCAAAAAATTCTGCAAGTCGAGAGAGAAACAAGTCAATAAAACCACGTTTTAAATGTGTGCTTTTCATCAGACGGGGCCTCCCGAAGGAGGTCGTATAGCGACAAGAGGTGACAAACAATGTGTGACTATGTAATTTTATTAGAAGTAATTTCCTAGATAACTGGTACTACTATGGTGTCAGTGGCGTGTGGGCATGCATTACTGCACTGTAGCATATTTGATATAACCCCCTCAGTTGTTTTTCTGCTAGGTGTGCCGTCTGTTGCAACACATTGTTGAACGTCAAGTACCTACCTTACTGAAGAATTAGTGAAGTTCGGTGGCAGGAGGAACAAGCCTTATGATCAGGTGAATACAGGGTTATAAATACAAAATCAGATAGGGGTGATGCAGGAGTAGGTTTACACGAAGGAGTAGGTTTACACGAAGCCCACGCCTACCACAATAGTAGAAGCTTATATTCCAACTAGCTCCGCAGATGACGAAGAGACTGAAGACATGTATGATGAGATAAAAGAAAATATTCAGATAGTGAAGGGAGATGAAAATTTAATGGTTATTGGGGGCTGGAATTCGATAGTAGGAAAAGGAAGAGAAGGAAAAGTAGCAGGTGAATATGCAGTTGGCGTAAGGAATGAAAAAGAAAGCCGCCTCGTAGAATTTTGCACAGAGCATAACTTGATTATAGCTAACAATTGGTTTAAGAATCATGAAAGAAGATGGTATACGTGGAAGAGGCCTGGAGACACTGGAAGGTTTCAGATAGATTATATAATGGTAAGAGAGAGATTTAGGTACCTTGTTTTAAATTGTAAGACATTTCCAGGTGCAAATGTACACTCTGAGCACAATATATTGGTTATGAACTGTAGATAAAAACTGAAGAAACTGCAAAAATGTAGGAATTTAAGGAGAAGGGACCTGGATGAACTGAAAGAACCAGAGGTTGTAGAGTGTTTCAGAGAGAGCATTAGGGAACGATTGACTGGAACAGAGGAAAGAAATAGAGTAGAAGAAGAATGGGTAGCTTTGAGAGATGAAATAGTGAAGGCAGCAAAGGATGAAGTAAGTAAAAAGACGAGACCTAGTAGAAATCCTTGGGTAACACAAATTATATTGAATTTAATTGATGAATCGAGAAAATATTAAAATGCAGTACATGAAGCAGGTAAAAAGGAATACAAAAATGAGATCTGACAAAACTCTACTATCTGCCAAGCAAGATATATGAGACTGGTGAAATACCCTCAGACTTCAAAAAGAATATAATTATTCCAATCCCTATAAAAGCTGGCGTTGACAGGTGTGAAAATTGCCGAACTATCAGCTTAATAAGTCACGGATGCAAAATACTGACACGAATTCTTTACAGAGGAATGGAAAAACTGTTAGAAGCCGACCTTGGGGAAGATCAGTTAGGATTCCGTAGAAATGTTGGAACACGTGAGGCAATACTGGCCCTACGGCCTATCTTAGAATATGGATTAAGGAAAGGTAAACTTACGTTGATAGCATTTGTAGACTTAGGGAAAGCTTTTGACAATGTTGATACAATACTCTCTTTCAGTTTATGAAGGTGGCAGGGGTCAAATACAGGGAGCGAAAGGCTATTTACAGTTTGTACAGAAACCAGATGGCAGTTATAAGAGTCGAGGGGCATGAAAGGGAAGCAGAGGTTGGGAAGGGAGTGAGACAGGGTTGTAGCCTCTCCCCGATGCTATTCAATCTGTATATTGAGCAAGCAGTAAAGTAAACAAAAGAAAAGTTCGGAGTAGGAATTAAAGTCCATGGAGAAGAAATAAAAACTTTGAGGTTCGCCGATGACATTGTAATTCTGTCAAAGACAGCAAAGGACCTGGAAGAGCTGCTGAACGGAATGGACAGTGTCTTGAAAGGAGGATGTAAGATGATCATCAACAAAAGCAAAATGACTACAATGGAATGTAATCCAATTAAATCAGGTGATGCTGAGGGAATTAGATTAGGTAATGAGACACTTAAAGCAGATGAGTTTTGCTATTTGGGGAGCAAAATAAGTAATGATGGTCGAAGTAGAGAGGATATAAAATGTAGACTGGAAACTGCAAGAAAACCCTTTCTGAAGAAGAGAAATTTGTTAACATCGAGTATAGATTTAAGTGTCAGGAAGTCTTTTCTAAAAATATTTGTATGGAGTGTAGCACACAAGAACAGTGCCAAACATCGAGAACGCTCGCCTGACTGATGAGTTGTTTTCACATTGGTATGCGCCGACATCAGGATACGAGTCGTTTGTAAAAATCAAGAAATACTGCATCCCACTGGCCAGCAGGGCGCTTTTCAGTTCGTCGGTGGAGGTACTTTCGTATGGCAAGTAACACAATGCAGAAAGACCCCTTTATACACCGATGAGGCAATAAATTATGACGATCTGCTTAATAGCGTGTTGGACCATGTCTGGAACGCAACATGCGTAGGAGTGAATCTGCGTGGCATGCACTGGACAAGTGTTTGGTAGGTTTCCAGAAGTGTGGCACAATATGTCAGCACACAGGCTATATACCCATGAATTACGCCCCAGTGGCCTTAGGCGACAGTTGGTGCACGATAGCGTCCCACAATTGTTCCATCGGATTCATATAAAGCGAATCGTTTGGCGAAGAAAAGCAATACGGGTTCACTGTCATGCTCCACAAGCTACAATAGTAAGAGTCCCGCCTTGTGGTGCACATTTAAGGGAACGAAATTTATCAAGTGTATGATTTCGAATGAATTTCTTTCACAACCAGTGCGTTTTTTGTACCCCGTTTAACACATATAATTTCTCGCAGCACCAAAATGAAAGTTAATGTACGTAATTTTTTAACTAAGCAGAGAAAGAAGGAGTAGATCGTCTTTCTTTCTTTCTTTATGTATCTCATGCTGAAAAAAATTGAAAAAGGGAGAGATTCTGTGGAAGAAGAGAGTACTGCCATCAGTGGGAAGTTAAGACAGTTTGAAAGAAATGATGAATGAAAATGAGTTACAGACACTGATCAGTCAGATCATCATGATCATCTACATAATAGCCGGTACGTCCACCTCTGGCACGGATAACAGCGGCTACGCGACGTGGCATGGAAGCAATGTGGCCTTGGTAGGTCGGTGGAGGGAGCAGGCACCACATCTGCACACACAAGTCACGTAATTCTTGTAAATTTCGGAAAGGGAGAAATAAGCTCTGACGCAACAGTCAACCACATCCCAGATGTGTTCCATTGAGTTCAGATCTCGCGAGCTGGGGGTCAGCACATCAATTTGAACTCGCCACTGTGTTCCTCCAACTACTTCATCACATTCCTGGCCATGTGATGTGGAACATCATCTTGTTGATATACGCCACTGCCGTCGGGAAACATGATCGTCAGCCGGCCACTGTTGCCGAGCGGCTCTAGGCGCTTCAGTCCGGAACCGCGCTGCTGCTACGGCGGCAGGTTTGAATCCTGCCTCGGACGTGGATGTGTGTGATATCCTTAGGTTAGTTAGGTTTAAGTAGCTCTAAATCTAGGGAACTGATGACCTCAGATGTTAAGTCCATGATGCTTAGAGCCATCTGAACCTTTTTTTGAACATGATCGTCATAAAGGGGTGTACGTCGTTTACAACCAGTGTACGATACTCCTTGCCCGTCGTGGTGCCTTGCACGAGCTCCAGTGGACTCGTAGATGCTCACGTGAATGTTCACCGAAGCATAATAGAGCCGAAGTCAGATTGTGTCCGCAGTACGAATGTCAAGGTGCTGTTCCCTGCAAGACATGAGGGAAATATCGGGAGTCGTCAGACCATACAGCACTCTGCCACTGCGCCAACGTCCAGTGCCTATGGTCCCAAGCCCGTTTCCGACGTAGTTGCCAACGTCTTAGTGTTAACATTGGCGCATCCATGGCTGCGGAGGTCAATCGTTAGTGTTTGATGCACTGTGTGTTCACACACTTGTACTCTGCCCAGCATTAGCTTGATACTCAGTTCGCCGCCTGTCCTGTTTTACCAGTCTGCCCAGCAACGACGTCCAACATCTGTAATGAGGGGTGGACGCCCAAACCCTCGACGTCTGAACGTGGTTTCACCTTCGCTTCGCCACGTGTTGAAGTAACTCGCCACAGCACTCCTCAAACACCTGACAGTCAAGTTTCCGAAGTGTTCGTATTGAGCCTCCGGTCCATCACATCTACCCTCGGTCAAACTCAGATAGATCTCGCACATTCTCCATTATAGGCATGGACAGCACATTGACTGATACTACATGCACCATGCATGTGTGGGCGTCTAACAAGCAGTCACTCCTCGTGAGGTGACGCTGCTATCCATGGACTTATATATGTCGATATTAGGTCGATGGTCATAATGTTCTGGCTGATCAGTGTCTGTGAAAAAGTGGGACAACTAAGCAGTACCAGCGAGTTTTGTCAAAGTGAGTGGCATATCTATGATTATAAGAATGTTAATTATTCTTTGATATTGTGATGTAAAATCAATTATTGTGAGGGCAATTCTTGTCTTTTGATGGAGACAGGAACTATATGCTCTTCTACCTTAATACTGAGTGTCCCAGAAATGTTACAAGAAACTTCGAAGAAGCTGTAGAGGGTGTCTTGGGCAAAATATCGAGGATAGGAAACTGCATCCGGAAACGTCATCCAACGACGCTACAAATCGTCGAAGTTATAGGCTCCAACGCCTGTCACTTGACCGCCCCTTTGGCAGCAAACGTGACTTGTCTGTTCACGGACTGCAGATGGAAAGTCTCGCAATGTTATTTGCTATTCAGTAGTTGTGGCTGGTTGCTGAGACCGCCAGTGGGGAAGATGGAGATACCTGCTGAGTGAAAAGGCATTTTCTCCTATGAATGCGATGCTCTACTCCCTCAGTGGATGATGGTAACTGACACGGGATTCCAGTCACAGTTTATTTTTCTCGTGGAACACTCTAAATCTCCGATCTTATTCAGTACACAACAGAAAAATAAAATGTTGATGCAAATCTATGTCCAAAACTGTCATACACCAAGGCAACAGTGCATCTCATTCGTAGGAGACGAGGCCTCTCTACGCAGCAAGTAGCTCCCCCTTCTCCACTGGCGATCGTGGAAACTAGCCACCATTACTGAGTAGCAAACGACATTTCCAGACATTTTGCCTACGGTCCAACAGCATACAAGTCACGTTTGCTGCCAAAATGGCGGCCGAAGTGGCAGGACCGGCGCCTGTAACTTCAACGATCTGTAGTGACGTTGGGTGATGCTTCCGGACGTGGTTCCTATCCTTGATTTGTTCCTCAACTGCTCGACGTTTGTCACAACATTTCTAGGGCACTCCTTATAATGAAAATGATCTTTGAGATTGTGGAAGCAGAAAGCGGTATCGTTGTGAGAATTTAAGGAGGAAAGACCACAGCGAAAGTTTTAGAGACATTGTAAATACAAATGTATTTTAATTAACTGGATGTTAGAATAGAGTGTAAGTATTCAAAATTCCTTCCTTTCATTAATTAGATTGCTTCTTTTCTTTTAAAATCCGATTACAGCCTTTAGGTGAAGGAAATCAATACGAGAAAGTTTTATTATTAACCAGAAGTTTTAAGACTGACTCATTTCTGAGTAGGGGAGCGCGCGCGGACTGGTTCCGCCGGATGCCGGAAGTAGTGGGGGGGGGTGGGGGGGGGTGGGGAGCGGTCTCAGGGAACGAACTGACGCTGCGGCAGTCGCCTCCGGAACCCTGGAGAGTGCGCATCGCTTGCAACGTAAGTGCATGTCATTGACCTCAGTCGAAAATGGAGCAGCACTTGAAGCAGCATTATGCGATTAAGTTTTGCGTGCGACTGAACAAAAGTGCCACGGAGACTCTCGGTATAATTCAAGAGGCCTTATAGAAATAAAAGTCGCAGAATATTTGTTGCTATAACACAAAATTAGGCCTTTAGGGAAGAAGCCATCTCCCGTGCAATGGATTTCATGTGGATTCTCCACCACGACAACGCGCCCGCTCACACGTCGCGCGCCGCCGCCGACGTTTTGGTCAAGTTCAACGCGACAACACTGCCGCAGCCACCCTACAGCCGCGACTTGGCACCAAGTGACCTCTGCCTCCCCCACCGAATCAAGAAAGGCCTAAAAGGGAAGCGATTCGACTCCATCGACACCATCCAGCAGGCTTCGTCGAGAGCCCTTGACAGCATGACGCCCGAGGCCTTCCAGAAGGGCTACGAACAGTGGAAGACGCGCTGGTTGCGCTGTGCTGATACTGAAGGATCATATTTTGAAGAGTTTTAGTCCGCACTACTTAAATGTCCAATAAATTTCTCTTTAAACTTTTGGATCACACGTTGTATTTAATCTGTTTCGAATGGGTCCACATGGCATACGTATGCCACTGATTATGTCTCGACATGTGTTCACCGACTGAATAAAATTAAAACGCCATTTCACTGGAGTAATTCACATTGTGGCAGTTGGTGCCTGCTTATCTTACAAGACTTCTGCAGTGAGATAGTGTGTACGGATTGCAGCCTGTCACGCTATAGAGCACGTACTATAAATCTGAAACTGAATACCGTCTGTCCAATCAAATCGAGATCTGAATTTCACTGTTCAGTAAGTTACCAACAGCAAACCCTCCTTATTTACTGTGGATGCAGGTTTCAGTATCCAGGCGATCGAATATGAATATTCAGTACATAATTACTTGGTTCTGAAACCCGATTCGCGCGGTCAGTTTCAAGCGAACAACAGTTTGGTTACTAGAAGATGCCATTCCCATCAGGGAGGACATCAAGCATGAAGGGATGCAAATGGTCCACAATGATGTTCGTGTAGACGGCGGCTGTCATGGTGCCTTCGTTTACTACTGCAGGTTCCATGGCTGCCCAAGTGTATGTCCCCATAATGTAGTACGAGGAACATTTGATAAATGATGCTCAATTATTTGTTTTTGATTACACGTTTTTTTTTCCAAATTCTCCTTACACTCCTTCAGTTTAGTCTCCAGGATTCTCTAAGCGTGAAGCTCAACGACTCAGAAGTTTAATTATGCCTCGACTTCTGTTCATTTGTTGGATGGTCAGGGTAACGGTGGTAGAAACTTCTTGAGAGAAACGTAACGACATCCATACACAGGATTAAGTCTGGTGGACTCATATCTGGACTGTAGGGAGGATGCGGAAACACTTCCCATTCGCATTCGCGTAATTTTTGGGCTACAACAATTTCGATATGCGGGCACGCACTGTCGTGGAAAATAAGTGATCTAACCTCGAGAAACTGAGGTCGGGTTTTATGCACATTTGTGTGCAGATTTTGCATGAAGTTAAGGTTATATACTATTCTGACGTTCCACGTAGGACTCATGATGATTTCTTGATGATCGTAAGCAAAAATCAACTTAAGCTTGAGCTTTGATTGAGCTCATCGAAATTTTTTTGTACGTGGAGAATCTGACATCGTCCGCTCATTGGACCGTGATTTCAACTCCCATTCAGAGTCTCTGATCAACGTTTAATCAATAGCGACAATTGGACACATGAATCACTGACCTTCACGGTCGAATCATTATTTGAACAAGATTGCAATGTTCAAGTGTTTCTGGTTCTCTTCAGCAGTCAGAAATTTTGGGACCCATCTCGGAGAAATTTTTGTCTTCTTCAAATCGTTTGTCAGAATACAGAATGCTGATGTTGGGGGAATTCCCGTGGCTCAGAGAAACTCTTCCAAGTCACACTACGATCTTCTTCAAGAGCATCTGCCACAAGTTTCACACTTCCTTCATCTGTTGACATTTTTGGCCTTCCGGGTCTTCTGTTATCGTCTATGCTCATACCACCAACATAAAAACGATTAACCCATCGTGAAACTGTGCTACGATACATTGTAAGCTCAGCATGACATTAACTTAACACATTGGATTTCTGCCCGTTTTTCTCCGCTTGAAGTTTCAACCTTGATGTACGGTCTTCACATTAGCCGAGACTCTTGCAGGGTCCATTTCTACTTCTCGTCAACTTTATGTTAGAGTGCACAGTGAAAAATACAAAAACAGGTGACGAGAGAGTTCACGGGTGAACAGCCGGGTATTGAAGAGTCCAACGGGGTTAATATTTCGGCAAGCGACCATGTTATCATCAGGTGCGCTGTCAAACTGACCGCCAAGGCGCCGGCGCCAGGCTTTTATCTCCTCCCTCCTCCAGGTCTTCCAAATGCGGACCGTGCCCTAGCGCGGAGCGTCCAGCATCCGTTCCATTCGCGGTCCGCGCCCGGGGGCGCTTGCCGGCGACGTCTTCTTAGCATCTCTGCCTGTTCTCCAATTCAGTTCGTGGTGGGATAACTTCTTTCTCCTTTTAACCAGATTCAAGGCGGGTTTCGGGCCTTACTAAAGATGTAATTACTATTTCGATTGATCCGTGGTTCCCGTGCTGGAACCACGATAGATTCTTTAATGACCCAGTTGCAGTATTTGGACGTCTGTGTCAGATCCTTGCCCTGGACATAATTCATTGTGTGTAATTCCGAGAGGCAATTTTGAGCAACCGCCGACTTGTTAAGCTGCTGCAATCTGGTGTGCCGTTGATAGTCTTGGCAACGATCTTCGATAGTACGCACCGTTTGACCTATGTAAGTCACGCCACATTCGCAGGGAATCTTGTAGACTCCAGATTTCCGTAGTCCTAGATCGTCCCTGACATTATCAAGCAGTGGCTGTGTCTTAGTTGGTGGGCGGAAGATAATCTTCACTTAATATTTTTGAAGAATTCTACCTATCTTTCCCGATAAAGCACCACAGAACGGAATAAATGCTTTGCCGTCATCCTGCTGTGTTTCCTCTTCTGTTTTCTCTTGTTGTACAGTCCGTGTGTGACGTTGAGCTCTCCTAATTTGCTTCTCTGTGTAGCCGTTTTTCCGAAAAACCGACCTTAGATGTTAAAGTTCTTGGTTAAAGCTCTCATTGTCAGACAGGGCACGGGCCCTGTGAACCATGTTTTGAGGGTGCCGCTCCTCTGCGCTGGATGGTGGAAGCTGTATGCATGTAAGTAAAGGTCGACGAGAAACTTCTTTATGTACACGCTGTGGCCCAATATGCACCTGGTCTTCTTTTAACCAGGACATCCGGAAAGGGGAGCACTTCAGGCACTTCGACTTCCATGGTAAACTTATTGTTCTGGTTTATGGAATTGAGATGTATGAGGAAACCATTCAGCTTGTCTCTACCATGTGGCCATACGGCAAAGGTGTCGTGAACGTAGCGGAAGAAACAGGTAGGTCTCCACAGCGCTGAATCCAGGGCTTCCTCTCGAAATGCTCCATTAACAAGGTGGTGACGCTGGTGAAAGTGGTCTCCCCATAGCTACTCCTTCCCGTTGCTCGTAGTCTCCACCGCCGAAGAGAAAGCATGTCGACGTCAGGATGTGCCTAAAAGGGTTGTTCGTTTCTGTATCAAATTTCTGATGAATAAGTTCCAAGGATTCCTGCAAAGGCACCTCGGCAGTCAGTGCATCTGATGATATCAACGTGGTCGCTCGCCGAAACATTGTGCCCGTTGAACACTAAGGCCCTTATTACACTAGGCCGCCAGGCGGCGCAGCCAGCCACGCCACCGGGGGCGTTGCTCGTCATTAGGAGTAGATCTTTACGGAGATTATTAGACTAGGGCAGCCAGTGACGCCACCAGAGGCTGCCTGCCGACTGGCTGCCTTGTCCCGCCAGTGGTGGCGGGGAGTCTTGGCGGGGCACTGGGTGAAACGGAGCCTGTAGCACTGGGTCGCCAGACGGCGCAGCCAGTCCTGCCACCACCACTCGGTTTGGCCACCACGTCGTCAGTTCGCTATGCACTAGTGACCAGGGAACATGTCGGACAATAGCTATACAAACATGTTCCGCTCAGCACTTCTAATGGAAAGGAGAAGACGAAGGGAGAGGAAGGTGCATGTACACCCTATGCTATCGTTAAGAGAATCTAAAGAGTTGTGTTGCACTCTTTTTGATCAACTGTGTTTGGACAACAACAAGTTTTTTAACTAGCTACGAATGTCTAAATCGTCTTTCTTTGAATTATTGTCGTTAATAAAGGCTGATATTACTGACAAAGAAACGAAAATAAGGAAGTGTATCTCACCAGAAGTAAAACGCGTAATCACTCTGAGGTAAGTAAACCGATAAATTGTATTGAAAGTTATTATATTTTTTGCTTTAAATACTTACAAAAGTTATTCCTCTCAACCAAGGACCGCTGCTCAAAATCCGGTAGGACTGAACAAATAATTTCATTCCAAGCATTTAGTTTTAACTGCTTATTACTATAAGCTTCATAACTGGTGTCCCAAATTGCGGGATGTTGTTCAACTGCACAAATGAAATCTTCGGTATTCACTTGTGTGTCCAAAAACTTCTGGCATTCTTTCAGTGGTTCTCCAGCTTCATGTTTTTTCCCTTTTGTCGCGTCTACACTTCCACTCCTTTCCACAGTTCACTAGACATACTGCAGCAAATTAAATAGTGCGCAGAAAAGTGTGCGAGGAAAACAGACAGCTTGACTAGCGAGAACTGCCGAACTACTGTAGCCTGAACAACAAGTGATTGTTGCGCCACCGGTGGCGCAGTTTGTTGCCTAGTGTAATAGGTACAGCGATTCTGGTGGCGCAGCTGGCTGCACCGCCTGGCGGCCTTGTGTAATAAGGCTCTAACACTCAGACATTCACCCGTGAACTTCTTCAACATGAAGTATGCCGTGAGAAATTGAAGAATCGCAAAAACACCTTTTTCTTCCTCAAGCTCCCAACTACATCAGACTCAATTATTCATTGTTGTTGCATCAAGCAATCCACAATAACGCCAACCTTGCATTATTTATGGAATGTCCCCTGTACTTTCGTCAAAGGCGTGCGTCCATTGTGCACTGCATGTTTCAAGTAGCTATCCGTCTGGATGACGGCGCATCTGGAGATGACCATCGACCTGATGCAATGAAAAAACATTATTCACTGGACCAGGCGACACGTAACTGTTCATGTACGTGTCCAATGTCGATAATCTCGTGCCCATTGCAATCGAAATTGTGACTTCGTTGGATCAAGATGAAACATTTACGAGTCCTCTACTGGCAACGTGCGCTGAACGTTGTGCTCCGAAGCACTTTTGTCTGCACCATCATTCTACTCCGCCATCAGAACTTCCACAGATCGCCGCATGGCCTGCTTTACAGAATGGGCAAGCCTCCAACTTCCACATTTTGTGATAAGTCATAAACTTCCAACACTTTGTCGCCTACTCGCTGTATCGCCACACTCTAACCACATTCCGTAGATGCTTACGACAACACGAGAACGGCCGACCAGCGTCGCTATTCCAGAAATGCTCGTTCTCATACGGCGCGGCATAACAATCTGCCCTTTGTGAAAATCGCTGCTGTCGGAGGATTTCCCTAATTGCGGTTCGCACCATTGCTAGGATGACTCCCCACTCATCTCTGCTCCGTGTATACACATTCAATCTCGCGGTGGACAATGGTCACAATGTTTCGGCTCATCGGTGTATATTTAAGCTCATTTGTCGCTGGCGAACATTACAGGAACCTACCGCCCCTCATGAACATCCGTTTCTTCACCTAAAATATTCTGCAGTTCTGTATCATCTGCTGACCGTTTCATCAATCCATCTATCCAGATCTTTTTGCAACCAGATTTTGTGTAAATAGAACGGGACTGTAGATAGTCGAAGACTTGAAGAAAACAAATACCAACAACCGCAATTTCGTTTAATAATCTTATTTAGCTATCAGTTTCGGTGCCTCATTGGCACCATCTTCAGGCCACTATACACGAAACTGGGTAAGGCATGTGGTCTTTTGTCCTATTATAGGGACCGCTAATTTCAATCGTTTCTGTAGACTTCTGAAACCTTCTCAGTCGATGTGGACACGACACACCTTTAACGACAACTTGTACCACAACTGATTGAGAAAAACTGTATCAGTATGAGAGTGCTTCAGTACGATTTGTATCACCCCCGTCTCCACCCCTTTTTCCTCCTTCCGATGGATATTTCACTCCACTTCTCTCAGGGAGATACTAAAAAAGTCGCGAGTTGTGGGTGAGAGTTGAAGGGTCTTCCGTTAGAATCATTCCTCAACGCTTTCACAGTCTCTTCCGCGATGCGTCGCCGATCTCAAAAAATGGTTCAAATGGCTCTGAGCACTATGGGTCTTAACAGCTGTGGTCATCAGTCCCCTAGAACTTAGAACTACTTAAACCTAACTAACCTAAGGACATCACACACATCCATGCCCGAGGCAGGATTCGAACCTGCGACCGTAGCAGTCGCGCGGTTCCGGACTGCGCGCCTAGACGCCGATCTCATAAAGGCAAAAGTAGTAACTAAGCAGGACTCCTCAATTCAATGAACGTTTTTGTTTCTGGTACATAAAATGTGTGAGCTCCGAGTCCTTTATGTTCCAACCAATTGCAAAGAGTGCATAGTTGCGTGGTAGTTGGACAGGCAATGCTCTCCGGCCTTTTCACGTAGACTTGGCAAAACAAATTATTTATCTAGTCATTATTTCAGGATGATCTGCTACCGATGATAAACTTCGAGAAACATGTGGATATTTCATAGAAATAGAAATACAGACATCGGTAGCAATATGGCATTCGACTGAATTCAGTGCCGACATGTGGAAATTCCGGATAGGAACTGGAGTCCAGCTTACCCGGTTTACACGAGCGGTCGCCTTAAGCGCTTGGGCTACCCGAGCACGTTTCCTGTCCAACCCAGATACCCCTGTCCACCCTACTCATTGCTCGCAGCCTCCCGCTGATACCCCCAAGTGTTCGGGAGAAAGAGCGCATCCACAAGGAAATGATCCTATTGGCCGTCAAGGCGTATGTTGACGGTATTTATATAAGTGTAGTGTCTACTTAATCTAAAGAACACAGGCAGTACACATACACAGGGTGGTCTATTGATTGTGACCGGGCCAAATATCTCACGAAATAAGTATCAAACGAGAAAACTACAAAGAACGAAACTCGTCTAGCTTGAAGGGGGAAACCAGATGGCGCTATGGTTGGCCCGCTAGATGGCGCTGCCATAGATCAAACGTATGTCAATTGCGTCTTTTTTTTTTTTAAGTGGGAACCCCCATTTCTTATTACATATTCGTGTAGTACGTAAAGAAATATGAATGTTTTAGTTGGACCACTGTTTTCGCTTTGTTATAGATGGCGCTGTAATAGTCACAAACGTATAAGTACGTGGTATCACGTAACATTCCGCCAGTGCGGACGGTATTTGCTTCGTGATACATTACCCTTGTTAAAATGGACCGTTTACCAATTGCGAAAAAGGTCGATATCGTGTTAATGTATGGCTATTGTGATCAAAATGCCCAATGGGTGTGTGCAATGTATGCTGCTCGGTATCCTGGACGACATCATCCAAGTGTCGGGACCGTTCACCGGATAGTTACGTTATTTAAGGAAACAGGAAGTGTTCAGCCACATCTGAAATGTCAACCACGACCTGCAACAAATGATGATGCCCAAGTAGCTGTTTTAGCTGCTGTCGCGGCTAATCCGCACATCAGTAGCAGACAAATTGCGCGAGAATCAGGAATCTCAAAAACATCGGTTTTGAGAATGCTACATCAACATCGATTAAACCCGTACCATATTTCTATGCTCCAGGAATTGCATGGCGACGACTTTGAACGTCGTGTACAGTTCTGCCACTGGGCACAAGAGATGTTACGGGACAATGACAGATTTTTTGCACGCGCTCTATTTAGCGACGAAGCGTCATTCACCAACAGCGGTAACGTAAACCGGAATAATATGCACTAATGGGCAACGGAAAATCCACGATGGCTGCGACAAGTGGAACATCAGTGATCTTGGCGGGTTAATGTATGGTGTGGCATTATGGGAGGAAGGATAGTTGGCTCCCATTTTATCGATGGCAATCTAAATGGTGCAATGTATGCTGATTTCCTGCGGCATGCTCTACTGATTTTACTACAAGATGTTTCACTGCATGATGGATTGGCGATGTGCTTCAAACATGATAGATGTCCGGCACATAGCTTACGTGCGATTGAAGCGATATTGAATAGCATATTTCATGACAGGTGGATTGGTCGTCGAAGCACCATACCATGGCCCGCACATTCACCGGATCTGACGTCCCCGGATTTCTTTCTGTGGGGAAAGTTGAAGGATATTTGCTATCGTGATCCACCGACAACGCCCGACAACATGCGTCAGCTCATTGTTAATGCATGTGCGAACATTACGGAATGCGAACTACTCGCTGTTGAGAGAAACGTGGTTACACGTATTGCCAAAGGCATTGAGGTTGACGAACATCATTTTGAGGATTTATTGCATTAATTTGGTATTTACAGGTAATCACGCTGTAACATCATGCGTTCTCAGAAATGATAAGTTCGCAAAGGTACATGTATCACATTGAAACAACCGATATAAAATGTTCAAACGTACTTACGTTCTGTATTTTAATTTAAAAACCTACCTGTTACCAACTGTTCGTCTAAAATTGAGGGCCGTATATTTGTGGCTATTACAGCGCCATCTATCACAAAGCGAAAAAAGTGGTCCAACTAAAACATTCATATTTCTTTACGTACAACACGAATACGTAATAAAAAATGGGGGTTCCTATTTTAAAAATTTTGACCTATGGCAGCGCCATCTAGCGGGCGAACCATAGCGCCATCTGGTTTCCCCCTAAAAGTTAGACAATTTTCGTTCTTTGTCGTTTTTTCGTTTGACGATTATTTCGTGAGATATTTGGCCCGGTCACGATCAATGGACCACCCTGTATAAATATGAATATTTGACGCCTGCGTTAACCTAGGTTGCAGTTCCTTCTTAATCTTAATGAAGTGCTGTATTTTCATACTTCCATTAGATTTTTTTTTCTTTTGCATTCAGTGCCATAATCTGAATTCGTGCTATATCAATTTACAGTTCTGCGGCGTAAAATGAAATATTGTAGTCATTTGGGTTCGAGTTTCTAATACGATCAGCGCAAATTCTAAATCTGCTGTTGCTATCTAACACTCCGCTGAAAAACCCAAGGTAGTTGATCACAGTGTTACAACGCAGACTGAAATACGCATCTCGAAAAAAGACATAATTATTTCCACAGATTCGAACAGATAAATCGGAAGCAATTTTCTTATTTGAAGAACAATTGAAACGTTACTCTTTCTACAGTTGCGGTTGCGCTTTTGTATCTCAATACTTCTTGCACTTCCTCTTCAGGCCACAAGTGGCCCATCGGTTCCACCCGACCGCCGTGTCATCCTCAGCTGAGGATGCGGATAGGCGGGGCGTGTGGTCAGCACACCGCTCTCCCGGTCGTTATGATGGTTTTCTTTGACCGGAGCCGCTACTATTCGGTCGAGTAGCTCCTCAATTGGCATCACGAGGCTGAGTGCACCCCGAAAAATGGCAACACCACATGGCGGCCGGATGGTCACCCATCCAAGTGCCAGCCACGCCCGACAGCGCTTAACTTCGGTGATCTCACGGGAACCGGTGTATCCACTGCGGCAAGGCCGTTGCCTCAATACTTCTCGCATCTGTTTTATTGTTTAGCTGTAGTGGTAAACTACAAAGAGTATCCGTGTTATTAAATATTTCATTTGCATTACAATGCTTTCGTTTAATTGAATACCAGGCGACGCGTTTGGGATATGTTTTGTTCATACACGTGGGTGTCTATATATAAACACCGAGAGCGGGGAACATGAACTGTGTCGAATGTTCCGTCAGCGATGTACACGTTTGAGAGGGGAACGGGGTAGGAAGGTGGTTGAAGCGGATTGGAGGAGGAGTAGTCTTTAACAGCAAAATTCTCTGGTATCAGCCACTGTTGTGCTGTAGGAGCCAGTACTGTTGATTTCATCGTTTACAGATTTGAATGTAAGAGGGTGGGATGTTCAAATGTTTTTCCATCAGTTACTGTACGCTGTACAGCACCTTCTCCGAATATGTTTGTCTTGTTATTTTACGACAGCAACAACAGCTACAGTAATCCTATCGTATGGGCAAATACATCTGGAGGTGAACACTACATACTAGAAATGCCACTTCAGATATTCAATTAAATCATAATACACTGTAATGTGACTAATAGCAGCACAACAGAAATACGTACTCCATATTTTTCTCCGATTCAAGTGTGTCCCAGTCGCATTTGTGAACTTTACTTGTTTTATTGCCACGTTATACTGCACCCCCTCTCTTTCAACTTTAAGGAAGTTTGTTTCTATTGTCGTCACTGTGTGCAGGGACTATATGGGCATTTTTATTCGTTTCATTTGAAACAGTTATACTCTACTGCCAAGGGCACGCCACGACGTTCGGCTCTCGGATTTTGTTCGAACTTCGTGCATTTTTAGTAGTCCATTGCTGCAACATAATGTGCAAGTAGTGAGACGTGCTACTTAGGCAATTTCGATAAAATCGTAAGAGATGTTTTAGGCGTCAGTGACGTACCGATGCGTTGCGATTCGCAGTACGAGATGCCAGCGGTTATGCGGTAAGCGTTCAATCTCTGTAATCACTAGATCGAGTCCAGCTCTCTCTTTCTATAATTTGTAAGTTTTTCAACACTAGTCCTCTTATTACGTGCCTATTACATTAGATGGAAAGACACATGTAATCGGTAGTTTCCCAATTTATATTCCCACAATAATTACTACGCTTATAACTGTCGACAAGTAAACGACCAAATGCATAAGCTTTTCCTCAAAATTTATCCCTATCGTGATTTGCTAAATCCGTTATATTTGCAGTCGTTAAGGTACGGAGAAACGCTTTGCACCTGGACGCTTCGATCAGCAGACACAGGTTTCATGGATGAGAGATAGGCTGGAAAAGCCCAAGTCAAGCATTGCTAAATAAAGGTGTTAATAACTTCATGAAATGAGTTAGAAAATGCCAAAATATGAGGGTAATGTATGATTAATCGTCGGATATGCTTCCGACATTCAAAGTCGCATGGTGAAATTCCTAAAAAAAATGGTTCAAATGGCTCTGAGCACTATGGGACTTAACATCTGAGGTCATCAGTCCCCTTGAACTTAGAACTACTTAAACCTAACTAACCTAAGGACATCACACACATCCATGCCCGAGGCAGGATTCGAGCCTGCGACCGTAGCGGTCGCGCGGTTCCAGACTGTAGCGCCTAGGACTGCTCTGCCACTTCGGCTGGCCCCTCGGTGTCCTGACTATTGGCGCTAGAATGTAGGTCTGCGGTTGTCCCACACGATTTCAACAGATTAGGTAGGCGGATCATACTCACAAATGGAGTACTTAAACGTAACACCGACAGTAGAAGCGGACGAGAGCGTCGTTCTGTTGAAATATATCACCAACATACAAGAGATAACAAATGAGTATGCAGAAGTTTTGTGACGTAGCTATCTGAATAACTACCAGAGACGACATGGAATCTTATCAGATTTCCTCACACAATGACGCCGCGTACATCACCAGCAGACTCTCTACAACATGTGTATTCTTCTCTTGGTACTGCGATACTAGCAGATAAAGGCCATCTGAGGCAGTATAGACGCTAGGCGCTTCGCTTAAAACGGTCCTCTTTGGCAGTTCGAAAATTCCAATAACAGCACAACTTCAAATCCAACCTATCTTTTGGAAGGCGGTCATCAACCAGAGGTGTGAGATGGCACGATTTGTTTAATATGTCTGTTATATGTAATACCAGTCATGAATGTGTTATGAGGTGATTGGTACGGAATAAGATAATCCTTCTCTTGGTGTGGTGTCCCTGGCTTGCCATTAACTTCACCATTGCGCCACTGTTACTTTCAACCCATACATTCCTGTATGTTTCACGATTCGACCAACCGACCACATGCAGACCCACAACGATGCATCTCTCAAATTCTAAGTGCTGATAACGTTGTCTCATGCAAGCAAGCATCCATCTCAGTGGTCACTGTGTTACAGACTAGGGCGCTAGGGAGATAACAGCAACAGGGCGTGCAGTATCATAGAGCACGGCATCCTGCAGGAGGTCCATATGCTGGAACACCTGGGCCCGAGGTGATTGAGAAGTAACATTGCTAAGGTGGAGTTAGAGGAGGCCATCCGTCTCTTTCGTGCTTCGGAGGCAGCCTCTGCAGCCTTTTGGCTGGCGCCTAGGTAACTGAATTGGCATTATTGGCTGAAAAATGAAATAGGACAGATAATGGGTATCAGAGCTTGTCGTTTTCCTAGTTCTAGCACAGAAAGCCCGAATGATTCGTTAATGCTGTTACAGTTGAGTTTGGAAGGAAGACTGCTGCCTTATTAGAACGGATGTGATTAGTCGGCACTCGAAAAAGCACTGTCGTCGGTGATCACAGTCTAGCACAAGTCACTTTCTCACAGAGGTGGAATAACACTTCTGTGTCGGTATCAGCCTTACAAGAAAAAGTCCCCAGCGGACGGATCGACTTTTTGAAATCATCTATACAGTGATGTAGGTAAGGGTCCCAGGGATCAAACCCTGCTGTCGTTCACCCAGTTGAACCCGCGTTTGCGAGTAATCGATGAAAAACTTTCGGAATTTCACGTGAAGCTCTTTTTTAGTCTTAAGAAAAATATTCTTAATAAACTGGTTCCCCGGAGTAACGGCCCAGGTACATGTGTCGTGAGCTAGATGATGTGAGTTCGAAACTTACCAGGTTCTTTGGAATTTTTCATTTTTAAATCTTTATCAAAATGGTTTTGATTACTTTTATTCAGTTAATTGAGTTGAATGTATGTTTTTATTTCTGTTCCTTTCCCACATAATTTTAATCGACGTATGAATTTTTTTCAAAGAGCTCTCATTTTTTTCTTCCTATCAAATTTTTCCTACTGGAGATATTTGCAACCGTGAATTTAATTATTTTTATTTCACTAACATAAGGTTTAAACGAGAGCCCTTCAGGGTGAATGGCTGCAGGGTGTCGAGGTTGGGACCTTAATCTACATCGCCGTACAGATGATTTCAAAAAGTAGATCCCACCGCTTCGATTCTAGGCTCTGAGGAGCGCAGCCCTCGATGCAGACCAAATAACTCACAGTTCTGCAGCCGTCATCGCAGCTGTTCACTGCAGCTGGTAACTTCAAGTATGGTGTGCAATCGCAGTGTTCGCAAACCGAGTCGTAGGACGTTTTAGAGGATTTCTCATTGACAGTAGGACTTTTATGCTTTGGAAAACCAGTTGCGAGTTCAAGATGTGTTCAAGAAATAGGTGCATGTGTGATTCTTTCTCTAGTTCTTCCTTTCCTTCTAGATTAACTTTCGGCCATCACTGTGCGACTTCTGCGAACTTAGTTGTTTCCCCAAATGTTATGTTGACCTGAAGGTATTCCACCTCAGACTCATTATCTGTTCTCTGTCAAGGTGTTGATATTTTAACTCCATTTTAACCTTTGTTCATATTTAATTGTAACCGTTCCCTATCTTTGTGCACTTATCTTTACAGCACCAATGTTTCATGGATGCTGGGGCCAGCCATCTTTGTTAAATTCAATTCGTTATGCTATACGTCGTACAACGCCTTTAATTAATGCACGTGATCCATGGGGCGCTCTCATTTTGTCGGTAAGGTCACCTGGAGCAGGTATTTCTGACATCCACAGGGTTTGTCGATGGCTCAGCTGTAGCCTCACAACTGCTAATATCATATCACATCTGATTGGGTCACACTTACTCTGATGGTCGCTGTATCCATAACAGATGATTGCAGCTCTGACGATGATGTATGTGTGAAAGGGTACAGTACCCCCGACATTGAAAATAGGTACAACATACTTCATTATTCTTGTCAGAACAACACCTTTTTTGTAAAAATAACTCAATTTCAATTAATACAGCGAAGCCGGATACCAGTGTGGGAAAGAATGACAATTTATTTATTTAATTGATCACATGTGCACTCCCACAAAATAAATCCCTACATCCAGTTTGGTGAGATCTGTGAAATGAATGAATGTATGGTCGTCTGCTAACCGCAGATAGTGAATGTGAATATATGATCATCTTTGAGACGGTACTTGGGTCACCTTTGGTGGGACCAAAGAGATGAAATTTACCTGAGCTTTGAGCGCCTGAAATGTGGCTGACCAATACGGTAGCAAGGTGCTCCCCCACTTCAGCAGAGGTGCGAGAGGACCTGAAGAACGGCCGTGTTTCAGCACTCTGCCGCTGGATCTTGTGTTGGGAAGACCTGTCTTAGGCATGCTCCGTAAGGACAAAAGAGTGGAGACATGGTATGCATGTGAAATACTTAAGAGTAGTTTAGAATAATAATTTCTCTATTTCAGGAACTTTTGTGGGGAGAATTAAATGTCAGGCAGGTAATATTAAGGGGACCGTAGTAATCTTCGGAAGTGACCAACGGTCACAATGAAACCACGTGTAGCAATAAGTTGAAATACTTCCGAGTGCTTAAGTTAAGCTGAATTACTAGCGTGTGTACTATAAGTTGAAATATTTAAGAAATGGCGTGTGCAGGACTTGGAATTAGAGACGAGTACTTCCACGTGGTGAGTACTGTGTGAGTCTCAATCTGTGTATGAGACAAAGGATAAAGAGAAGTACTCGTCCATGGTATCAGTTGAGGACTCGCGTGTGTGATGAATATGTTCTTAATATTACTTTGCGTGTTATGTTTCCGTGTGACGCTTGATTCAAACTATAATACTCTGAGAGAGAAGCAAAGTGAGTCAGCCGTCTATCCAGCAACGCCACTTGGCTTGCATTGCACAGGAAGACGGGCATATATCGTCCAGAGTTCGTAGTAGGAAAGAAAAGTTACGAAGTGGGGCAGTGTCGTGTGGAACTGGGATGAATACTAATTGAAGTGGAAAGCTGAAAGTGATGGGATTATAATGTTGTGACTATTCCTATGTTGTATTCCATGTTGCAGTGTTGTGTATGTCATGTAATTTAAGTATGTGTGGTCTGCATGGGAGAGTAGCAAGGTAGTTTCAGAGGTAGTGGGTTTTGCATGTTCCTTTTGTACCGCTCGGTCTGGAGGAAAGTTTCGTGATGATGGTTGTGAGAGTCGAAGTGTGAGATATAGCAAAAGTTCCACCATCCTATCCAGAAAGTGCACTGTAGCATTAAATAATTACGAGACCATAAGATAGAGAATCACCAATGTACAGCCATGCCCACTGGGCGGAATTTCTCATGTGTTATTGTTGTAGGTTATAGAATTTGTGTGTTTAGGTTATAGAATTTATCGGAATAAATAAGATATTGAGAAGAAAAAGATTGGTGGCCTTTTCCTTCGAATAGTGTGTTGCCATGATACCCAGAATTTATAATGTGTGCGCCATTCACATGCAGTGCGATGGCCATGTGTTGATCAAAGCCGTTGAATAAGAACGGAAATGTGGTATTGCCAGTGCGTAGTGAACAGTCAGAGTTGTGTAAATTACTATTAGTCAGATGTGTGTTTCCACTGCGTAATATTCATACAGAAGAATAATTTGTAACTTAATTGTGAGTACTAGAGTTCATGTTACTCGATAAATAAGAATGAATCCACTCGCTTGGCAGACCACTCATCTTGCAGGCCTGACTGCTTGATGCCACAGTATGAGCAAGGCATGTGGGTGCCTCTCATGTGTACGAAACTGCGCCTACATCGAACAATTCCTTCTTGGCGGTGGTGTTTGGGAGTGCTGTATACCCATTATGACGAATTTCTCTAATTTAAAGCTAGATGGCATTTCACACTGTAGTTTCACGTTGATGCTCCGAAATATGAGTAGCTTGGCACGGATGTGTTTTTGCAACTTTAGTTGTGCATAGGACTTAGTGAGGTGACGTTGAAACTCGTTTGAGCTTGCTGGGGTTCGTGAAGCGCCAACACACCACTTCCGTCTGTGAAGAGGAAAATGTCTAGGTGTCTATTTCACTGCATTTTTGTGCGCATTTTGCTTGAGGCGTGATACTTGATTCCGCAACTAAGAGAAAGTACTGTTACAGTGGGATCCTTATAGGTGTGAAGGGCGCCAAGTGCGAGAACTACCTGATGACGTGCTTGACGAGAGACCAGTGATAATGACTATCAGCCCAGTCAGGCAGTAAGGAGAACTTAGGGACTGAACTTTTTTTTATATTAATGCTGTGGTACTTTCTATACATGAAACATATTTGGGAGATTGTTCTCTCAGTTATTTCAATACAATTGCTTTTGGCACAAAACATTGATTTCATTATGGCACAACATATTATTTGTAACTGTGTAAGTAGGCTATTTAGGTTCTTATGTTGGTAACGTCATGTAGCGCTCTGTCTGAAAATCACTGGCTGGGCTGTGTGCTATCTGTGGCTGGTTGGCATTGTTGGAATATTCGCTATTGTAGTGTTGGGCAGTTGGATGTGAACAGCGTGTAGTGTTGGGCAGTTGGATGTGAACAGCGTGTAGCGTTGCGCAGTTGGAGGCGAGCCGCCAGCAGTGGTGGATGTGGTAAGAGAGATGGCAGAATTTTGAGGGCGGACGATCAGGACGTGTGTCCATCAGAAAGAGTAAATTTGTAATATTGGACATCATGAACTGATATATATATGATGATTTTTGAACATTATTAAGGTAAATACATTGTTTGTTCTCTATCAAAATTTTTCATTTGCTAACTATGCCGATCAGAAGTTAGTGCCTTTAGTAGTTAGAATCTTTTGTTTAGCTGGCAGCATTGGCGCTCGCTGTATTGCTGTAGTTCCAGCAACGAAGATTTTTGTGAGGTTATTGATTCATGAAAGGTATAGGTTATTAATAGTCAGGGCCATTCTTTTGTAGGAATTATTGAAAGTGAGATTGCGTTGCGCTAAAAATATTGTGTGTCAGTTTAGTGTTGAGCAGAGTAAGCAAAGAGAGTAATGTCTGAGTACGTTCAGTTTTGCTCAGCTGTTTGAAAAACAAATAACGTAAGAGGTTTATGAGCATAGTAATTCATTAACTTTTCTAAGTTCTAAGAGGACGTTTCAACTGGGATATGATTAATAACTAATAACTAAAATTACATTTTATTGTTGTATCCACGTGTGTCAATAATATGAAATAAGATTAGCCCATAGTAATAACTCACAGTTGATTAAACCACTAATTTAAAGAAGATTTCTGTTTGGAGAGGGTCCACTTTGAGCAAAACACAAATTTTCTTTTTCTTTTTATTCCTCAGACGTGTTTACCTGAAGTTTCAGCATCAGCAGTTCACCAGTGGGTTTCTTTATCTTCTAGAATACAGGAAAAATGCTTTTCACTACTCGTGCACATACAATATTTTGAGTTTTTAAACACTTTATTTACAGTTTTGAAGAACAGACGAAATTTTGTATATTTAGCTTGTTACCACGTGGTGTGGATTTCCTTTACTTTATGTAATTTAATGCAGTTGTATTGTTTCACAGTTTGTCGTTAGCAGGCATACAGAAATTACTGTAGAACTATTTTTTACATGAAAAATTTATGACTGGGCATGTTATGGTTATGCCTACCATTAACTAATAGTATGTGGAAGATTGTGTGTGTGTGTGTGTGTGTGTGTGTGTGTGTGTGTGTGTGTGTTTTGGGCGTTTGTGGATTGGTGTTGTCTGACAATTCTTTCAGGGCAGAGAACAGAGTTACACTACAGAGAACTATGTATTTATTTATTCCTTGTTTTCCTTCAATTATGCTTTTTTGTATTTGTAGTGTTGGAATATTCGCACTACATGAAAACTACATTGTATGACAGCACCCAACAGGTCACCAGCGTACGAATTCCAGGCCACACCATTTTAGGGTTAATTTTTCTTGTCCGTGGAAGTATGCTGCACAACAAGGTACCCTAACGTCACGCCAAAGTCAATAATTTGCAGACGGCAAGTGGAGATTAGGGCTGGAGTAGAACAAGCTGCCCATTCTACCTATCCCGCTCCGCCCCCCCCCCTCTCTCTCTCTCTCTCTCTCTCTCTCTCTCTCTCTCTCTACCCCTCCTCCCCCACTCCTACCCTCACCTTGTACAAGCCCCAAGTGCAAGCACACACGGCCGTCGCCTCGTCCCCGCATGCTGTGCGGCCCTACCAGCAGTGTTTCGCCCACGCTAGGCACAGGCCGGCTGGTGTAGAATCTGCTGATCAAAAGGCTGCCTAGGACAGGCGCGCGCCGCCATCAGACGTTAATTTCCACGGGCTGGCTCCAGCAGCCTGTTAACACGGGCCGCTTTGTTCCGGGGGCAGCACTGGGCAGCCGGCTGCAGCGCTCTGCGCTACAGTGTCTGCCTCGGGCATGCACCCTTCTATTGGAGTACTGTTGTCGTTGGCATCGTACCGCATTTAGATCAGCCATGCTCCCACCGGAGAGCTCGTAGATATTGACACAGGGGTCAGGTACCTAATAACTTCAACGCCAAGGAAAAAGGTTGCAAAAATTAACGTACTGTCTTCTTTTCTTCAGCCCATATCCCTTATCCTCACAGGATCGGCACGTTAATTACTGCGTTTGTCGATGTTGGTGGTGGACCGTGGCCGGGATCCATCCTGCTGCGCCCCTCGACCCCCGGACAGAATACAGTATTTGTATATCCTAACTGTCTGCGTCTAGTTTTATCCCATGTAAAAGTATGAGTGTGTTTACTGAATGTTTGTCAATAGAGCATCTGGAACGGAACGTGGATGCCAGCCAATTTTCAAGCAGTAGGATGTGGGAAACCGACTAAAAACCACATGCAGGCTGGCCGGCAGATTTCATTTCATTTATAGCATATTAAAAGCCTGCTACCTGATATCTTAAAAAGCAGGTCGTACATTATAAAATTGCGTCCGCAGCTCGTGGTCGTGCGGTAGCGTTCTCGCTTCCCGCGCCCGGGTTCCCGGGTTCGATTCCCGGCGGGGTCAGGGATTTTCTCTGCCTCGTGATGACTGGGTGTTGTGTGATGTCCTTAGGTTAGTTAGGTTTAAGTAGTTCTAAGTTCGAGGGACTGATGACCATAGTTGTTAAGTCCCATAGTGCTCAGAGCCGAGCCGAGCCATTATAAAATTGCCTTGCTAAAAAGCGTGATTATACGGGCTTCTTAGGGAAAGAAATTTAATGGTACTTTTAAATAACTATTGAGGAGCTGCCACCCCATAGTTTACAGTTACTTGTTGGAAATTGTTTTGGCCCATCGAAGGAGGCTATGAAGAGTGACGTGGAACGTCATGTAGTTGTCTATAAACACACATTCCGTAACTGAACAATGCCTTCTGCATGATGATGATGATGATGATGATGATGATGTTTAGTATCAATCGAAACTGTCAAGAATAGCCGGCCGAAGTGGCCGCGCGGTTCTGGCGCTGCAGTCTGGACCCGCGAGACCGCTACGGTTGCAGGTTCGAATCCTGCCTCGGGCATGGATGTGTGTGATGTCCTTAGGTTAGTTAGGTTTAACTAGTTCTAAGTTCTAGGGGACTAATGACCTCAGCAGTTGAGTCCCATAGTGCTCAGAGCCATTTGAACCATTTTGTCAAGAATAACAAATATTTTCTTAACAGCTGACGGTGATACGGATGATTTTCGACTTTTGATAGATCCGAGGCCGGCGCCAACTCCCAGAATAACGGAATTGGAGCACAAACACGCGCAGCTATCCGTGCTGGTCAAGAAAGGAACATACGGTCTTCGGACAAAATCTCCAACTTTTGTTGTTCAATATATCGTCTAGTTCACGTAAATTGCTTTCTTTTAGTGAAAAAGAGCGTTGTTTCAGTTCCATATGAACTACATACGAATTTGAATATAATGACCACAAGACTAACCCGTCCAACTTACTAGCAAAATTTACATGCTCTGTCAAATGAAAATATATCGTCCACTGTCACAGCATTTAAACATAAGTTGTATGGGTTAGTACTGTAACCTGTACAGATACAAGGATAGTCCTTCTGAAACCGAAACTGGTCATTTTAAAATGAAAGCTATCTCGCCGGACAATAAAATCTGTTCTCCACGTAAAAATCTACCTTGAAGATCGCCCCCCCCCCTCCATACCAACCCAAAAAAAACACACCATTCATTTTTAATAACGGAACCACTAACTAAACTAACGAGGTTTCAGAAACCTTGCCTGTATTTTCCAAGCATCCATCATTAGGCCTGTAGTACCCTCGTTCAAAAAAACTCATCACTCCGAATTTCAGCGTATACCTACGTCAAAGCACGTATAATTTCGGGAATCTATGGAAATAAAAGTATATTTTTGAGAATTTTCTTAAGTTTCGATTGATATGCGTAACATTTCATAGTAATTTAGAGCTTGTAATTTATAGGTACTGTAAGACATATTATAACTGACGCACAGTGCCGTATTTAGTTCTTCCTCTCAAAAGCCGTCTTAAACTGAACCTATTTGCTAGTTGTTAGCGACTATAACCTAAATAAAAGTAAAAAAGAGAACAGAAAACAGTAAGCTGTATCTCTGTTTTTTCTTTTGGCTTAACATAAATCTCTTTTATGCGCATTAACTGCTTCAGTTCTTAAAACGAATTAGTAGCACTTTTATTTTAAGAGATTCAGAAATTAAAAGAGAATCAGCAAGCTCATTTATAAATTATTCATTTACTTTTCTGTGAGTCACTGCACCAGTAACAATGCAGACTCATGCGACTTCTTTTCTACAGTATGGGATGAGCTGCTTGACGATCTGCAGTAACTGGAAATCGCCCTGACCACTGTCAAACTATTGGAGGCTGCAACAGATGTTTGTATTGGGAGGGCTTGCGACAGTCGTGTACAGGAGATACCAAAGGTGCCTCAAACACTTTGATCCCCTGTGGTTCCTGCCTTCTCTACGGGAAGTACGAGATCTATCACTAACTGTCTGCTTCCCTCTTGTCATGTCAATGGCAGAGCTTGGCACCGTGAACAGAAATGACACGGACCAGGGAAAAATCAGGATGTTATACCAATCCATCCAACCAAATATACGAAATGCTATCTTTCACTGAAACCAAAGCTAGTGGGACTCACTTCACCTACTGTGAAGTCTGCTGTGTACAGTGCCAAGATGACGCAGACGCAAAAGGGCACTTCAAATGCACGGCAAATAACGATTGCCCATAGGGAAATGGCAGCAAACTATGGGAAGGATACTGGAAGCCTCATTCAGCTTGTTGAAATGTTGAAGAGGCTGTTCCGGCAGCAATTGAGGGCATAAGATTCAGCCATCTGCTATCTTTGGTGCAACGTTACTAGTCGTCTGGACACCGAGATTGTATTTGGAACATTCCAGCTACTCACAGAGAAGGTTGGAAAGAGAAGCCTAGCTCACCGAGTTTCAACGAAGCTCACAAACTGCAGCATTGTCCCTGTACTTGACTTCGGCCTCCTGCTTCTGCGTCGAGTGGAATGACTGAACCGAAGGTTTCGAATGGTTCTGTGGCGGGCTAGGTTGCAACTTCCTAGGCATGCGCCATGACGGTTCTTTCTTAATACATCACGAGTGCACTACACATCGGAGGCTGCTACCCAGGTAAATGAGTGAGTGTGAGTTGCACAGAACATTTTTTTTTAGATTAGGTGACTCTCCATCCATTTCAGCTAACTGTAGCTGCAGGAAACCGGAAAGCGGCAGTATAAGACACAAAGAAATGCTCCATACAGGCCAGATTATTAAAATTTTGGTGATTAACTGTCAGAATTTGGATCGATCGTAGAAAGCAGCGGAGCTCGCATAATAATAGGTACAGAAAGCTGGTTAAAACCCGAAACTGATAGCAGTGAGTTTTTGTGGAAAGTTTACGTGCGTATCGAAACCGTAGGCTAACGCCAAAAGAAGATAGTGTGTATGTTGCAGTAGAAAAGAAACTCCGATCAGCTGGACAGAGCCGGCCGCACTGGTCGAGCGGTTATAGGAGCTTCAGTCTGGAACCGAGCGACTGCTACGGTCGCAGGTTCGAATCCTGCCTCGACCCTGGATGTGTGTGATGTCCTTAGGTTAGTTAGGTTTAAGTTCTATGGGAGTGGTGACCTCAGATGCTAAGTCCCATAGTGCTCAGAGCCATTTGAACCATTTTTGAGCTGGACAGAAACTGAGGCTGCATGCGAGATTGTCTGGGCAACACAGTGTATCAAGGGTGGGTATAAATTTACAACTGGATCTTTCTACTGACCTCAATACTCACTTTCAAAAATGGTTCAAATGGCTCTGAGCGCTATGGGACTCAACTGCTGAGGTCATTAGTCCCCTAGAACTTAGAACTACTTAAACCTAACTAACCTAAGGACACCACAAACATCCATGCCCGAGGCAGGATTCGAACCTGCGACCGTAGCGGTCTTGCGGTTCCAGACTGCAGCGCCTTTAACCGCACGGCCACTTCGGCCGGCTTACTCACTTTCAGATGTGATCGAAAACTACAGAGAAAATGTAAATTCATTCATGCGTAATTTTTCCAACGATACCCTCATGTGATGGATACTCTAATTATTCAAAAATCAATTGGAAATACTACAGTTTTGTAAGTAGTAAGCGTGACAAGCCGTCCCATGAAACATTACTACATGCGTTCTCTGAGAATTATTTGGAAAGATAGTTCGAAAGCACTTTCGCTGCAGGAATATATCAAATATAATAGAAATAAATAGAACTGACGTCTCTGAGGACGTCCACACTCAGTCTGGGGCTGATTAACAGGAGGCTGTTGTAGCAACAATGTATGCAAAAGTATTAAGGGCAACTAAGGCATGCAGAGGGATTTGTACTGAATAAAGAAGCAGTATTCTCATATCTAAGTGAGGAAATCCAAACATTTGTCTGTAGAGAGGAGAATGTAAAAGAACTGTGGTTCGTTTTCAGAACAATAGTTCACCATGCACCTGCTAGTTATGTACCTAGTACAGCAGTTCACGTTGGAAAGGACCTCTGGAATACACACTGATGAGCCAAAACATTATAGCCACTTGCTTAATAGCTTGTCTGTTCCTCTTTGGAACGGAATATACCACTGATCTTTGTATCAGGGATGACGAAAGTTTATCTGTAGGTTTGTGCAGGTACTTGGATGTGTCATTAAATGTCTTCGCACAAGTCATGTACTTCACTTTAATAACGAAGCGCTGATTTGCGTACGCAGCGATGGCGCCCAATAGTGACCCAGATGGGTTCCTCAGGACTTACGTCAGGTCGCCGAGGCATCAAGGTGAGCTCACTGTAAATATTATAGCACGGTTCTGGCTCCGAATCACGGAAATTATACTGTTGCAAGACGACATCGCCTTCGGGGAAGACATCAAGTATGAAGGGATGCAGAGGGTTAGTAGCTATCAGCGGGTCTTCGATTGCTACCACAGGTCCAATACAAGCACAGGAGAATGTCTCCCATAGGATAATACTGCGTCCATGGCGAGCTGCACTTTTCGAGCCGTTGTTCACGCCGCTGACGGCGTTTGTAGAGATGGCCAGCGACCTAGTGTAGCGAAAACGTCGTTCACCCGAAGATCCGACACGTGCCCATTGATCGGCGGTCGAATCCCGGTGTTCCCGCGCCCACTGCAATAGTAACTGACGAAGTCGTCAGGTCAACATCTGAACATGTGGGGGTGGTCTGCTGCGAAGCTCCACGTTCAATAATGTACGATGAATAGCGTGCTCCGAAACATTTGTGCGTTACCAGCATTGTGCTGGAGGAACCGGTCACATTAGTCTGCAGGAAAGGCAGCAGATTGATCCTCTTCCATCTTATATCCTTCACATGTATTTCTTGTAGCACTCATTCAAGCCCAAACATCTTGAGGAACGTAGGGTGGACAAAAATATGGAAACACCAAATAAACGACATTTTACCAAGCCTAATACAGTGGAAGAAACCCGTTAGCATTCAAAACATCTTCCAGTTGTCTCGAAATGGATAAATACCGCGCGTATGTGGTTTTCAAGGGAATCTTATACCATAACTTCTGCAAAACAGCAACAAGTTGAGGTAGTGATGACGGAGGTGGATAGTGGTCACACGCTTTTCTCTCCAAAGTAGACCTTGATCAAAAATATTGAGATTTGGTGACTACGGTGGCCAGGGGAGACTCTACAGCCGGCCGTTGTGGCCGAGTGGTTCGAGGTACTTCAGCCTGGAACCACGCGACCGCTACGTTCGCAGGTTCGACTCCTGCCTCGGTCATGGATGTGTGTGATGTCCTTAGGTTAGTTGGGTTTAAGTAGTTATAAGGGACTGATGACCTCAGATGTTAAGTCCCATAGCGCTCAGAGCCATTTCAACCACTTTTGGAGACACGGCAGTTCATCCTCGTGCTCACAAAAGCGTCCAGTCGTGTTGGATAACACTATCATCTTTGGGGAACAAATAGTGTACGATGGGATCGATCTGGCTCTGAGCACTATGGGACTTAACATCTATGGTCATCAGTCCCCTAGAACTTAGAACTACTTAAACCTAACTAACCTAAGGACATCACACAACACCCAGTCATCACGAGGCAGAGAAAATCCCTGACCCCGCCGGGAATCGAACCCGGGAACCCGGGCGCGGGAAGCGATAACGCTACCGCACGACCACGAGCGGCTGACTGGGATCGATCTGATCAGCCAGAAAGATCGTATAATCCTTGACAGTAATGGCATATTGCGAGCCCAAGGAATATCACAATGTGGCTACACAAATCATCACCGAACTCGAGCCATTTTTCACGTTTGGGACATAATATAGGCGAGAGGTTGGAAACAAGACCCATCCTACCAAATGACTTTCTTCCATTGCTAAACAGTTCAGTTTTAATGGCTGCGGTGGCATTGATGTCTCGTTCAGAATTCCAACTCACCCTGCAGTTCCAAGCTTAAGGAGTATCTTCGTGTTATTTTGGTGTTAACAGGGTTTGTGAGTGCTACCTCCAGTTCTGGAGTGACTTTTGCTGTTGTCCTCTTATTTTTCCTCACAATCCTCTTCAGTGTCTGTCTGCCATGACCACTCAATATGCACTTTCGACAGGCGGATGATGTTCTTCTACATCTACATCTACACACATACTCCGCAATCCACCATACGGTGCGTGACGGAGGGTACCTCGTACCACAACTAGCATCTTCTCTCCCTGTTCCACTCCCAAACAGAACGAGGGAGAAACGACTGCCTATACGCCTCTATACGAGCCCTAATCGCTCTTACCTTATCTTTGTGGTCTTTCCGCGAAATGTAAGTGGCGGCAGTTAAATTGTACTGCAGTCAGCCTCAAATGCTGGTTCTCTAAATTTCCTCAGTAGCGATTCTCGAAAAGAACGCCCCTTTTCATCTAGAGACTCCCACCCGAGTTCCTGAAGCATTTCCGTAACACTCGCGTGATGATCAAACCTACCAATAACAAATCTAGCAGCCCGCCTCTGAATTGCTTCTATGTCCTCCCTCAATCCGACCTGATAGGGATCCCAAACGCTCGAGCAGTACTCAAGAATAGGTCGTATTAGTGTTTTATAAGCGGTCTCCTTTACAGATGAACCACATCTCCCCAAAATTCTACCAATGAACCGAAGACGACTATCCGCCTTCCCCACAACTGCCATTACATGCTTGTCCCACTTCATATCGCTCTGCAATGTGTAAGGTGTCAGGCAAATCCAACACCTTCCATGAAAACCCTGACATGATAAGCAAATCCTGTAGTATGTCACATAGCTCCGAATAAATCGTGACATTAAATTAACCAAAGTAATACGAGTAACGAGTGAGCAAATGGAATACCACAGACTAACACAAGAATGCCTAAATGCATGTCATACCTTCCCACCGCGAGACAGACGCAGTTCCGAGGGGAGAAACGAGAACAGAAGCCGAGAGCAGAACCGTGTTGAGCTAGAAGGCTCTACGATAAGGGACGGACACCCACGTAGCCATCTAACCGCCAGGACCACCCCCCAGCCCATGTTAAAAGATAGAGCCCTCCAGAAGAACAGTATAGATCTTACGATAACATTAAAAGGGCCACACCAGCTGCAAGTTTTAGCGTGAGACTTTTGCGCGTCTCTGTTACGTTGTAAACTTTCAAAACATTGCCCCACCACGAAAAGTATAACGTTTCTCATTGGATAGACAGAATTTTTGTAGGCGGAGCTTAAGGTTAACATTGAGACCCTGACTGGTCAGATGAAAACACAGCCAGATAGTTTTTTTTTTAAACCAACTTCGGTAAATTGTAGTAAGGAGAAGTTAGGAGAGAGTTGCTTCCGAGTCGGCGAGGTGCGTGGAGCTGTGCCGACCGACGCCCCCTGACACTGCCTAACCAACGACAAGGTAATGAACGCACGCGATGCCGCGTAACAGTGCATAAAGCTTCACTCAGAACTGCAGAAGTCTCATCTGTTACACCCCCGTTTTGCGTAATACTAGTGTCGATCGTCAATTAAAGCTCATGGTATTCACATTTGCTTCGTAAGTTAAAATCTGAAACGCGATGATTTTTCTGTTATATAATTATTGAGAAGCCACATCAGCCACTGTAATTTACGACAAGTTAGATAAGTAATTAAAGATAATTGAGGGTCACTGTAGCCTATTTTGATAGTTTTCTCTTTTGTGTAACTTAATTTAAACCTAGATTATAGGTGTGATACGGCGTAGGTCATCCTTCGACCCATTTGATAACTTGGAAACCCATTCAGGGAATATTCGTTCACATTTTTGTTGAACGCAGTTGGTTTTTATCATCCTTTTATCAATAGAGAAAATTAATAAACAATGTTTTGTGAGTAGAATAAAATTTCCAATGGTAAACTTAACTACTTTTTCGACGTTATTTTACCGGCTAACTAAATTTAGTTAGTATTAAGATTCTTTTACAGGGAGTGCAGTGGAGCTGACGCTGAAATCATTAAGCATTTGGTTATAGCATCGCTAGTCTCACTGAACTCTTCTGAACTCTACATGTCATGTGTGGTCTGGCGTCTCCTTACCAGCAACATGTCCCAGGTTCAAACTAGTCAATTCCCTAAAAAACACGCTCAGAGCATCGTTGCACGAAAGTGGTAGGCAGACACAGACACCACGCAGAATGTTAGAAATGTTACGCCCAAATATTTAATCGACGTGACTGTGTCAAGCGCTACACTACTAATGGAGTATTCAAACATCACGGGATTCTTTTTCCTATTCATCTGCATTAATTTAAATTTATCTACATTTAGAGTTAGCTACCATTCTTTACACCAATCATGAATCCTGTCCAAGTCATCTTGTATCCTCCTACAGTCTTCTCCTTTCTCTGCAAGCGGTATTCATCCTCGGTGTGGAGCTTCTTGAAACGCCGGACATTTCTGCTACCTTGGTTAGGAAGCACCCAATATACGAACACTAACAAATAGCCCACGTTCGAATTCAGTCAGGTCCGACATAATGCATTCACAACTACACAGAACACTGTAGTGACCACGACTGACGCTAGTAACATATTGAGGAGATCGCATAGGTACCGTTCGTGGTCAAAGCGCAACCTGTAGGCTTGGCGAACATCTACATTTACGTTCACAAGTATGCGTTTGTCACGTTCCTTCCATATTTTTGTCCAGTCTCTCTATCTCGAAGAGAATTACCTCCTCTCTGCCAATCAGCATCAATTAAAACGTCACATGTATGGAACCCAACTTTCACTTTTTACCAAGACACCCTGAAAGCAGTGATGCAGATGAAGTACATCTCGATTTCCTAGAGGTATTTGATTGAGAAGCATATTTGCGCTAATCGAAAGTACTACGTGACGGGTTAACAAGCACAATTTTTAACTTAATTAAGAACTACTTTGTTGGGAGGATGAAGCATAGTTGGAGAGTAATCAACAAATATAGATGTGGATTTATTTGTGCCCCAGGGAAGTGTGTTGGGAACCTTGCCATCCTTTTAGTGCAGACAATATTAACGGTATTCTAAGACGTTTCGCTTATGATTCAGTTATCCGTAATGAAGTATGGTCTGAAAGAATGCTACACAAATTTTTCATTTGGATCTTGATAAGATTCCTAAAAGTGGCTGAAGGATTGTCAATTTGCTTAAAATGTTCAGAAATGTAAAATTGTGCATTTACAGAACGAAAAAACGTAGTATCCTATGACTACAATATCAACGAGCCACAACTGGAGGCCGGCCGGAGTGGCCGAGCGGTTGTAAGCGCTTCAGTCTGGAACCGCGAGACCCATACGGTCGCAGGTTCGAATCCTGCTTCGGGCGTGGATGTGTGTGATGTCCTTAGGTTAGTTAGGTTTAAGTAGTTCTAAGTTCTAGGGGACTGATGACCTCAGAAGTTAAGTCTCATAGTGCTCAGAGCCATTTGAACCACACCTGGAAACCGTCAAATCATACAAATATCTCTTTGTAACAACTTTTAGGTACATGAGTTGGAACGATCGCAAAGGTTCATTAGTACGGAAAGCAGATGGTAGCATTCGACTCATTGATCGAATACTGGGAAAATTCAATCAGTCTACAAAAAATATTACTTACAAAACACACGTGCGGCCCATCCTACAGTACTTCAAGTGTGTGGGACACGTACTTACTAGTATTAACGGGGGATACTGAACGTACAGTGAGGAGGGAAACACGAATGGTCACAGGTTTGTTTCACTCGTGGTAGATTGTCATACAGCTGCTGAAATAACTCAGTTGGCAGACACTCCAACCTGGACGCAAGCTACCCTGACAAAGCCTACTTATATAATTTTAACAACCAGTGTTAAAGTATGACTCTAGGAATATACTCCAGCCCAGTAGGTACCTCTGGGGTAGGGATCGTGAGGATAAGATTTGACTTATTACAGCACGCACAGAGGCATTAAAACAAGCCATTCTTCCCGTTTTCCATACTTGAATGAAACAGAAAGAAGCCCTGATAACTGGTATATATCAGCTAGGGTACCAGGAATGTAAACCAGTATATCTGGGGGTGACAAGCAGGAATTTTAAGACTAAACATACAGAACATATAAGAAGTTGGAAATTTGAAAATAGCCATTCTACCTTCGCTGAACACCTGATAAAACATGAACATGAATCATCAAACATGGAATGCGACATGACAGTTACCAGAGTCAAAAATTACAAAAAGAAAGCTCCTGACATTGCAAGAAAACTTTCACATACAAAGAGCCATTGCAGTGGAAAAGAAGGTGCTCAGTGACCAAATCCATATACACAACAACTCCCTGATCATGCTAGCCACCAAAACAATAACGAACAGAAATGTCACCAGGATAAATAATTAATGAATCTCCTTCCCCTCTTATCCTCCCCCCGCAGCCCCCGCAGCCCCCCACGTATACACACACAGACATTTGAACTCATATTTTTAAAAAAAATTACACACTGAAAAATACACACACAAAACAAATGAAAAACATCAAACACAAGATAAACAAAAAACAAACAAACACACAACAGTTGGCAATACTACACACCGAACACACACACACATATGTTGATCATCCAATTAAAATGAAAGTGAAACATGTGATGTGACAAATGTGGATGAAACAATGCCAGAAATCGGCCAGCTGGAGTTTGAAGACTAATAAATACATCTCTAGGACCACACTCATGTGTTAACAGCGCTGGAAATCTTAAGAACACCGAACGATACATTCACAATACATAACTTGTGCTACAAAAGCCGCCTCTAACCTAAGAGGCAAGAGAAAAACACGACATAAAGTAATATAGCAGCATATTATATCTATCACAGAATACGTTTATTGTATGTATAAAAAGAAACATGCATTTCAGAGCATTGATGATGCTTCCCAAATAAAAGAAGCGAAACGCGTATGTCAAGAAACAAACAGTCTTCATTTAGTTAGTTGCATAGACGGTACATACCTCCGCGAATTTAGAGAAACTAAGGGAAAGACGGAAAACATAAAAATGACTGAGTATGTGTGTTATAGAACATGGTCGCAACTCTCATACACGACTTTGTTGTATTTAAAATACATTGTGACGAGTTAGGCTGTGTATGAGGTAACGAAATTTTATTTCGCCAAGAGATTCATCATAACCAGCCAAATCAAGATCTACAGGGTTATTACAAATGATTGAAGCGATATCATAAATTCACTGTAGCTCCATTCATTGACATATGGTCACGACACACTACAGATACGTAGAAAAACTCGAAGTTTTGTTCGGCTGAAACCGCACTTCAGGTTTCTGCCGCCAGAGCGCTCGAGAGCGCAGTGAGACAAAATAGCGACAGGAGCCGAGAAAGCGTATGTCGTGCTTGAAATGCACTGACATCAGTCAGTCATAACAGTGCAACGACACTTCAGGACGAAGTTCAACAAAGGTCCACCAACTGCTAACTCCATTCGGCGATGCTATGCGCAGTTTAAAGCTTCCGGATGCCTCTGTAAGGGGAAATCAACGGGTCGGCCTGCAGTGAGCGAAGAAACGGTTGAACGCGTGCGGGCAAGATTCACGCGTAGCCCGCGGAAAATTGGCACATGCCACAACTGGAGACCGACAGCGCCGACTTCATCTGTCAACAGGATGGTGCTCCACAGCACTTCCATCATGATGTTCGGCATTTCTTAAACAGGAGAATGGAAAACCGATGGATCGGTCGTGGTGGAGATCATAATCAGCAATTCATGTCATGGCCTCCACGCTCTCCCGACCTAACCCCATGCGATTTCTTTCTGTGGGGTTATGTGAAAGATTCAGTGTTCAAACCTCCTCTACCAAGAAACGTGCCAAAACTGCGAGCTCGCATCAACGATGCTTTCGAACTCATTGATGGGGACATGCTGCGCCGAGTGTGGGAGGAACTTGATTATCGGCTTGATGTCTGCCAAATCACTAAAGGGGCACATATCGAACATTTGTGAATGCCTAAAAAAGCTTTTTGAGTTTTTGTATGTGTGTGCAAAGCATTGTGAAAATATCTCAAATAATAAAGTTATTGTAGAGCTGTGAAATCGCTTCAATCATTTGTAATAACCCTGTAGTTTACAAATTCATTGCTTGTTTAATGAAATAACTGCTATTTACGCTAAATTGAAGTTTCGTAACAAATAATATAGTGCTCGGCGAATCATGATCAGGTCTGAAAGTGAATGCGTGAAAACTGAAGATAGATCCGCATATAAAGTTAAGAATTCCGTCGATCGTACCGCTAGTGATTTGCCATTCCGCTTGCAATCTGTTCTCTGTGCAGAGCAATTTGCTGATGATCTCGCTCTGGAATGTGATTTTGTCTGCTGCGAATTCACAGCACACATGGACGGAGAACAGACAGCCTTCTCACGCTAAATGCCAGTTTGAGTGCGACGACGCAAGTCTGCGGAAAGAGTCGTCAATCTAACCAGCGTTGAATTTTCGGTCAGGAAAAAGACGAAAAGAGATTTTGCAACACGATTTAGAAAGCGCACACACACAAAAACAATAGTGTTCTTTGATGTCATTTCAGAGACTATGATCATCCGTTGCCCACTATCAATGAAGGTTTGGACACATGTGCATGTTGAACCTAAGGGTAGGAACCTCCATATTCTCGATGAATTAGAAATTTACGTGTATCGCCGAACCGTTCCGGAGGTTGTCGTCGGTGAGCAAGTGACAAATAGAAGGCACTGGTTTTTCAATACTTTCAACGACTTGCTGGTTCATTAGTCTGTCTCCAATCGTCCTTCCTTACTCTGTATTTATCAGTAAATAAAAATTATTATAAATTTTTGTGCATCTTTCCTTTCTATTAGAAACAAAATTACGTTTCTTACTATCGTTTAAGTTTCAATTAAAATATCCAACCAATTTTTCCGTCTTGATTGGTAATTTATAGAATTTGTTGACATTGGTATGCTTTTTTAGTGGTGTATTTGCATCAACTGCTATTGTTTTTTGGTGTTCTGAATGAGTATAATGCGTCAGCTGTTCAGCTTCGACACGATTTATTGACAGAAGTATGCAAAATCTCCTAGAAGCCTGTCTTGGGGACGATCCGGAGAAAGACAGGGACACGCGATGCAATGCTTATTCTACAACTTATAAGATTGGTTAAAGGAAGACAAACCTATGTCTACGGAATTTTAACTTTAGTTCAAATGGCTCTGAACACTAACCTAAGGACATCACACACATCCATGCCCGAGGCAGGATTCGAACTTGCGACCGTAGCAGTCGCGCGATTCCAGACTGAAGCTCCTAGAACCAATCGGCCACCGCGGCCGGCTTTAAATTTAATGAGAGATTTCGAAAATTTTGACTAAGACACACTCTCTGAAATTCCGATGGTAACAGAAATTAAATACATGGAGCACAAGGTTATTTACAATTTGTACAGAAACCAGACTGCAGCCATAAGCGTCGAAAGACATGAAAGGTTAGTATAGTCGGAAATGGAGTGCGACTTGGTTTATAACTTGTTGTCAGTATTATTCAGCCTGGTCATTGAGCAAACAGTGTTGTACGTCATGGAGAAATTTGGAAGGGGAAATAAAGGTCAGAAAAAAACGGTGGTATGGCGATAACATTCTAATTCTGATGGTGACGCCAATGGACGTGGAAGTGCAGTTAAACGGAATTTGTAGTCTCTTGTAAAGAGATAAAGGTGAATTTCTGGAAAAGTAAGAAAGTAACAATGTAGCCGAATTGAATCAGGTGACGCTGAGAAACTTGGAATAGGAAATGAGACACACGAAGTATTTACCCACTTTTTCTATATGGACAACAAAATAAGTGATAGACGCTGAAATAGAGAGGATATACAAGGTGTAAAAAATTACACTTTTTGTGACAAAAATGTCATATGTGCACCGTTCTTTTCCGCTAGGCGAGTATGAAGATTCTGACGCTAGTGCTGTTCAGATACGGTGCTCAAACAAACGTTTGATGGGTATTCTTTCAGAGACGTTGCTGACCTCTTATGGATATCTTTTTGCGGTGGGGGATGAAGTGTCTGTTGCACGAGACAACAGACACCCCAAGAAGAGTAGTTTGCCCGTTTGGATGAAGCTGCTGCTTTTTTTGAGCGTGTTAGACCGTCATTACTGCGATGATGTAAGTTTTTCATTAATGTAAACAGACGACATTTTCAGCAACATCTCTGGAGTAACATTCATCACACAGCAAACTGAACACGTCTTCCGAACATCAGTAACGTCAATACCTTCATGGATTTCTAGCAGGGACACGGTGTACATTTCTCGATTATTCTTCGGAAATTTTCAGTTGTTGCAGTTCTTCTTGCGTTTCTTTTATTCAATTGGTCTTTAATTTGCTTGCATTAACGATTTTGAAAGTTTTCTTTGTGAGTTTGTTTTCACCCTCCCTACGTAGAACTGTAGGCGTCCTAAGTCTGTCTGTGACGTTGCCTCTGTACTCGTAGATTTACTTTACAGGTCGTCCGACCCAAGTCCCGTCTCGGAGAAAAACGCGACAGATTTTTCTACGAATTGCTCTTTCATGTTTCTCTCTGTCATGAATTTTTGTCATAAATCTAACAATTGCGGTTTCTGCGGCATACACGACTTCTGGGAAAACAACCGTGTTGTAGTGCCGTAGTTTTGCATTAAGAGATATTGCTCTTTTGTTGTAGCGACTCCATGTCAGTTCCTACGTCGCAAAAATTTGGAAACTCTTTGTGTTGGGGACTGTGTTCAGTTCTGTGGGTTGAATGGTTTCTCCTATGTACATAAAATGAGTGACCTGTAAGATATTTCCAATTTCTGTTTTCAGTGGAAGTTTTCTTGTTCATTTGTTGTCTATAAACTAAGGTTTTTCGTGGGAAATTTGATGTCTTGTTTTACAGGAGATTTCACGTAGTTTACCTAGTGCGAGTTTGGCTACATCTTTTTGTTTGTTAATGCAGCCAAGTCATTAGCAAAGACCAGGCATTTCACAGTGACCCTTTTTACTTTCTCTTTTCCAATTTGGGAACCTCTGAGATGCTTTTCCCATTCTCTAATTATTTTTTCTAGTACGATGTTGAATAAGACTGGTAAAAAGCTGTCTTCTTGTCGGACTCCTGTGTGAATTTCGAATGAGTTTCAGAATTCTCCCATGAATTTCTGTTTTGTGGTGTTTCCTGATGAAGTACCCTGGGTGACTGTCAACATAATCTTAAGCTCTTGTGAAATCCCGTATTCTGACCGAAGTGTTCTGGCACAGTGTGACGCATAGTATGCTTTTGATGTTCCCGATCTGTTCAGTACTGGATCTCCCTATCCTGAAGCCCGCATGATACTAGCCAATGCGTCAGTCTGCTTGAGCTCAAGTCGGTTCAGCAAAGTTTTAGAGACGATTTTATACGTAACTGGAAATAGTGAGATCCCTCTGTAATTGTTCGGATCTGTTTTGTCTCCTTTCGTCTGGAGTGGTTATATCAAGGTGCTCTTCCATTATTCTGGGAGTTACCTGTTTTCCAGACTTCTGACATTATTTTGCGAATTTTTGGTGCTATGTTTTTGTGGTACAGTTTCCATAATTCTACAATGATTTCACCTTCTCTAGGTGCTTTGTTGTTTTTTAATGGTTTGATTTTTCTAAAATGTAAACTTTCACGCCCGTAATTAATAAAATATTCCGGGCTATTATGCCGTAGTCGAAGGGATTTCACTTTGAAATCCGGTGTTTCGTCCCCATCTGAGGAGAACGTTTACACGGTGGATCGTAGGTTGGCTGAATGTCCGATTCACATCCTGACTCAGTAGCGAGCCAGGGTGTGAAGCGGACATTCAACAAAGCTACGATCTCCCTTGAAAATGTACTCTGCAGACAGGAACGAAACGCCGGGTTTTAAAGTAAAATCCCTTCGGCCACGGCGTAATAGCGCGGAATATTTTATTAATTGTGATTCGATTGTTTTCACCATATCTTCACATGAAGGTGAGAACGAATCAGGGTTAGGGCTGGTATTACAAATAGGAGTTGTTCATATGTTTCTTCGCAGATGGGGAGTGTACTAGAATATTTGGGTAGAATTTCACAGTTGTTCTCTGTATTAGTTTCCAAGGATCCGTTACGTCATTGGGAGCACAGCCTAGGAGGCTGGTAACCAGCTATAATTTCTCTGAAGATCTTTTGAAAATAGGTGGTGTTATGCTTCGTAAAGTCTTCTTCTGTTTCAGTTAACCCAATATTATCGTATGTTCGTTTATCTTGTCGAATAATTTTACTTCTACGAACACTTGCCACTTCTCTGTTGTTTTATGACTATTGAAATCATTTCACGCTTTAATCCTATGTTCGACAGTTTGATCGCATGTGATGTTCCACCATCCCGTAACATATTTTTGTCATATAATGAATGTGTTTTTTTATCAGTCCGAAATTTTGTATACATCGCTTTCCTTACATCCCCTATAACGCATTCTGGCTGTATAACGAAACCATTCGCGGAAAAGAGGAATTTGTTAACACCGAGTGTAAGTTTAAGCGTTAGGAATTCTTTTCTGAAACTGTAGTGCAGCCTTACGGCTTGTGAACGATGAACAGTTTAGCCAGGCAGAGAAGAGAAGCTTTTGAAATGCGGTGCTGCAGAAGAATGCTAAAGATTAGACCGGTAAATCACGTAACTAATGAGGAGTTACAGAACAGAACTGGAGACTAAAGAAATTTATGGCACAACTTTGCTACGAAAAGCGAGCGGTTGATAGTAAACTTCCTGAAGCGTCGAGGAATTGTCAATTTGATAACTGAGGAAAGTGTGTGAGGTTGAAAATTCTAGAAGGAAACTAAAAGACGAATAGAGTAAGCAAGTTCGAATGTATGCAGTTGTTCCGAGATGAATATCTTTTCACAGGACCGACTAACGTAGAGATGGATCAAAATAGTCTTTGGACCGAAGACAACAACAACAACCAGAACGAGGAGGTAAACACTTATCATACTAATAAAAAAATGGGAAGTTTTTCTACCTCTGACACTAAAATCGCTTGGAACTTATGCTGGAAAACTCGACGATATTTTCCCAAACCTCTAGGGTATCAATCCTGTCGATGGATTATGCAGCGCAGTAATGCAATACCGAAGTTCTTACAATTTGGATTGTACACGTTAGAGGCCTCATTACAGCGTGCTTGTGATTCCAACTAACGCAGCTGAAACGTCGGACGAGCTAACTATCCATAAGCCACGCCTGCGTTAGGTCATAGGGAACTATCCCCTGACAACTAGGCTGTAGCTGTACAAGACGAAAAACTATCTTATTTGCTCCCAACCAGTTAGAATGATGCACCATATCTGGTGTTCATTTGAGATTCACCGCTGTAATTACCGCTAACTGTAGCGCTTGTGATCCTGTAGAGGTGATGCTTTCAACATGATAGCGCCTTTCATGCGATTCTTACCCCTCTGGCAGGCACAGCACCTGATGTTTCCAACAAGGACAGTTATGCCAGGAACGTGCTCACTTAACGGAAAATGTATACTGTGAGAAGCAGATTAATTGGGCTAAGGAATCTGGACTCTACCCAGTGTGGCATGAAGAGGAGCATTGATTGGCCGCTATCCTTTACGCTTGCGACACATCCTTTAGGACCAGAGGAATTTGAATTAAGAGCGTGTTCCACCTACCTGTCAAAATTATGGCGCTACTCACCACTTTCAAGCATGATTTGGGATTTAGGAGGCACTGTATATACGACATTTCGTGCTAGTGTCAGAAGACTTACATAGGCCGTTCGATTCGCACATTTCAGGACACGTAAACGAAACATCGCTTCCATGAAGAAACAGCAGCCCGAAAAACCGGCGGCACCGCAACATGCAGGTGTCCATAAATTACCTTTATAATCTAAGACTTTAATATCTTCTACTTTCTTAATCCTGTCTTCCTGAGTTGCGTGTAATATTCGGTTGTTGTTGTTGTTATCTTCAGTCCTGAGAGAGGTTTGATGCAGCTCTCCATGCTACTCTATCCTGTGCAAGATTCTTCATCTCCCAGTACCTACTGCGGCCCACATCCTTCTGAGTCTGCTTAGTGTATTCCTCTCTTGGTCTCCCTCTACGATTTCTACCCTCCACGCTGCCCTCCAATGCTAAATTTGTGGTCCCTTGATGCCTCAGAACATGTCCTACCAACCGGTCCCTTCTTCTTCTCAAGTTGTGCCACAAACTCCTCCCCAATTCTATTCAACACCTCCTAATTAGTTATGTGATCTACCCATCTAATCTTCAGCATTCTTCTGTAGCACCACATTTCGAAAGCTTCTATTCTCTTCTTGTCCAAACTGGTTATCGTCCATGTTTCACTTCCATACATGGCTACACTCCATAGAAATACTTTCAGAAACGACTTCCTGACACTTAAATCTGTACTCGATGTTAACAAATTTCTCTTCTTCAGAAACGCTTTCGTTGCCATTGCCAGTCTACATTTTATAACCTCTCTACTTCGACCATCATCAGTTATTTTGCTCCCCAAATAGCAAAACTCCTTTACTACTTTAAGTGTCTCATTTCCTAATCTAATTAACTCAGAATCACCCGACTTAATTCGACTACATTCCATTATCCTAGTTTTGCTTTTGTTGATGTTCATCTTATACCCTCCTTTCAAAACACTGTCCATTCCGTTCAACTGGTCTTTCAAGTCTTTTGCTGTCTCTGACAGAATTACAATGTCATCGGCGAACCTCAACGTTTTTATTTCATCTCCATGGACTTAAATACCTACTCCGAATTTTTCTTTTGTTTCCTTTACTGCTTGCTCAATATACAGATTGAACAACATCGGGGACAGGCTTGACCCTGTCTCACTCCCTTCCCAACCGCTGCTTCCCTTTCATGCCCCTCGACTCTTATAACTGCCATCTGTATTTTACTCCTGCCATCTTTAGAATTTGAAAGAGAGTATTCCAGTCAACATCGTCAAAAGCTTTCTCCAAGTCTACAAATGCTTTAAACGTAGGTTTGCCTTTCCTTAATCTATTTTCTAAGATAAGTCGTAGGGTCAGTATTGCCTCACGTGTTCCAACATTTCTGCGGAATCCAAACTGATTTTCGCCGAGGTTGGATTCTACCAGTTTTTTTCATTCGTCTGTAAAGAATTTGCGTTTGTATTTTGCAGCTGTGACTTATTAAACTGATAGTTCGGTAATTTTCACATCTGTCAACACCTGCTTTCCTTGGGATTGGAATTATTATATTCTTCTTGAAGTCTGAGGGTATTTCGCCTGTCTCATACATCTTGCTCACCAGATGGTAGAGTGTTGTCAGGACTGGCTCTCCCAAGGCCGTCAGTAGTTCCAATGGAATGTTGTCTACTCCCGCGGCCTTGTTTCGACTCAGGTCTTCCAGTGCTCTGTCCAACTCTTCACGCAGTATCGTATCCCCCATTTCATCTTCATCTACATCCTCTTCCATTTCCATAATATTTACCTCAAGTACATCGCCCTTGTATAGACCCTCTATATACTCCTTCCACCTTTCTGCTTTCCCTTCTTTGCTTAGAACTGGGTTTCCATCTGAGCTCTTGATATTCATACAAGTGGTTCTCTTTTCTCCAAAGATCTCTTTAATTTTCCTGTAGGCAGTATCTCTCTTACCCCTAGCAAGATAAGCCTCTACAACCTTACATTTGTCCTCCAGCCATCCCTGCTTAGCCATTTTGCACTTCCCGTCGATTTCATTTTTGAGACGTTTGTATTCCTTTTTGCCTGCTTCATTTACTGCATTTTTATATTTTCTCCTTTCATCAATTAAATTCAATATTTCTTCTGTTACCCAAGGAGTTCTACTAGCCCCTGTCTTTTTACATACTTGATCCTCTGCTCCCTTCACTACTTCATCCCTCAAAGCTACCCATTCTTCTTCTACTGTATTTCTTTCCCCCATTCCTGTCAATTGTTCCCTTATGCTCTCCCTGAAACTCTGTATAACCTCTGGTTTAGTCAGTTTATCCCGGTCCCCTCTCCTTAAATTCCCACCTTTTTGCAGTTTCTTCAGTTTTAATCTACAGTTCATAACCAACAGATTGTGGTCAGAGTCAACATCTGCCCCTGGAAATGTCTTACAATTTAAAACCTGGTTCCTAAATCTCTGTCTTACCATTATATAATCTATCTGATACCTTCTAGTATCTCCAGGTTTCCTCCATGTATACAACCTTCTTTTATGGTTCTTGAACCAAGTGTTAGCTATGATTAAGTTATGCTCTGTGCAATATTCTACCAGACGGCTTCCGCTTTCATTTCTCTCCCCCAATCCATATTTGTTGTGTCATTCATTATTCACCAATCGTCCGGCCGTCATAGAATTTCTCCTATGTTGTCGAACTCAGTTCGGGGTCGCATATGTGTGAGTCTTTCTTGGTGTAAAGTGACATGTTTAGGAGAGTCTAGCTCTCCGCTTCGTCTGAGATCAAACCGATGGAAGTGTTCTGAGCATGGACCAAGCCAAGTGCGCGACCTATATGTTTTAGCCTCATTCGTTCCTTGATGTTTGGGGAAAAGGTGTAGAGCCGATGCCCTTTTGTCACATCCCACACTCTCTGCCAGGTATAATTTCGCCAGCGGTTTAGCTGGCACCTTTCTGTGGTGTCCTGTCCCATAATTTCTAATGCCTTGTCGCGTCCGCCTTTCTTCTATCAGCACGCTTCTGCTCTTTGACGGATGGTGATGTCAATGGGGCACATTCCCATCACCACGCTTAGTGCCTCCATCGATGTTGTGCCGAAGGCACTAGACATCCTGAGCATGCTCCTTTGGCCACGTCTCACAATAATTTTATGTGTTGCAAGCCTCAGTCGATGCGCCCAAGCGCTCGTTGCAAAGCGAACTATGGATTCAAATAGTGTGATATGATATTTACCGATTGCCTTTATGAGTAGTATGTCTTTTGTAGTATTTAGTCTTGCTAATTTATGCGTTGTTATCATTGCTTTGTCGTCATCAATCTGCGAACTTCAGTTTGTCGTCAATGTGTAAACCTACATATCTTGACACTTCTTTGCGTGGAAAGGTTGTTTTTTCTAGCTTGATGCTGGGGTTTCTTCTAAGTTCGTTTTTCAGTAGTACGTACACCGTTTTATTAGCTGTAATTATTAATTTATTGTTGTTACGCCATTCATTGATGTCTACGAAGGGCTGCGTAGCCTTTTCTTGAGTTTCCCGATACAATTACAAGCTCTATCATCTCTGTCTAGGTTGTCTATCAGCGGCTGAATAGCCAATGTCCCAGAATATGGGTCCACATACGGACCCCTGTGGGTATCGTTGGTGATTTTCTTGACAACCCTTCGGTGGCCCGCTCACCATTCTTCAATTCTGTCTCTGCAATAGTCGAGAAAGCTGTTTTATAAAGGTGTTGGGATTTGCGTTTGTCTTAACTTTGCGAATAGCGCAGGTATATGAAGATCGATAAAAGCGCCAGATGTGTCAATTAATATTACCACCACATGGTTCTTGAACCAAGTGTTAGCTATGATTAAGTTATGCTCTGTGCAATATTCTACCAGACGGCTTCCGCTTTCATTTCTCTCCCCCAATCCATATTCACCCACTATGTTTCCTTCTCTCCCTTTTCCTACTCTCGAATTCCAGTCGCCCACGATTATTAAATTTTCGTCTCCCTTCACTACATGAATAATTTCTTTTATCTCATCTTACATTTCATCAATTTCTTTATCATTTGCAGAGCTAGTTGGCATATAAACTTGTACTACTGTAGTAGGCATGGGCTTCGTGTCTATCTTGGCCACAATAATGCGTTCACTATGGTGTTAGTAGTAGCTTACCCGCACTCCTATTTTTTTATTCATTATTAAACCTACTCCTGCATTACCCCTATTTGATTTTGTGTTTGTAACCCTGTATTCATCTGAACAAAAGTCTTGTTCCTCCTGCCACCAAACTTCACTAATTCCCACTATATGTAACTTCAACCTATCCATTTCCCTTTTCAAATTTTCTAACCTACCTGCCCGATTAAGGGATCTGACATTCCACGCTCCGATCCGTAAAACGCCAGTTTTCTTTCTCCTGATAACGACGTCCTCTCGAGTAGTCCCCGCCCGGAGATCCGAATGGGGGACTATTTTACCTCCGGAATATTTTACCCGTGAGGACACCATCATTATTTAACCATACAGTAAAGCTGGATGCCCTCGGGAAAAATTACGGCTGTAGTTTCCCCTTGCTTTCAGCCGTTCGCAGTACCAGCACAGCAAGGCCGTTTTGGTTAGTGTTACAAGGCAAGATCAGTCAATCATCCAGACTGTTGCTCCTGCAACTACTGAAAAGGCTGCTGCCCCTCTTCAGCAACCACACGTTTGTCTGGCCTCTCAACAGATACCCCACCATTGTGGTTGCACCTACGGTACCGCCATCTGTATCGCTGAGGCACGCAAGCTGCCCCACCAACGGCAAGGTCCACTGTTCATGGGGGTAGAATATTAGGTATATTGATAATTTTTAGTTTGGGACCGTTGAACTACAACTGAATGAAACACAGTTTTCGTGCGTTTCGCCTTTATTCTCTGCAAGGCATCTTCAGTGACCTGGAATATGTACATATTTTTACTAGTTAGTTTACATTTTGGAGCAATGTACCTGTAGCTTATAATCAGTTCTGGTAGTTGGCTTTTTTCTATGACCTAGTAATATTTCAAATTCTACTTACACCTCGGGAAGACGTTTATCTACGTATTACGATTCTGTTCCTTTTTGGTGCTGTTCCTCTTCTTATAATTGCCACTTGTCGTTTTTGTTATCCACATTTCACACCACTAGAAACTGAACACTTGTGCTAATGCAGTGTTTTTGTTTGTGTTGTTGACTGTCGAATGTTATTACCGAAGATCGAACGTTGTTTCTGACCTTCGAGTGTAATTTTTGAGAGATCTGTGATCTGTTTGTGCACGTACTGCGTATGTGTGGTAAGTGTATGTCTGTGAGTGTGTGCGTGTGAGAGTGTGTGCGTGTGAGAGTGTGTGCGTGTGAGAGTGTGTGCGTGTGAGAGTGTGTGCGTGGCCAGAAGGCGGAGAGAACGGACGGGGGAGAGAGAGAAGAAGAGAGGGAGGGACAGACAGAGAGAGACGTGCGCAAGAGAGATCATTTTTTATCTTATCATTTCTTTTATTAAGTGTAGTAGCGAGTCTGTCCTAATGTGTGTTTGCTCATTTATGAAGTTTGTTTTCAGCGATGGCTCTCTGAGTGCAGAAGTTTCTTGCATTTGTATCAAGTGTTTGTCACTGTTGTTTATTCTCATTTCTTGTTCCACATTTGTGAGGTGTGATCATGGTGTATTAAATTTTCTGCAAATGTGGAATAGTTTGTTTCATATTTTCAGTGCCGCATATGCTCTTTGTACCATATTTTAAAATTCCTGCATGTCATGCCAATGGGAACTGCATCACAACTTTGACGTTCAAGTTTATACATTCCTCATCCCTGGAATTTATCCCTCTTCACAGCTGGTTGACTTAAGTGTGATTGGGGGGGGGGGGGGGGGGGGGGGGAGGGCGAGGGGTTTGCACAGTCTTACAGGCTATTTGGAAGGCCAGTACCTTTAGTATATTCGCCACTCTGTGTGTTAATTTGTAAGTCTAAGTCATAGTGTACCATCTGCTTCTTTTCTGGGTGATTTTGTCATTGTGTATGTTTGTTAAGTTTGTTTGTGAGTTGCAGCTTGTGAGTTATTTTGTATTCTGGAACTTTTGTGTTGTGCTTTGTATTTGTGTTTTCACTTTTTGACTGAGTCTGTGTACTACATGTGTGTGACATCCGTTGTTCCTAGCTATTTGTATGATTGTTCTCATTTCCTCTACATAGTTTCTCTTGTTGAGTGGGATCCTGCTTAATCTACATAATACACGTCTCAGTGCTGCAAGCTTCTGGTTGTGGGGGTGATTACATGTGGAATGTACATTATTATTGTGTGTGTGGCTGTTGGTTTTATAAATGTTAAATGTACGTTTTCTTTTATTATTGTTATGTCAAGAAAATTTACATTATTTTCTTTTTCTTTTTCAGGTGTGAATTTTAGTTCTGATGTTCTTTGTTGATTTCAGAGTGGAGTTCATCTATTTTCTCATTTAGCTCCTCTACCAATCAAATAATGTTCTCCACATATCTGTACCAATGTACGATTTTAAATCTTTCAATAGTCGTTATCTTTTCAAATATCTAATTTTCTGAATGACTGATAAAAATATTTGCTAGTGTTCCTGATATCGGGGACTTCATGGGCAGTCAATAACTTTGTAGGTAACATTCATTCTAGAACTGAAATTTGTTTTATTTAGTTGTCAGTCTCAGCATATTTGTTATTTCCGTTATTGGTTGCATTATGAGGTTTCTGTGGGGTGTGAGATTTTATTCTATGATTTTTATTGTTTCTGTGATTGGGATAAATTATACATGTTTTCCATGTCAAATGAAATCAGTGATGATGTGCGTGGTACCTGTATTTTCTGGATGTGTTCAATTAGGTTTCCTGTGTTTGTCACTGTTCTGTTGTTTTCTATTTTACATTGTTTTGTAATTAACTTCTGGAGACGTTTAGCTATGTAGTATGGTTGCGCTTTCCTAAGTTAATAACTACTCTCAGCGGCGTATCATTTTTACATATCTTTGGTTGGCTGCAAAGTGTTGGTACTTGTGGGTTTTTCTGTGTTATGTAGTGTTTCTGTTTGTCTAAGAGCGTGTGTTCAGTGGTTTTCAGTGTTCATTTCAGGTTTGCCTGGAATCGTGTAGTTTGATCTGACTTCATTTTTTGTATGGTGCTGTTATTAATATATTCCTTGGTTTTTGTGATGTATTGCTCTTTGTCCATAAGTGCTATTACATTTCCTAGTCTGCTCTTTTTATTACTATGCTATTGTTTATTAATTTTTGTTTCAGAAACTCTGAAAAAGAAAAGGGTACAATCATACAAATAGCTGGGAACAATGGGTATGACTCACATGTAGTACACAGACTCAGTCGGAAAATAAAAACACAAATACAAAACAAACACAACACTTCCAGAATACAAGAAACTCAAAAGCTGCGAACTCACTAACATACTCGACAAACATACACAATGACAACATCACACACAAAAGAAGCAGATGGTACACTACGATTTACACACATAAATTAAGACACAGAGAGGCAAACATGCTAAAGAGGAAGGTCTTCCAAATAGCATATAAGACTTTGCAAACCCCCTCCCATCCACACTTAAGCCAACCTACTATCAAGAGGGATAAATTCCAGAGATCAGGAATATATAAACTTGAATGTCAAAGTTGTGATGCAGTATCGATAGGTATGATATGCAGGAATTTTAAAACACCGTACAAAGAAAATATCAGGTTCTGGAAGTATGAAACAAACGATTTCACATTTGCAGTATATTTAAAACTTTATGGCCACCATCCCACAAACATGGAAGAAGAAATGACAAGGACTTGATACAAATGCAAGTAAACTTCAACACTCAGAAAGCCATCGCTGAAACCAAACGTGATAAATGAACAAACACACATCAGGACAGATTGACTACTACACTTAATAAAAGGAACGATAAGATAAAAATCATCCGTCTTGAACATGCAGCCAGAAAACACTCACTCACTCTCTTTCTCTCTCTCTCCCCTCCCCTCCTCCCCTTCGCCTTCTGGTCACACACACTCACAAACACACACACACACACACACACACACACACACACACACACACACACACACATATACACACACACAAAACAATTATTAGTAATTAAAAAACTCAATAAAACAAATACTATTTCACACAGAAAAAAGACACACACATACCACACATACAGTCATGCATACACAAACAGTCATGCATACACAAACAGAACACAGGTACCTCAAAAATTACACTAGAAATTTGGCAATAACATTTGATCTTTGGTAATAACGGGCATGAATGTGTGTGACGTCCTTAAGTTAGTTAGGTTTAAGTAGTTCTAAGCTCTAGGGGACTGATGATCTCAGCAGTTAAGTCCCATAGTTCTCAGAGCCAGTTGAACCATTTTTTGGTAATAACAGTCGACAGTCGGCAACACAAGCATAAATATTGCTTCAAAACAAGTATTCAGTTCCTAGTGCTGTGAAATGTCGATAACAAAAACCCCAAGTGACAATTATAAGAAGGGGAACAGCACCAAAAATGGAACATAATCATAACATATAGAAAAATGTCCACGCGGTGTAGGTAGAATTTAAAATATTACTAAGCCATAGAAAAAAAACAACCATCAGAACTGTTTATAACCTATACTTACATTGCCCCAAAATGTAAACTAACTAGTAAAAATATGTACATATACCAGACTGCTGAAGATGCCTTGCAGAGTATAAAGGTGAAACGCATTTGGCACGAAAATTATGTTTCATTCAGATGTAGCTAGACGGTCCAAAAGCAGAAAGTATGAATATATTGTAATAAGACTTAAATAACTTAAAAACTATACTTGATATTAAGAAACGTGTTTCAACACGTAATAAGAAAACTCGTAAAGATTTTTTTACCTTCTAGGTGACGCAATTTTGACGCACAGTTGAACTTGAAGACCTGATGCAATGTGGATGCCACAGGAGAAAGCTGAATGAGTGGGCTGGTTCATACAGATGATGTCGACACTCAAGCGCAGTGCAATTTTCGAATACAGCATGGAAAGCGTATGTCATTTATGGAAACAGGTAAGTGTACTCCATAAAGAGGTGACGGGCCGCCCAGCTCTTTCCGACCCCATTGCGGACAAGGTACGGCAGGCGTTGGTAAGGAGTCCGACTAAATCGGCGACGGAGAGTTGAGAACGAGACGATCATCAGTGCAAAACGTCTTGCATAGGATATTATGGCTTCCTCCCTGCAAGGTGCCGGTACTCCAGGCATTAAAATCTACCGACAAATCACATCATGAATAGTTTAAAGTAGATATACTAGGCCAGACTTACACAAAAAATTACTTTTTGGAAATATTTGATTCTCTGATGGAGGAACGTCTCGCGTATTCAGTAAAGTCAGTCATCACAACGTTCGTGTAAAGGGCTCACAGAATCCTCATGTTACATGTGAAATGGAAAGGGGGAATCCCGAGGTCAGTGCTTGGTGGGGGATGATGCACGATTGCATTACTCATACATTCTTTTTCACCTAGTCTGCCACCAACGGTGGTGTTTACGTGAACTTGTTATAAGAGATCGCTTTGCCACAACTTGAGCACCTGTAACCTGATGTTAGATTTCAGCTAAACGTCCGTCAATTTCTGGATGAAAAGTTTCCGTGTAGGTGGAGTGGATGAGATAGTCCAATTCAATGGCCGCCACGATACCCTGACCTCACATCACTAGACTTCTTCGTGTGGTGTTTTGTAAAGAATCTGGTGTACCGAACGAAGATTAGAGACCTACAGGATTCGAAGGTACGCTTTCGCAATGCGTTTGAACATGTCAGCGTGGAGATCTTGAAACGTACGTGGAGAGAAACGGATATCTGACTAGACATTATCCGTGGCACTAAGGATGCACATATAGATGTGTATGAATGAGGAAACAAAACTTTATGAGCCATTTTATCACTTGTTCAAAACCATTTGTTAATATCTAGTATTTTTTAAAGGTATTAAAGGCTTAAATTGTAAAGATCATTTATGGACACGCTGTAGTTTCAAGGGGGGGCACAGGCCGAAATTAAATGAAACTCTGGTAGTTGCCAGTACGTCCCGTTTCTGAAACAGTATTAACTGAAATAAGGCTGATAGACAATGTGATTAATTAAAACAAGGAGTTCCCTCTTAGCAGTACGTGTATCCCTGGTCTATCTCGCATCAAAACACGATGTTCTTTCGTGCGGTCGGCCCGATTGTTTGAAGCTTTTTTTTAGTGCTCTTTGTTGTTGGCGCCTGCGTTCTTGTGGTGGCACCAGTTTAGTGTTTGGGACAGAACCCGTTGTGGGCGGTGCATGCACCGTTACAGCGATGGACCGTATGTAGGAGGACGATTTGCATCCTTGACATGAGTTTGCAGCAGGACTGAACACCAGCAGGAGCATACGAGGGCGGTTCAGAAAGTAACCTCCGATTGGTCACAGTGCGGGTTGTGGGGGGGAGTAGCGACGCCATCTGTGCGTTCACGCACTCAACAGGTCAGTCGGCATCAAGCCGTGGTCGAGTTAACGTCGTACTTGCGCTAGTTTAGTTTTTGTGGCAGTTTGAAATGTGTGCTGCAATAGAAAACCCCGCCAAATGTGAAGTGTGTGCTGTCATAAGGTTTTTTACAGCCAAAGGATATTCTGCAGCAGCTATTAATCGTGAGCTTTGTGCCGTGTACGGACCAAGAGTTATGAGTGAAGGAGTTGTCCGTGAATGGGTACGTTTATATAAAGGTGGACGAGAAAACGTTCATGATGAAGAGAGGAGTGGTAGACCATCATTGGTGACTGACGAACTCGTTCAGACAGTTGATGCAAAAGTTCGTGAAAATCGACGTTTCTCAATGTCGGTATTGTCTACTGGTTTTCCACAGATTTCTAAGACTCTCTTGTACGAGATAGTGACAGCAAGATTGGGTTACCGTAAGTTCTGTGCACGATGGGTGCCCAAAATTCTTACCGACCACCACAAAACTCAAAGAATGGCCTCTGCATTAGACTTTCTGTCACGTTATGAGGACGAAGGAGAACCATTGTTAAACAGAATCGTGACCGGTGACGAAACCTGGATTAAGTACGTGAACCCTGAGACAAAAGAACAATCAAAGATGTGGGCACATTCAAATTCGCCTACCAAACCAAGAAAAGCCTCGCAAGATTTTTCTGCCAGAAAACTGATGGCAACGGTGTTTTGGGATGCCAAAGGGGTGTTGTTGGTTGAATTCATGGAACGTGGTACGACCATTAATCAAGACGTGTACTGTGAAACAATAAAAAAGTTACGACGGGCTATACAGAACAAACGCCGTGATATGCTGACTTCCGGTATCGTTTTTTTGCACGATAACGCCCGTCCTCACTCTGCTCGCAGAACAACGGCCCTTCTTGAGTCCTTCAAGTGGGACGTTATCAACCATCCACCTTACAGCCCAGACCTGGCGCCAAGTGATTATCACCTCTTCATACATTTGAAGAAATGGCTCGGGTCACAGCGGTTTGATGACGACGAAGAGCTCAAAGATGCGGTCACAGGCTGGCTCCAGGCACAAGCGGGTGATTTTTATGCAGAAGGAATTTCAAAGCTTGTGAAGAGATACGATAAGTGCCTCAATCGCTATGGAGACTATGTAGAAAAATAGTGCAAAGATGTAGTTGTAAGATGTGTATATTAAAATATTTTTATTTAACTTGGTATATTTTTTTAAATCAACCGGAGGTTACTTTCTGAACGGCCCTCGTATATCCTGGAACTGGCGGACAAGGGGATCATCTACAAGGGTAAGTCAATTATTATCCGCAACGTAGTTATAAAATTTTATTGTAATAAAATAGGAAACTTACAAGAACATCATTTCTCGACGTAGTCTCCTTGTGTTCCAACGCACTTTGTCCAGATTTGTACAAGCTTCCTGATGCCTCGTAAGAGAAGATTCTCTGTTGAGCTGCGAGACAGGAATGCACCACTTCTTTCACTGCTTCGTCCGAGGTAAATCGACGGTCCCTAAATGCCAGTTTGAGTGTACCAAACAAGTGAGTAAGAGGCAAGATCGGGACTGTATTGAGTATCATCCAGTACTTCAAATTTAAGTTTCTGGAGCGTTTCAGCAGTGTGGGCAGCAGTACACGGACGGGCATTGTCGTGCAACAACGCAACACCTTTTGACAGCAATCCTCGGCGTTTGCTTCGAATTGCAGGCTTTAGCCTAGCAGTAATCATTTCACTGTAACGTTCATTGTTTATCGTTGTGCCCCTTTCCCCAAAATGTTCCAGTACTGGACACTGTGCGTCCCAAAAAACCGTAAGCATCAATTTTCCTTGAACTTTTTCTTGCACGGCGAATTTGGATGTTTCCATTCCATACTCTGCCATTTACCCTCAGGCTCGTAATGATGGATCCATGTTTCCTCACCAATAATGACCCTGTCTAAGAAGTTGTCCCCTTCGTTACCATAGCGATCCAAAGGTTTTTTGGAGATGTCCAAGCGCGTTTGGTTATGCAACTGTGTGAGTTGTTTTGGGACCCATCTTGCACAAACTTTATGAAACCCGAATCTGTTGTGGATGATTTCGTAGGCAAAACCGAGACTAATTTTCAGACAATGTGCCACTTCGTCAATATTTATTCGTCTGGCTAAGACAATCATTTCACGTGAACGCTCAATGGTTTCTTCATTTGTGGCGGTAAACGGTCGTCCAGCTCCTTTATCGCGACTTACACTTGTGCGACAACTTCGGAATTTTTCAATCCATTCGTAGACATTCCATTGTGGCAAAACACTGTTCCCGTACTGTACCGAAAGTCTTCGATGAATATCGGACCCTGATACGCCTTCCGACGACAAAAAACGGTTCGCTGAACGTTGCTCTTCTTTGGTGCAAATAAATAGCGGAGCAGCCTTAATTAACAGCATGGCAGAGATAACGAAACTAACGTAGCAGTTTGAAAATTGAAAAGACATCAACAAATAAACAATGCATGAGTCATCAACGTAAAAAAAATGGTTCAAATGGCTCTGAGCACTATGGGACTTAACTTCTAAGGTCATCAGTGCCCTAGAACTTAGAACTACTTAAACCTAACTAACCTAAGGACATCACACACATCCATGCCCGAGGCAGGATTCGAACCTGCGACCGTAGCGGCCGCGCGGTTCCAGACTGTAGCGCCTTTAACCTCTTGGCACTCCGGCCGGCATCAACGTAAAACAACAGTAGTACCAAAATAAACAAAAATATAACTAAATTGTGGGTAATAATTGACTTACCTTCGTAAACATCGAACCGTCTTGATTCTAGAAAATTCAAACGGCTCTAAGCACTATAGGACTTAACATCTGAGGTCATCAGTGCCCTAGACTTAGAACTACTTAAACCTAACTAACCTAAGGACATCACACACATCCATGCCCGAGGCAGGATTCGAACCTGCGACCTAGCAGCAGCGCGGTTCCGGACTGAAGCCCCTAGAACCGCTCAGCCACAGCGGCCGGCGTTGATTCTAGAATCGGTTAGCTATTCCGAGTAAACTACCAATATAACGTTATCATTTATAGTTCGTAAGATTGAAAAAATGGAGAGAAGAAAATGAATGAGGAGACAATCACTTGGTTCAATTTTTTAAATGCGCTGACATGTTGAGTACGCTGATTAGGAATAAGTGTGCAGTTCTTATTAATCTTACTCGTCGTCAGTCTTCTAGCTATTTGATGCACACAACCACGATTTCCTCTCTTATACCAGTCACTTCACCTCCAAGTAGTATTCACCAACGACATCCTCTATTATTTTTTGTGTACATCCCAACCTTCGTATTTCTCCGTAATTTTTATCCTCTGAAGCTCCTCCTAGTTTCACCGAAGTTATCTTAACACACGTTCTATCACCCTTTCACTTGTCAGCAATGCAAATAAATAGAAACTATGAAAATAGTGCTCTAAAGGGAAAGGACCCACTACCGGTACGCTCGCATTACAGTATTGCTGCTCTGCTTCGGGTGGAATAGCGTCGGTAACACTGTGACAGGCTCGACTCTTCCGTATCCCCGCATCAGTCTGCTTGTAACGTTCTCTGTCTTTTACTGTGACATTTCTCTTATTCAGTCGTGTCTGAGGTTCTTTAATGGAATGGACGGGGTGGGGTGCATCACAGATCAGAGGGAGAGAGATTTTACAGTTTAAACTTTGTTAGGAACGGATGGGCGAACTTGTGACGGGGTGCTCAGTGCTGAGGCTCGCGTGCCTTTGACAGGGACACCCCCATCCTTTATCTGGAGTGTCGGAGGAGCTCAAAGGTGCGTTCCTAAGAGGCTCTTTTCTGCCATGCTAATGGGATGATGTGCCGCTGCGCGAACAAGATCGCGTCGGCAGATTGAGATCGATGGCGAGGCCGGAGACAGGCGGAGAGTGGTTTCAGCAGCTGCGGACAAACAAGGTCGGCCCAGTAATTTCCGGAGCCTCTGTGTGTCAGCCACTACAGGCTGAAGGCGGCATCGTAGCCAGCACGCTACTTTTACTGTGTGCTGACAGCGTCAGTACACCGACTAAAGGGTGGAAGGAAGGGAGACTACAGTTTAATGTGCCGTCGACATCTGGGTCAGAGGAGATGGAGTGATGGCTCTGTTCGTTGAGGGAGATCGTCCACGCCCTTGTTGTCACCAGACTGACGCCGTGTTCCTCGGCTGTCATATAACAACGCATTACCGTATTGTAGTTAAGAGAACACAACATGAGATTACCTAGCGTTGAACCAGTCTGATTTCCCAGTACTTACCAGCAGATGCTGTTCAATTTCTTGTTCTTAATGGCATGAAAGCGACAGATATAAATTTGCGTTACTGGTCTAGAAAATGCAAAAAGACTGCTGGGATCGATGGTTGGTGCAGGGACTGGCAACTGAATCTGAACGTCAAAGAATACGTCGTACTGCGCAAAATTAGGCGAAGAGATCTGTTATTCCAAATTGTTAAGTCTTTCAGAGAAGCTGTAGAAATACAAATGGACGCGAACGGTTTCAACAAGAAAGAGGAAAGCCTTAAGGTAAACGGATCCTGGCTTCCCGTACTGCAGCGAACGACCGTCGCAGGTAGCAAGAGGAGAACCGCACCGGAAATGACCGGGCTGCGTTAACAGATAAGATAGAGAAGAGTGTGTGTGTGGTTTGGGGATCTTATGGGTGCCCAACGATGCGGTTATGAGCGCCCTAACAATGATTAAAATAAACGAATGTGTATAAGAACGAAAACTGTCGTACACGCACGCACACGAAATGACCACACAATTACTCTATCGCACAGGCACTCCCACATGGACTAAAATCAATGAGGAGGCAAGACAGCTAATCAAGAAATTAAAACAGAGGGAAAATAGAACACAGAAGAGCTAAAAGAACAGAAGCGGGAACTGTGAGTGGCTGACCGCTTACAAAACACTTGGGTGAGCCAGCCACCCTGTTGACACATTAAAAACATCTCCCCAAAATCTTGTTAAAAACGTGGCACAATTAAGAACGGCACGCTTCGTCACGGAATCATCTGGTAGGCGCAAGAGCGTTACGGAGTAGTTTATCTAACTCCAGTGACAGTTGCTACGAGACAGGCGTCGTGTATTACGGAGAGGTTTAGTACTAAATGTCCGAAAACGTGCGTTCCGAGAAGAACGTACACTCCTGGAAATTGAAATAAGAACACCGTGAATTCATTGTCCCAGGAAGGGGAAACTTTATTGACACATTCCTGGGGTCAGAGACATCACATGATCACACTGACAGAACCACAGGCACATAGACACAGGCAACAGAGCATGCACAATGTCGGCACTAGTACAGTGTATATCCACCTTTCGCAGCAATGCAGGCTGCTATTCTCCCATGGAGACGATCGTAGAGATGCTGGATGTAGTCCTGTGAAACGGCTTGCCATGCCATTTCCACCTGGCGCCTCAGTTGGACCAGCGTTCGTGCTGGACGTGCAGACCGCGTGAGACGACGCTTCATCCAGTCCCAAACATGCTCAATGGGGGACAGATCCGGAGATCTTGCTGGCCAGGGTAGTTGACTTACACCTTCTAGAGCACGTTGGGTGGCACGGGATACATGCGGACGTGCATTGTCCTGTTGGAACGGCAAGTTCCCTTGCCGGTCTAGGAATGGTAGAACGATGGGTTCGATGACGGTTTGGATGTACCGTGCACTATTCAGTGTCCCCTCGACGATCACCAGTGGTGTACGGCCAGTGTAGGAGATCGCTCCCCACACCATGATGCCGGGTGTTGCCCCTGTGTGCCTCGGTCGTATGCAGTCCTGATTGTGGCGCTCACCTGCACGGCACCAAACACGCATACGACCATAATTGGCACCAAGGCAGAAGCGACTCTCATCGCTGAAGACGACATGTCTCCATTCGTGCCTCCATTCACGCCTGTCGCGACACCACTGGAGGCGGGTTGCACGATGTTGGGGCGTGAACGGAAGACGGCCTAACGGTGTGCGGGACCGTAGCCCAGCTTCGTGGACACGGTTGCGAATGGTCCTCGCCGATACCCCAGGAGCAACAGTGTCCCTAATTTGCTGGGAAGTGGCGGTGCGGTCCCCTACGGCACTGCGTAGGATCCTACGGTCTTGGCGTGCATCCGTGCGTCGCTGCGGTCCGGTCCCAGGTCGACGGGCACGTGCACCTTCCGCCGACCACTGGCGACAACATCGATGTACTGTGGAGACCTCACGCCCCACGTGTTGAGCAATTCGGCGGTACGTCCACCCGGCCTCCCGCATGCCCACTATACGCCCTCGCTCAAAGTCCGTCAACTGCACATACGGTTCACGTCCACGCTGTCGCGGCATGCTACCAGTGTTAAAGACTGCGATGGAGCTCCGTATGCCACGGCAAACTGGCTGACACTGACGGCGGCGGTGCACAAATGCTGCGCAGCTAGCGCCATTCGACGGCCAACACCGCGGCTCCTGGTGTGTCCGCTGTGCCGTGCGTGTGATCATTGCTTGTACAGCCCTCTCGCAGTGTCCGGAGCAAGTATGGTGGGTCTGACACACCGGTGTCAATGTGTTCTTTTTTCCATTTCCAGGAGTGTATTACTTTCTTAGACTCGCAAAATGACCAGGACGACAAAAATCAGAGTCTAAAGGGTACTGATGTTTATGGCAACCGCCTTTCTCACATACCAATCGCAGATGAGGTGAAACATGGATAGCAGAGTATAGATGTACATTTTATAAACTTCCCGATTTCATTTCTGCACCGCCTTGTGAGGATGCGATGATCGCATATTTCTTTTATATACATTGAATTGACGAAAGTCATGGAGTAACGATATGCAAATATACAGATGGAGGTGGTATCGCATACACAGCCATTTGTATTCAGGTGATTCATGTGAAGAGGTATCCTAATAATCTATCACCCTGTTGCTCCATGAACTGTTGTATTTACTTTACTTTTAGGTATATAAAGCAGTCCCCTAATTTTTTTAGTGATTAAAGCGTTTATGGCTTTTAGTAACATGGTTGGAAATCAGCTACCTAAAATCTGTTTGAATGCAGTATTCGCCACCGGTTTTAATCTTTGAAGGTTATCTTCAGAGTATTAATTGTCTCCTTCAGCGCTGTACGGAGACAGCGAGCAGAGCGAAATATACGTCGGGGGGCCCGTTTTTCGACTGCAGAGTTCCCACCGTATGCAATCGTTACAATAAACATCATAATAGAATAGTCTGAGCCAGTCCAGATACATAAAGCACCCCCCCCCCCCAAGGGGTGAGAAACGACAGTGAAGATGCTATTTCTAAGGTAATGGCAGCGATACTCTTCGAAACCATTTCGATAAACTTGGTGGACTAGAAATCCAAGCTTTATATTACTTCATATCCCCGAAAACGACGAGATTATGTAAATGAAAAATTTGGCCCTAAACTTAGTGCTAGGAAGTACTCTAAGTACTCTAACGTTGTATATGCATTCATGTGAAAGATATACTCTTCTAAAATATGATGAGTCTTTCAAAAACGGAAGCTCTGTAGTCCGAGGCACAAGTTAAAATTACCCCACGGTATTGCGTTCTTCAGTTAGGTAGTTCAACGTTCTATGGGCCGTAAATAAATCGCAGTGTTGTAGAACGAGTTATTTTACATTCAAATAACAAATTATTTTGTAAATATTTCTACATGCTGACAATTTTTTTAATATACAAACATAGGTTCGTTATTACTGCGCACCACTTTTACGCTTTAGAACAACAGATATTATTCTACGAAGTAGGAGTATTTTTCAAGGGGAAACTTTTTCAATTTGTTTTCAAATTTAACATTGCTGAATGTCAGACATTTTATATCACTGGGTAAGTGATCGAAAATTTTAGTTACAACATTGTGCACCTTTTTTTGTGCTAGAGAGAACTTTAATGTGGAGCAATGAGTGTCACTTTTCCTTCTGGTACTATAATTATGTAGATCACTGTTCCTTTGAAACTGCCGTTGTTTATTTACAACAAATTTCATGAAGATATAAAAATACTGTGAAGCAGTAGTCAAAATGTCTACCTCCTTAAGCGGGTTTGTACAAGATGATTGTGCTGAGTACCACAATTATTTTTCCAGAACTATTTTGAGCAAAGACGACTTTGAGTTACCCCAGAACATGACACGACATATTTCAATGAAAATATGGAAAATATGTCAACTTACTGATTTACTTCTCTTTGAAGCTTATAGTGATACAAAGAGGAAATGCGTCTGAACTAAGTTGTTTTAGGAATTCAAAAATGTGCTTTTCCCATTTTTCTATCAGTATGAATATCTAAATTTTTTCAATCTTCCACCCTGTTTATTGTTTTCTCACCGTGTGTTACCCTTATTATTGGTGTAATACCTCTAGATGCGCAGAACTGAAAATGTTGTGATTTCCTGAAACTGAGATGAGACCGTTCGCAGGAAACTAGACAGTCATAATTCCAATGAAATTGCTTACCTTTTCTCTGTTGCTGTTATTTATTCTTGACTGATGACAAATGCTAGCGTCACGATTAAAAAGAAGTAATTGTGCTTTTATTATGTTAGACAGAATAGCGTTTATCAATACCGGACCAAAAATAGAGCGTTAGGGAATCCCGTACATAATTTCTCTCCATTCAGAACAACGTACTCTAATTACATTGATTGAATAACTGAGTGCACCTGACTACACTGAGTGAATAACTAACTGCAAGTTGCAGTATTCTTTTGGTTGGATATGACATTATCCATTGGTTGGCTGTACCATCAGTTGTAAAAAAACCTCAATTTATCTCGATAACTATTATATATTTATGAAGAAGATATAGTCCTCCGAAATCGGATGAATCTTTTCGCAACACCATGCAGATATATAATGAATATCACCTCTTTCTTGTGTTACCAGTTTTGTGTTCTGGGATTCCACCATTTCACTGCGTTAGCGTAAGTCGTCATTTACAACCAAGGGAGAACTATAAAGTGACTGTCCGTCTTACTCGCGTACACACACACACACACACACACACACACACACACACACACAAACCGGGCAGGGTGGGAGAAAGGGAGAGGGGGAGACAGGGAGAACGAGTGAAACTCGCAGCGAGACCTACGGAGAAATACGGCGCATGAATATGGAGCGCATTTTGCAGAACGCTGCCGATGCTTCGATTGTACTCGTCACCAATATACCCAGAATATGGAGACCATTGTCGGACGGCTGCTCTGTCCGGGATGGAAAAGGGCAGGCGGAAGGCCTTTCTGCGCAGCGATATTAACCGATGGCAGCTGCACCTTTTCTAGTCACACCCTTTATTTTCGAACAACGAGCTTATATTCAGTTTAAGATGAACGTATGACAACTCTGGCCAGATATCACTGTGGCAGCGTAACCAACTAACAGTGCAATACGTCTTAGAACTGTAGTCTACAGCATCTATAAAATTATTAAATTACGTCATTTTTTCTTTATTAGCGTACAATAACAAACGAAGATTTTCGGTAACTTCTTGAGATAATCAAAATTTACGATATCGCCTTATTTTTGAGTGATACATATCCCGACTCGTGTTTCTCACGTAATTACACAATGTATTGGTATACTGTCTGAGTTCTCTGTCTTTCAAAATTTGTCCATTACGTAATAATAATTTTCGGTGTTTCCGCGTGATAATGTTGGGCTACAAAACCTTACCCTATGAACACTTCAGAGTGACCTAATTCACTACAGAGTTATGTACCTGCGCAAAAATCAATTTGGTTTTTATTTTTTCTTCTGTATATTATTCATCATAACAAATGACGCCTATGATTTAAAAAAAAAAAAGATTTACTTATTTACTTTTATATTTCAATATGATAATTATCTTCTTCAGAAGTAACTTATCTTGATGTAAATGTTAAATATAAAAAACCTAATGATATGCAAACTTTGAAAATTATTGAATTTAATTTCGTAGCTATATAATTACCTTTTGTCTCCATTGCATTTATAAGAGTTTTATTTTCATAAAAAATATAATTTCAGTTTACTTTTTCTGTATTATCAAACTGGAATTTATATCATTTGTTAATTTGACTAGTAGAAGCTTCCAGATGTTTCTGGAAATACACCATGATATTCGCGGCATAGACGTGACTTCAGTCATTTCAGTTCATCACTACAGTCTAGACACGTCTAGTGAGCCCTTGACTGCTGACGTACTCCACATTCAGTCTTTGTTCGATTATTATGAGAAAGTGCTGTTACAGCACAGTATAGTAAGGGGTAGAAATTAGAAAAAATATTAAAACTCACATTCTATTCTATCGCTTGAGCCTTGTCCCGCAGTGACGCAGGGTCAGCCATTGCTAATCGGATTTGGCATGTTAATGGTTAAGGGGTGGCCGGATGCCCTTCCTGCCCCCACCCCGTACCCCCCAGGACGGAATTAGTGTACCCCAACTGTCTGCATCGAGTGTAATCCATGGAATAGTGCGAAAATGTTCAGATGTCTACGAGCCGTGTAACTGAGACGGAACATGGGGACCAGCCCGGTATTCACCTAGCGGGATGTGGAAAACCGCCTAAAAACCACATCCAGGCTGGGCGCCACGTCGGCCCTCGTCGTTAATCCGCCAGGCGGAGTCGATCCGTGGCCGGCGCGCCTACCCGAGTCCAGGAAGCAGCGCATTAGCGCTCTCGGCTACCCTGGCGGGTGTTAAAACTCACTCACATTGCCTCAAGCAAACTCAAGTCATGTCACAGACAGAGAACGCAAGCGGGAGCAGGAAACGAGCTATTATATCGCAAGCGGGTCAGGTCGAAGACACTGCCTGTCAAGTAGGGAATAAGAATTCATCATAAAAAAGGACGGAAAACCAGGGGAAGGGAGACACGCATATTCGTTAGCTCGTAGCGCACGTTGCAAGAAACTGTTTCAATGTCATTGTAGTATACAGCGAGTGATCGACAGAGCAGTTAACAGCCTGTTAAATGAATGTAGCAGAAAAAGCACGACACATTCGGTCATTACACACCGAGCTTTGCGCCGTAGCATCAAGTTAGCTCTCTAAAATACTCCAGCTCTTCAGCTCTTGTCACGAGTTGATTCATAATAACATCACTCGATTCCATGATTATGATACTGTAATGAATTTATGTCCTAGATGCTCTAGCGCTGTCTATGAACTAACCGAAAATTTAACAGTGTGGTGACATGAACTTCATGCTGCTTGCCGCCTACCATCTACTGGTGAGATAACTGACTGCCTCCCGACAACACCACATCGCGGAGTGCTGCCGACGCTGGACTTCAACGCAGAAACCAGCAACCGGGGCTCTTGGGGGTCCACGTTATTGCTTGACACTCAGGCGCCTTCGGATGCTGTTTTGAAATTTACCAGGGGTATGGAGGAGATCAACCGACCACGAGGCTGCCGACACCGTGTTCATCGCGGATGGGTCGCCAAGCATCATCATAGTATTCGGAGTGGGGCCGAGTGCACAACGCAGCAGGCGCGAGAGCCGCTTTGCACTCGGCAGCCGCCGCCCAGTTCGGCTGCGCCGTCAGAGTCGCTGACGTCAGCTGCTGGGCGTACAAACGCTGAGCCGACTGCACGGACGTCAGCTGAAGTCCAACATGCAGTTGAATTAGCAAACAGCCGAGGCTGCTGCAGAAGATCGACAGTTTGCAAACTCTGAGGTAAGTAACTGTGTGGTATGGGATCCGCTTCAGGTGGGACTGACGGATGACATCGAAAAAGTACGAAGAAGGGCAGCTCATTGTGTATTATCGCGAAATAGGGGAGATAGTGCCACAGACATGATACGTGAATTGGAGTGGCAATCATTAAAACAAAGGCGTTTTTCGTTCTCATGAAATTTCAATCACCAGTTTTCTCCTCCGATTGCGAAAACATTCTGTTGGCACCGACCTACATATGGAGAAATGATCATCACGATAAAATAAGAGAAATCAGGGCTCGAACAGAAAAATTTAAGTGCTCGATTTTCCCCCACGCCATTCGAGAGTGGAACGATAGACAGCTTGAAGGCGGTTCACTGAACCCTGTTGTGAATAGCAGAGTAATCACGTAGATGTTGATGTAGATGTAAATGAAATACAACACGAATTTACAGTGATTGCAACTTACAGTCCCCATCACTTGAAAATGATACCATGTAGCTGTCCGCCATTTTCCTTCGCATAAGTCTTTTACCGAAGTTGGACATCACATCTTGCAGGACTGGCACTGGAATTCGATTAAGTTCCGCCTGACTTTGATCTTCCAGTTCCTGCTGCTGAGCTACAGCGGAAGAAATCATTCGCTGAAAGGTCAGGGGATCTTGGAGACCAGGAAATGTCCCCGTTCTTGGGGATGAGATGACCAGGAAAGATGGTCTGTAGCTCATTAGTTGAGTGCTGCGAGGTAAGGCAAGTGGCACTACCCCCGTTCCGTTGATTCCTAACGTAATATAGTATTTTCAGAGTTGCTGAAGCGCCCATTTATATATATGAGGAAGACAATATTACATTACAAAATATAAATACATCACAGTAACACATTACATAATAAAAATCATGAATCATAATAAACCAGACAACATGTTTAAAAAAAGTTTTAAGTAGATAGGAAAATATACTTTATACACTGGTGCAGCGCCAAGCTGTCATATTACGTCTAAATATCCAAACGAACAGTGTGCGGATGAGGTAGAGGATATTATTCCATTGGTAGAACGTAGTACGTAAGTACACGCATATGTCGCACATACAAGAATATGTCGCACATTACATATAAAATGCCTCTGTCCGTATCACTTACAACAGGTGCAACATATTTGAGGGTGAAATGAAGGTAAACGGTTGGATTTTTGTCGTTGGGTAATTGCAAATCATCGAATAGTCGCATTATAACTGTTTACAGATAAATCCACTTTCACTTGGGGCTGTACAGCGTGTTAGGTGCATAACTGCAGATATTTTTTAATGTTGCCTGAGGACAATGTACTGAACAACAATTCATTAGTTTTTGCTTCATTCGCAGATTAATAATTATAGCTATTCGGAGTGGTATGTTTATATGTTGGTTAGTACCTCCAAGTACATGTTGTATTAATGCTTATTTTCCCCCGTGTAACAGGTCAAGTGTTGAAATGTCGACTCGTGGATGCAAAACCGTAGCCTACACCAACGGGCGTAGTCCTCTTAGTGGTGCAGTTACGTTGCAGAAAACATCAGGCAGTAAATTATGTAACCTGTTTGTGGGAAGTGTGTTAGATACAGTGAAAAAGTAACTAACGCACTGAAGTGGGTATGTGTTAAGCGACCAATGATTACAGAAGGCGGAGGATATTGGTGTTTAACGTCCTGTCGAGAACGAGGTCATTAGTGACGGAGCACAAGCTCGGATTAGGCAAGGATTGGGAAGGAAATCGGCCGTGCCCTTTCACAGGAAGCATTCCGGCATATGCCTGAAGCGATTTAGGGAAATCACGGAAAACCTAAATCAGGATGCCCGGACGCGGGTTTGAACCGTCGTCCTTCCGACTGCGAGTCCACTATGCTAACCGCTGCGCCACCTCGCTCGGTCCAGTGATTACAATATCTGCATTTACCTCCAACACCCTGCATCAGTAACACCCTAAACTCACATCTGTGGACAGACGAAAATCTACCTGCCTTTGTGGAGGCACATTTTCATGAATGCTTCGCTGTAAATATGTAATATTCTTAAGAACTACCTTCCAGCATTATCGGAAGAGGTTCCTTTGGCTACGAGGAAGGATGCATTCTTCCAGTATGGCGGAGTCCCTGCGAATTTTAGTCGTCAAATTAACTATCATATAGAACTTCCATTTCCAGGAAGATGGATCAGCAGCTACCATCACTATTTGGATCGGTAGATTTTGTCTCTCTTCTTGTTTGCCAAATTCCCCAGACCTTACACCTCTGGATTTTGGTCTGGAGATGTTTGAAAGGCGAAAATGTAAACAAAAAAGTAACAGTAGGGACAGCTTGACCGTTCGAAGTTGGAAAAGGAGTTTAGGAATATCTACCTTGAATTTAATCATGTGCCTTTGCTTAACGAAAATGGTTCAAATGGCTCTGAGCACTATGGGACTTAACGTCTAAGGTCATCAGTCCCCTAGAACTTAGAACTACTTAAACCTAACTAACCTGAGGACATCACACACATCCATGCCCGAGGCAGGATTCGAACTTGCGACTGTAGCGGTCGCGCGGTTCCAGACTGTAGCGCCTAGAACCGCTCGGCCACAGCGGCCGGCTTTGCTTAACACCTTGTGTGACTATGTGTTTATGTTATACTGTAACAGCTGTATCTTTGTACCCAACAAAAGTTGGATCAATGTCACATGGAAAGTTTTACTCGAAACAGTTTATACACCCGACGTCTAAGATATTTATATTTGTACCAGAAACACACTGTATGCAGACTGAGACGTTTGAAATTGATCCGCTACCCATTTTTAACAGTATCCGAATTGGAGGGCATCTCCTCTACATCCAAATTCACTAAAAGGTGTCCTTCCTACTGGGCCAACTATCCTGCGCAAAATGCGGAATCTGCTAGCTATAGCGTATGGTTTGTCTTCAAACTGAATCTCAAAACCACTCAGAAACTAAATATTAAATATCGAAAGCGACTTAACTGTGTGATTTGTATTTAATTTCAATCCAGAAACAGAGGGAACATCTCTTCATAAACTTTATGTGATACTGCTGATGGAAGCATCAATGCATTATCGTAAGCGTAAAGTGAAATTTGTCTTTACCGGAGTTACCATACCGTTAAAAGTGCTTGTGTGCATTCTTCATAATTGGAATTGGCTCCATTGTAGTTTCCAATAATACCATTTCATTAACTAGAGATACTGAATTACAGTAAGTTACGCCACTTTCAAGGCATCGTTTGAAAATACATCTCCCGAACTCCTTGAAATCTGCGTTGTTTAACGGTCATTGTTGTGATACATTAACAGAAATTATTCAACCGCATAACATATGTCGCCATGCATTCACAGTTATGTAAAATAACAAACAGAACAAAGTTTCTTATATCATTTCACCCAGTATAAAACGTAATTTCTATGAACACAATGTATAAGCTGCTATCTCCTTTTCTTACGCAAACACTGAAAAGGAATTGTGGAGTTTACATTTCCTTTTACCGAAATCCAATTTTCATCTCTGTGGTACTGTACGGATTGTAAGAGCCTGCCAAGGCCTCACAGTGCATACCCCTCCTGGATAAGTAAAATTAGTTTCCATTATTTTATTTTGTGGTGCATCTCGGTGGAATTCGTTGTCTCACAAAGAACAGGATTAGATTCCTCCGAGAGCTTTCTTCCGTCAAAAGAAAAACGAAGTTTTCCAACCTTTGTATATTAAGTACTTCACAAGAAATGAGCTGTAGCTATCGGACCAACAGAGACTTTTAAAGTCACATTATTTTAACTCTTAGGAACATTTCAAAGGTTCCTAAGAGTTGCATAAAACGCTGTTTCATCAAAACAAGGAACTCTCCATCACGACACATGAAGAATTCAGCACTGAATTCCCTTCAATTATAGACTTCTTCGGAGGTATGTAGCTGATGGTTTCTAATTTTACTAGCGGCCTTTAATCTATTATACTAATAAAAATGAAGAGGTAACTTCTGGGTAAAAGGATAAGAAAAATATTGAAGTGGTCGAATGAAAATACGGTGTACATTGTTTTTCTGGAGACATGTTAACAGAGTAGGCCAATAGCAAACTCATGAACTTCAATAGATCTGAAATCCAGATTTTATCATCATGTGGTTTAATATTTTTACTTTCTATAGATGCTGCAATAAATTTCCATGTTTCTAAACCTACTGTGCAATACCAATTCAGTGATATAGACGCAAAGCTCATACGTTGCTCACCTCTTTGTGTTCCGAAACTAACCAAAATCTGAGTTAGTTCCGTAATTACTTAACTTTCATAATTACAACACGTTGCAATACAGAAGCCGAATTTCTGAAATTCATCTCCTCGCACATCTGAGGGCGATCCTATCCTTTATTGAATATTTAAATATAATAACAGAAATAAAGTTCTGTGAAAAATGTAAACCAGAACTAAATGAACCCAAACCCTGCATTTCGAAAACTCACCAATGACATCACCTTGTTCCAAAAGAGTTAAAGTTATTTTTTCCAGTAGGTAAGTATTACTGGCTTTTTGGGTTCGGCATGGGTGCTCTAATGGTTAGCTTCACCATGTCAAAGAGATTGAAGCTACTTTCAAAATGAGTACGTCAGTGTTTGTGTTTGGACAAATTTTGACAGTGAGCCTTGGAATTGTACCAACATAATTAAAGACTGACGTACTTAAATGTTAATACATTTAGTGTGTTGAAGGTTGAGGCAGCCAAAAACTGACGTACTTAAATGTTAATACATTTAGTGTGTTGAAGGTTGAGGCAGTCCCAAGACATCCTTAGACCAAATACCAAAACGGCAGCTATATCCAGCCCCCTAGTCCCACTTCAACTTTCCACTGAATCCTTGATGATCTAAGGGACGAGAATACACGCATCACTGATGTATCTCTATATCAGTCCAAAAAACTGTAAAAGGTCGATAATTTCTCGATGAGGAAAAAACAAGAATAAGTCCTCAATCTTTGTAAAACGATATCTATATACACTTCCTCATCAAAGGGCTCCGGACATGGCCAGATCCGAAACTGTCAGGGACGTCTCACATAAATATATACGCTCTAAGGAAAAATGTCCTGCCATGTGCACTACAAGGGACTAGGGTGAAAACTGGAGTCCTAACCTGAGGAGCTTGTACTGTATACACACCTCTTTCATAAGACATGTGTTAAGTTTTTGGGCTACAGTATGGAATAAAATAGAATAGAAGGCGGCTGCGAAGGAGATTTGGAAGTGCAGAAACGCCTTCTTAGCGGTAACAATCTTAATTAACAGTACACCCACTGATGGGATTGAGAGCACGCTGGACCTGCTGGCATTACACCTTATGGTTACAGCGGAGGCAGAGCCAGGGGTATACTGGTTAAAAACTGGGAAAAGAACTGAAAACGGTTAGGATATCCAGAATGCCACGGCAATGAAATGAATATCGTAAATATAGGAATGGTCAGGGAAATGCCATCTGACTACACAGTAACTTCCATTTGCTTCAATGATCCTTTCAAGGCAACGATTGGAAGCGAGGTGCAGTGGGAAAATGAACCATAATACCGTTAAGAGGGGACGGTCTGGTTCATTGACGGGTCGCAAACAGACGAAGATACTATGGGGGGTGGGTGTATACGTGGTACAGCCTAGCCTAGAGAGAGCAATCTCTCTAAGAAAACTGAACTGGGCATACCAAGCCGAAGTATTCGCTATCGGACTGTGTGCAGAGGAGAATCGACGTAGGTACTACAACAGCCGTGGCATCTACGGTCATTCAGACTGCAAAGCCGCTCTGAAATCTCCATCAGCTCCAGAAACGAGATCAAAATTCGTTGCAAAATGCCATGAAGCCATTTTGAGGCTAGAGGAAAGCAATTAAATAAACCGGCTGTGGGATCCTAGTCACACAGGAATTGGTAGCTATGAACAAGTGGATAGGCTGTCTAGGACAGGAGCTACAACACCATTTGCTGAACCGTCACTAAGGAGGTGGTAAACTCAATACCACGTAACTGAAACAGGAGGCAGCGAGTAGAATATTGTGCTACGACCCAGAAACAAAAATGTGGGAAAATAATAATGCTGAAACCATGTTTTCAGAGGAGTTATACAATGCTGGGCTTAAGCAGTGTCAGGACTAATGACTGGCCATCGGAACCTCAGGAAATACCTGCGCACGTTGGGTACTGAGGATGAAGCCCCTAAGTGCAGGCTATGTGGTGTGGGATGAAACCACATCACATTAAACTTCCAGTAATGAACTAGTAAAGGGTTTTCTACTACTATTTAATGGTAACTGCTGGATTTACTAAAATGACAGATACTGTACAATAAACTAAGTTCTAGTACGCGCAATAGTAGGCTAAGACCACTATTGATTTCTTTCTCCCTGAATCGGATCAGATCTGATCTCCTATTAGTGAACGTTACACGGGGTGTCTCCACCCTTTGCTTTTATGACGGATTGAACTCTCGGGAACACTTTCAGTTATGTGTCCGAGGGTTTCTCAGCTTTGACTACAGAAATGTGTGGCTTATGAGCAGCTACCAGGCCATTGTACGCCATCCTTTTTTAATCGCTATGCACAGTTGTTTTGCCAGCTGTACTGCTGGTAGCACTTGGAACTCATGAATGATTCCTTCCGTTTGGAACGTCCCCTAAGAAAATTAAGAATGACTGTGCTGGTAAACTTCTACGTTATTTTATTTTCAAACAGCTGAGCAAAACTCAACGTACTCGGACAGTTTTCTCTTTTACTATTTTTTCTTAAACGGACATAGTGAGACCGTGGCTGTGTACAATTAATGTGGTTTAATTCTTACAAAGAAGAAGACAGCAACCAGCCACTATTAATACTGCTATTTATTTCGGTAAATAGCGCCGTAACCGGTTTCGAACTGACAAGTTCATCATCAGACGGCTGTTCACATGATTTGCAAGATACACTTTACATAATCGTCAGTTTTCCATTTTTATTCTTCCACTGTGGCGAAATATTCTTGGTGTGTTGTTGCCCTACGGTATAAAACAGTGTTAGAAGCGCCCTATGTGAACATAACTACATCTGTGAACATAACTGCATCTGTCAACTTCATCTGTAATATGATGTGCTCATAATGTAAGGTTTATATTTGTGTTTTAGTTTTCATTATGTTATATCTATTCTTTAAAAAAAGTTGTACTGTGAAATCAAAGGAATCTGTAAATTGTGATGTATCTTAGAGAGAACGTCTCTGACGCTGTTGTATTTCTAATTCTGCAATCTTTGTGATAACTTCACATTTGGCAAATTCTTTTTGGTGTATATGTGTGTGGTGCTTTGCACAATATGGTGATGTACAAATTACATAAGTGCTGGATATATTTTGGAATATCTGAAAAATAAAATTCTGCAACTTCGCCATAAAATCGCGCGGAATTTTCGAGGTAAGTACCATAGCTACTTAACCTCACATATTTATTCACTCTTTATTTCATTGTTTGGAGGTTAGTTATATTCACATAGGGCGCTTCTAACACTGTTTTCTACCGTAGGGCACCAACACACCAAGAATATTTCACCACAGTGGAAGAATAAAAATCGAAAACTGACGATTATGTGAAGTGTATCTTGCAAAACATCTGAACAGCCGTCTGCTGATGAAGTTGCCAGTTAGAAACCGGTTACGGCGCTATTTACCTAAATAAATAGCAGTATTAATAGTGGCTGGTTGCTGTCTATTGCCGGCCGGAGTGGCCGAGCGGTTCTAGGCGCTTCAGTCTGGAACTGCGCGACCGCTACGGTCGCAGGTTCGAATCCTGCCTCGGGCGTGGATGTGCGTGATCTCCTTAGGTTAGTTAGGTTTAAGTAGTTCTAAGTTCTAGGGGACTGATGACCTCAGCAGTTAAGTCCCATAGTGCGCAGAGCCATTTGCTGTCTATTTCGTTGTAAGAATTAACCTACATTAGTATTCTCTTTACTTATTCTGATCATCACTATACACAATATTTTAGCGCAACACAATCTGACTTTCAATAATCCCTACAAGAATGGCTCTGACTAACAATAACCTATACCTCTCATGAATCACTTACCTCACAAATATCTTCGTTACTCGAACTACTGAAATAAGCGAGCGCCAATACTGCCAGCTAAATAAAAGATTCCAGCTACTGAAGGCACTAACTACTGATAGACTTAGGGCTTAATTAGCAAATGAAACATTTTGATAGAGAACAAACCATGTAAATACCTTAATATTGTCCAAAAGTCGTCATATATATATATATATATATATATATATATATATATATATATATATATATATATATATGACATCCATCTTTACAAATATCCTTTTCCTGGTGGACACAAGTCCAGACCGTCCGCTTATAGTAACCTCTCAAAACTCTCGCATCTCTCTCTCTTTCCACATCCACCACTGCTGCCGGGTCACCTCCAACTGTCCAACGCTACGCGCTGTTCACAACCAACTGCCCAAGCGAATATTCCAATAATGACGCCAACCAGCCACAGACTCCACACAGCGCTGTCAGCGATTTTCATACAGGGCACTGCGCGGCGTTACCAACATAAAACCCTAAACAGCCTACTTACACGTTCACTGCATGCGATTTTTTTCAACCACTCTCAGCGATGCTCAACTGTTCCCGCCGTCAGTGCATGAGGTCTACCTGGTCCAGGTTTAGCTGCGGCTGCTCCTTCGCGTTTTCACTTCACACTCACATCACCGGCAGTTGACTCGGGCAGCTTTAGAAGGGTTGAAATATCAATCGTGGATATTATGTTGATGTGAAATCTAATGACTAATCCATGTTGGAAGTCACTAAGCTCTGCTGATCGATCCATTCTGCTGTTCCTGCCTTTCTGCTGAGACGACAATATTTTCGGCATCTCTTTATACTGGTGGAACCATTTTGCGTGACATCTAGTGGTGAATTCTGAATTACACAGCGGTATTCGGATATTTCTGATCAGGTAGTGTACCTCTGGAAACCACTCCGCTGACAAGTCGAACTTCTATAGGTCTCTTTCAATATTCTAATATCTCTGTCAGTAAATTATCTCATGCAAACGGAATTTCGTACCAATTTTACTAACCATACCCTATGAAGGTTGTATACCTGGAAGAATCCTGGAGATACTAAAAGGTATCAAATAGATTACATAATGGTAAGACAGAGATTTAGGAACCAGGTTTAAAATTGTAAGACATTTCCAGGGCAGATGTGGATTCTGACCACAATCTATTGGTTATGAACTGCAGATTGAAACTGAAGAAACTGCAAAAAGGCGGGAGTTTAAGGAGATGGGACCTGGATAAACTGAAAGAACCAGAGGTTGTACAGAGTTTCAGGGAGAGCATAAGGGAACAATTGACAGGAATGGGGGAAAGAAATACAGTAGAAGAAGAATGGGTAGCTCTGAGGGATGAAGTAGTGAAGGCAGCAGAGGATCAAGTAGGTAAAAAGACGAGGGCTAGTAGCACTCTTTGGGTAACAGAAGAAATATTGAATTTAATTGATGAAAGGAGAAAATATAAAAATGCAGTAAATGAAGCAGGCAAAAAGGAATACAAACGTCTCAAAAATGAGATCGACAGGAAGTGCAAAATGGCTAAGCAGGGATGGCTAGAGGACAAATGTAAGGATGTAGAGGCTTGTCTCACTAGGGGTAAGATAGATACTGCCTACAGGAAAATTAAAGAGACCTTTGGAGAGAAGAGAACCACTTGTATGAATATCAAGAGCTCAGATGGCAACCCAGTTCTAAGCAAAGAAGGGAAGGCAGAAAGGTGGAAGGAGTATATAGAGGGTTTATACAAGGGCGATGTACTTGAGGACAATATTATGGAAATGGAAGAGGATGTAGATGAAGATGAAATGGGAGGTATGATACTGCGTGAAGAGTTTGACAGAGCACTGAAAGACCTAAGTTGAAACAAGGCCCCAGGAGTAGACAACATTCCATTAGAACTACTGATAGCCTTGGGAGAGCCAGCCATGACAAAACTCTACCATCTGGTGAGCAAAGTGTATGAGACAGGCGAAATACCCTCAGAATTCAAGAAGAATATAATAATTTCAATCCCAAAGAAAGCAGGTGTTGACAGATGTGAAAATTACCGAACTATCAGTTTAATAGGTCATGGCTGCAAAATACTAACACAAATTCTTTACAGACGAATGGAAAAACTGGTATAAGCCGATCTCTGGAAGATCAGCTTAGATTCCGTAGACGTGTTGGAACAAGTGAGGCAATACTGTCCCTACGGCTTATCTTCGATTAAGGAAAGGCAAACCTATGTTTCTAGCATTTGTAGCCTTAGGGAAAGCTTTTGACAATGTTGACTGGAATACTCGCTTTCAAATTCTGAAGGTGGCAGGGGTAAAATACAGGGAGCGAAAGGCTATTTACAATTTGTACAGAAACCAGATGGCAGTTATAAGAGTCGAGGGGCATGAAAGGGAAGCAGTGGTTGGGAAAGGAGTGAGACAGGGTTGTAGCCTCTCCCCGATGATATTCAATCTGTATATTGAGCAAGCAGTAAAGGAAACAAAAGAAAAATTCGGAGTAGGTATTAAAATTAATGGAGAAGAAGTAAAAACTTTGAGGTTCGCCGATGACATTGTAATTCTGTCAGAGACAGCAAAGGACTTGGAAGAGCAGTTGAACGGAATGGACAGTGTCCTGAAAGGAGGATATAAGATGAACATCAACAAAAGCAAAACGAGGATAATGGAATGTAGTCAAATTAAATCGGGTGATCCTTAGGGGATTAGATTAGGAAATGAGACACTTAAAGTAGTAAAGGAGTTTTGCTATTTAGGGAGTAAAATAACATGATGGTCGAAGTAGAGAGGATATAAAATGTAGACTGGCAATGGCTAGGAAATCGTTTCTGAAGAAGAGAAATTTGTTAACATCGAGTATAGATTTAAGTGTCAGGAAGTCGTTTCTGAAAGTATTTGTATGGAGTGTAGCCATGTATGGAAGTGAAACATGGACGATAACCAGTTTGGACAAGAAGAGAATAGAAGCTTTCGAACTGTGGTGCTACAGAAGAATGCTGAAGATAAGGTGGGTAGATCACGTAACTAATGAGGAGGTATTGAATAGGATTAGGGAGAAGAGAAGTTTGTGGCACAACTTGACTAGAAGAAGGGATCGGTTAGTAGGACATGTTTTGGGGCATCAAGGGATCACAAATTTAGCATTGGAGGGCAGCGTGGAGGGTAAAAATCGTAGAGAGAGACCAAGAGATCAATACACTAAGCAGATTCAGAAGGATGTAGGTTGCAGTAGGTACTGGGAGATGAAGAAGCTTGCACAGGATAGAGTAGCATGGAGAGCTGCATCAAACCAGTCTCAGGACTGAAGACCACAACAACAACCCTATGAAACGCCTGAGCTGCTGGAAAGCAAAGAAGGACGTGGAGTCATTAAAGCCCTTTGATGGCGAAGCGATGAACCAATCATAACTTCTATGTATTGTTGCGGTAGGAAATCTTTTCATAATATCCGCTCCGTTAACCTTAACTGATTTAGGAAACGTAATCTCGGATCAGCCGACAGGGATTTTAATACAGTCCATGTCTCACCCACTACGGCATCTTACGCCGATATCTTATAGGGAGAATGTTGACGTTGCCATAGCACACTTTCCCCTGATACGAGGGGCTTTCAATAAGTAACGTAAAATTTTTTTATCGGACGACTTCGGTTGAAAAAATGCGTATTTTGTTGTGTGACATCGTGATATATTCCCGCCTCAGCCCCTGTAGTTTCATGATGTTCCGATAGGTTACGGCACTGTAGGTAGCCTTCAAAATGGCGTCTCTAACGGATAATCGTTCAAGGCAGAGCGCTATCATTGAATTTCTTTTGGCGGAAAACCAGGGCATCGCAGATATTCGTATAACTGGTTGCTTGTCTGTGGAGACCCGGCGGAGAACAAAAGCAAAGTGAGTCGTTGGGCGAGGTATCTGTTATCGTCGCAACAAGGTCGTGCAAACCTGCTTAACCTATCGCATGCCGGCCGGTCGCGAACAGTTTTGACTCCACCAATGTTGGAACGTGCATACACCTTCTTTCTAGGTGATCGACGGATCACAATCAAACACCTCGCTACACAACTGAACATCTCTGTTGGTAGTGCTGACACACTCGTCTACCAGTTGGAGTACTCACCATCTGCCCGCTGGGTTCATCGCCGCCTAACTGAATACCATCCGTGAGGAGCTGTTTGCGCGCTACGAGGCTGATCGTGACAATGTTTTGTCGAACATCGTCACAGGCGATGAAACATGGGATCATCACTTCGAACCGGAAACAAAACAATAATCCATATAGTGGCGCCACAGCATCTCTCCTCCGAACAAAATGTTCAAAGCCTCACCGTCAGCCGGCAAAGTCAAGACAATGGTCTTCTGGGACTCTGAAGGGGTTATTCTGTTTGATGTTCTCCCTCATGATACAAAGATCAAGTATAAAGTGTACTGTGCTACCCTCTGGAAACTGAAGGAGCGACTTCAGTTTGTTCGTCACCACAAAAGTGCAGACGAACTTCTCCTCAACGACAACAGAAGGCCCCACACAAGTCTGCACATCCGAGAGGAGCTCAAAAAAGTCCCTGCATTGTTCTTTCTCATCCACCCTACAGTCCGCTCCAGTAGCTGAGAGGTCAGCGTGACAGATTGCCGTCCTACGGGCCCGGGTTTGATTCTCGGCTGGGTCGGGGATTTTCTCCGCTAAGGGACTGAGTGTTGTGTTGCCTTTATCATCATTTCATTCCGATCTGGCGCGCAGGTCGCCCAATGTGGCGTCGAATGTAATAAGACCTGCACCAAAGCGGCCGGACCTGCCCCGCAAGAAGGAAGACGTTGGCTCTGACGTCAACCAGTAGAGTGGTATCATACAGGCCCTACCATTAAGGTGAACTAAGGCCGTCATATTGAATGGAGATTATGTTGAAAAGGAGGGTCTTGTAGCCAAAAGAATAGGGAATACTATGATGTATTGTAATCCTGAATAAAACCAACCAGCTTTGAGAAAAAAATTTGTTGGGCTACTTTTTGAACTCCCGGCGTATAATTGGTCCCATTTTAATTTCTTTCCTGTTTATTTCTTCCAGGGTATTTTGTAATGCAATGAAAATAAGTAGCTAATGGATATCCTGAACTATTATTAATAAAATCCTAAAGTTATTTTACTTCTTTCGTATGTAACTCCCTGGGCATGGATTGTTGAAAGGTACTTTATTACAAGACGGAGGCGCGCTCTGTGAACAATGTGATACCGCAGCACCGGAGAGAAGTTAATAGAAATCGCTAGGAGAGAGCAGCAGCTGAAACAATTCGTCTTAGAAGATGAATATTCGAATTTACGAAGGACTGGGGCTCAAGAAATTTTTATAAAGAAGTGATGGTGTGATTTTCTTTTTTAAAAAAAAGGTGTGGATTGTAGAAATCTAAACGGGCTTTATAAAACGATAAAAATGTGCTATGGGTACGGAAAAGTAACCGGTAATGTTATGTGAAACTGTATCCTAGGTTTATTTTATTCACTTAGATGTGAATCTTAAAAAGCTATTTTCCTAGTGGGTAACAGATGTTAAATGTGTATGTTAATTTTTGTTTTAATACAGATGAATCTAGTAAGTGATGTCTCAGGTCTTATAACTAATCGTAAGCACAGCTTAAGAACAGTCCCAAGAAATCCAACGTCTACTTGATGTAGTACCGGGGGGCTGTGGATCAAGTACGATTGTATGGCACCGTCGTTATTGAACGTTTGAAGCAGATTCTAATGCATACATCGCATTCACACATCGCACATGCAAGTAGGGCTGCGTGGTGTGGCCGCGCGGTTTGAGGCGCCTTGACATGGATTGCGCCCCCCCCCCCCCTCCCGCCGGAGGACTGGGCATATATATATATATATATATATATATATATATATATATGTGTGTGTGTGTGTGTGTGTGTGTGTGTTTACGTTCAGTAACGTCAGCTGCACTTACAAGTCTGCTTGTTTGCGTAATCAGAGCACAGCTGAGCGGTGTGCGTAAAGGGACGCAAGAATCTACACCAACAACGTGAACATTATGCAACAATTTATTAACATGGTTATTGTTGACTTATGTAACGAAGGTGCTCCATTGCTTACTTTGCTCTCTTAGGAGTGGTTATTTTTTCGCCTTTCTAAAGTATCCTGTGCTCTTCCTCATGGTTCAAACTATCTTCATACCAAATTTCATTGAAATCGGTTCAGATGTTTAAATGTTCAAATGTGTATGAAATCTTATGGGACTAACTGCTAAGGTCGTCAGTCCCTAAGCTTACATACTACTTAACCAAATTATCCTAGGGACAAACACACACACCCATGCCCGAGGGAGGACTCGAACCTCCGCCGGGATCAGCCGCACAGTCGATGACAGCCTTAGACCGCTCGGCTAATCCCGCGCGGCCTCAGATGTTTAGTCGTGGAGCTGTAACCGACAACGTTATTATGAAAGCATAAGTTAAACACTTTGAGAGTTGTATATACCTTGTATTCTAGGTGTTACCTGTGGCTGTGTTCGCATATCAGTAAAATGAAATGAATCGTGCGTATATAATGGCCAGGAGACCACCTCTAGGTTGTTCGGCCGCTTGGTGCACGAATTTTTATCCGACTCTTTTATACGGTAACTTGCGCGTCGATGATGATGAAACGAAGATGAGAACAACACAGATACCCAGTCATGAGCGGAGAAAATCCGACGCGACCGAAGATGCGACACGGCATCCCATGATTGAGTGTCAGCATCGTTAACCACTTTTTGTTTTTAATTTCTCACGCTATATTCTTCAACATTCTTTTATCCTTTTCCCTCCTCTTCTTTTCTATTATTTAATCTTTATTCTAGAAATAAATCCTTTCGTGACAAAAATGGGTAGAAAAGAAAAGAAGAAAAAAATACCTTCTTTGAGATTTTATATCAGTCCTGCTCCAGTAAGGACCATTAACATTCCAAACGCGTAGTCAGTGCTCATACAATTTTGGCTTGCATACATCGTCAATGCAAACCACGTGAGATGATTAAAAACTTTTTGAACTGTGCAAGATATTTTCTACCGCACCTTTGTCGAATGATCCAATGTTGCTCTTAGACATAAGATTGGTAGCATAATACGAGGGGAGTAGCTGTGGTAAACGAGCTGCGAGTAAAGTATGTCACATACCAAGCGTACGTTGGGGGTTGTTTGGGGGAAGAGACCAAACAGCGAGGTCATCGGTCTCACTGAAGGAACCATTACAGCACTTGCCTGGAATGATTTAGGGAAATCACGGAAAACCTAAATCATGATGACCGGACGCGGGATCAAGCGTACCACCAGTGTTTTGGCACTGGGAAGTCGATGATAGTAGAGCTCGTTCTGGTAACTAAACCAAATTCCTTTCTTCCCCGGGATGAAATTGCATTTTGATCCGCAATTAGAATCTACGTGCGACGGTAACCTCTAACTGACACATTCTGCAGAGAGGACTTTTAGTATTAGATTGACGTTGTGCAACTTTGCTCTAGTATGAACCTTCCCATAGATTAAAGTCAACCAAGTGGATTTGACGTCTTATGGTAACAAATTTTGATGAATGTTTCGCCGAACTCTGCATTAGTATGTCGATGGGTAAATCATGTAAAGTGGGTCTACTGGTGGCTGCTGAAAAGCTTGTTGGTATACAAAAAAATGCTCTGGAATCGTGGAGGGATTCCTCTGCCCATGTAACATTCCATGATGAAATACGACTGCACATAATGCGGCGGGTGCTCTGTGTCGGGCGTGAATATTAGGAGTGACATGTCTGTTGGATCACTAGACCATGAGCTGATGACTGATAGTGATGGCATTAAAATAAAATGTGGAATATCAAAAATTATTAAACAGCGTTAAATAAATAATTTTTGGATCGGTGGTTAGCAAATTTTATAATATTCTATTTGTACATGCAACAACATCAGGTAACCTCATGTGCCCGCCTGTTAGCTACGGCTGCCCTGTCACATCATAATGGAATGCAACTTCAATAAAAGCATTCTACATGTAAAGGCACAATATCTCTGTCGTTCTGTGTTTAAATTTCGCAATCATTGTGAGTGTTGAAGCGTCTCAGAAGCTGTAAGTGCCGCGTGACGCTCAGCGGCTAAAATGCGACGGGCTTGTGGTCCACATTAATATGACATTAATATGGAAGTATGGTGTGTGTGTGTGTGTGTGTGTGTGTGTGTGTGTGTGTGTGTGTGTGTGTGTGTGAAAATTCCTCGCGCGCGCGTGCGCTGCACGTGCCTGAGGGAGGACTTGAACCTCCGGCGGGAGGGGCTGCGTAATCCGTGACATGGCGCCTGAAACAACGCGGTCACTCCGCGCAGCTGGAAGTATGGATTAAGCACGTTGCGGACTGAATAAGCATTGTATTTTTTACGTTTAATCGCGTTATGTGGAACATTTTCACAAATATGGTGTAGTTCAAAAGTCCAAGAGTAAATACCTTTTTCGAAGAGTAACTATGTCTCCTTACTTCGCGTTATATTCTTCAAATCAGTAGATATCTTGTACCACACACTTTCAAGGTAGCTAGCTATGTTATTGCGCAGCGTTCACAGTATCTCCATACGAAATTTCATCAAAATCGCTGCAGCGGTTTAGTCCTGAAAGCTTAACAGATAGAGTTACTTTCGCATTAATATGGCTAACTATGGATTGTTTTTCCCCAGCTGCGATGGAGTAGCGCACTATGTAACATAACGAAATTATTTTTTTATGAAGTGTTACCAGTTTTGAAATGTGTAGATTCGTGGAATTCTGATGATGTCCAATGATATTCTGAAGCGTTTCGACCAATTCGCTAATCTTAGGTTAGAAACTGGGTCTCCGTTGGTAGTGATGCTCGATAGAAATCAATAAAAAGAGTTCCTTAAAGGGGAAATTGAGGAAGGATCATTATTTGAACCTTCCTCTTGTATTTGATAAACACAAGATCCACTGCACATAACCAGCAAGTCATCGAATATACCAAGTGTACTTGTTAACACACTTTCACATACGCGAGACTTTCGTTCGAATAAAAATGGTTCTGATGCACTGCTTCTGGCAAGACTCTTCGTGTGGTTTCTGCTGGTTGGAAGGCGAATGTCGGAACTGCAAGCCCCTCCGCGGTATTCTCCATAGGGAGTCCCTCTACTCCACTACCAGCTCGCCTGCTATTTGGGTGAAAAGTCACCGCCCTGGTCTAACAGCCCGCTCTGTCTAAGAAAAAAGGAAATGTGAATACACAGATACATGGTAACGAACGTCTCTCTATGTTGCGTTACACATCTTGTGAAAAGCTCACTAATTGTGTACCCCAAACCTCGAGGAATTCCACTGAGGTTGCAAAGTTTTCGCGGAGACTACAAAGGATGAATTTACACCAGCCTTACTGAGCATGTCTTTGAAGTGATCGTTTTGCAGAGAAGCGTAATGGATTCGTAAATTTTAATGCTGTGATAATTCTGTAGGCATGAGGTAATGAATTCATACTACCTAACAGCTCAAGCTGCAACAAAACCTACTTCTTGTACTTTACTTTAGGCTGTACCACTACACACAGCAAAAATTATTTTCAGAGCAACAGATAAATCATACATCTGAGAGCAGGAAATCTCACAGGAGCTCAGCGAGACTTTAGCATACATACTCTAAATATATTTTTGTCTCAAATAACCGAACATATACATTGCGGTTCCAAACGAACATGGCGTGAAACTTGTTAGCTCCAAACATATCTTTGTCTGAAATGTCTACATGTATAAATTACATTGTAAATTTCTATTTAATTTGATGTAAATATGCTATCATAATTACGCATATTGTTTACTACGTATTAGACTCTCGATAATTGTAGATCTACTCGGAGGAGGAGGAGGAGATTAGTGTTTAACGTCCCGTCGACAACGAGGTCATTAGAGACGGAGCGCAAGCTCGGGTTAGGGAAGGATGCGGAAGGAAATCGGCCGTGCCCTTTCAAAGGAACCATCCCGGCATTTGCCTGAAGCGATTTAGGGAAATCACGGAAAACCTAAATGAGGATGGCCGGAGACGGGATTGAACCGTCGTCCTCCCGAATGCGAGTCCAGTGTGCTAACCACTGCGCCACCTCGCTCGGTAGATCTACTCGGATAGCGCAATGTGCAGCGCAGTAGCTTCAGACACAGGGCGGATTAACTACCGTGGTCTGGCTCACTGGGCAGACTGAGTATAATTTTTAGGAGTTTTTCTACTCTCGTTTAGGAAAATGCTGGGCTGTTCTCCAAACTGAGGAGCGTTTTTTCAGAATTTGATAAATCCAACAGACACAGTTTTCTATAAAACGAATTTTTCTGTTTTCACCTAGACAGATACCTTTGAGCATTTGATTTTTACATGGCTAATCGATTTCACAGTCATTAATAAACCGTTGTAATGAAACATATTAAATGTTAATTTTTGTAACAATATATTAAGCTGTGATTTTTCCAGGTGTTTTTTCGAAAGTTGATAAATGCATATAATTAATTCTGGTATCAGTAACGCTGCCTTTCTTAACTCTGTGTGTGTTTTTCTTTTTCTTTCAGGACTAATATTTTATTGCTCTAGTGTACACTATGGGCCTGTATTCTTGTAAAATGCATATTTTCGCATATATTATTATATACCACATTTTTTAAATTTAACGTTTTGACTTTATTAAGAGTACAAACAACAACAAAAGAAATAAAGTGACATTATACAATAACAACAGTGATAACAATTTTTGCATAATTCTTTAACTTATATGATTATTATCAGTACTATACCAAGCATGAAATGAAAAACAAAAAATGTATTGCATGTTACAATCATATTGTTACCGTCAAGTTTTCCCTCTTACGTCTATACATTATTCGTCTAGGACATCTTTGTATAACTCCTTTGCGTCCTTTGGAATTTCAAAATACTTTAGCAAGGGAGAAACATCTTTCTTCTTTTCTTGGTTTTTGTTTTGGTAAAAGGGTATGGCAGCATTGTTGGATGGCACGGTTTCTTTCGTCTCAGGATGTCAACTTGTGCTGCATCTGTATTACTTACTGACACGTTAAAAATTTTCCTTGCTTTCTTTCTTGAGATGACACGATGCCTGTTCATTTTGAATGACAGCTAGAAATTAGTACTTTCTGTGCACTATCTTTTAGATTTTTAACAGTCCAGTCCGCGTTTAGAACTTTAGAGAGCACCATGCTCTTGTAAAATATGTGAATATTTCTTAGACGACAAGATGCTTTCTTTTTTCTGTAAGACTTCTCAGTTCTACCAAACATTCAGTCTGCAGGCCACGAACAGGCAAGAAGTGACGAATATACTGAATTTTGTGCTCTTTTACAAGAAGCATCACCATCATACAACTGTTTTTATTTTGGCTGTTGAAAGAGTCTGAGAATAAATGTGTTGTACTGGTGCCATCATTTCGTTGCTCTTTATCTAAGTCAGGAAGAAAGTCCAGCAAAGCCGAGAAAACTTGAGTGCATCCTCTTGAAGATTCTGTCTCCAACCAGGTGTAGAAAACGATGCTTCCCCTTTCTTGCTCCTTACTAAAGCTCATGATGCACACACAGATTATATAACCATACTTGTCTAGCAAATAAAACCTTACTAACTGATACTTTTGGAACAGGCTGGTTTTGCTGAATGTCAAAGGAAATCTTAATGACAGGATTATCTTCCTTCATTATATCATAAAACCTCTTTGCACGAATTTTACGTAATTTGTGTCTAGTTCGTAGTTCATTCTTCTTCTGCAGACATGTTTCAACTTTTCTTTGCATTAAACCAAACTTACAATTGGAGCGTCGATGTATGAGGTGTGCTGAATGATAGATTGAAATGTTAGTAAAATGTATATGCTTGTATTTTGAAAAGGAACATTGTTTCAGTCCATTTTTTTTCTTCCTTCACAGAATCTCTTGAACATTTTATTGACTGTGAGATCTGAAGGCAAATAATCTCTCGTAGGCTTCCCCCTTCCAAGGTGGCTCTGGCTGCATTTTATTTCTTTGTATCATTCTTAATGGCAATAGTTACCTCTTTATGATCCTTTCCTGTTCTGTCGCCTCTTCTCCTTTGCTTTGGAAACCTTCCTCCTTCGTGGAACCTGTTTGCTAGATAGGATGACCTGTCCTTTAACAAGGCAGATACTTCCTGGAAAGTGGCAGTACAAAGAGGCATTAATCCGCCATACCTTTTTCTAATGCTGTACTTCACTGTCACTCTTTTCCTCTTTTTTGCATTCTGGGTACCCAGAAATTTTAACATAAATCTATTTTAATTCATTTTCTTTAATAATGCAACATGATGATGAAAATGGGTAATATCTTCATGGCAGAATTCAGCTGTTTGGCTGTCGTTCATTCCTGCAGCTTTTGAAGGCGAAGCCCCAAGTCCATGACAGCATTTAATGGCAGGTTCCCTTTTACACTTCTTGTCTAGCGTATGCGGTCGAGGTGAGCTATTTTTGAATCGGGATTTTGTGCCATCGGAACATTCTTTGACCTGTACGCCGTTTGCAGAATCACAAGAATCATCATCCATTTTGCTTCCGCTTACAATACTTCTTCGTAGACTTACACGTGGTAGTCAAGTGAAAATGTATGTGAAAGTAAGCTACAGGTGTTCCTATGACAATAAGGTTCGGTTGCAACACTATTCCTGCCAGTAAATTTTGTTACAAAAATGATTAACATCGCTTAAAGCAATGACTGTACTGCATAATCGTTAACTGCTTGCTGCAGAAAGAAAGCCGAGACACGAGACAGTAATTATATTGCATTTGTAGACTTCTGTTATAACTGTAAGAATGCATACTCTTGTGATTTCGAGTGTTCATATACGCAGCAGTAGCCGACTTTTGCTAAAACTTGGTTCAGGGGTGATAACGGTCAACATTATGCCATCACCACTCAATTTTAAAATTTTTTGCGTATATCGGGTTTTGAAAAAACGCTCCTCAGTTCTGCCTCAGTGAATATGGTACACAAACAGTTAAATACGATGCTACACAGAACGAGGTTTACAGGCTTCGCAGACAAATGGTGCACTTTACTTCCCTACGTTAGGTTACCTTGGCGACTGTGACGTCAGGGAAGGGCTCCGGCCACAAAATTAAATAATAAAATGAAATGTACCATATCATGACAGAAGCGAATCCGGTAGTAAACGGTATAAATCTTAGACAAAAGAAAGATGGACTCTATCGCATGTTATAAAAGTTCTGAAGGATTTGGTACAACTTGAAAATAAGTGGAAAATGAAACAGCTGCCCGGCGTGCATATCAGTACCTACAGATGAAAATTCATTTCTTCCCCCGTACCTCTGGAAAAAATAAACTTCAGTAGGTAATTGTTCGATGAAAAATCAATGCCTTAAAGAATATTCCCTGCATTCTGAAAATGCTTTGATCACAAATAAAGCAAAGAAATCTGGCACAGTGGCATATGTCCAGTCTACCCTGTATAGGTTCTCAAGAGTTTCATATTAAAGATATAATCAGTTGCGAGTCCTTCATGGCTGGCAAAAAAATTGGAATGACGTCGTCGTCAAATAGATCAGTAGATATTGGCAAAAGTAGATTCGTCACGAAAATGAATATTAGTCACAAAATTCTGAGTACTATGCCGAAATCCACTGACTATGCTGTTACCTATTAACTTATTCTCAGTTCAGAAACTTACAATGAAATCAAGAAACAGAATAATTAGACTGGGAAAACACAACACATGCCGTGAAGTTGCAACTTCGTATAAAATGTGCCCCGAATTTCGCAACCTCCAAGGTGCTTCGGATGATATGAATGATATTCTCCGTGCAGGACGTCGGGGACAGAAGGCGCCGAAGCATGTGACTTTTCCACGTTCATAGTACGTATCAACAACATTGTCTCATTTCTTTTTACTGTTCTTGGATCCTCCCCTTCTGGGTCATAATCTCTTTAGCAACTTGCATACCAATTAGCTTTCAGTATGTGCTGCGCTTGTCGCTCGGCTGCTGTCATCCAAAAAATGGTTCAAAAGGCTCTGATCACTATGGGACTTAACATCTGTGGTCATCAGTCCCCTAGAACTTAGAAATACTTAAACCTAACTAACCTAAGGACATCACACACATCCATGCCCGAGGCAGGATTCGAACCTGCGACCGTAGCGGTCACGTGGTTCCAGACTGAAGCGCCTAGAACCGCACGGCCACACCGGCCGGCGCTGTCATCCAACTTCGGAAGTGAGGCGTTCTCTTCTTTCACACTTCAGCCACCATCTTCAGTGATCGTTGGAAGCCCTTCCTGTACAACAACCAATGAGGTGGAAAAGTATCTCCTTGCCATTGTGGGTGCTCCTCTGCTCTGGGTGCAGAACGTGCTGTTATCGCAGCTATGGAATGAAGTTTATCTGGTGCAATACGTTTGAGGCAACCTGTAATCAGCCTACGTGTTTCACTGAGCGCTGGTTGGCACACGATGATCTGTACCGTACTGCGCGGTAAAAAGCACCACTCTACCTTTGCAGATTGTTGGATGGTGCACGCAGACGGCAGACGGGAAACGCCTAGAACAGTATAAGAAGTGTGCTCAGAAACTAATGAGAATTTTTGTTTTTCTTGAATAATCTTGCTTGATTTCCCGAAATCAGCTCTGCCCCTATCAAAGTAATCCCCCTCACATATAATACGCTTGTGCCAGCGCTTTTCCGGTCTTGGAAGCACATCTGGAACTCAATGTTAGGGTATACAGTTCCTTCAGTAGATCTCTATCTCATCAAAGGTGGCAAAACTACGTCCTTTCGTGGTCCTCTTCAGCCTCGGCGATAGAAACAAGCCGCAGGGAGCCATGTCTGGAGAACACGGACGCTGAGGCAAGATAACGGTCTCGTTTTTTACCAAAAAAACACGAACAAACCTTGAGGTGTGAGCGGCAGCATTATCGTGATGCGGTTTTCCGAGTGGTTTGGCCACAATTCTGGTCGTTTTCTTCGGACTGCTTTAATCAAACGGCGCATAACTTCCTGGTACTAGTCCTTACTGACCGTACGCCTATAAGAAAGGAATTTATGATGCTCTAACCCAGTATAATCGAAGAAAACCGTTAGAACAACTTGCACATGTGTTCTAAACTGTCGAACCAATTTCGGTTGTCGCTCTTCAGGCAGTTTCCATTAGGACGATTGGACCTGAGTTTCAAAGTCATCCCATATAACCACGTTTCGTCACTTTTTATTTGCCCGCTTTAGAGTTTCTGGATCGTTGTCGACTTCACTCAGAATTCTGAGCAATTTCTATGCGACGTCGTTTTTGGTCTACATTCAACAATTTCGGAACAAACTTTGCTGTTACGCGTTTCATGCCCAATACATCCGAAAAAATTGCTCGGCATGAGCCAAAGGGTTTGCCGACATCATCAGCCATTTCTCTCATGGTGATGCGGTGATTTTAAAGAACCATTTTCTTTATTTCTTGCACATTGTCTTAGTAATTTACATGCTATGGCGCCATGGGTGGTCGTCGTGGCTCGAAGCACTATGGGATTTGACATCTGAGGTCATCAGTCCCCTAGACTCAGAACTATGTAAACCTAACTAACCTAAGGACATCACACGCATCCATGCCCGAGGCAGGATTCGAATCTGCGACTGTAGCAGCAGCGCGGTTCCGGACTGAAGCGCCTAGAACCGCTCGGCCACAACGGCCGGCGGCGGTCGTCGCCTTAATCGTCTTCTCGACCTTCCTTGAGACATTTATACCACTCGTAAGCTCTTGTCTCACTCATAGCAGTTTCGCAAAAAGCCACAGCTAACATTTAGAGGAGGAGCATTAGTGTTTAACGTCCCGTCGACCGACAAGGTCATTAGAGACGGAGTACATGCTCGGATTAGAGAAAGATGGAGAAGGAAAGTGTCCTTGTGCTTTCGCAGAAGCCACACCGAAATTTTCTTTAAACGATTTAGGGGCATCACGGTAAACCTAGATGAGGATGTCCGGACGCGGGTTTGAAGCGTGGTCGTCCATTGTGATAACCACTACGCACCCCGATCAGTCAGTATTTTGAGTGCGGTGCTGCACTTTATACCATATTTCAAGTATAAGTTAATGCCAACTCTTTGGTCCATCTTTTCCGAAAGTAAAAATTCGCTAAGCACTCGGTAACACCTATAACCTTTTCGACTGTCAACTATAAACTAAACATTCAAAACAGCTGAAAATGCAAACTTACATCAGGAACGTGCCTCCCAATTATATTTAAAAAAATTGAAAATCGAATTTGTAAATACGGAGAAATTTAAAAAAAAACGCTACTTTCTGAGCACACTTCTTACATTCGACACTGCGGCACTACAATTTGTGCGTACCATCGTGCGTCAATGGTGCGACGTCTGTTACAGGAACCTGGGATGGTGCCGTGCATTTGGTCATATTTTCTTCCATTGTTAAGAAACCACAATCGCTTCACGCTGAAAACGGGAGCGTGAACGGCATCGTTGGCTTGTGACAAAATGCTGGTTATCCAGATGCGTGTCGCTCAATGTGTTCTGCAATTATGCCTGCCACGGGTTATACGATTTGGAGCGCCATTGTATGCAAGACGGTGGCCAAAATAAAGCTGAGCTGGAAAATATTTATGCGTGTGGCACGGCATTAGTTACCATACTCAATGAGCAGGAGACATGCTCTTTGCGGAAGATACTATTAACGGCCATTGTTATCGCCGATACAACACGGAGCGCCACAAGGGAATGCCTGGATGATCTTCTGAAAAGGACAGGTCGATTTCCTTCCTTTTAATGACCTCTTCACCGACGGGGCGATAAATACTAATACTCGTTCTTTTTTCCGCTGTACATGATTTATCAAACTATTGCACACGATTAGCAGCTCTGCCTGAGGGATTGCAGCAGTATTATTTTCAACGCTATGTTGCGAATCTTCCATAATGAGGAAATTGTTTTAGTTCACTTTGACCTTCACCTTGCACAACAAGCAACAAACGCAGAGAGGGGTCAGATGATCGTGCAGGACAGAAGTTTCCACTGTCTTTGGCGACCCATTGTGTTCCCGCTGAAGTTCCATATATAGTACGAACTCTCGACGCATCATGATAAAAAAAATGTCTATACCGCTTTTTAGTGCTGTATTTCCTCTTTGTATTCCGTTGTTACGAAGTGTTGAGTACTCTTTTGTGGCCAGTTTAAATTTTAGCCATCCAGCATATGCGGCCTAGAGTCATGGGTAGTGATGGCAACGTGAACTGCATCCATTACAACAGGATGGTTTCAAAACCTGCTCATTGTACTGCCTTTTCTTCGTTGTACTCCGTACCACTCAATTTGGCAGTCAGCAAGAAAATCCTCAGCCACTACTGGTGAGAACTCAACTTTTTTTGTGTGTCAAACTGTTCATTTCAGCCTAGCAGTCACATTCAACAATATTTTTTGTTACCATGTACCTAATACTGAGCAAACAGTAAATGCAACTAGAGAAAAATTTATAAAAGAAATCTAAGACCAGGAGGAAGACATACATATAAACACTGAAGTTTGCCTACGTATTTCTACCGTAGTAGGTTCAAGACTTGTAACATCGAACGATGGGATACATGTCGCCTTGAAAAGGGGGTGACATGAATATCAACAAACGTAACACAGTGATGATGAAGTGTTGTAGAATGCTCAGTGAATTAGATTTAGAAATGAGACGCAAATGGTGTTGGATGAGTTTTCTACTTTGGTAGCAAAATAACTGACGATGGCCGAATCAGAGATACTTAAAATGCGGAACAGTTGTAGCAAGAAAACTTTTTTCTGAGAAGACAAAATGTGTTAATTTGCAATATAAATTGAAGTTCAAAGAAGCCATTTCTGAAAGTCTTACACACTGAGGTGACAAAAGTCATGGGATACCTCCTAATATCTTGTCGGACCCAGTTTGGTCCGGCGTAGTGTAGCAAGTCGACGTGGCGTGGGCTCCTAAAGTCGTTGGTAGTGCCCTGCAGAAATATTGAGTCATGTAGCCTCTATTTCTGCCCAGAACTGCGAATAGTCTATTCCACGTAATCACAACCTACATCACTTTAGAGCCACAACCAGCATTCACAGTGCCTGGTTTACAACTTTGGGTCCATGGTATTCGTGCTGTCTGAACCACATTCGAACCCTAGCATCAGCTTTTACCAACTGAAATTGGGACTCATCTGACTAGGCCACGCCGTCCGTTGTGGCCGAGCGGTTCTAAGCGCATCAGTCTGGAACCACGCGACCGCTACGGTCGCTGGTTCGAATCCTGCCTCGGGCATGGACGTGTGTGATGTCCTAAGGTTAGTTAGGTTTAAGTAGTTCTAAGTTCTAGGGACCTGATGACCTCCGATGTTAAGTCCCATTGTGCTCAGAGCCATTTGAACCATTTTTTGACTAGGCCACGGCTGTCCAGTCGTCTAGGGTCCAACCGATATGGTCACGTGTCCAGGAGAGGCGCTGCAGGCTGCCACAGCCCATTAACACCAAATTCCGCCTCAGTGTCCTAACGGATCCGTTCGTCGTACGTCCCATACTGACTTCTGTGTTTACCTCACGCAGTGTTGCTTGTCTGTTAGCACTGCAACTCTAGGTAAGCGCTGCTGCTCTCAATCTCGTTAAGTGAAGTCCGTCGGCCACTGCATCGTCTGTGGTGAGAGGTAATGTTGAAATGTGATATTCTCGGCACACTCTTGACACTGTGGATCTCGGAATATTGAATTCACTTACGATTTCCGAAAGGGAAAGTCCCATTCGCTTAGCTCCAAAAACCATTCCGCGTTCAAATTCTATTCATTTCCGTCACGTCTGAAACCTTCTCATATGAATTATTTGAGTAAAAAAGACAGCTCCTCCAATTCACTGTCCTTTTATGCCTTGTGTACGCGATATTACCGCCATCTATATATGTGTGTGCATACCACTATCCTACGAGCTTTGTCACCTCACTGTATGAAAGTGAAACATTTTCGAAAAACAGTACGGACAAGCAGAATACAGGAATATCAGAAATGTGATTTTCCAGAAGAATGTTGAAGATAATACGGGTAGATACCTATAGTTTAACCAAAGAGTAGGTAGGGAATCGAGTCAAGGTAAAACTATCTTACAAAAATAACATGACTAAAAGAAGGGATAGGTTGTTGGAACACGTCCTGTGGCGTGAAGAGGTAGTGAACATGGTAATGGTGGGAAGCCTAGGCGATAAAATTTCTGGAGGAAAGCCAAGGCTCGACTGTACTAAGAGTATTCAGATGGACTTAAGCTACAGTAGTTGTGTACAGGTGAAGAGAGTTGAGCAGGAAAGCCTTTTATGGAGAACTGCATCAAACCAGCCTTTGGACTTAACCCCAAAAAATAGCTGTAACATTTTCTGTCACATTTATCTTTCTCGGTGTTGCATCGGTGCATGGTAGTGATTTACAGCCTACAAGACCACAGTATGCAAAAGCGTTACTCGGTGATCTACATAAACATATTTTCCACTTGGTCAGAAGTCTGTCTATATAGGACAAACGAGTTAAGCAAGTCAGTGAATTCGAAAGTCAACATCGATTAAATGAATATTACTTTCGAAGTGCTCCACTATAGAAAAATATTCCATTGGGAAGGAAGGTGAATTATTATCAGCCTTTATGATGATCGATGTGGAGGTACATAAATTAGTGAAATAAACATTTTACCAGTGTGCCCTTGAACCTCTTCTCCAGTACTGCAGGAACTTTGTTATAATCGAGTGGGTGAAGTTGTTGATTAATTTTAAAGGACTCCTGTAGCATTCGTGTCGATAGTTTGTGGAGTCCAGTACGAAATATTGCAAAACAAAAGAAGCGCCATAAGCGGAAGACAACTTCATAGGAGTGGGGAAGATGTTTTATAACCGGTTCTGTTATATTTTAGACACACATCGCTAAAGTGGCTTAATCACAAAAATAGGGGAATTTGTGAACGTACAGAAGTGTATGCTTCATTTCCCACACACTAAAAGTAGGCTTAACATATTTTTATCAGACATAGGAGAATGAAGGAAAGTAAACGTATGAGCCTGATGTGTCTCTCAAAATGCTTGTCATCAAGGCACTGAAATAATTTATTTCTATTTTTTTAACGAAGCAAAAGGTAGAGTCCGTCCAAGTTCTTTAAGCCCATTATTTCGATGATCTCAGAAGACAGAAGATATCTGTAAAACAGAAAGAATGCTTTATGAAGACATTTAATCATTTCACATTTTTGGACGGAGTAATTATGTCATCTTTTCGACGTTATTATCAAAATTCTCGAATATCATATGACTCCTTCATTAGTGAATTGTCGAGTAAGAATCGCCAGGGAGCATGCTGCACCGCCTAGCGGAGAAAGGTGGAACTTCTTTACGGCAGGCAGGCAGGTGGCTTCATCTATACGGCGTACAGGGAAACGTGGGTCCGTAACGTCAAAGGTGAACTTGAAGAGTTCGTTACACAGAGTCTTGTTTTTCACAATTAGATAGGACTTAATAACTATTAAGATCAAGGGAGAAATATTAACATTAATGTACGAAGAAATGACGCCATCGAAGAACAGAGTGGACGCTACTGCATTACATACCAACAGAAATCACTTATAATTACGTTGCGTTTATCCTCCTAACAATGCTTCGTTTATTTATCAGGCCGTTGAATGTGATAAAATTCGACAATTACTTTTCAGTCTGAAGGAAATATATTTGCAACTGGTGAATGACAGTTACCCATGATTTCAGCATTTCTGTTGACGTACGCTGCAAATACTTGATTTATAATTTTAGGCAAATGCCGTATGTCTGTTGAAACAGTCGCTTTGTTCATAAATAAGTACAAAAACAACATTTGCAGTGTTTAAGTTATGCAATTTATTTGATGGAACATTTTTAACTCGCATAAACATAGTGACACAGAAAGTTGTCTAGATAATTTAGCGAATTATGCAGTAACAAGGCTTGCCTCTGTGTCGAAATGGTTTTATGCTTACCCTTGACAGGTTCAAAATGGAATTACAAACCACTTTATCACAAAATAAAGAAATTGTTCCTTATATACCGGTCGAAAGTATTCAAGAGGCCCGCATCTCGTGGTCGTGCGGTAGCGTTCTCGCTTCCCGCGCCCGGGTTCCCGGGTTCGATTCCCGGCGGGGTCAGGGATTTTCTCTGCCTCGTGATGGCTGGGTGTTGTGTGATGTCCTTAGGTTAGTTAGGTTTAAGTAGTTTTAAGTTCTAGGGGACTGATGACCATAGATGTTAAGTCCCATAGTTCTCAGAGCCATTTGAACCATTTTTTATTCTAGAGTTTCACATATCCATAGTTAATACGATGGAAAGGAAAACACTTATGAAGCATGAAAGGAATGAATTCATGAGCTAGGACATGACAAAGTCGAGTATGAAAATTTATTTAAAAATAGGGAAGAGTCTAGATTAACTTAGGCAGCAATTTGAGCATCTTAGAAAAGAAACAGTATATAGACACAGAAGGAAGAGGTAACTATTTAGTAGAGTTGCTTATGCATGCAGCAACCGATGGCAAAATAATCTCAAATGTAACAAAGCAAATATTAAGTAGAGGGCTGTAATATCCAGGAAACTGTTATGGAGACGTGGCAGAATGAATGCACCGAAAAGAATTATTCGAGTTGGAAAGATACAATGAAGATATGGCAAAAGAAACAACTGAAAATTAGAAGCTAGGGAAATATAAAAATTATTTTAGGCATACATCACTTTTCATCAGTTGGAGCTGGATATGGCACTACACCCAACAATAAAGGAGAAAACGGTGCAAGCCAACAGTTTGTCTATAGTTTTGCTCACATCGAACGAAGAAGAAGAAACCAAAAACACACACACACGACAGGTGGTAATGAATCTGATGGCATACCGAGAATAGTGCCACATGATGTTCACAAAGCCATTGGGGGAATGAAGAAAACGAAGGCGCCAGGTGATGCAGTTTCAGTAGAAAAGACCGTAAACGGATAAAAGTTATACAAAAGAACGCTGAAAAATCATGTAAGAGTATTTGTGAAAGAAGACAGTTCCTTGAAACTAAAACAATATTGTGATTAATTTTCGCGACGAAAAGGTGGAAGAACATACAGAAACATGACAGATGTGTCATTGACCTTTTGGTTGTGTACATGGTTTTCCATATAATTATCACCAACTGAATACAAACAAGAACCACTGGGTTTAAATCAAGCGTAGGAAGAGCCTTTAGAAGTCGTTGCAACACGATACACCAGATGTAATTTCCAAAATAAACTGCAGAAGGAACAATAACTAAGAATTACTACTTTACCTGGCATTCGTACCTTTCTGGTCAGCTTGGAAGATAAAAATATTATCAGTTCTCTAGTACTGTGGTAGCACACTGTTGAAAACGTACACTGATGTGCAGAACTTACGGAAGGAAGTAACGTTTGTATGATGTGTCACTGCCAAGCAACATAGCTCGATGAAACTTGACTATAGCAGTACATACACTGAGGTGACAATAGTCGTGGGATAGTGATACGCACATATACAGATGGCGTATACAAGGTATAAAACAGCAGTGCACTGCCGGAGCTGTCATTTGCAGTCAGGTGATTCATGTAGAAAGGTTTCCAACTTGATTATAGCTGCACGACGGGAATTAACACACCTTCAACACTGAATGGTAACTGGAGCTGGACTCATAGGACATTTCATTTTGAAAATCGTAAGAGAATTCAATATTCCGAGGCGCAGTGAGTCAAGAGTGTGCCAAAATACCACATTTCAGGCATTACCTCTCACTACAGGCAACGCAGAGGCCGAAGGCCTTCACTTAACGACCGAGAGCAGCGGCGTTATGTTAGAGCTGTCAGTGCTAACAGACAAGCAACACTGAGTGGATAGAATGGAGAAATAAATCTGGTACGCGCGATGAATGTATCCGTTAGAGCGGTGCGGCAATATTTGGCGTTGATGGGGTATGGCAGCAGACAACAGACGGGAGTGCTTTTGCTAATATCACGACATCGTCTGCTGACACATTCCTAGGCTTGTGACCACAACCCTTAGATCGTAGACGACTGGAAAACCGTGGCCTGGTCAGATGAGTTCAGACTTCAGTTGATAAGAGCAGACGATAGGGTTCGAGCGTGTTACAGCCCCACGAATCCATGGGTGAGCTATGTTTACGTGGAAAGTGTCCTCTGGTCCAAATGAACAGATCATTGACTGGCTTGGCTCTAGGCACTATGGGACTTCACAGCTGAGGTCATCAGTCCCCTAGACTTAGAACTAGTTAAACCTAACTAGCCTAAGGACATCACACACATCCATTCCCGAGGCAGGATTCGAACCTGCTACTGTAGCAGCAGCGCGGTTCCAGACTGAAGCGCCTCGAACGGCTCGGCCACATGGGCCGGCCATTGACTGGCTTCATGTTCCCAAAAACGATGGAATTTTTATGGATGACAATGCGCCATGTCGCTGGACCACAATTGTTTACGATTGGTTTCGTCGGTTGGTTGATTTGGGTGAGAGGACCCATCGGTCCCAGCGGATTAAGGAAAGACGGGGAAAGAACTCGGCCGTGTCCTGTCAAAGGAACAAGGAAAACTTAAGTCAGGATGGCCGGATACGGGTTTCAACCGTCGTCCTCCCGAATGCGAGTCCTTCTGTACTAACGATAGGTATGAAGAACATTCTGGACAATTCGAGCGAATGATTTGCCAGCAAGATCGCCCAACAAGAATCCAACAGAACATTTATGGGACACGATTGAGAGGTCAGTTCGGGCACAAATGCCTATACTGGCAACAGTTTCGCACTTAAGGACGGATTTAGAGGAAGCACGGCTCAGTATTTCTGCAGGGGACTTTCAACGACTTGTTGGGTGAATACCACGTCGAATTGCTACACTACACCGGGAGAAAGGAAGTCTGACATGATATTTGAAGGTATGCCACGGCTTCTGTGAACTCAGTGTATAAAGGATTGCTGCAGTATAGCGAAGTAGTACTCAGTGAGACGATCAGAAACGACATTTTTATTCAAGGAGAATTCGACAGCGGCAGGATCGTGGTCTATCGAGAGTCAACAGTTTTGGTGATATGGAAACATCTTCATGGCTTTTGTTTCTACTAATTTTCCACTGCCCTGATGAAGTGTAGTGGAAGCTGTAGCATCGATGTACATATTCAGAAGTACATTATACCCTCATTAATACAGAGTTGAGTAATTTGTTATTTGTGGTAATTGAGATTCACTTTTAAAAAAAAGATTTTGAACTGAAACGTAGCTTTACTTTACTGGACATCATTTCTGCCAATGAATTTATAGTAGAATGTTGAACGGACATCCTCCCCATACGCTCCACCCGTGGACGGTGATGAATGACATATGTATCACTGTTGGTGACAAATATGCAAGAAATTAAAAGCCACTCAATTCGCTTGTTGAAGCCTGCGTGAAGAGTTGTGCTGAATTCCGCGATCCCTTAGCAATACATTACAGTGTAGCGCACTACAATACAGCAACCAAGATGAGTCTTAAGAGTATCAATCGATAAGTGCAGAAGATAAAATGAGAGTGCTTGATGAAATACTAGCATAGAGTTTCCACAGTGTGTTAGCATAGATTTTGGCATTGCCGAGTCGAGTTCTTACATTAACAAAAATCAGAAGAAAATTTTAGACTTGTTGTTGAAACGCAGTGATCTTGACGGAAAACAGAAACAGACATTTGGATCAAAAACGACCACTATTGAGTGGTACTGTGTACACTGGTTACAGACAATGAAACTGTGTCGTAGTTTCTGTAAATCATGTCGAACAGCAGGCTGAGGAAAGAACTGCAGATAAATTAAGCTGAACAGGTTTCAAGGATAGTACTGAATGAGGGGTGAGTTTCCGTAATGGACACAATATTTCTAACAGAAAAGTGTGTAGAGAGAGTTTAAGTGCACATGTTGTGGACAATGAATCATTTCGCAAAGAATTATAGACCTTTTCAGAAGAGGGAAATCTGCTTTTAGCACAGGTCTGCAAAGCAGATCAAACAGGTTTGTTTTGGAAGCGACAGTACGCTGGCCAGCAGGAAAGGCAGTTCTACATCTGAATGTAAATTTATTAAGGAACGAAATACTGATATTTTGTGTGCTGGTATTTTGACGGTGTACACTGTTTAAAAATCACTCGTAATTGGTAAATGAGGAAAATCCACGGAAATCTAAAATATTAAGCTGCAGCACATAATATTACAGTTCACTTGGTTTTTATTTGCTATGCACCCCGTACGCAATGTGTTGTGACTTGGCAAGACAGCCAAGCCACTAGGAGGTAGCCGAAAGGCACGCGTTTAAGCTCACGCAGGATGGCGTGAGGTCTGGAACAGGCAAGGTCTTTATAGTAGCAAAAATGGTACGTAGCTTCTGGAATACTTAACTTTAATCCATAATTGGTGAACATTGGTCTGACGGTACATGCATCACAAGATAAATAGCAAATGATAATAGCGCCTTGCTAGGTCGTAGCAAATGACGTAGCTGAAGGCTATGCTAACTATCGTCTCGGCAAATGAGAGCGTAATTTGTCAGTGAACCATCGCTAGCAAAGTCGGCTGTACAACTGGGGCGAGTGCTAGGACGTCTCTCTAGACCTGCCGTGTGGCGGCGCTCGGTCTGCAATCACTGATAGTGGCGACACGCGAGTCCGACGTATACTAGCGGACCGCGGCCGATTTAAAGGCTACCACCTAGCAAGTGTGGTGTCTGGCGGTGACACCACACAATGTTTCTAATTATAGCTTCAAGTAACTGTTTTAGAAACCATTTCTATGATTCTAATAATTCACTCCTATTAGTTAAATTAAAGTTCCGTCTTTAAGACTGTTATTGCTGATTTTCTTTTTTCTAAATTGAATCAAATGCATCCTTAAAATCTACGGATCCAGGGTAAAGATTTTCCCACACGGTCTATTTCAGCCATCATGGGACTGTCCAAAGCAACCATTCAGTGGAGATGAGGGATTGTACAGGTGGCTACTGCCCCCGGCAAACCCATAGTTCTCAGCTGGAACTAACAGCATGTTTTTGAATGTAATAATTTACGTTGACGGTTTTTTAAACTAAAACAGCGCCTGAATCATATTCCCTCCACAAACGAAAGTGTACTGTAATGAAGACATCCATTTGGAATAGAAAATTGACGTAGCATCTGTTATTGCATTTAATTCACGAAGTACTTGTATGACATTCACTAGAATGCATAGTCATCGAGTACCATTGCAGTCGCATATTCTCCAGTTTTACATATCTATAGTGCTGGATAGTTTCTACATATTGCGTTTGCCTTTCATCAGACCACTTTATTTTTTTTAGCTCGTGTGAAAGTCGGGCGTAATGTTGAGTGTCAGTGTTATGTTATTATCCTATTGTTCTTCTTGCTCCTACTGTTCAGCTAGTTGGTCTGGCTGTTGCCACGTTTTTCGAAGGACAATAATGCATTCAGTAGTGGTTTATTTTGTTTCTGTCTTACAAAGTGGATTCGGTGTGGGTGAAAGAGCATGGCGTGTTCCCTGTAGCTGTAACCTTCAGTTCGAGGGTGGTTTGCAGCAGCTTTTCATTCCTGTCCAAGTCTCTGCGTAACCAACGCCACCTAAATCTATTTGACACTGCTTACCATGTTCAGTGTACTCGAAGGCAGTATTATAGAAATAGAAGGGGACATAGATGAAGATGAGATGGAAGATATGATACTGCGAGAAGAATTCGACAGAGCACTCCCAGACCTAGGTCGAAACAACAGCCCGCGAGTAGATGCCACTCCTATAGAACTACTGATAGCCTTGGGAGAGCCAGCCGTAACGAAACTCCTCCATCTGGTGAACGAGATGTGTGAAACAGGCGAAATACCCTTATACATCAAAAAATATATATAGTTAAAATTTCAAAGAAAGCAGTTGTTCACAGGTGCGAATATTACCGAACTGTTAATTCAGCAAATTATGGTTGGAAAATGCTAACACGAATTCTTTACAGAAGAAGCCGTCCTCGAGGAAGATCGTTTTAGCCGCGCGGAGTGGCCGTACAGTCTGTGACGCCATGTCACGGAATGCGCGGCCCCTCCCGCCGGAGGTTCAAGTCCTCCCCCGGCAAGGGTGTGTTGTGTGTTGTTCTTAGCATAAGTTAGTTTAAGTTGGTTTAAGAAATGTGTAACTCTAGGGGCCGATGACGTCAGTAGTTTGGTCGCTTAAGAATTCACACACATTTTGAACGTTTTGAAAATCGGTTTGGATTCCGGAGAAATGTAGGAACACGCGAGGGATTCTGACCCTAAGACTTCTCGTAGAAGACAGGTCAAGGAGAATCAAATCTACGTTTAGACGAAGCTTTTGACATGTGTTGACTGCAATAGCCGTTTTCAGTTTTTAATAGTGACAGGGGTAAAATACAGGAAACGAAAGGCTATTTTCACCTTGTAGGGAAATCAGATGGCTGTTACATGAGTCGAGGAACATGAAAGGGAAGCAGTGGTTGAGAAGGGAGAGAGACATGGTTTAGCCTATCCCCGACGATATTCAATCTGTGCATTGAGCAGGCAGTAAAATGAAATACAAGAAAATTTGGATCACGAATGAAAGTCCAGGGAGAAGGCACAGAAACTGTGAGGTTTGCCGATGCCATTGTAATTAGCTCAGAGACAGTAAAGCCCTTGTAAGAGCAATTGAACTGAATAGACAGGGTCTTGAAAGAAGTATAAAAGATCAATATTAACGAAAGCAAAACAAGGATAAAGGAATGCAGTGGCATTAAATCAGGGGATACTGAAGGAATTAGATTAGGAAACGAGGTACTTCAAGGTGTAGATGAGTTTTGCTATTTGGGCAGAAAAATAACAGATGATGGTCGAAGGAGGGTGGTTATAAAACGTAGATTGGCAAAGGCAAGAAAAGCGTTTCTGTAGAATAGAAATTTGTTAAAATAGAATATAGATTTGTTAGCAAGACTTTTTTGAAAGTATTTGTATGGAGCGTAGCCATATGTGGAAGCGAAACATGAACAATAAACAATTCAGACAAGAAGAGAATAGAAGCTTTTGAAATGTAGTGCTACAGAAGAATGCTGAAAATTAAATGGGTGGATCACGTAACTAATGAGGAGGTACTAAAGAGGACTGGAGAGAAGAATTTTTGGCACAACCTGCCTAGAAGAAGGGATCAGTTGATTGGGCCCATTCTGAGGCATCAAAGGATCGCCATTTTAGTATTGGAGGGAAGTGTGTGAAAGGAGGGGGGGGGGGATAAATATCGTAGAGGGAGACCAAGAGATGAATACAGTAAGAAGTAAGGTCGTAGGTTGCGGTAGTTACTGGAAGATGAAGAGGCTTGCATAGGATAGAGTAGCATGGAGAACCGCATCAAACCAGTCTTTTGACTGAAGACCACAACAACAACAACGACAACAACAACATCATATGTATTATTCACAACACTTGACCTCCCTCTAGTTTTATTATCCCCCTCCCGCCCTCCGTTTGCCCCCATACTCATTTATCTGCTTTACGAAGTTAACTGTTCTATGATACGCAGGACGTGTCCTATCAGTCTCTCCATTTAATTAATTTAGTACTCTCTCTCAGACTGATTCGGTGCCTCTCCAATAGATATTTGATCTGCCACCCTAATCTTTATCATTACCCTGCAACAACAAATATCAAAAGGTTCTGTAGTCATCTTCGAGGTAAGCCTGGAGTATATCGTAAGCATTTCCCTTCCGTATGGATGGTCTCTTTGTTTCAACAAAAGGTGAGTACGACTTTACGTGACTTCTTTTCAAGAAAGTCGAACGCACTGTACTGAACTGTTACAGCTACCACTCCTCATGTTCAACTAAGCAACGAATCGATATAGACGAAAACTTCTTAAAGGTCAAAAGTTTTGATAGAACTGATGTTCGAGATTAGGAAATACAAATACTCGTCATTCCATTTTTGTCAGTATTGTCCCTTACCCGCTCAATATTACTGTAAGTGGGTGATGCACATTCAAAAACGGAAGGAGGTTAGGATTTAACGTACCATCGAGGTGATCTCATTACAGATGAAAACATTCTTTCGGTTCTTCTGTAGGGTCTATTGTAGAAATACCGAGTCAAGTGATGGTTCCTCTGAAAGGGCACGGCCGACTTCCTTCCTCATCCTTCCCTAATCCGATGAGACCGATGACCACGCTGTCTGGTCTCCTTCCCCAAACCAACCAACCAACCAACAACAGAGTCAAGTAAACTCTATATTTTACACGTTTCCTCTCGTTTGTCCTTGTGAAACAGTTGTGCTCCACTTCGATATTACACCTTTTCATGGGATCCACATGTGATGTATGTCTTATCGTTGCCTAACACGTGTGTTCCTCTGACCCATAGTATCATCTTACTCTAGGAAGGGTCTCTCCAAACAAATAGATCTGCTAGTAGATTTCAGAAGTAGTGTCTCAGCGTGTACACAAAGATTTTTGTTCTTTTATTCTCAAATTACATTTATGAAACAGAATTCTGTACGGATATGATACGGAATTATGGTAACGGATATAACTTTGGTATTTTGTAGAAGGATTTATATTACCGTGTGAAACGCCAACCCTGACCGACGGAAAACGACATTAAGTTAGGTTATTTACGTTTTGTCATGCCCAAGAATAGCTGCTATTAAATACGAAAAGCGATGAAAAGATATTTTAATTTTGTAATTGCAACTTAGGCAAATTAAGCCCTGTATTGAGACAATACCGTAAACTGAGGCCCAAAATATTTCGAAGATACTTCTTAAAAACGTCTTCTAGATTTTTTTACAATTAATTAAGTAAAGGACCTCAGACTCAAATCTTTGGGCTTTAACTTTTGACATAGTCCACAAATCTAGAGGTTTTTTCCCAATATTTACATGCTTAATGTTCAATTGAGTTTAATCATATGTTTCAATAAAGTCTTTGTATATTCGAACATTGAGTGTCTCAATATTTCCTATAACAGCCCAACGAAACTGTTTAGTACCGAACTGACAACGTGCGAATTATGTCCCCTCAGGTTCGACGATGAAGCGTGTTCTGCTACCTACTCTCCTGACATCTACTGTGGCTCTGCGAAACTGCCGGCAGCCACGTTGAGTTGCAGCGCTGCCACCTGTAGGAGACGGTGAAAGCTACACGTGGAGCGACAGTATGGTGCTGCCCTCTGCTTCCGATGCTGCTTCCAGCATTCGCGCCACATTCGAAGGTATGATAGTCATTCACCCTCTTGATTTGTTCCAGTATTGAAACTTAAAAGAAGAAATTTACGTAAGAAAGCATTATTTCTTTCGGAATCTTGTCACTCTTGCTTTATGAAGGCTTGTCATGAGAACCGAATATATCACAGCTACGTCACTGTAGTTCAAGCGATGTCGCGCAGCTGTTAGCACACTCGACTCGCATTCGGGAGGACCACGTTTCAAACCCGAGTGCAGCTATTCTGCTTTAGGTTTTCGGTGATTTCCATGAATGGACTCAGGTAAATGCTGGGATTGTTCCTTTGAAAGAGCACGGCTGATTTCCTTCCCTAACCCCATTGGACCGCTGACCTCTCTGTTTGGTCCCCTTCCCCAAATCAACCGACTACGTCACTGCACGTGCTGGTGAAACCGGAGAAAGTTTGTGAATTAGTGAAATATAAATTCAGTTACATAGGCTTTATGAAATAAATCCCAGAATGAAGTCAGATTGAAGTAGGAAGAATTATACAGATACACATTTTTGTAGTAAATTAGAAACTGGAAGCAGGAATACAGTGTAGGGGAACTGAATGAGAGATTTTGTGATACATTATTTCCTTTTACAGGAATTGTAATAGTATTACATCCTCTGAATTTATGCTCTGTTAGTGACATATAGTTCCCGCATTGTGTAACTAGTACAACGTCTCACGATTTCTTTAGGAGAATAATGGAACAGGTTATCTACATTGTCCCCTGCAAACACACTTGGCGCAGTAAGAGTGATGGACTGACAGAAGAGAGTACATGTTCCGCGTTTCCTGCAAAGAGAATTCTGCTGTGGTACGGATAACAGTCCATCGGTGTTTGTGACTGACATGGTGCGGCAACAGAAAACGTATTCCGACGTTGAAGTTCGAGTGGTGTGGGCAAAATGTCTGAACTAAGCTGCACACAGATTCGTCGTGAAATTCTAGCAGTTTACAGACCAAATGCAATATCGTGTACCGGACTTTATGTACACCCTGTACTTTGAAGCTAAAACTGTTACCCCGGCCGTAGTGGCCGAGCGGTTCGCCGGCACGATAGCTCAGTGTGTTCGTTCAGAGGGTTAACTGCCCTCTGTAATAAAAAAAACTGAGTTAATAGATCAACGACGAACTTAAAAGGGTGTCTTGCGACGTCCGCCCCGAGCCGATACAACGAACGAAAACAAACAAAATGAGATTAAAAAAAAAAAAGCGGTTCTAGGCGCTACAGTCTGTAACCTCGTGATCGCTACGGTCGCAGGTTCGAATCCTGCCTCGGGAATGGATGTGTGTGATGTCCTTAGACTAGTTAGCTTTAAGTAGTTCTAGTTTTTAACTCTCAGTTATGTAATTGCTAACCAGTAACGAAACAATTTACCACCGGGAATGACAGTACACGTTTCCAGTCTGATATGAAACGACTGCTGCACACGTGACAGCATTTCAGCGAAGATTTCCGAGCAGGCGGCAGTAATACGTCGATGCGTATCATCACGTGTCCTTGTAGACAGCCTCTTTCAACTTTTCCCCACAGAAAAAATCCACAGGCTTCAAATCCAGGGAACTCGTTGGCCACGGTACAGGTCCTCAAAATGGTTCAAATGGCTCTGAGCACTATGCGACTTAACTTCTAAGGTCATCAGTCGCCTAGAACTTGGCACTACTTAAACCCAACTAACCTAAGGACATCACGCACATCCATGCCCGAGGCAGGATTCGAACCTGCGACCTTAGCGGTCACGCGGTCCCAGACTGAAGCGCCTAGAACCGCACGGCCACACCGGCCGGCTACAGATCCTCTGCGTCCAGTCCAACGACTTGGAAACAGTTCTGAAGACAAGCTGTAGTACTTCGTGCACTGTGAGCTGAACTGACATTATTTTGGTACCTCCGTTTCTAGAAGAACGTCTTCTAGCATCCGTGGGAGATGGTTTCTTAGGAAACTGTGATACTTCTGTACTTTCAGTGTTCTGACCATGAAAAACGGGACTGTGAGCTGATGGTTTACTATTCCGAACCACACGTTTACACTCAATGGACGCTGACGTACGACCAGACGTAGCCAACGCGGATTGTCAACAGACCAATACTGCATGTTTCGGCGGTTTACGTGCCCAAGTTTGATAAATGAGGCTCCATCATCAAACAAGATACATGATACATCTGGAGTATGCTGTCGTGATGCCCATTCTCATAATCGTTTCCATGCAGCTCATGATGGTGAGAGATGTGGCAGGGATGGAACCGATGTCGACAGGGAATGCGTAGCACACTTGCCCGACTCATGCCACTTCCTCGTGCGATTTCGTGGGAGCTAACGTGCAGGTCAATTGCAACAGCAGCACGAACATTAACTTCTCCTCTTCTGTCGTCACTCTTTTTCTTTTTTTATGTTGTCTGTGTGTTACACTGCCACTTTCACGTAACTGATTGAAGAGGTTGATAAATAATTATCGAGATGGTTGACGTCTATTGCTACATACACCGTACGAGAACGAACTCTCCATACTCCATGAGCACGTCGTTTTTTTCTGCATTGGCAAATCACATCCTCCACTCACGACCTGCTGCGTGGACTGTCCCACACCAACTGACTAGCAAGTCGCAATGCCCTCATGGAACACACAAGCACACTGCAAGCAAACATGACAACATCGTTCCTAGCATCTACGCAGGTTGTATGATACAAACAAATGTCGGTATTCCGTAAGCGACTCGCAGTAGAATCCTACTACAAACACCACTGACATTCTAATTTTTCCTACTTTTAGCCTATTAAAGTCGATAGGCTTGTTCCCCATAAAAAAGCGTCTTTGCATAAAAACATAAATTATATATATTGTTCCAATCTGTTTATTGGCTAACAGTACGATGTATTATTCCAATCTGTTTATTGGCTAACAAAAAACAAAAAAACAAAAAAAAAATGGTTCAAATGGCTCTCAGAACTATGGGACTCAACATCTGAGGTCATCAGTCCCCTAGAACCTAGAACTACTTAAACCTAACTAACCTAAGGACATCACACACATTCATGCCCAAGGCAGAATTCGCACTTGCGACCGTAGCGGTCACGCGGTTCCAGACTGAAGCGCCTACAACCGCTCGGTCACACCGGCCGGCTATTGGCTAACAGTACGAGCTTCTGACCACCAATCCATTCTGTCAAAACTAACATCAATAGCACCATATATTTACGCAATATTTGCGGTATCTCTTTTAGGTGATTCAGTCTGTATGCACAAACCTTCCGAACCAGTCAGTCACTCTATTAGTGGAAAATGTATCGAAATCTCTACATTATTTCCAGAGATTGGCCTTCAGGTACAGGCAGCAAAGCGTGGCGCGAGACTTAATTGTATATACAGTTTGTGGTCAAAAGTGTGCGAACACCCCTACATAACGTGGAATTGACCACTAAATGTCACGAGACGCGCACCTGCCACTATAGAAAGATGTGGTGAGTGTCGTGTTGTCAATACAGAAGCAGTAACAGCAGAATGGCTCAGTCAAGAGAGCTTCGTGACTTTGAACATGGACTAGTTATTGGATGTCACCTGCATGACAAATACGTAAGCGACATTTCAACCCTTCTGAAGTCGTGTGCTACAGATATGATTGTGAATGAAACAACAGCTAAATCCAGACCAGCCAGACCTCATGTGCTGAAGGACACCGACCGTAGGGCTTTGCGGAAGGTGGTCACAAAAATCGCAGAAAACCAGCGGAAGGAACTTCTCGTGATTTCAAAACTGCTACTAATAATGCATAATTACTATGCGTAGGGAGTTCAGAAAATATGGTACAACGGTCGAGTGGTACATCACAAGCCTCGCATCATCCTCTCTGTCGGTCCATTATGGCATGGGGGACATCGGCTGGTAAGTAATTCTTGATTTAAAAATCTTAACCAACAGCCGTATGTTTTGGTTTATTTTATTTTGTATCTAAAATGCTACCAGTTTCGGTGACTTACTATTTTCATCTTCAGCCCCATACGCTACTATCGTATTAACAATCTTATCGAATGGTACCACAAACTGGAATCGTAAATCAACCGTTCACAGAAATCTGTTACATAATGATCGGATTTACGATTCCAGCTTATGGTACCATTCGATAAGATTGTTAATACGATAGTAGCATATGGGGCCTGAAGATGGAAACAGTAAAGTTGTCGAAACTCGTAGCATTCGAGGTATAAAATAAAATAAACCAAAATATACGGCTGTTGGTATAGTATTTTTGAATCAAGAATCACATCATTGCAGTTAATGGTAAGTGAAGCTTTAGGTGGTGTAAAGACCAACGTCACTGGTCTGACATACCCCGAGTCCCAGACCGAACCCAATGGAGCACATTCGGGATGAGTTAGAACGTCGAGTTCACCCTAAATTTCAGCATCATAGTACATCACTGTCTTATTCGTTTTCGGCTCAAGGAAGCATGGGCCGCTATTCTTCCACAAGACACCCAGATACCTCCCTAGCAGTGTTTAAGCCGTCATAAAAGCGAAGGACGAACATACCTCATATCAGTGTTTGCTAATAGGCATCTGAATACTTTTCATCACATAGTGAACTTGTGGACGTAGCTCGTAATGATTTAAAAACTCATTCTTAGCGTTGTACGTTGTAAAGTTGTAGCTACTATACACTGAAGCGCCAAAGAAACACAAGAAACAAAATTCAAACACAGAGATATGTAAACACGCAGAGTACGGCGCAGCGGTCGGGAACGCCTATATAAAGCAAGTGTCTGTTAGATCGGTTACTGCTGCTACAATTGCAGGTTATCAAGATTTAAGTGAGTTTGAATGTAGTTTTATAGCAAGGGACGAGCGGTGGGACACAGCATCTCCGAGGTAGCGGCGAAAAACTGATTTTCCCGTACGACCATTTCACTAGTGTACCGTGAATATCAGTAACCTTGTAAAACATCAAAACCGCGACATCGCTGCCGCCGGAAAAAGATCCTGCAAGAACGGGATCAACGACGACTGAAGATAATCGCTCAAGGTGACAGAAGTGTAACCGTTCCGCGAAATTTAGTGCAGATTTCAATTCTGGGCCATCAGCCTGCGAATCATTCAACGAAGCATCATCGATATGGGCCTTCTGAGCCGAATTCCCTTTAGTGAATCTTTGATGACTGCATGATGCAAAGCTTTACGCCTCACCTGGGCCTGTCAACATAGACACTGGACTGTTGATGATCGGATACATGTTTCCTGGTCGGAAGACTCTCGTTTCAAATTCTATCGAGTGGATGGACGTGTACAGGTATGGAGACAACCTCATGAATCCATGAACCGTGCATGTCAGTAGTGGACTGTCCAGGCTGGTGGAGCCTCTGTAATGGAGTGGGGCGCGTGCAGTTGGAGTGATATGGGAGCCCTGATACGTCCAGATGCGACTCTGACAGGTGACACGTATGTAAGCATCCTGTCTGATCACTTTCATCCATTCATGTCCTTTGTGAATTCTGACGGACTTGGGCAATTCCAGCAGGACAATGGAACACCCCTCACGTCCAGAACTGCTACAGAATGGCTCCTCTTGCCACTGAACTCCCCAGACATGAACATTATTGAGTATATCTGTGATCCCTCGCAACGTGCTGTTCAGAAGAGATCTCCGTCCCCTCTTACTCTTACGTACTTATGGACAACCCTACAGGTTTCATGGTGCCAATTCCCTCCGGCACTACTTCAGACATTAGTAGAGTCCATGCCACGTCGTGTTGTGGCACTTCTGCGTGCTCGCGGGGGCCCTACACGATATTAGGCAGGTGTACCAGTTTCTTTGCGCTCTTTAGTGTAGAAACATGCTAACTATGCCTATTTGACACCGGAAACAAAAGTAGATTCATGTTTAATTCTTAGTGTGTCACGTCTGTGAACTGTTTACATACATAGATGAGAAAATGTGCCTTGGGAGAAGCGGTGATGTGTAGTGTTACACATTTATCAACTTTAAACAAGAGCGTAACATCCAGCCAGGAACGTTATACTCAGTTTATCTGGTAAATTATGCAAACCTTTTTAGGTGATGTGTTTTTCATTCATTTTCTTTTTTCGCTGTTTCCAAATCTGACTCATAACTTTCTAACAACAAGAACACTCTCCAGTGAATTTCAAGAGACACCTGAATATTAAGTCCACGGGACCTGACATATTGTAGTGTAATAGAACACAAATGTGAGTGAGAGAAGGCATTTTTTTAAATAGATTTTCATAGTATTCAGCGCAGTCACGCCTGCTACTACAGAAAATGACCAATTAGTATATCAGTACTTTTTTCTCAGACATGTCACCGACCGTACAACTGAAGTTTACTAAAGAAGATACTAAAGCGAACTGGTGACGATAGTAGACGCCAAGTGATGCAGTTACATACTTGTGTCGAAGAATATGGTTATCAAGAAATGCGAACGGAATCCCAACACTGACGTTGCTCGGCGCTGTATGTGACGCAACGCCTCATATGCAGTCTGCGTCCGAGCTCTCAAGCTGCCGGAGACATCCAATATCGACTCACGAGCTCTTAACCGTTCTGTTATGTCAACAGCAGGACGTAATCGGCGGATATCTGCCCGGCAGCTGGTATCGGCTCCCGCACGCGCGCCGGGGCCACTCGGTCTCGCTGACGCTGCATGCAGTTCTCTCCGCGCTGTAGCGAATGTCGTCCGGCTCTTCCTACTCATTCTGAGGAAGCTTTCACTGCTCAAGGCGAAATCTGGAATCACAACTGAGCGGACAGCCTGTTACAATCCAAACAGCTTCAATGGGAGGAGCTATTGTAACTGCGGTGGTGAATGGGTTAGCATAATTTACTACACCACGCCACATCAACATGCGGCTTGGTTCAAATGGCTCTGAGCACCATGGGACTCAACTTCGGAGGTCATCAGTCCCCTAGAACTTAGAACTACTTAAACCTAACTAACCTAAGGACATCACACACATCCATGCCCGAGGCAGGATTCGAACCTGCGACCGTAGCCAACATGCGGCTTGCTCGAGAGCGAATGGTAATCAAACATCGTAGAAGGTGATTTTACAACGACTTTCCAACTTCGAAAAAACATGAAACACGTTCATACAAAATACAGACCACATCTCGTCGTAATTTCGTAGAAAAATGGATCAACTTTTGACTCACACCAACGCAAGCTCTAACGACAGTTGTAGCAAAGCCTACTTTAACTGGTCCCCAGTGTAGTCACTGCGTTCTTTGGTTTGAAGAATCAAAATCTGCAACAAATTTGCTACGTAATTTTTTTAGCGACAACGGTAAAATTCTCCCAGTAGGTCCATCTTTTACGAGAGGCGTAAGTGTTTTATTGAAACTGGTTGCTCAGTAATCCTCAAAAATCCTTAGGTTGACCACGTGTGTCTGGCGGCGTCACAGAGCGAGTGAAGCAACAGTCCTACAAAACTGAAGCCGCGCGGTTTTCTCAAGCTGCGCTTACCACATCTGACTGTTTGGCGCGTGTTAACAGGGCATTTGCATCACAGAATGAATAAATTAACAATGGAGTGTGAACTGAAAGACTCTGATGGGACTTTTTTATTCCCCTCCTTTTGACTGAAGATCTTGGGGACCACGGCCGTTCACTATTCTAAGAAAGTGAAACTCCTACACCCGTCCCTATGATCTTGTTTATTGTGTAGCTACCCGTACTTGGAAGAGCAGTTGAACGGAATAGACAGTGTCTTGAAAGGAGGGTATAAGATGAACATCAACAAAAGCAAAACGAGGATAATGGAATGTAGTCGAATTAAGTCGGGTGATGCTGAGGGAATTAGATTAGGAAATGAGACACTTAAAGTAGTAAAGGAGTTTTGCTGTTTGGGGAGCAAAATAACTGATGATGGTCGAAGTAGAGAGGATACAAAATGTAGACTGGCAATGGCAAGGTAAGCGTTTCTGAAGAAGAGAAATTTCTTAACATCGAGTACAGATTTAAGTGTCAGGAAGTCGTTTCTGAAAGTATTTGTATGGAGTTTAGCCATGTATGGAAGTGAAACATGGACGATAAATAGTTTGGACAAGAAGAGAATAGAAGCTTTCGAAATGTGGTGCTACAGAAGAATGCTGAAGATTAGATGGGTAGATCACATAACTAATGAGGAGGTATTGAATAGAATTGGGGAGAAGTGGAGCTTGTGGCACAACTTGACTAGAAGAAGGGATCGGTTGGTAGGACATGTTCTGAGACATCGAGGGATCACCAGTTTAGTACTGGAGGGCAGCGTGGAGGGTAAAAATCGTAGAGTGAGACCAAGAGATGAATACACTAAGCAGATTCAGAAGGATGTAGGTTGCAGAAGGTACTGGGAGATGAAGAAGCTTGCACAGGATAGAGCAGCATGGAGAGCTGCATCGCCGGCCGAAGTGGCCGTGCGGTTAAAGGCGCTGCAGTCTGGAACCGCAAGACCGCTACGGTCGCAGGTTCGAATCCTGCCTCGGGCATGGATGTCCGTGATGTCCTTAGGTTAGTTAGGTTTAACTAGTTCTAAGTTCTAGGGGACTAATGACCTCAGCAGTTGAGTCCCATAGTGCTCAGAGCCATTTGAACCATTTTTTTGAGAGCTGCATCAAACCAGTCTCAGGACTGAAGACCACAACGACAACCCGTTTCGGCGCTTCAATGCCCCATCTTCGGGTTCCTTAGTTGATGCTGGTGGGGTTGTCACGATCCATATATACGCTGCGTCAGTGGCCGAAGTAACTTGTTTACGTAGACTGTCTGTAACTGTGATATCAGCACTCCAACCATCATCAGTTTTCGGTTGGAGTGCTGGCATCACAGTTACAGTCTGCGTAAGCCAGTTATGTCGGCTGCTGATGCAGCATATATATGGATCGTGATAATTTATGCAGCATCAACTAAGGCCTGAACATGGCGCGTCGAAGCGCCTAAATTTGTAGCTACACAATAAATCCGATCGTAAGGACGCGCTGTAGGCGTTTCATTTTCTTGAAACTGATAGGATTGTTCGTAAAGACTTGTGTAGTGAGATATTAAACGATTAGATAAAGACCAAGATTTCGTCGGAGACATTTTGTTTAGCGTTTTTATCCTTGTCGGATCTTGTGAACTTTGCGGCCGTTAATGATAGTTGATGAGTGATGTAGCCAGCCACAAATACTTTTTTGCGTTTTTTTTTCAGTGCCGTAACCGGTTCCGGAGTACCATGCCCATTTTCAGATGGCTAATATTTTCGATTACATAGATCTTTTGATCAACACTATGACGTCTGCTCCTGCAGTATGTTCCAGCAGTTGGCGATTTGTTTTGTTGTGGGCCATTGGTTTTCCAGGTCGATGTGTATGTTGTTGAATTAAAGGAAGTACACACATTGAAAATAAATAGCCGTGAAACACTGCATAATATTCTTAATGTGAGTGCTTCACACACTTGATGTTCTTGTTTACAATGCATTTGTTCACAATGGAATATATAGCAGGAGCAGACGACGTGCTGTCGACTAAAACATCTAAGTAACTGATAATATTAGGTATCTGACAACGGGATTGGTAGCCCGAAACCTGTTTCAACACGACATTAGATATTTTAAAAGTATTTGTGGCTGGTTGCTTGCCGAAGTCAAACACAACTGTAGAAATGCAGGAGGTGTAAATCTATGCCAAACTTCGAAACATAGTAATGGTAGCCCAAAAATTGATTTCTCTTGTACACTGGGCGACAGCGAAGTTTACGACCCTTTCTTTTACTAAAAGAAAACAATCAAGTGAACAGTTAACTTATTAATGCAAACTCGGGCACCATCACAATACCTCAGCGATGTTCGGCATTTTCTCAGGAACCGCTTTCTAGGTAAATGGTTTCTTTGAGGTGCGCCGATTTCATAGCCTCAATGTTCGCCACACCTGAGGCATCGCGATCTTTCTTTCATGGGGATTCATCAAGCATATCGTTTTTGTACCACAAATACCTGCTTCTCTAGCACGGCTCAGAGCAGACTCTACATACGCTGCTACTGAAGAAGTCACGCCTAACATACAGAATCGAATGTGTGCTGTATAACCAACGGAAGTCACAATGAACTCATTGAAGTATAAGGTACATCTACTTACAAACTTCCCAAGCCACAGTAAGGAGCGCGGTGGAGGGTACTTCATGCCACTGTAAGTCATTCCCTTTCCTGTCCCACTCGCAAACAGCGAGGGAGAAACGACTCTCTATATGCCACCGTAAGAGTTCAAATCTCTCTTATCTTCGAGGTCCTTAAGCGAAATGTAAGGCAAATTAGGGCTCTTATGGAGGCACATAAGAGTCTCTCCTCCCTCGATCTATTTCTCTGATCTTCGTGGTCCTTACGCGAAATGTTCGCTGATAACCTCGGCGTTGAACGCCTTTAAGGTCCTTTCTGCGAGATGTACGTTGACGGCAGTAGAATCGTTCTGCTGTCAGCGTCAGATGCCGGTTCTGTAAAATTTTTCAGTAACTCTTGAGCGTATTTTTGTTCTGTCGTTGCAACTACAAAAATGCGTCATTTTTTTCACCATACGCGTTTCGCTTTATTGAGGTAAAGCATCATTAGTGGTCTGTAATTAAATAATTTATATTTTGATATGCTTTTTAGATAGAAAAAAAGTTCGTTAAGAATAGGTTGATTTGTACTTACGGTGATGTTTTGGCTGATTTCTCGCTTACATCGAGAAATGTCGCCTGCTAGCACATAGTTGTTTTTCTGAGTTAGACAACGATGTGCTGAGTTTGTTTTTTAGGAGGTTTTACACCTAAGTTTAGGCAGTTGCTGGCTGGTCCCCATATTCTGCCTCACGGAACACGCAGAAGGAAGTTGTACGATTCACAGACAATGGAGCACGTACTGCCCTTCTAAAGGAGGGACGACTGTGGCGTAAGGAACGGCACCCGGTCACAGAGTTAAATAATGACATAAAATTATCCAAATAGGCAAGAATCTTCAGGAAAGAAAAGATAAGGAACACCCAAATAATAAGGAGAATGGAAATAAAAGAAAGAATATATGACGTAATGGATAGGAAGAAATTACAGTGGTACGGGCATGTACGACGAATGGAGAAAACCAGAATACCAAAATTGATACTGGTGTGGGAACCGGAGGGGTGAAGAAGAAGAGGACGACCAATGACCACCTGGCTCCAAAATGAGGAGAATGGGCGCAGAGGAAGAGGACACACAAGATCGAAACACCTGGAGGAATATTTTGAAAATATAGTTTAAGAACGTTTATTGTTTGTATTGTAATTTCCAAGTAAATTATTATGTTGGAGAGAAGCCTCTGTACTGAGGAAAGCTCACAATAATAATAAATAATAATAAAATTTTCCAAATCCTGAAAATAGTGGACCCCGTAGTAGACTGGATAAACATTGGGGGGAAGGAAGAAAGGTTAGTGCGATATAACAAAAAGAGACTGTTCACTTTATAAAGGTGTCTTTCGTAGTGTAATAGTGCGTGACTGTTTTCCCTCTTTGAAATGTGACCCTACCTGCCACATGTTACCCAATTTGTGATATAATTCTCTTTTCATAAATCCGAGACGTACTCCGAACCTATAGCTTCAAACAACGATTGCTTTGTTCGACGTAACATAATTCTACGTCACAGGAGTTGAGATGTAACAATACACGTTCGGCCACCATGTAAAATTTCTTGAAATTATCCGTCTCTTTCCATATGTGTTTTTTCCTTGTATTTAAGTTGCCAGATTTCTTCGTGTGGTTCTAGTTTTAGAATCTTATTTGTCTTTTAAAAAATATCCCTAGTGGTACTAACACGTTCTGTACTTCAGAATCATAACGACACGGAAGTCAGCGCGATTCATGACGGTGACCTGGATATTACAAAATGCAGGAAATGGTTGTTAATAGAGTTTGTGGTCAACACGGGCTGCTGTGCGTATTCTGCGACGTGCTCTCATGCTGGTCTCAAGATTGGTAAGGAGTTCTTGTGATAGGGCGTTCCGTGCGTCCATCAGCACGACAGGCGACCAAGAAGATAACGTTCGACAATGGTCCTGGGCGCATTACGAGTTCTCTCCTGTTGTCGTAAGAGGTTACGTCCTGCAATGTCGAACATGATCGTGTTGGTGGTCCAGGTGACTTGGTGGGGAGCCATAATGTTGCATGGACGTACTGACCTCTAGATCCTTTAACACGGCACCCTCATCAGGTAACGCTATTGTCACAATGTACTCCTTCCCCATGTGCATCTCGCATTCGGGAGGACGACGGTTCACTCCCGCGTCCGGCCATCCTGATTTAGGTTTTCCGTGATTTCCCTAAATCGCTCCAGGCAAATGCCGGGATGGTTCCTTTCAAAGGGCACGGCCGACTTCCTTCCCCGTCCTTCCCTAATCGGATGAGACCGATGACTGGTCTCCTTCCCCGAAAACAACCAACCAACCCATGTGCATCTTTTCAGCAATCCATTCGCCCAGGGCTTCACTTTCATGGTTGACAGTGAGCAACCACCTCGAACAGCACAGGTGGAGGAGCTTTTCAAACGAGATAATATTCGTTCCCCAGAGTTAAATCCTATCGATCACATGCGGGATGCGATGGGGTAAATGTAAATGAGCGTTTGGCGTCATACGGGGCAGGTCCGGCCGCCTTGGTGTACGTGTTATTACATTCGACGCCACATAGGGCGAACTGCGCGCCGGATGGGGATGAAATGAAGATAAAGACAACACAATACTCAATCCCCGAGCGGAGAAAATCCCCGACTCAGCCGGGAATCGAACCCGGTCCTCTTAGGACGGCAGTCCGTCACGCTGACCATTCAGCTATTGGGGCGGACATGCGATGGGTTGACATACTGCAGCACGCTTATATGCACCAACGACCCTCCAGCAGTTCTCTGGCGCCCTGGTGTAGTAGTGGAACGAACTGCCGTAAGGCCTCTTTACCAAACATGCGGCTAGCCAGGGAACACGCTGCAGAGCACGCATTGTCATCTGTGTTGGTCACGCACCCTATTAAAAAGCATTTCCCGACTTTTTTTATGTCCAGGGGACCATCATAAATCGCGGTGACTTCCCTGTAACTGTTCTCCTACAATAAAAGTGCCATTTGTGTTAACCTCACTGCATATTTTTTTCAGTTACCTTTGTGACACAGCGGCCTGTTTCAGATACTCTCTTCACGTTTTTCTCCTATTTGCGCACTTGATTACCATACGAGATTTCCTTACTTCTTTCACCTTTCGATTCGGATTTTATTTTCTGACACGCCACTGCTACTGCGTGCTGGTTACGTGAGTGGTTAGGGCGTAGCTTGTAGCAGTGTAGATAACTCACCTCTCTGTATTTAATATAACATTTCACACATATAGCAGCTATAATCCATAATGTATATGGCTTTGGGGCTATGGGAACTCCCTTCGCTTGGGACGAGCTACAGGCGAAGCTTCCGCTCACTCTTGAGGATTCAGTCGTCGCTCAAAGTGTGGTTTTCGCAAGAGCAGATCATTTAAACAGCCGAGCGAGCCTTTCACGGCTATTCCTGCCGACACCTGGATGAAAGGATGGTCGAAGGGGCGTCCAGCGCTTTCAACAGCAGAACGAGGGTACAGTAGTGGTAGGGGTGGGAATTTCGCCTGTTATTAAACCTTTGGTGGTCTTCAGCTGAACCCTTCTCGAAATCCTGTTGTGTTTGGTCTTCAGACTCCGTTCCACAAGCCTGATATATGGTTGCACGTGCATTGATAAAATTTATTAACTCTTCCCTTTCCTTGTGAACGCCGTGTGAAGCTAACACCAAAATTTCCAGGATTTCCGACAGATGAGTGTACCTGTGGAACGTGGCGACACTCGGTTCTTCTTTCTGAAAACAGAAAGCTCAATGACGGATACAGTACTAAACTGTCTGAGGAAGCCGATGAACTGAATTTCCTGATCCCCCACCGGAGGATCACTGAGGCTCTTTCTGGGACTTTCTAGGAAGACTGTGCCAGGAGCCTTTCCGAGGACTGAAAGAAGGCTATTGAAAATTACAGAAGCATTCTTGCTTGGAACTCTGAAGTCTGTATAGGAGTGATGGGTCCGAGTCGACCGTCGAAGTTTAAGATTGAATTTACTCCTGATTTACAGATTGTTTCCGCATTCGCAAACAGTAATCGTGAACAATGAGATTTTCACTCTAGAGCGGAGTGTGCGTTAATATGAATCTTCCTGTCAGATTTAAACTGTGTGCCGGACCGAGACTCGAACGAGGGACCTTTGCCTTTCGCGGGCAAGTGCTCTAACCTTTCTTTCAGGACTGCTAGTTCTGCAAGGATCGCAGGAGAGCTTCTGCAAAGTTTGGAAGGTAGGAGACGAGGTACTGGAAGAAGTAAAGCTGTGATGACGGGGCTTGAGGCGTGCTTGGGTAGCTCAGATGGTAGAGCACTTGCCCGCGAAAGGCAAAGGTCCCGATTTCGAGTCTCGGTCCGGCAACAGTTTTAAAATGCCAGGAAGGTTTTGGTAATCATGAAGATGATGAGGTCTGCGGTTCGCAATCGCAGCATTCCGAGCCACACCAGACACATCTAGCTGCCACTGCAGTAAGACTCACGGCGATCCGTCAGCACCCATCTCAATCGCAACCATGGTAAGACGGCGACTGCAGTGCGCTCATCGAATTTTGGAAATCGCGACAGACTGCGGGGAGCAAGGTTCATTTCCGATTTCTAGTCTCAGTTAGCTGATCATATTCTCTATGTGCTTCACGCGCTTGTATGCATGTGTTCAATAGTTTAATTCTTGTTTTAAGGGGATCTTTCTCCGTATTCAGATAACCACTCACGATTCTATTCGTTGTTGAGTTCATTCACATGAATTCATGGCCTTTCAAAACTTTTCACTATTTCTTAAGCTGTTGTGGCTCTGTTGTCATTCATACAGTGTCTTATAATTTTTTATCGTCATTATCAGTTATTATACCACAGTTTCATTTCACAGCTTTATCTGTTAACAGTGCACTAGGGCAAGCACAATTCGAAAAATACAAATTACATCCAGTGGAATTCATGAAACAATTTGAAGTTGTATTTGCACGAATTCAAAATGAACAAAAAAAAACCCTCCGTATTTGTGTAAGTCACAAAACGCAGGTACTAGGGCACGGGGAAACTGTGCTCCGATCAGTATACTACATTTGCAGACTTTGTGTTTCTCCGCAAATATTGGCCTCGCGAGGAACATCGAAGTGTAAAAGAGAAATTATTTTCCATGCATAATTGCGATCGGCACGAGGGTTTGATGCGTGACTTTCTTCAAGAACACTGAGAGCGCAGTAGCTATCTGGACGATCCTATTAATGGTGGTGATTTGATTATAATTTTGATAAGGCATTTACAGTAAGGAAACAGCTACGCGAATATTTCAAATGGCTCTGAGCACTATGGAACTTCACATCTGAGGTCATCAGTCCCCTAGAATTCAAAACTACTTAAACCTAACTAACCTAAGGACATCACACACATCCATGCCCGAAGCAGGATTCGAACCTGCGACCGCAGCGGTCACGCGGTTCCAGACTGACGCGCGTAGAACCGCTCGGCCACACCGGCCGGCTACGCGAATATTTGATGATTTTGGTAAGTTATTACGAGTTGTTGATCGTTTAGAAGAAATACGAGGTGCATTCAAGTTCTAAGGCCTCCGATTTTTTTTCTAATTAACTACTCACACGAAATCGATGAAACTGGCGTTACTTCTCGACGTAATCGCCCTGCAGACGTACACATTTTCCACAACGCTGACGTCATGATTCCATGGCAGCGGCGAAGGCTTCTTTAGGAGTCTGTTTTGACCACTGTAAAATCGCTGAGGCAATAGCAGCATGGCTGGTGAATGTGTGGCCACGGAGAGTGTCTTTCATTGTTGGAAAAAGCCAAAAGTCACTAGGAGCCAGGTCAGGTGAGTAGGGAGTATGAGGAATCACTTCAAAGTTGTTATCACGAAGAAACTGTTGCGTAACGTTAGCTCCACGTGCGGGTGCGTTGTGTTGGTGAAACACCACACCCGCAGCCCTTCCCGGACGTTTTTCTTGCAGTGCAGGAAGGACTTTGTCCTTCAAAACATTTTCGTAGGATGCACCTGTTACTGTAGTGCCCTTTGGAACGCAATTGGTAAGGATTACGCCCTCGCTGTCCCAGAACATGGACACCATCATTTTTTCAGCACTGGCAGTTACCCGAAATTTTTTTGGTGGCGGAGAATCTGTGTGCTTGCATTGAGCTGACTGGCGCTTTGTTTCTGGATTGAAAAATGGCATCCACGTCTCATCCATTGCCACAACCGACGAAAAGAAAGTCCCATTCATGCTGTCGTTGTGCGTCAACATTGCTTGGCGACATGCCACACGGGCAGCCATGTGGTCGTCCGTCAGCATTCGTGGCACCCACCTGGATGACACTTTTCGCATTTTCAGGTCGTCATGCAGGACTGTGTGCACAGAACCCACAGAAATGCCAACTCTGGAGGCGATCTGTTCAACAGTCATTCGGCGATCCCCCAAAACAATTCTCTCCACTTTCTCGATCATGTCGTCAGACCGGCTTGTGCGAGCCCGAGGTTGTTTCGGTTTGTTGTCACACGATGTTCTGCCTTCATTAAACCGTCGCACCCACGAACGCACTTTCGAAACATCCTTAACTCCATCACCATATGTCTCCTTCAACTGTTGATGAATTTCAATTGGTTTCACACCACGCAAATTCAGAAAACGAATGATTGCACGCTGTTCAAGTAAGGAAAACGTCGTCATTTTAAGTATTTAAAACAGTTCTCATTCTCGCCGCTGGAGCTAAAATTCCATCTGCCGAACGGTGCTGCCATCTCTGAGACGTATTGACAATGAACGCGGCCTCATTTTAAAACAATGCGCATGTTTCTATCTCTTTCCAGTCCGGAGAAAAAAAATCGAAGGCCTTAGAACTTGAATGCACCTTGTAGATAATGAAGGGACGCCGAGGGGATCAGAGGGAAATTCAGCTCGTTGTAATCAACAGTTTCAACGAAATGATGCCCCGCGGCAAGGTAGTTACGGACGTCAATAGTGGGACCAACAACGTGACAATCAACAGCGACACAATGAGACGCGAGGAGATGAACGTTCGAGAAATTACAAGCAAAATGATGGCCAAATTCGAAACGATGAGAGGAGGGAAAATGAGTTTGGAAGGCTTAACCAGCAGACGGTAGATGATGAAAAGAGTTCGGCGTTCGCCACTCAGAGATACGGATGACAGACATCGACGACACGCGCCATCGCCGGTAAACGAGAAGTAGTTTCGGAAGAGACTCCCTTCCGAACGTCTGAATAGTCTAATGGGTCGAATAGGAGAACAAAAATGACTGAATGTGAAACTGAAGACGTTAGTGCTGAACTATTGAGAAAAATATACACACAATGCAGATGAAGTGTTGAATCCAGGGACTAAACTTAGTGTAAGTGGTCGGAAAATTACAACTTTTTTAAATTTTGGTAGTGATGTCTAAAATTTTGTATGAACAGCTTCGTGAAATAGGAAAGTTACCTATTTTCCCTGTCAATTGTGTGCACATCATTAAAGCAATTGGGTACAGAAGTCATGCTCTTACTGGACGGGCACTCATTAGATGCAAGATTGAGGCAGACATTTCGACATGGTTGTACTGATTCTTGATTATTTTACTGGGTTTTTTACTATGGCCGGTTGGGAGGAAGAACATACAAGATTTATTATGGAAGTGGATGTTTAAGTGTTTGTGATGGGGATGATGAATTGGAGGTTAATTTCGTCGGTTTGGATGAGGAAAAGGAGAACTTGTCTTCAGGACTAGGAATTAGAGTGATTCAGAAGAAAACAGATGATGGAACTGAAGCGCCAGTATGTATGACAGATAATGCGTCCAGAGGAAAAGAAGAAGTTCGAGACGTCATGTCAAAAATTCAGGAGAAAATAGATTACTTAAGTAACTAGGCCGCTTCTTATCGAGAGGAATTATAAGTAGTTTTAGTATGCACTGCAAAATATTTTCAAGTAAATCAGGACTTATGAAGGGATGCAAATATCATATTATAGTGCGGCCGCATGAACCATTTAAAATTTAATCAGTTACCACTAACCAGAAGAGAGGCCATAGGAGAAGAGATTAAACGGATGGTGAACAGTGATATAACTGAGAGATCAGATAGTGAATGCTGGAATACTATACGTCTAGTCATTAAGAAAGGTGGATCCGTCGGGCCGGCCCCAGTGGCCGAGCGGTTCTGGGCGCTTCAGTCTGGAACCGCGCGACGCTACGGTCGCAGGTTCGAATCCTGCCTCGGGCATGGATGTGTGTGATGTACTTAGGTTAGGTAGGTTTAAGTATTTCTAAGTTCTAGGGGACTGATGACCTGAGATGTTAAGTCCCATAGTCCTCAGAGCCATTTGAACCATTTTGGATCCGTCAGGGTTACGCTGGCCGCTCGACCTATTAATCGCAATATTTTGCCCCAGAGGGATCAGCCCGAAAACACGAGTAGATTTTGCAGAAGTTTGCTGGTGCTTGTTACCTCAGTTACCTACACATGACAAGTAGCTGTTAGCCACTGGAAATTGAGGAAGGAAGCCGAAAGTACATTACGTTTTTGTACAGTGGGCGGTGTTGTTTCAGATGGGTGCCATTCGGTTTAAACATATCGCCAGCAGAATTTGTTATTTCTACAGCGGTTTGTATGTTTAACTTTAATTATAATCATCCTGTACTTCAAGTTAATCATTGCATCATTTTGAATTGTACTGTGTGCGTGTAATGATTACATTTGAATCGCTGATTGCAGAAACAATACTTGTCCACTTTTTGGTTAAATCGAGTTAAGAGCTGATTTCCATGTTATGGTGCTCCCTCTAACGAATGATTGCAGAAACAACATTTGTCCATCATTCTTAATGGGACAAACAAGATCCCGACGTTATGAGTGAGAGGAGAAAGAACAGTTGCCCAGGACTAGTGCTATTTCTGCAGCCAACGTTGGATAGCCTGTTGTGTAATATCGTCTCTGTGTTCGCACGGTTTCTCTTTGTGAAGCACAGCAATGTTGGACAGGGAAGATATGGATGTACATGATGGTGGTGAAAGTAGAAAGAGGAAAAAAGGTGTAAAGAATGTTGAGTATCAGCATGAAATCATAAAAAGGTCGCGAATTAAAGGTTTAGAGTACAAAAACTGCAGTGGAAAGTTAGTTTCAAAGAAAAGCATTGATGTGCACTGCAAGTAAGTAATGTCCTAACAGGGGAGGTTATACGTCAGTAAAACAGTAAACTAATGATTTATTGCATGACTGAAATATCTGTGTAATTTTGTAGATTTCGTAGAAACTGCTTTGAAAGAATTCCTGAAGTGGAAAAAAATCAAGTACTTTCACTTTTCTACAACATGACATCAAAGGACGCACAAGATTCTTATCTCCAAGGGCTGATTACTGTAGGTAATATTTCCAGAAAACGAAGAAGAGTGTCAGAAGGAGGCAACTGCAAACCAAGATGCAAAAATTTCCAGTATTTTATTAATTCCAGTTCTGGACGATCAGAGGTATGCAAGAAAGCTTTCTTGAGTATCCATGGTGTCACAAACCAAAGGGTAAGGAGGATAAGCAATCTGCTTGCTTGTGGAAAGTCGCCTAGTGACCAGAGGGTTAAAAATGCATCGGGAAATCAAATTGGTGGTGCAGAAACAAGTTTGATAATTGATCACATAAAATTACTCACTATGGCACAAGAGAACAGCGTTATTTAAATAGCCAACTTAATGTCAAAATCATGCATGAGCAGTTCAGATTACGACATCCCCAAGCAAGTAATATTAAGTACGAATTTTATTTGAAAACATTCAAAGAACTTTTTTCACTTACATTTGCTCGACCACAAGTTGACACATGTGGTACTTGAGATGCGCTTCAAAATAAATTACGAAATAAAACACTGAATGAAAAGGGTAAGAGGGTTGCCGCTGCAGAAATGATGGTTCATAAACGCAGGGCTGCAAAGTTTTTTGCTCGTATTCGTGAAGTACAAGTATTGTGTCAAAAAGACGAGGATGTTGCAGGTATTGCTATAGATTTTATGCAAAATCTGTCCCTTCCTACCATTCCAGTTCACGAAGTTTTCTACCTTCGGCAACTCATTGTTAATGTATTCAATATCCACAACCTGAAGACAGGATATGTAACATTATACATTTATCACGAAGGTGTAGCAAAGAAGGATCCCAATGAAGTCTGCACGTTTCTGCTGGATTACATACGAAACGAGTTTCCACCAAACATAAAATATGGCTCTGAGCACTATGGGACTTAACATCTATGGTCATCAGTCCCCTAGAACTTAGAACTACTTAAACCTAACTAACCTAAGGACAGCACACAACACCCAGCCATCACGAGGCAGAGAAAATCCCTGACCCCGCCGGGAATCGAACCCGGGAACCCGGGCGTGGGAAGCGAGAACGCTACCGCACGACCACGAGATGCGGGCAAACATAAAATACCTGCATATATTTTCAGATGGCTGCCCAGGTTAGAATAAGAATAATACTATGGTCAGGTTCCTCAAGGCAGTTGTGGCATCTCAGCGTTTACTCGGAATTTATCGTTATTTCCCGGTCAGAGGCCATTCATTCTTACCCTGTGACAGGGACTTTGCAGTGATTAAGAGGAAAATTCGAGCTGTCGATAGGATTTATAGCATTGTGCAGTTTGTAGAATTTATTGTTGCTGCAAGTACCAATACCAGGTTAAAGTTGTTTCAACAGAGTTTGTACTTGCTTTCAAACATTGGTGGCCTAAATTTTACAAACGCAATGCCTCGTATTTGGAAACAATGAACAGCAAAGTGCTCACAAGGAATGAGAAACAATCCTTCACCGTTTCCGAATTCATGGAATTTGAATACAACAATGAGTGTAGTGGGAACGTCATTGCAAAACCATGCATTGGAAGCCTGGTGACGAACACTTTTCGTTTACTTCTTGATTTAAAAACAACAATAACTCTACTGACGGCTGCTGCATACGAAAAATGTGTACCACTAAGTGACAAGAAAATAGCCGACCTCAAGAAATCGGAGCCGTATATCCCAGAAGAGTACCTATCCTTTTACTGAGCTCTTTACAACTGGCCTTCTGTAGACAGTAGAAGGCCTGACAGTGAATAATAGACATGGGAACAATCAATATTTCACTAAGATTGCTATTTACCTGATTGTAATTTGTAGTTATAAGTAGTTGTTCAGAATCTGTTATGTACACAAAAAATAAGAATTTTGATAATGAGAAATAATATAGCTGATCTTCAGAAACTGTTATGTAGCCTAATAATAACAATTTTTGTATTGAACATAATAAATGTTGAATAACACACACTTACATTTCTGGCAACCAACTGATTTTAGAAACAGCGCATGTCCACGAACTTTGCGTATTTAAATCATTAAATAATCTAACCATTACATCATTGAAAATAGTGTCTGGACATCACCTGAAACTGTGCCATTCAAAGTAATTCAGAGCTGTCAAAGAAAATAGAATACTCAACCCCACAAACTTATTTTTCCGTTTTTCTCAAAATCAACATTCATGGACTAACGCTGTTTCTGCAATCAGTGATTCATTTGCTTTTTGTTACTGCGTGATCTGTTAAAGTGTAGTGATCCTGACATGTTTTCTCTTTCTGTGTTTACGAGGTACACGAATCTGGCGGCACTACGTCACGGTTAGGTGAGAGCGTGCGAGCTCCTGGCCCACAGGAAGTAACCAACGTCACAATACGTGATAACTAACAGTTCACGAATTCTCCGCCGAGCGGCGCACGGCAACATCCAGCCGCACTTCAATACCGCCACCGCGGTACTGCGGCGAGTGGCGCAAACATCACAACCTGCTCCCCCACTCCATCACAGCTTCTCTGTGCGCAGTCGCCCTTCCCAGAAGGCCACCGACAATGGATGTTTATCAACAAATCCATGTGATGCGGAGCGGCGACACCACTGTGAATCCCATGTGAAATTCTTACTGTGCTGGTGTGGTATTAATGAAAGAAGTGGAGTAGCTCTAAGTGCAGTGATTAAATGTGATACAATAGTGCAACGCAAAAATATTTTTGTATATTGCAACGATTTAAGGTACTTACGTATTCATGTATTTGTTTTTTGTAGTGCGTGCCACTGAAGTACCATTTGCCCCCTTCCAGCTTTTCTATTCTGTTTGAATCCATTAATTACTAATGATTGTGGGTGCCACTTTGATTACCTGTTTATCTCTGTGTTTGCTTTGTGAAGCTTGTGATTACTTCTCTTTTTGCTGTGTTATGACAATATTTCACTCTTGGTTGTGATGATAGCAAGGTCGTTAGATTTTATTAATGATTATTACTGCCCAATTTAAAAGCGCTTTATTACCGATCTTATGAAATTGATTACTTCATTGACTACTTAAAATGTTGAGTAGTTCATTAGCTACAGTAATGATGAACTTTTAAGTTGGCGAATTTAGTTAGGAATTAAAGACGGAAGAATGTTAATTTGCACAACAGTGGCAGTTAAATTAAGGAATAGTGTGCATTACAGAAACTGGCATTTCATGACACTGTTTTTATCTTTGTTTGCCGGATTTTCCTGGAAACTAAAAGGATTTTTATGATTTTGTTCTCTTCTGCTCTTTCCTGTTTAGTGGGGTCCGTCTTACGTGATCAGTTCCACACTGAAACTTCATGTCGCCATAAAATTCCAGGCGGAATGAATTTTTTACATCTGGGGCATGTGAGGGTGCAGTGTCATCACATGGCAATGTATTTCCCGCATGTTAATAATTTAAATATAATTATCGATGAAGTTCTCCACTGAGTGTGTTGTAGCCGTGGCTGCCAGCGCCTTTTGACAAAAAGCTGTGGTGCGACTGGGCTCTCGGGCAGGACGGAGCGAGCCGTACTTGGTTAGTGCATTCGTCGCAACTGCTTTTATAGCGTGTCCGTGCTGCGATCAGTCGTCGCTTAAAGCGATCGGCAGTAAATTGTGGCATGTAGTTGAAATCCTGATTGTTATCAAAAGTGATAATTTGTACTATATATTTGAAAAGATTATAATTTGTGACCCCTTACCAATCGATGATCTCACTTGAAGCAATCATCGTAGCTGTACCTGATTTACATAAATGATCAAGGTGATAATCTGAGCAGCCCCTTTAGATTGTTTGCAGATGATGCTGTAATTTACCGTCTAATAAAATCATTAGACGAGAAATTCCAATTAGAAAATGATCTAGAGATAATTTCTGTATGGTGCGACAAGTGGCAATTGGTACTAAACAAAGAAAAGTGTGAGGTCATCCACAAGGGTACCAAAAGAAATCCGATAAATTTTGGTTATACGTTAAATCGCACAAATCTAAGGGCTGTCAGTACCACTAAATACTTGTTGTTGTTGTCTTCAGTCCTGAGACTGGTTTGATGCAGCTCTCCATGCTACTCTATCCTGTGCAAGCTTCTTCATCTCCCAGTACCTACTGCAGCCTACATCCTTCTGAATCTGCTTAGTGTATTCATCTCTTGGTCCCCCTCTACGATTTTTACCCTCCACGCTACCCTCCAATGCTAAATTTGTGATTCCTTGATGCCTCAGAACATGTCCTATCAACCGGTCCCTTCTTCTTGTCAAGTTGTCCCACAAACTCCTGTTCTCCCCAATTCTATTAAATACCTTGTCATTAGTTATGTGATTTACCCATCTAATCTTCAGCATTCTTCTGTAGCACCACATTTCGAAAGCTTCTATTCTCTTCTTGTCCAAACTATTTATCATCCATGTTTCACTTCCATACGTGGCTACACTCCATACAAATACTTTCAGAAACGACTTCCTGACACTTACATCTATACTCGATGTTAACAAATTTCTCTTCTTCAGAAACGCTTTCCTTGCCATTGCCAGTCTATATTTTATATCCTCTCTACTTTGACCATCATCAGTTATTTTGCTCCCCAAACAGCAAAACTCCTTTACTACTTTAAGTGTCTCATTTCCTAATCTAATTCCCTCAGCATCACCTGACTTAATTCGACTACAATCCATTATCCTCATTTTGCTTTTGTTGATGTTCATCTTATATCCTCCTTTCAAGACAAAGTCCACTCTGTTCAACTGCTCTTCCAAGTCCTTTGCTGTCTCTGATAGAATTACAATGTCATCGGCGAACCTCAACGTTTTTATTTCTTCTCCACGGATTTTAATACCTACTCCGAAATTTTCTTTTGTTTCCTTCACTGCTCGCTCAATATAGAGATTGAATAACATCGGGGACAGGCTACAACCCTGTCTCATTCCCTTCCCTACCGCTGCTTCCCTTTCATGCCCCTCGACTCTTATAGCTGCCATCTGGTTACTGTACAAATTGTAAATAGCCCTTCGCTCCCTGTATTTTACCCCTGCCACCTTTAGAATTTGAAAGAGAGTATTCCAGTCAACATTGTCAAAAGCTTTCTCTAAGTCCACAAATGCTAGAAATGTAGGTTTGCCTTTCCTTAATCTATTTTCTAAGATAAGTCGTAGGGTCAGTATTGCCACACGTGTTCCAACATTTCCGCGGAATCCAAACTGATCTTCGCCGAGGTCGGCTTCTACCAGTTTTTCCATTCGTCTGTAAAGAATTCGCGTTAGTATTTTGCAGCTGTGACTTATTAAACTGATAGTTCGGTAATTTTCACGTCTGCCAACACCTGCTTTCTTTGGGATTGGAATTATTAAGTTCTTCTTGAAGTCTGAGGGTATTTCGCCTGTCTCATACGTCTTGCTCACAAGATGATAGAGTTTTGTCAGGACTGGCTCTCCCGAGGCCGTCAGTATTTCCAATGGAATGTTGTCTACTCCCGGGGCCTTGTTTCGACTCAGGTCTTCCAGTGCTCTGTCAAACTCTTCACGCAGTATCGTATCCCCCATTTGATCTTCATCTACATCCTCTTCCATTTCCATAATATTGTCCTCAAGTACATAGCCCTTGTATAGACCCTCTATATACTCCTTCCACCTTTCTGCCTTCCCTTCTTTGCTTAGAACTGGGTTGCCATCTGAGCTCTTGATATTCATACAAGTGGTTCTCTTCTCTCCAAAGGTCTCTTTAATTTTCCTGTAGGCAGTATCTATCTTACCCCTAGTGAGGTAAGCCTCTACATCCCTACATTTGTCCTCTAGCCATCCCTGCTTAGCCATTTTGCACTTCCTGTCGATTTCATTTTTGAGACGTTCGTATTCCTTTTCGCCTGCCTCATTTACTGCATTTTTATATTTTCTCCTTTCATCAATTAAATTCAATATTTCTTCTGTTGCCCAAGGATTTCTACTAGCCCTCGTCTTTTTACCTACTTGATCCTCTGCTGCCTTCACTACTTCATCCCTCAGAGCTACCCATTCTTCTTCTACTGTATTTCTTTCCCCCATTCCTGTCAATTGTTCCCTTATGCTCTCCCTGAAACTCTCTACAACCTCTGGTTCTTTCAGTTTATCCAGGTCCCATCTCCTTAAATTCCCGCCTTTTTGCAGTTTCTTCAGTTTTAATCTATAGTTCATAACGAATAGATCGTGGTCAGAGTCCACATCTGCCCCTTGAAATGCCTTACAATTTAAAACCTGGTTCCTAAATCTCTGTCTTACCATTATATAATCTGATACCTTTTAGTATCTCCAGGATTCTTCCGTGTATACAACCTTCTTTCATGATTCTTGAACCAAGTGTTATCTATGATTAAGTTATGCTCTGTGCAGAATTCTACCAGACGGCTTCCTCTTTCATTTCTCTTCCCCAATCCATATTCACCCACTATGTTTCCTTCGCTCCCTTTTCCTACTCTGGATTTCCAGTCACCCATGACTATTAAATTTTCGTCTCCCTTCACTACCTGAATAAATACTTAGGAATTACTATTACGAGCAACTTAAATTGGAAAGACCACATAAATAATATTGTGGGGAAGGCGAAACAAAGACTGCGCTTTGTTGGCAGAAGATGCGACAAACCCACTAAAGAGGCAGCCTACATTACACATGTCAATCCTCTGCTGGAATATTGATGCACAGAGTGGGATCCTTGCCAGGTAGGATTAACGAAGGACATTGAAAAAGTGCACAGAAGGGCAACTCGTTTCTTGTTATCGCGCAATCGGGGTAAGAGTGCCACTGACATGATACGCGAGTTGGGGTGGCATTCATTGAAACAAAGACCGTTTTCCTTGCAGCGAGATCTATTTACGAAATTTCAATCACCAACTTTCTCTTCCGAATGCGAAAATATTTTGTTGACACCAACCTACGTAGAGATAAATGATCATCACAATAAAATAAGAGAAATCAGAACTCAAACAGAAAGATTTAGGTGTTCCTTTTTCCCAAGCGTTATTTCGACAGTGAAAGGTAGGGAAGTAGTATGAAAATGGTTCGATGAACCCTCTGCGAGGCACTTAAGTGTGAATTGCAGAGTAACCATGTAGATGAAGATGTAGAGCTGAGTGTCCGGGTCCTCCAAACAGGCGAGGCTTCAGATAAGTTCACGAACTTATTTAATGGCGTTTCCAGTATGTGAAGCAGATGACTTTTCAAGTAGCCTATTTACTTCATGCGGGTAATCTATCGTTTTATGTGATCTGGGGGTGATAGGTTTGTATTGGCATTAATGTAATTCGCATACACAAGGAGCACCTGTTGAGCTGTGTTCACAGCGCACCCAAATCCTGACACCTTCTACCTGCACTAAACCGTAGTAGTTCTTTATCTATATTGTCCCCGTTTCATCTACTATGTTACCTGGCAGTGACGCATCATGCTATAGCTACTTTCATCGTTAAGTTTTGCTCACCTGTGTAGGCCGAAAATTTAGAGACACATGGGGGATAAAACAAGAATCATCCTTTGCTGTCATCACTTGAAAATGGCAGAGGAAGGGGGAGAGATAATGTAGAAAAAACTGGCGGATGAAACAAGAATTGTTCCTTGCCCTCAACATCCGTTAATGGCGGCGTGCGTGGGTATGGGGAAATGATAGTGACAAACTGTATCCTCCTAGCAACAGACACTAGGGTGGTTTGTGGAATTCAAGCCAGCAGCTCCATGCTTGCACTACGCAGAGTGACTGGTCGGAGGAACCAATTAGACGTAACACTGCTACTGATGCTGTCCGTCGTGTGCGACCCATTTGGACAAGTGGCGCTCCGGGAGGAGTATGAAAGGGGGGGGGGGGCAGCGTCACAGTGGAACGCTGGGCTTCAGCTTCAGCAGCGGCTGTCCGGCTCACGGGCGCTCCCTGCTCGCTACTCGCTGCTCGCCGTGCTGTCTCGGAGCCTCCGCGCCCCAATTTGTCAGCCCCAGGGGACCCAAAGCCAGGAAAATCGCCCCACTAGCTACGCTCGAATCCCTTCCGTCTTGCGTGCCACTCGCATTTTATCAGCAACACATGTACGGGTCCCACCAATACGTATCACATTTCTTTTACATCTGTAGTGGATCAGGGCTGGTTTCAGACGAGTGTGAACGTTTATGAACATATTTTATTTCATAAAATTCGATGCATAAATAATGAAATGATAAGGAAAGTCAACGCAATCACAAATTTGACTTACTGTCCGTGGATTATGCATAGAATTTCATAGCTGAATTGCTAAAGATTCATATGACATTACTTTTCCAGGAAGCATGTAAACATTAACTGATTTAAGATGCACCTTCTCTACATACCCACAACAATTTAAGTAAAACACCTTTAACCTTAATAGTCATCAGATGACCGGCAGTTAATTAAATAGAATTTGTATCAGAGGTGATGTCACAAAAACATTCGCTCTGTATCAGTTTCGCAAATCACTGAGACCAGAGCTTGGACTTAATATTCGTTAAACATGAAATGCATTAACGTCAGAGTAATCAATGAAATTTTAATATCAGTTGGACTATGCATTCACTTGCCTCGAGCTACTCATTCACTATATTTATGTATTGCTATACCTGTAGTGACTAATGCCGTTTATATCCATTATCTTTCTTCTCCGCCTCATCGTCCTGGAGTAATCTCTTCCCCTTCCTCCTTTCCTTAGCCAATTTTAGCGTTTTTTTTTCATTCTGCTGCCTGAGCTTTGTCCAATCGCACTTCATCGATGCTTCCGACTATGTTCACTGTGAAGGAACCTGGATGGAATCCTAGTTTCTGCAGGCACTTAATCCTACCTACATTTCTACTGTTGAACACTAGACAGGCACCATATGCATCTATCTTCACAACAATTAAGGACACTTTCATCTTACAGTCTAAGACCCTTAGATTTTCTCACTTTTTTTGAGTATGGGTCCACTTCTACGATCCATTTCGAGCCAAACAGGTTGATACATGCAAAAACTGAAGTAAGTTTGTAGTTCATACTAAGCGGAAAAACGGTGTTGTAAACAAAGGAACAAGCAAAGATAATCTTTCTCACAGGCTTCTAGACACACCTGCAGTTGTGTGAACGAAAAATTGACGCACAAAAAAATTCTGGCGTAGAGGTGTAGATCACAGCATAGAAACATTTTTGAAACATATTTCTAGCCAGAATTCGATTATGAATCAATGCAACAAATTATGTAATAAAAAATTCGATTTTTTCGCAATATTGTCCTTCGTCTGCCCTTAATAAACTGTATTAATAATTCGATAGCAAAAAGAGGAATACAATAGATGAATATGGACTATGAGAAAGGAATGAAGGATGCAGCTGCCTGGAAGAGCTTTGCACAGAAGATAATTTAATTATGAAAGAAGTTTGTATATATGGAAGATACCTGGAAACACCTGATTGGTTAAATGTTGGTAAGACGGAGATTACAGAATTAGATTTTAAACTCTAAGATGTTTCCAGGGGCAGATGTGGACCATGACCGCAATTTATTGGATATGAAGGGTAGATTAAAACTAAAGAAATTGGAAAAAGGTAATAAATTAATGCAATGGAACTTGGGTAAGTTTAAGGAAGCAAACGTTGTTAAGAGTTTACGGCAGCAATTGACTCGAAGAGGAGAAAAGAATATAGTAGCAGATAAATGAGTAGCTTTAAGAGATGAAATAGTGAAGGCAACAGACGACGACATAGGTAGCAAGACAAGCCCTAGTAGAAATCCTTGGATATCACATCAGGAATTGAATTTAACTGATGAAAGAACTACGTATAAAGATTCAGGAAATGCAGCAGGTGAGAGGGAATAGAAACGTCTAAAATGAGACTGACAGGAAGTACAAAATAGCTAAGCAGGCATGGCTACAGGACAAATGGAAGAATTCAGAAGCATATATCGCTATGGGAAAGATGGATACACCTTACAGGAAAATTTAACAGGCCTTTGGAGAAAAGAGAAGCAATTGTGTGAATATTATGAGCTCTGATGGAAAACCACTACCAAGCAAAGCATGGAAATCCGGTAGGTTGAAGGAGTATGTTGAAGGTTCATACAAGGGAGATGAAATTGATTGCAACATCATAGAAAGAAAAGAGGACGTAAATGAAGATGACATGGGATATGTGATACTGACAGAAGAATTTGACAGAGTGCAGAAAGATGTAAGTCAAACCAAGGCCCTTGGATTGGATGATATTCCGTCAGACCTAGCTGATAGCCTTTGGAGCACCAGCCAGGACAAAACTATTCCACCAGGTGTGCAAGATATATGAGACATTCGGAATACCATTAGACTTCAAGAAGAATGTAGTACTCTTAATTCCAATCACAAAAAAAGCAGACGGTGACAGATGTGAATATTACCGAACTCTTCATTTTAATAAATCATGGTTCCAAAGTACCATCACGAAATCTGCACCGAACAATGGAAAAACAGGTAGAAGCCGATCTTGGGAGAGATTAGTTTCGATTTCGGAGAAATGCTGGAACATGCGAGGCAATTTCGACGCTACGACTTCTCCATAAGATAGGTTAAGGAAAGGGAAATCTCTGTTACCATTTCTAGACTTAGAGAAACTTTTTGACAATATTGACAGGAATACTCTCGCATTCTGGAGATAGCATCGCTAAAATACAGGAAGCAAAAGGCTATTTACTATTTGTAGAGGAAATAGGTGGCAGTAACAACAGTCGAGGTGATTGAAAAGGAAGCAGTAGTTGAGAAAGGAGCGAGACAGGGCTGCACCCTATTCCTCAATGTTATTCGATCTGTACATTGAGCAAGCAGTAAAGGAAACCACAGAAAAATTTGGAATAGGAATTAAAGTCCAGGGAGAAGAAATAATAACTTAGAGGTTTGCTGATGACACTGTAAGTCTATCAGATACAGCAAAGAACTTGGAGGAGGAGCTGAATCAAATGGACAGCCTTAAGAGGAGGATATTAGATGAGGAACATCAAAAGCAAAACAAGGATGAAGGCATGTAGTCGAATTAAATCAGGTGATGCTGAGGGAATTAGATTAGGAAAGGCGACAAAATAGTGGGTGAGTTTCGCTATTTGGGCAGAAAAGTAATAGATGATAGTTGAAGTAGAGTGGATACAAAATGCAGACTGGCAATGGCAAGAGAAACGTATTGAAGAATGGGAATTTGTTAACACTGAATACAGACTGAAGCGTTAGGAAATATTGTCGCCATGTATGGGAGTGAAACATGAACGGTAAGCAGTGCAGAGAAGAAGAAATTAGGAGCTTATGAAATATGGTGCTAAAGAAGAATGCTGAAGATTAGGTGGGTAGATTATGTAATTAATGAGGAGGTACTGAACAGAATTGGGAGAAAAACTTTATGGCCCAATGTGAATAAATGAAGGGGTCGGTTGATAGGACATATCCTGAGACCTCAAGAGATCACCAATTTAGTATTGGAAGGAAGCGCTGGAGGCTGAAATCCTAGAGGAACAGTAGAGATGAATATGGTAAGCAGATTCAGAAGGATATAGGTTGCAGTAGTTATTTGGAGATGAAGAGGCTAGCTCGGGATAGAGTAGAATGGAGATCTGCATCAAACTGGTCTTCAGGCTGAAGACCACAACAATAACATAACCATCTGCACATTCCACAAAATGCAGTTATACTCTGGCTCACCCCAGAAAATTGACACCATGAAAATCTCTCGTAACGCACTAAGTCCCTCAATAATTGCAACCATTACTTGATTATTCAAATAAGGCTCCCCCAGCCACAGTTTACACGCATCAGTTAAAATATCACCATTGGATACACAACTGAAAATATTGTCACAATTACAGCCCAAAAACATTGAAATGATAATCAGATCGACTCAGTTTACCAACGTGGACTACCTCTACAACCGTTCTCTGCATGTCTAACATAGTGATATTAAATAAAATAATCACCACTGCCCATGCCCTGGCTCGAGGAAAACCTACGCTCTAGGTAGACGCCCTATCCAATGATCATTTAACATATTTTTCAAGTAACCAACAGAGTTCACAATTATTCGGCCATTCGTGAAATACACCGATTACATTAAGCATCCAGACAATATAGTAATCCCTGGCCCAATGGATTAGCCACCTCCATTCCAATGATAGCACGTTGCGCCCATCGAACCAGAGTCCTCCCAGTGGCGCAGTGGACGATACCCCCCCAAAGGGCTCGTCGTGCCAAAATAGCACCCGTTTTTTTTTTTCGGAGCACCCCCCTCCCACCCCTCCCCAGAGGCGAGCACTATCAAGGCAGCCGGACTGAAACACTCAGCGCCTTGCTTGACGGGCGAGGCACGCTCTTCGCCTTGGTGTGACGTTTAAATGGCTGCGAACTCTGAATGAAAACTAGAAGAATGAAGGACTTGGCCTTCCCATAATAGGAAAGTGTACAATTTCGAGTGCAATTTTTGAAACTGTTCTTCCATCACAGATAACATGTATAATGCATCCCTTGGAGAAAAACATTTCCCCACCATCTGCAATCTTTATACAATTTGTCAAACAAGGGATGTCATATGTAAAATTCCCACTATGGTATTTGGGAACCTGCCACACTGTAGTAATTACCTATTGAGAACGAGTCATCAGGCGCCTAAGCATGAGGTCACTGCACCTCCCAGCCTCATGTCACTCGCTCCTCGGCATCTGATCAGTTGCTACTTATATAGCAACGCGTGTTAAACTCGATCTTCATCAACATATTCTCGCAGATTGGACTGGGATACTTACTGAGTATTTTGTTACGATAAACCTTTCATCTACAGTAACTCTTTACAGAATAATAGTGTAATTAGTTTATTATTCACTCGGTTTGTCATCTCTCTTATGTTTGTTTCTCCGAAAATGTCGTCAAAGCAATGAAAAAGCCTGCAATCAGCACTCACCAAAATGTACAACACCAAACGCAGACAGATAACCGAAGTTTATGAAAATGTGATGAATGAAGCTTCACTTCGAAACCTGTGTCATGCTTAATGGTATACGAAGAAGAACGATCTGGCTGACCTTCACTTACGACTCATATATTCAAAAAAACATTTTCATATGCTGTTAGGAACGAAAAATTTTATTGATACTTCTTACCAGGAAGACACTTAACAATCCAAGTATTAACCTCAAACATGTATTATGGCCCAAGAAATAATGGAACACAGTTATTTCTTCATTTCAAAATAGGAACGAATTGAAAATACAGTACATCTCAGAGCATTTTTTAAGGTAAGTCCTCTCAATGTAAAGGTTATTATGACGTTCACACTTTTAAATGAAGTCCTTGAGCATGTCAGGCACGAGGCATCGACCAACTATCTCTACATAGGGCGTCATTTTGAAGTGATTTTGAGGGACATGTAGTCAGCAGGCCGGTTTCCCGTTCATTGTCAGCTTTCCAAGTCTTACATGTGCTGCTCCCCATTCATCTGGCCCCTCAGCTGGCATAACAAGGAATATAGCACCGTGTTTCAGATACCTCAGCAAGAAAAAATCGTGGCACTACACAATTCCTCTACATGGTATCAGCTTGGACAGTTTTACAGATGGGACTGAGGTGCAATGGAAGCAGACCCTGCCCCTTACATTGTACATAAATGTGCTTCAGAGTGAGTGTTTAGAAAAGTATGAGACACATCTGGAAAAACAATCCTGAAATGTTTCATGTAACATGGTAATACTGATCCTTCAGTAATGAAACTAATTGCTACCAATTATTTATCTTGAAATACGACATTTATTTAATACTACTACAGCGTTGCTGCACATAGTACTCATTGAAACCTAAGGGTCACACAGGAATTAGTTAAATCACCAGTGACATAAAGCGTTTTCAGCTCTCCTGGTTCAGGATTAGGTAGACCAGAGCTAACACACGAAAGATGTTCGGGCTCACATGCGGTTCCTCTTCGTCGAAATGTCTTGCCCCAACCTCGGCTTGGAGTTGAACCGCATGTGTCGCGATACACGCTCTAAATTAGACACTTCTGACCCTTTGGTTAAATTGTCTGGTTGATAGCAAGTTTGCGAAATACAAAGTTAATATAACATATAACACCTGTAATAATAATATTGGGAACTAAATTAACGACCGATAAATGATGTAGGCCACACATTTGCGATTTTGTTAGAATAATGTTTATTCAAAAAGCAAACTAATAGCAAAAGTGGTCGTATTTAGAGTTACTGTTATGCTCGAGTGCATATCCATTTGGCACAGTTCGAGCTTTCACAATCTCATCGTGAAACACAAGTCCAATACTCCACCTTGATATTTACATGAACAGTTATTCACATCAGGTGCCCGGCTGCTAGCCGCTCAGAGACTAAGTCCCGCAACACCAAACAACGCGTAATTTTCTAAGTCGTTTCACTTCCTAGCTACCGAAAGACCGACCGTCCGCTTTCGCGTCTCCACCAGCACTGACTAACCGTCCCCGGCTGCGCTTCCTGCGCGCTGACCATACTCACTTAACATGTAAGGTGTCAGGCAAATCCAACACCTTCCATGAAAACCCTGACATGATAAGCAAATCCAGTAGTATGTCACAAAGCTCCGAATAAATCGTGACATTAAATTAATCAAAGTAATACGAGTAACGAGTGAGCAAATGGAATACCACAGACTAACACAAGAATGCCTAAATGCAAGTCGTACCTTCCCACCGTGAGACAGACGCAGTTCCGAGGGGAGAAACCGAACAGAAGCTGAGAGCAGAACCGTGTTAAGCTAGAAGGCCCTACGATAAGGGACGGACACCCACGTCTCCAGCTAACCGCAAGGACCACCCCCCAGCCCATGTTAAAAGATAGAGCCCTCCATAAGAACAGTATAGATCTTACGATAACATTAAAAGGGCCACACCAGCAGCAAGTTTTAGCGTGAGACTTTTTCGCTTCTCTGTTACGTTGCAAACGTTAAAAACATTGCCCCACCACGAAAAGTATAACGTTTCTCATTAGATATACAGAATTTTTGTAGGTGGAGCTTAAGGTAAACATTGAGACCCTGATTGGTCAGATGAAAACACAGCCAGACAGTTTTTTTTAAACCAACTTCGGTAAATTGTAGTAAGGAGAAGTTAGAAAGGAGTTGCTTCGGAGACGCCGAGCTGGATGGAGATACGCCGGCTGCCACCCCCTGACGATCACCGACAAGGTAATGATCGCATGCGATGCTGCATTTTTGAGTGCATAAGGCTTCACTCAGAACTGCAGAAGTCTCATCTGTTACATCCCCTTTTTACGTAATACTAGTGTCGATCGTCAATTGAAGCTCATGGTATTCACATTTGCTACGTAAGTTAAAATCTGAAATGCCATGATTTTTCTGTTATATAATTATTGAGAAACCACATCAGCCACTGTAACTTACGACAAGTTAGATAAGTAATCAAAGATAATTGAGGGTCACTGTAGACCATTTTGAGAGTTTTCTCCTTTATGAAACTTAACTTAAATCTAGATTATAGATGTGATATGGCATAGGTCATCCTTCGATCCATTGTAGAACTTGGAAACCCACTCAGGGAATATTCGTTCACACTTTTGTTGAACGCAGTTGGTTTTTATCATCCTGTATTAAAATATTTCCTTTTATCAATAGTGCAATTTATAAACAACGTTTTGTGAGTAGAATAAAAATTCCAATGGCAAACTTAACTCCTTTTTCGACGTTATTTTACCAGGTAACTAAAAATAGGAAAGCCTTGAACCCCTTCCACTAAATTTAGTTAGTATTAAGATTCTTTTACAGGGAGTGCAGTGGAGCTGACACTGAAATCATTAAGTATTTGGTTATATCATCGCTAGTCTCACTGAACTCTTCTGATCTCTACATGTCATGTGTGGTCTGGCGTCTCCTTGCCAGCAACAGGTCCCAGGTTCAAACTAGTCAATTCCCTAAAAAAACACACTCAGAGCGTCGTTGCGCGAAAGTGGTAGGGAGACACGACTTAGAACTACAGACACCACGCAGAATGTTAGACAATGGCGACCCTGCCAGGATGGTAAAATACCATGATTGAAGGTCGACCACAAGCCTAACTAGGTCAGAAAAATATCCTGTTAAAAATTTTCGTAATAAATTTTTTTTTTGAAAGGCATAAATAGTTGAAAACAGTAGCTGCAGCGATAAATAGTAAGAAAGTATTCAATAGAAAGTGAGACATTTTAGCAGAGACAACAGCATAATTAAGTTATGAATTTTAAAAATTGTTAGATTTATGTTTTCTCCTCAATGCAAGCGCACAGGTGGTGGATACATCGTTGACAAGTTGGTTCTGACCCAACATGTAAGTGAATGGATTGTCAGTCTTGGGTATAATAAGTGTCAAGTCGTGTGAACAAAAAGTTTATGAAACGCGTGAGATCGTATGAGCGCATGTTGATGCGAAGTTGGGAGCGTGAATTGCTTTTAAAACAGAAAATAAGGGATTCGGAAAGATTAGCAATGGCAGATCGAGACCTTGACCGAATTGAGGTAGATACCCAACATGAAGACGGACAGAGAATAGAGGACAGTACAACAGACGATGCAGTATCGCGAGAAATAGGACAGATAACGCACCATGACGAGGATAATGTACGCCAAGGCACAGAAAACCTAGGTCAGCATACGACAGAGGAGCAGGAAAGTAGAGAGACAGTCGATGAGGATTCAAACTTGCGTCTTGAATACGTAGAACCCATAGTACAAGTAATCAGAGCTCCCTCACCACAGAGTACAAGGAATGCGAGCAGAAACGTGTCACAGCACAGTTCAATGCAAAGCGGTTGCAAACCAACACTTGGGCGAAAACACAGAGCGTAGGACGTCGGAAGAAAACGTAATAGGACCCACTAATCTGGCAGAATTATTACAATTAGTGACGGAAACCAGGACAAGACAAAATAAAGAAATTTCGAACCAAATTAAAATTCAGAATGCAGAAACGACGAACCAAATTGCAGAAATCACGAGAGAAATGGGTGAGATTAAAGAACAAAACAAAAATATTCAGTTACACCTAAGTCATATTGAAGACGAGGCAAAAGAATCTCGAGAAGTGATAGGAAACTTAATAACAGACCACAATCAATTGAGAACAGACATTGACAAGGTACAAGTGGACGAACAAACATTGCGTGACGACATTCAGGACGAGATCAAAACATTAGGTAACAACACTCAGGGAGAAGTCAAGAAACTAGAGAAACAGATAAACGTAATTGCTAGACAAGCAGAGGTACAGCGCGTGAAATTGTTGAAAACAGTGTGTTACCACAAACGTATCACAAAAGCAGCGCTGGAAAGATATGATAACCGCATAGCCAAAATAGAAGCGCAAACGAAGCGACAATTTCAGAAATTGCGAACAGAGTTGTTGCAAACCAATGAAGAGTGTAGTGAACAAGATCGAACAAGCACTGAGTCTGCAACCACATCCATATCTGTAACAGCACCGGATAAACAAACAATTAACGACGATATCACGCATTTTCGATTCCAATCACAGGCGGAAAGTAACATACGTGAAATCAGACAGCCTGCACAGCAACAAACACGTTTCGAAATTCTTGATGAACAAACGGCACCACAAACACATGCAGAACCACAAATGTATGTTTCAAGATAGTTTGGCTAACCTTGCCGCTTCATTACACGATCCAGACAAGATACCCAACCAATACGTGACAATGGAAAGTCAGGTCGCGAAGAGTGCAGTGCAATGCATTCAGCTACACGTTCACAACCGATGGAAGAAAATTATTGCGTACCACTCCAACGATACTACGCAAGGGTAGGCGAAAGTTACAGTGGACAATATCCAATGGATCTACCACAACCGGAAAGAGCGACGGGAAAAATGATCAGAAACGAAAGTGGCGAAGAATTGCGAATTTCATATGGAACTATGACGAAGTACGACAACGATCATTTCCTCACAGTCAGAAAATTTCAACACTTTCGAGAAGGAAACTCATTACATCCACGAACTTTTATTGATCATTTCCGAGTAGGATTACCAGAACACTGGACGCTAGCACACAAATTAGACTTTATATGTGCACACATGTCAGGAACAGTCGCAGAAACCATGCAAAATGTTGCAGCGACATGCCGATCGTACGAAGATTTCAGAGAGAAGTTTCTCTCACGATATTGGTCCAGCGAAGCACAGAACAGAGTGAAGTACGAATTATTACAGAACCCATATTTTGAAATTTCTGGAGAGAAGAGTCCCGTGAAATTTTTCGAAGTAATGGCAAAGAAAAATCAATGCTTAGATGTACCATACAGTGACGGAGAGTTGATTAAAGTATGCGCGATGAAGTTACCATTGAAATACCAGCAATCATTAGTAGGTCGCGGAGGCAATGACGTCGAAGCATTTAAAGGTATTCTAAGGGATCTGGAGTTCATATTTTCGGAAGATGATGCAAGAAAAGGACGAAGCGCACGTGAAAACGAAAGCAAAAAGCAGTGGGATCCACAAGACACAGTACGAAGAAACAACAATTACGAACCATGTGATAACTTCGCACCAAGAAACGACAATAGATTTCAACAAAGAACCGGTTATGGATTTAGAAGAGAATATGGCAATAACTATAATTCACCCAGGAACGGCAACAACTATTACAGAGGGAATAACGACAACCGGAACGGGTATTGGAGCGCTAATAGAACGACAAATTATCAACAAAGAAGCCAATATCAACAAGCGGAGCAAGAAAAGAGAATACAGATAGAAGAGGTGGAGGTAAGACCACCAAACCCCGAAAAACGTTCGAATTGACAGCTAAGCGCCCATGCCAAAGAAATGACGCACCGCCCAGGACAACTGCAGCACCTTGAACAGAGAAGTAAATACCTTATCATGAGAAGAGAAGAAGGAAGAAACAAATCCTCAGGGACCAGATGAAAACGAAGACAGGAAAATAACAACATTGTGTTGGGACGAAATTAATTGGGAGAATACTAACGAGGAAGATGAATTAACAGAGGCATGCACAACGAATGTAGGAGGAAAGGACGAAGTAATGAGTATTGCAGAGCTATTTGAGATGGAAACCAGGGAAAGCGAATTCAATGAGGATAATTCGCAGTCAACAGAAGTTGAAAATAAGTTACGAGTGGGCACACAACTCAACGTATATAATAAAGGAAGTTATGAAGCGATAATTAGAGCATTTAGATGCGATTATGTGGAAGTAGCGACGAAGAAGGAGAAGACAGAAGAGGATGAGGAAAAAGTAGAGGATGTTGAAGAAAGCATAAATGAAGGAAGAAATCGAGAAGAGGAAATAAAAGAGAGATAAGTAGCAGTCGAAGCTTATCCTACAGAAAGTTCGATTTCACAAGGGAAATTCCTGAAAAGACTCATGTATGATTCAGTGGAGGATTCGTTGATGCAAGAAGAAGAAGAACAGAACCAACCCTTTACCTGCCATGGTAAAGCATATCCCAATCAATATGGTAATTGATAGTGGAAGTGAACTGACTGCGATCTCAGAAAATTTATTCATGCAGTGTAATGCCAATCAGGAATTTCCAGTTCTGCAAACACATAAGATTAAAGTAAGAGGTCCTATTAGAAACAATGCTGTGGAAGTTACGAAACAAACAAGTTTAACTCTTTCGTGTCAAGGTCAAAAGATCTAAGCCAACTTTGTGATTATACCTAAACTAACTGTAGATTTGATTATAGGTGCAGATTTTTTAAATGAGAGGCGAACGATAATAGATATGGGGAAAGGTAGAGTAACATTCGGGAATATCACACTTCTCTTTGAGCAAAAGCTAAAATTGGAAGAAATACCAGTTATAAACAAACAATTAAGAATGATGTGAGATAAAGAGGATGAAGAATAAGAATGGTATGCACAAAAAGGGGGAATCGCCTCAACTCATGCTAAAAGTCCATAAAGAAATCGACGAAAAATTGCAAGAAGTTCAAAGTATTTCAGAACACAGTAAAAGAGAATTAGAGGGAATTTTACGAGATAAAGCAGAGGTATTTTTACCTAAGACAGGCAGTATTAAACACTTTCAGTACAAGTTTGAAGATTAATTTTATTACTGGTAAATAATCAGCACAATATTTCAAGATTATGTTGCAGATAAGATCGTCAGGAGAAAGAAGAATGAAGAGAGAGGAAGGTGGGAAAAAGAAAGTAGTTTCAATAAAAACAAAAACAAAAATAACACCAATAGTACCATAGATTAAGGTGAAGGGATGAAGCGTAGATAGTCTAACAGCATGAAATACTAAAATGCTATACACCACGACACTACAAAAAAAATAAAAAACGAATTTGAGGATTCTTGTACAAGTTAAGACTCAAAATAACTTAGAATTGTAACATGGAAAGGACGCCGAAATTTGTAAAGCTTTTTAAGAAGGCGTAAAACAATGTAGGTACTAGACATGTGTTAGATGATTATAAGTAAAACATTTTGTAAGAACCATTGTAAAAACTCCAGCAAGGACGAGATGCAACAACCCACAAGTTGCAACGAGAGAAGTATCAAGAAAGGAAAGGATGTAATTAGCAAGACACGATTCCTACAAGGCAGAAGCGTCGAGAGAAGGGAAAGGACAGTGAGACCAACAAAGGGCACTTGTAAATCTACTGCTGAATGGACTGGTGCAGGGACTGACAAGCAAACACCAGACTTTCACCGCTCGTAAACCCCAGGACCCCCCGACTCAGCAGAGTGAGCAAAAAATGGCCCGACTAGAAGACGGCTTGGGCAAGCCACCACTGGCGAAAAAAAATATGTGTAAAAGTCACAATACAGCTATTAAACAGCACGCTCATGCACGAAACTGAAGAAAACTTCCACAAAGTAAAAATGACATGCCCAAACAATTTATCAAACTGTTACTAAGAGGAGAACTTCCAAGCGACTTGTTATCAATAAATATTTCAATATCCTGCCCAAAGAAGAACCAAGAATGAAGTAAGAAGCAGAGAAAAAGCAGGAAGAACAGAAGTTGAAGATTCGCAAGATTGAGACCAAGAAAGAAGATGGGGGAAGAATAGACGACATACCTTCCCAAATCCCTATCCTATTGTAAACTAGTTGTCTGCGAAGTATTACAACGAAAAACGACCGCTTTTAGCGACACATAACGATGACTTTCACACATACAAAGCCAGTAAACCATGAGATTATGCACTCACAGCTCCATTCCATTATGGGACCTCCACAACAGCAACACACACTTGCAAAGCCAACAAGGAACGACGAACGAAGCTGTACATCAAATACTTGCCGACATCCATCTCACTCAAGTCCATCACCTTCATGCAAAAAAATTCGCCAACCTTATGCTTAAACATTCATATAATTGTGTGAATGTGTGAAATCAAACTATGTGATGTAGGAATTGTGCAAAAAGAAACGTGTGAAAAACTAAATAAGATAAGCACACCAGACAGCTAATAAACTACAAAATAACAGTCATTGACTATGGACTTAAGTAACAAATAGACTATCGATAAAAATAAGTCATTAGTTCTGAAATGGACAGTATATCAAGAACAAAAGTAAGGCATAATAAACACTAAAACTATATGCCACTTATTTTCTCCTAATAAAAATAAAAGAATAACTATATTTTACTTATTTTCTCCTTATAAAAACAAAGGATAAAAAATTATCTTGTTGGATGTTTTCCTTTTTTTTAACATTTGTGACATTTGTTAAGATAATATCTCAATACTTGTGTGTGTATATTTCTTTGTCAAAGCAATTCTTGGAAATAATTCTTATTTGTTAGTGTAACAATGTTGAAATGAGTGTCTAGAAACAAAAACATTTTACTTGTACATGATATTTAGAAAATGTGTTAGGAATAGATTTTACTTAATTACTACATTTATAAAAAAAATATTTCTAAGAAACTTTTGATAACAAACTTCTTAAAAAACAAATTTCACACTTAAATAAAGAAAGAAAATAATTAAAAAATAATAATTATAATAGAATAAAAATATTTTCTCTTGTCAATATAAACATATTTTTGAGAATAATGTGGAAGAATATAAAAATATAAATTAGTAATACAAACTAGCATAGAACCAGGATAACATGGCTGAACAGTAGGCAACAAATTTAGATAAAGGAATAATTTTTGACTGACTTAGACAACGATTCAATCATTGCCTAACTTCAAGACAAAAATTAAGTTCGAAGGATGATGATATGTAAGGTGTCAGGCAAATTCAACCCCTTCCATGAAAACCCTGACATGATAAGCATATCCAGTAGTATGTCACAAAGCTCCGAATAAATCATGACATTAAATTAACCGAAGTAATACGAGTAACGAGTGAGCAAATGGAATACCACAGACTAACACAAGAATGCCAAAATGCATGTCATACCTTCCCACCGTGAAACGGACGCAGTTCCGAGGGGAGAAACGAGAACAGAAGCCGAAAGCAGAACCGTGTTAAGCTAGAAGGCCCTACGATAAGGAACGGACGCCCACGTCGCCATATAACCGCCACGACCACCCCCCAGCCCATGTTAAAAGACAGAGCCCTCCAGAAGAACAGTATAGATCTTACGATAACATTAAAAGGGCCACACCAGCCGCAAGTTTCAGCGTGAGACTTTTGCACGTCTGTGTTGAGGTTGCAAACCTAAAAAACAATGCTCCACCACGAAAAGTAACCGCTAGGACCAGCCCCTAGCCCATGTTAAAAGATAGAGCCCTCCAGAAGAACGGTATAGATCTTACGATAACACTACAAGGGTCACACCAGCCGCAAGTTTTAGCGTGAGACTTTTTCGCGTCTGTTACGTTGCAAACGTTAAAAACATTGCCCCACCACGAAAAGTATAACGTTTCTCATTGGATATACAGAATTTTTGTAGGCGGAGCTTAAGGTTAACATTGAGACCCTGATTGGTCAGATGAAAACACAGCCAGATAGTTTTTTTTTTTTAACCAACTTCGGTAAATTGTAGTAAGGAGAAGTTAGAAAGGAGTTGCTTCAGAGACGCCGAGCTGGATGGAGCTGCGCCTGCCGCCACCCCCTGACGAACACCGACAAGGTAATGAACACACGTGGTTCCGCATTTTTGAGCGCATAAGGCTTCACTCAGAACTGCAGAAGTCTCATCTGTTACATCCCCTTTTTACGTAATACTGGTGTCGATCGTCAATTGAAGCTCATGGTATTTACATTTGCTACATAAGTTAAAATCTGAAATGCAATGATTTTTCTGTTATATAATTATTGAAAAGCCACATCAGCCACTGTAACTTACGACAAGTTAGATAAGTAATTAAAGATAATTGAGGGTCACTGTAGACCATTTTGAGAGTTTTCTCCTTTATGAAACTTAACTTAAATCCAGATTATAGATGTGATATAGCATAGGTCATCCTTCGATCCATTGTAGAACTTGGAAACCCACTCAGGGAATATTCGTTCACATTTTTGTTGAATGCAGTTGGTTTTTATCATCCTGTATTAAAATATTTCCTTTTATCAACAGTGCAATTTATAAACAATGTTTTGTGAGTAGAATAAAAATTCCAATGGTAAACTTAACTCCTTTTTCGACGTTATTTTACCAGGTAACTAAAAATAGGAAAGCCTTGAATCCCTTCCACTAAATTTAGTTAGTATTAAGATTCTTTTACAGGGAGTGCAGTGGAGCTGACGCTGAAATCATTAAGTATTTGGTTATATCATCGCTAGTCTCACTGAAATCTTCTGATCTCTACATGTCATGTGTGGTCTGGCGTCTCCTTGCCAGCAACAGGTCCCAGGTTCAAACTAGTCAATTCCCTAAAAAAACACGTTCAGAGCATCGTTGCGCGAAAGTGGTAGGGAGACACGACTTAGAACTACAGACACCACGCAGAATGTTAGAAACTGACAATTGCAGTTGCCATTCCTGAAGCCACCCATCTGATTGGCTATCTTACATTTTAACATATTTAAATAATTAAAGCTTGACCACTTTCACGTTCTAAATAAAGTAACAATAATATCCGTTGTTGAGTTCTTTTACATAAAACTAATACAATTTCCTTCGTAACTTTGAATGTCACGGCCAGTAGCCTTGCACCAATGTGCTTTCTGAGAAATAAATAAAGAACAAAATTAACTGTTACACACTAAACCTTACAACAAATATTCTGTTACCTAATGATTCAATAAGGTGTCATGCTGTCATCGTTCAGTGTGTTTTGTGTGGAGGAAATGATGATCAGATGCTGAACTGAAAATATTGATAATTTAAATTTGCTGTATCTTTTAAACAAATAAAGTTACAGAGTTGCTAGTTACAACGTTTGTCATTTTAATGATGCGCTTCTATATTAAATGTCGATCGTTAAGATCGAACAAAGCGTTCAGATTTTAGCATTCAGGTCTTTGTTACAAAACTTGTTAGTTTCACTTTAACAGTAAATCCTAAACTATTATAGATATGATCAATATTCAAGTTTTATTGGGATCACAACGGAAATTTATGGAGGATGGCAGATTAAAATTACTGTGGCTTTATTCCCTGCATTACTATGGAATTAAATAATTTCCATAAATTTTTCCCTCTATGGTCGATCTTAGGTCCACCATATTTAACACTGCTACGTCTCCTTGGCCACAAAGGGCTTTTCTACTGGGTTTCCCTACGACGTAGGTTTTCGTCTGTCTCACTCGCACACTGCAGCGCTTAGGCCTCATTTACACAATAGACGGTTTCCCCATCTCGTGACGAAGATGTTCGTTTCGCAGTTCCTGAAAGCTGACCCTTTCGGCCGTATGCTTAAATGAGAGCGAAATGCTCATTAACTCACAACCACTAGCAGAGATGGGATGTGTACACAGCAGAGGTAATGGAATAGATCTGACTGAGCAAATGAAATCGCCAGTGAGCTAAAAGAATAATAGTCGCTTAAAGATAATTACCGGAGCCACTGTAAATTGCAGTTAGTTTTTCACCCAGAGTAACGAAGAGCAGAATGCGCCATGTTGTTCACTGATCAGCCAGAACATTGTGAACTCCTACTTAATTGGAGGTATGTCCACCTTTGGCACGGAAAACAGCGACGACGCGTTGTGGCGTGGATGCAGTGAGGCGTTATTACGTCGCTGGAGGAGGTTGACAACACATCTGCACACTCAAGTCACCTAATCCGAGCAAATTCCGGGGAAGAGAAGGATGAGCTCTGACGCTTTGTTCTATCACATCACAGGTGTGTTCGATCGGGTATATCTAGTTTGTAGCACAACATTCCAATAGCTTCTATTCTCTGCCTATCTATACTATTTACTGTCTATGTTTGACTTCTGTCACACCCCTGTTACTTTCAGAAAGGACTTCCTAAGACTTGATACTACATTAGACATTAGAATACTTCTCATTCTCACAATGCTTTGCTTACTGCTGTCAGTTTGAATTTTATTCCCTCTCTTGAAACACTATTATATTTCCTCCAAATAGAAAAATTCATTTGCAACGTTGAGTGTTTCATTTCCTAGCTTAATTCAATCCTCATAGCCGAATTTAATTCCATTACGATTGTTTTACTTCTGTTGATCATCTTAGAACTCCTTTCAAGACTTTATCAATTTCCTTCTAAAAATCTTCCAAGTACTCGGCCGTCGCTGACAGAATTCCAGTGTCATCGGAAAACTGTGAAGTTTTTAATTCTTCTCTCTGAACTATAATTGTTTGCCCAAACTTCTCTTTGATTTCTTTCAGTACTTGCTTAGTGTAAATATTGAATAACGTGGGGAGTATTCTAAAAACTTTCACACTTCCATCCCGACTTCGTCTCCCAGTCATATCCCTCGGTTTACATTGTAGTTTTGTTTCTGTTTAGGTTACACATAAGTTTTCACTCCCTGCATTTTATTCCTGATACCTTCAGAAATACAAAGAATATATTACAGTCAATATTATCAAAAGGCTTATCTATATCACGGAAAGTTATAAACGAATGTTTGCATTTCTTCAGTATATTTCTTGAAAACGTTCGTATTGTCAGTACTGCCTCGCGCGCTCCTGTGTTTATTCTGAACCCAATAGATCGTTTCCAAGAGCGGTTTCTCGAGGTCTTTCCAATGTTCTTAAAGGAACGGATTATTAAACTGTTAAATCGGTAGATTTAACGCCGCTTTACATTTGGGAATACTAAGGTCTTCTTGAATGTTGGATGGTGTTTCGGATTCTCATCTATTTCGCATACCAGGAGGAACATTTACACAATTGTTGATTTCCGCAAGTATTTCAGTAGTCTTCGATTAACAGAGTAAACAGCCAATCAGCTGCCTGAAATTCATTTAAATCTGGCCTGGCTTTCGGTACTTCTAAGAGTACCTTCTAGTACCTTCTACAGAAGTGCATGATGTTACCTCAGAAATGATAACTATAATATTATATAATTTAAATCGTCCATTGGAAACAAACTATTACTTACTTGGTTGCATTTATGAAGACATATGACATATCATGAGCCTAAGAGGTCAGGTCGCACCCCTGTCCAGTAAACCAGTAAGGGAAAAATACATATAGCTGTTGAACAAAAGCCGGCCGGGGTGGCCGAGCGGTTCTAGGCGCTTCAGTCTGGCACCGCGCGACCCCTACGGTTGCAGGTTCGAATCCTGCCTCGGGCATGGATGTGTGTGATGTCCTTAGGTTAGTTAGGTTTAAGTAGTTCTAAGTTCTAGGGGACTGATGACCTCAGCTGTTACGTCCCATAGTGCTCAGAGCCATTTTAACCATTTTTTTGTTGAACAAAGACACACATGGCTACTAGCTGTAGCAGTACATCAACTATCATGGGTCGCTCCACATGTTGTGAGCTGAAGCTTTAATAAAAAGCTAATTACCTTTCTCGGCACCAACATACCGTCGTAACACAAAAGTAATCCATGTTGCATCACTATTAAACAGCGTGACGGTAACGACGAAATAACAGGCCAGTTAAAATGAAAATTAAAACAAGTACAAAATAGTTGTTGATGACCCACCTGCCACATTCACCATCACATGTAGGCCTAAGAATCTGCAGTACATATAATAAAAAATGACATACTTCTGTAGCGAAAAATTATAAAGGAAATTAAAGCCCTGGATGCGACGTTGCAGAAAATAAATAATAGTGTCTTCTCTTGATAGACTAGCCTATCAAATATTAATGCCGCCTTGTGAAAGTAATGGAAAAATATTAGGAACTGCGTCTGAGGAAAATAGCTCTTCCGATGGGGGAAGTGATGTTGATAAACTTCCTACCACGGCGACATATTTACACAGTCACAAGTAGCGGTATGAACCCGTTAAAGCCCCTCTACTTCTCAACTGTAACTCTTCATTTAAAACAGAGCCGTCTTTCCTCATCGTTTATCTAAAAAAAATCTCGAATTCTTCTAACATTCTTCAACATTCTTTGTTGCAACAGGGTTCCATGGACTCCAGGAAATTATTGGAACAATCTTCTTAACAACATGTCTACTTCGACACTCAATAAATCAGCTCTCACCAATACATCACTTTGGATTCGAAGTATCAGCCTTTCTTTTCTTTAAGCAAGACCTCAATTTCTTCCGCTCTAGTTGGATTATGACCCGACACTAACAAGTGTTCTACGAATTATGTACGGTAATACGTTTTTACCTAAAAGACCTCCTTTACATCTGGCATAAAATACAGTTCCATTTTGTTTGATGTAAAATATAGGACATCCATCGCATGTCATCTTGTAAACACCTGAGGTGGACAAGGGGCCATTTGCAGTTTTAATGTCATAAATTATGTTTTTTTTTCAGTCCATCGTCAGCGGGAAAAACATTGCAACCACATTTTTTACCAAAAATCCTATAATCCTAAGAGATACATTGCCTAGAAAAGGTGTTAAAATGTAGCTTTCATTTTCACTATTCCCGATTTTACGGTTGCCTAAAGTAGTTCTTCAGTTTCTTGTTTTCTCCTCAAATATTTTGTTTACTATAAATGGTTCGTATCCATTATTAGATTTTATTAAATTAGATTTAATTAAATTTGTCTCTTTCTCTGCTTCCTTTGGATGTTGAGGCTTTACTACTGCACGATTTATATGTGAATGAAAAATAAGCCATCGTATGGGATTCAAGATGCCTTAAGTCAAGTTGTATAATATGATCCGTATTAATTACTTTGCGAAAGACATTGAAATTTATTCTGTCAACTGTATCTGATTTGTGATGCAACCAAGTAAGTAATGGTTTCAGATTCCAGTTGGAAGTTTTAATTATATTACATCATTATTATCGGTAACCAGAAACTACTGTAAAATCTGTCATAACTGTTTAGGTAACATCGTGTACTTCTGAAGATATTCATAGTAACGTCGAAACCTAGGTGAAACGTAAATTAATTTCCAGCGAATGATATACTGTTTACTTTTTTTAATCGAAGTCATGTTCAAGACTGAATTTCAATAATTCTGTAGGTACATTGTCTATTCCAAGTGCCTTGATTCGACTTAATTCTTTCAGCGTTCCGTCAAATTCTTGTAGTAGCATCAAATATCCCATCTCTTTTTCATCTACATGCTTTTCCATTTTCACAATATTGTCATTAACTTTGTTTTCTTTGAACAGACCTTTTATATTTTCTTTCCATTTTGTAGCCTTCCCTGCTTTGTTTAGCTGTGACTTTCCACCAGAACTATTGATCTTGACATAGCCGCTTTTTTTTCTCCAAAACTGTCTTTAGTTTTCCGATGTACGAATGTATTTCTCTAAATTCCTCCTCCAGGCTTCCCTTCCTAACCATTTTGCACTTTCTGTCAGTCTCATTCTTTAGACATATGTATTCCCTTTTTTATGTTCCATTTGCAGTATTTTTATATTTTCTACTTTCTTTAATTAAGTTCAGTACCCCTCTAAATTCAAATGGCTCTGAGCACTATGGGACTTAACAGCTGAGGTCATCTGTCCCCTAGAACTTAGAACCACTTAAACCTAACTAACCTAAGGACATCACACACATCCATGCCCGAGGCAGGATTCGAACCTGCGAACGTAGCGGTCCAGACTGTAGCGCCCAGAACCCCTCGGCCACCCCGAGTATCCCCTCTGTTAATCAAGAATTTCTGCTAAGCCTTGACTTTTTATCAATTTGAGCCCCTGCTCCTTTCACTATTTCATCTTACAAAGTTACCCATTCGTCTTGTATATCTTTCTTTCCCCTTTTTCAGTCATTCGTTGCCTCAAGCCCCTTGTGACACTTCCAAAAACCACTGATTCTTTCAATTTACCTAGATACCATCTGTTTCATTTACTACCTTTCTGGAGTTTCTTTTGTTTTATCCTGCGGTTCATAACCAACAAATTTTGGCAGAATCTATATTTCCCCCTGGAAATGACCTTCAGTTTAAGATCTAGTTCCGAAATCTCTGCCTTACCATTGTCTAATCTAGTTATATCCTTGTCTTTTCCGTTATTGTAAATCAGCTATTAGCAGTGACTAAATTATAGCGTACTTTGCGTAAGAATCTACTATTTGACTTCCCATTCCATTCGTTTCCTTTAGTCTTGTTCTTTTACTACTTTTCTATTTCTTTTTTCTCCATCAAATTACAATCTCCCTGAGGAATAAATTATTTTTCTTTAGTCTCATCGACATATGTGGACCGAATAGGCGTATATGCGTGTACTATTGTAGTGGGTCTTGGCTTTGTTTCTAGCTTGGCACTGATAATGTATTGATAATATGGTTCATTGTATTTCACACGTATTACTATTTTATTATTGATTTTTAGACCTGCTTGTGTGTAATCCTAATCTGTTTTGCGTTAGTATTCATGTATTCACATGATCATAAATATTGTTCTAGAGATATTGTCAAGGTAATCATTACTTAGGAGTGAAATAATTTCGAAATGGATATTTCTTGGCAAGCGTGTGTTTCTTTTAGTGTGGTAAAAGAGACCATTACAGAACAGAAAGAATTTGATAGGCAGCCCACTGAATCAGAGCTGATCAGTGAAATGGAAAAGAATATCAAGGGTAAATTTTGCTGATCATCAGGAATGAACAGTGACAGAGTAAGACTCCTACTAAAAGGAACTTTACTGTTACGTTTATCAATGTAATGTTGGGTGGTGACTCAAGACTCCATTTGTGGGAGGTAAACGGTCAACAAGGGCCACATTCATTGCTGATACACACGAAGCGCTATTTAGCTCCAGTCATTCAAACACACCGCAGCTAGCTTATATGCATGCTGCCGCCTCACGTATGTACAAGCTCCTCAGCTTCAATTTATTGGGCACACACCGCCTTGTAATGCAAATGCACTAACACACAAACATAAGAGTCAGTTTGTCAATGTTCAGTTTGTCCGAAAGCAATAACTAACATCCAGAAAGTTGTCCCTGGTGTAGTTCTTAACGCAATGGACATTATGAGCATCCTATATACTCACATACGATAGTTGCTACTTTTTGGCTATTTTACGAAATTAATTGTTTCTTGTGGTGCTTGTATGGATAGTCACGCAGCAACAGCGGGGTCAGATGTGTCCAGTAGTGAAAGACACAGTATTTGCCTAACCGACAATGTATCGTGTTTCATGAACTGCGTTGCGAGGAGTTACTGCTGTATGTCGACATGTATAGCAGCGACCATTTACCAGTTGTCAACCGCGATCGTGAAGGTAAGGAACGCCCTACCACAAAAAATCATCACAAACCTTGTGACCTGCATGGGAGCAAGTTTCAGAGCATGCATTAACGTCCAAGGTGATAACGCACCTTATTAAATACCACGTCCCACCTTTCGTAATGCTGGCAGTTGTGCGCATGCTGGGCATAAGATTTATGTCAGTGGCACCTGGTAGTCGACCGGTAAGATTCAAGGTATGTGTGTGCGTAGGTATTTTGTAGAAACAAAAGCAATTGTATAAAATCGTAACTACATATTACAAGCGAAAGATTACATCTCTCAATTGATATTGGTTCTAAATGCAACATTAAAGTGCATTTTTTATAGTTGACGAAAGTTATTCTTATAAATTATTTTCTAAAGGTCAATAGTTTAATATACATAAACAGCTACTTATGATGGAACTAAAAAGTTGGTTGTTACAAGCTCTTGTGCTTCAGCTTCCAGCCATAGAACAGTAACAGCTACTTTTTCTATGGGGCGTAAGAAGCACTGTTAAAAACGATGTAAGTAACACTGCAATCATGGCATGTGTAACTTCCTGGCAGATTAAAACTGTGTCCCGGACCGCGACTCGAACTCGGGACCTTTGCCTTTCACGGGCAAGTGCTCTATCATCTGAGCTACCCAAGCACGACTCACTCCCCGTCCTCACAGCTTTACTTCTTCCAGTACCTCGTCTCCTACCTTCCAAACTTAACAGAAGCTCTCCTGCGAAACATTCACAAGTAGCACTCCTGAAAGAAAAGATATTGCGGAGACATTGCTTAGCCACAGCCTGGGAAATGTTTCCAGAATGAGATTTTCACTCTGCAGCGGAGTGTGCGCTGATATGAAACTTCCTGACAGGTTAAAACTGTGTGCCGGTCCGCGACTCGAACTCGGGACCTTTGCCTTTCACGGGCAAGTGCTCTACCTGCCAGGAAGTTTCATGTGAGCGCACACTCCGCTGCAGAGTGAAAATCTCATTATGGCTTGTGTAGTTTGTACAATCCTTATGAATACGTTCTATTTGTAGAAACAGTAGCCAGAATGGTGGTCGCGCATGTCTAATGGGATACAGCTTCTGTGTGTGGTAATAACATCGATCAGATTTTGGTGTGATGAGCACTGACAACTCTTAAAACATTACTGTGAATCGATTTTGTAGAGTAATCTGCAAGTTTGTAAAATATTTCACTCACCACGCAGCGACGTAGTACGGTGCCACTCTGAACAGCAATTGTTGCTTACCTGAAACAACGGGAAATGAAAATTAGGTTAGTCTTTACTGATTAATATCTTAGCGAGGTATCTTTCTACAGCCATCAGATATCTACAGAACTGCATTTCTGTCCACCAGCTATACCAATAAACATTTATATGAAATACATTCGCAGTTAAAGAAGCCAACAATCATCGGCTGTATTAGGGAATGACGACAATGAAAATTTGTGCCGGACTGGGACTCGAACCCAGATTTCCCACTTTTGCAACGTTCTTGTTAACAACACAGGCACTGCATTATCGTACTTATCAGCCCATACCAGGCAGTGACTTTAATTAAAATGTGCTCCCCTGTCTGAGAATTTCATACTGTGTGTACGAGTACGGTTTTCGACGCAGGAACGAGGACATACGGAAGTTTAAGTCTGACCGTGAATGGTTCACGAAAAGCCATAGAGGTTAAGGCGACAGCTTGCGTCAAGCACCAAGTCCGGGATCGTGTTCGGGTCCGGCATAATCGTCATTATACAGCAGATGCTTGTTCGTACTCCCAACTGTAATTCAATTTCATGTACTTCATAACACCTGTCGCCACCGCACTTCCTGATCCTTCGGACATGTATACACGTCTGAAGGAGAATTCATCGTTCTCAACAACACAGGCATTTGCGATATCCTAAATACAATTTTATTCCCCACCCAGCTGGGTCCCTCAGCCCATCATCACAGGGAGAGAAGGGAAAAATGTCAGCAATTCATCTTTCTCTTCGATATTTCAGAAGTCCTCAACGTTACAGTGGAAATGGAAATGCCGTGTGGCTAGGGCCTCCCGTCGGGTAGACCGTTCGCCTGGTGCAGGTCTTTCGATTTGACGCCACTTCGGCGACCTGCGCGACGATGGGGATGAAATGATGATGATAAGGAGAACACAACACTCAGTGCCTGAGCGGAGACAATCTTCGACCCAGCCGGGAATCGAACTCGGGCCGTTAGGTATGACATTCCGTCGCGCTGGCCTGTCAGCTACCAGGGGCCGACAAAACCTTACAGTAAGTGTACATGACTATCTGTCACATATCATGACCTTAAACAACATCATATTGCAATAATACACAACCAGATGTAAAGGAACTAACACTAACTGACTGAAGTTATTGTCTGGGTTGGTTTGAACACCGCTGTGTTGAACTAGGCATGGTCCTGGCGGAGTGATATGCCGTTGCCTTCCTGTGACCTCTGTACTGAATCACCCTACCGGTTATAGGGGAACCGCTGTGCAGCATCAACAAATGTCGCCAGAGGCGGAAGTAGCGGTAAGTGAAAGATAAAAATCGTAGGACTGACCAGGGATCGAAACTCGATACCTTTAGATACTCAGTCTGGTGGTTTACCACATTTTAACTTTTCTACGAGGTGTGTTTTTTAAGTAAGTATCGTTTTGAAATTTAAAAAAAAGATATGCTAAGATATCTCAATAATTTTATTTTTACATGAAAGCCTATACCTTAATCTACGCACTGACGCCATGGAAATGGAAATGAGCGTTTGGCGTCATTGGCCGGGAGGCCCCTCGCGGGGCAGGTCCGGCCGCCACATCGCAGGTCTTATTACATTCGGCGCCACATTGGGCGACCTGCACGCCGGATGGGGATGAAATGATGATGAACACAACACAACACCCAGTCCCTGAGCGGAGAAAATCTCCGACCCAGCCGGGAATCGAACCCGGGCCCAGAGGACGGCAATCCGTCACGCTGACCACTCAGCTACTGGGGCGGACACTGACGCCATTACAGTCTGATTCTTCCTTGTTTACGTTGTGTACTGAGTGTTTAAGATGCCTCCGATAATCGTGAGTCCCGCCGACTGTGAAGTACGGGCTGTTATAAGATTTCTTAGTGTTAAAGGCCTAAAAGCGATCGATATACATCGTGAGATCTGTGCATTTTACGGAGAAAACATTATGATTGATCGAATTGTAAGAAAGTGGGTGAGAGCATTTAAAGATGGCCGCACAAATGAGCAAGATGAACAACGGAGTGGGCGTCCTTCGGTCGTTAATGAAAGTTTGGTGCAGGAAGTGGACAATAAAGTGAGAGAAAACAGACGATTTACGATTTCCTCCATGCGGGATGACTTTCCTAATGTTTCTCGTAGTGTTTTGTATGGCATTGTGACCGAGCACTTGAATTACCGAAAATTGTGAGCACGTTGGGTACCGAAAATGTTGACGGATGCGCACAAAACCAAACGTTTAGACAGTGCATTGACTTTCCTTGAGCTGTACCACAACGACGGTGATGATTTCTTAAGCCAAACTGTTACGGGCGGTGAAACATGGGTGGCCCACGTGACACCAGAATCAACGCAACAGTCCATGGAAGTTGAGCAAGGGCATCGTTTTGCTGCAAGAGAATGCCCGTCCGCATGTGGCGAATCAGACCAAAGATCTCATCACATCTTTTCGATGGGAAACTCTAGATCATCCTCCGTACAGCCCCGATCTTGCGCCCCGTGACTACCAGCTGTTCCTGCACTTGAAGAAACGCCTGGGCGGCCAGACGATGACGAAGTCAAAACAGCGGTGATGCAGTGGTTAACAAGTCAGGCGGCAGACTTCTATGAGGACGGTATTCAAAAACTGGTACAACGTTATGAAAAGTGCCTCAATATTGACGGAAGTTATGTAGAAAAGTAGATTAAGGTACAGGCTTTCATGTAAAAATAAAATTGAGGTATCTTAAGCACGTTTTTTTAAATTTCAAAACGGTACTTACTTAAAAAAACACGGCTCCTATTAGGATTAACTATCTATTATCAGTGTCTTCTTAGAAGGACTATTCATTGGATCGCAGTGAACGACGTCTGGTATTATGTGCAGAAATGAACATAGCCCCTCTTCTTGAGTAAGAAGTGGCTGGACTATGCTCATTTCTGCATTACGTTCGGCGTAAAAGAAAATGAACGGAACATTAATGAACTGATTGCAGTTTCATTTTGCGAACAAATGTCACAATAAATTCTTTATAATGTTTTAAATTCTATGATGCAGCTGCCTCATTACTTCCACAAATGTTATCAACAATTCTTTTAGCTTGGCAACATATTGCAGAACAATTAAACGATCTTCTTCCTTGCCATTTTAATGCTGCAAGCATAGGGAATGAGGAAACTCACAAGGCAGAGCCAGATACGTTTGTGCATTAATGTGTACCTTGTCAGAATCGCCGGCCGAAGTGGCCGTGCGGTTAAAGGCGCTGCAGTCTGGAACCGCAAGACCGCTACGGTCGCAGGTTCGAATCCTGCCTCGGGCATGGATCTTTGTGATGTCCTTAGGTTAGTTAGGTTTAACTAGTTCTAAGTTCTAGGGGACTAATGACCTCAGCAGTTGAGTCCCATAGTGCTCAGAGCCATTTGTCAGAATCTACTTGTCCCTCTTCCTCAGCAACTACAGATTCAAGTAAGGGGTGCTAACGTTCTGGAATGGTTACATCACATTGCAAGGAAATTGACAATAGTATGAACGTTACTATTCTTCACTCTTTCATTGAAATCATTTACATCTTGGATTTTAGAAGAGTGAAAGTTCTTGAATTGGACAAATACGTTTCTGGCCAGTGCTGGTTTTGCACCAAAGACAGTAAAAGTCTCGTTCGATGTGTGTTTCAGTAACGGAGATATATTAATCAAAACAAGCTACATGGTGTAAACAGTTCTCTTCACCTCTACCTTTTCTCCACTCCACATTCACCGCTGAACTACCAAGCCATACTAATATACACAATGTTCCAACGAACACCAACGTTATTGTAAGATTAAAAACAGTGTCAAACAGCCAAGATTCCGTAATAAACTCGAAATTTTCTAATTGCACTCCGTTCCCTCTGCAAAAGAGTCGTTACTACACCCGCGTTCCTCTCGAACGAACTGGAGTTCCCGTTCCGAGTTTAAAACTATTAATAAGGAGTCGCATGCTTCTCTCTGGTTCGACGAGCCCATATTCAGCTGGGCCAAGAGAAGTACGCCGCTGGAGGGCCGAGAACAATTAAGTACGGGAACAATCGTGGAGAACACTGCGACGTGGGACTATTAACTCCAGCCCACTGCATCGCTAACCGACCAGGCGTGATACGACCCACTCTACTCCGGAAACGATGTTAGAGCTAATTAACATCGCTTGCTGCAGAATCGCGGTTTGCGGATCCATACGGAAAGTGTTGGATAAATTAGGCTGTGAACACGCTGAAACAATTTATCGGTAAAGGCGGTTTCCCACCTCTGAGTGGCGCTTAAGTTGAGTGTTCAGAAATCGTGTTAATTCAACTGCCGAGTAGTCGCTCAGGGGAAAAGCTGCACAAGAATAATTCAGTCAGTAGTATGCACCGACTACAACACGCATTTAGTTTCTGAGGTGGCAGTACTTGGTGAGAAACTGTGTAAGACGTGTATATTTCTATTGTCAAACCACAATTTATGAAAGATGTTTATATTTTATTAATAGGATTAAGTAGGAATAATTAATATTTGTCATGTTGGGAATAATTGTGGTAGCAGGGAATATCTGCACCAAAGTATTGTTGATATAACTTTAAAAAGGGCGCGAGAAACCGCGTACGGATACATTTTAAGAAAAGAGCGGGAAACACCGCGCATTCATACATTTTGTAATGGTAGCAGGGATTGTCTGCACCAGAAAGCATTGTTGGCAGGAGAGACCGCAGTTTAGCGTTCGTAGGAGTCAGTAGTAAGCGAGATGTGAAGCGAGTTGGTAGCAGGTCTGAAGCGAGATGTTGAGAGGAGCGGTGTGCCTGCCAGCCACTAGCTGTGATTTACAAGAGATTGTAAACGGATGTACAGAGACACCAACTAACTACGACGGCTATCCACAAAGTACATTACGTTTTGGAATTAAAAATAAATAAACTATTGGAATTTTTTTTATTATATACAGATGAAAGCCACACTTAAATACTACTTTTCTACATAGTTGCCATTTAAATTAAGGCACTTATCGTAGCGATGGACGAGGTTGGATTCCTTCGTCGTAAAATTCGGCCACCTGCGCCTTCAACCACGTGGTTACCTCTTCTTGAAGCTGTGCGTCGTCATCAAAACGCTGCATAGCCAACCACTTCTCCATTGCTGGGAATAAGTGGAAGTCGCTCGGTGCCAGGTCGGGACTGTACGGCGGATGAGGAAACAACTCCCACTTAAAAGATTCGAGAACTTCACGAGTGGCATTTGCCGTGTGGGCCCGGGCGTTGTCGTGAATCAGCAAGATCTTTGAGCCCAACTTTCCCCTGCGCTTGTTTTGTATTGCTCTTCTGAGGTTGTGCAGAGTTTGGCAATACCTTTGAGAGTTTATTGTAGTGCCTCTTTCCAGGAAATCCACAAAAATCGCACCTTTTCTGTCCGAAAAGAGGTAATCACGTGGTTGAAGGCGCAGGCGGCCGAATTTTACGACGAAGGAATTTCGAAGCTCGTCCATCGCTACGATAAGTGCCTTAATTTAAATGGCAACTATGTACAAAAGTAGTATTTATGTGTGGCTTTCATCTGTATATAATAAAAAAAAATTCCAATACTTTATTTATTTTTAATTCCAAAACGTAATGTAGTTTGTAGATAGCCCTCGTATAAGAGGAACTAATATTATTGAATTATTTTCTTTGCGAAACTCAAGACTACTGAAGGTATGTTTGCGCAATGCTAGTTGTAAGATTATCGTAAAAAGTAAATCCCATTTGAACGTTTGTAAAATCATTTCATTACCGACAGTAAATATTTGAAGCGTTTTCAGAATATAATTAATTTTTGCCAGCAATGTTGCATTACTGATTATAATCCATCCCAAAAACCATAAAACCATAAAACATAAAACTCTGCAAAAATTTTATTGTTGTCAAGAAAAAGTGTAACTATGAATTACGTAACTTCAGTCAAATTAATTAAAGAATAACTTCAGCTTTGATATTAAAGAATAACGTCAGCTTTGGTAATAAATAAAGCCACTTATTATGACAGCCCACCAGCAGTTAATAGAGTATAGTAAACCAGAGTAAGTATATTCATGTCGCAGTTCGATGTAGCAGTCAGATGGCGATCCAGTAACAGTAAAAAAGGTAAGGAAAAGTTTTGGGTTATTGCAGGTAACGACTGAGGGCCACGACGACGACAAATTCTATGTTTCGTCGAAATAATCAGAAAATCACTTTTAATAAGCAGCAATTAAATTTGTATGCGAAGACTGAGAAAGAGAATAAATTTCAAAGGGAAGATTTCAGTTGTTATTAGTAAGCAAGAGAAAGAAATCCTAATGAAAGGTTCTAAGGTTATTGTAAAAGGGAAGGTTATCATTAACGAAAGAGGTATAGAGGAGACGGGAAGGTTTCAAATGTCATTCTCTAGTCACTGTAGTGTGTAGTGATGAGGACCGGTCATCTTCTGTTGCTCCTCCTTTCTTTCTTGGTTTTCAGATCGGAAAGCGTTTTTGAGGAAGTAACCTACACATCTCGTAATGTAAGTACTTTTCATAACGCACAGGCTTTCACGGCCGGCGTCTTTATTAATTATAACTTCGAACAGTGGAAATTCTTCCTCCTGACGTTTCGTTGCCAACTGCGGGCTACATATTTCAAGGTGAGTCAACGACTGGCTACTGGGCCGTGGAGTTCCAGTTCATACTCGTATAGAGCGCATAGACGTGCTGTCGATAGTTAAGGTATCCGTTGACGAACGTCATTACTCTCTATCACAGATAATCGATTGTCACATCGATGGTACAAAGTCGACCGCCATAACTTACGTTACTTTAAGCCTACCTCATTTCTGATAAACTATTGTAGTGTTTATAAATCCCTACGACTTCTCTGTAGATACGTGAATAATAATTTGCTGTCTTAGCTAGCACGCTTGTCTCACTAAATTTTCTTTCATGATCACCGTCTTCAAAAACATGCTCCGCTGCAGCCGATTTGTGGGTGTGTCCTAGACGACATTTACATTTGTTTTTATCTGAAAAGGGAAGTAAATCATTTGCGAACAGCTTTTAAGAAAAATGGATGCGCTGATAATGAGATAGAACGTGCACTCCATCCCAGAAGAAAAGTGTCCAAAAACGTGCAACAAAACAACCGTCGACTAAGAAAGGTTTTCTCACTTTTATCTGCAACATTACTGACTGTACTGGGAAAGCTCTGGCCAAGTTTAGAAATTAAACAACCATTAGACCCACCAAGAAGACTATTGAATGCTTCAGACTGGCGGAAGATGCACGACACCCTTTTGCAACCCATTGGGTATATAAAATTCTGAGAAGTTGTCTGTAATAATACCACTCGATATCAACACGCAGACGGTAATTGTTGTTCGAAGTGTCGGAAGAGAAAGGCGAAGTGAAATCTTATAGGAGGTTCTGTTAAAGAAGCGGTATAACTGGTTCTAGTTTTGATGCAGGTAGTTCTCTCGAAACTACACCGATTTTGCTCATAAAACTAATATAAATTGGATGTATCTATTCTCGTGGAATCATGACTGTTTTTATTATTACTATCACGATTGTGCGTTTACAAAATAGCTGTTACCGCTGTGATGATCAAATTGCTTACAAAACTTCAATGCAAGAATCTGCTATATTATATGAACTTTACAGACGAGTCGATAGAGGTGGATTACGCATCAAAAATGTCAAATGTAAGCACACAGGCGGTAATTTGTTTCGACGTACCGTAAAAAAAGACGCGGCGGAAAATCTTACAGGAGGTTCTACTACAAGATAGGTTCTCACGATTTGTTTCATAAACACAACTGTGATACAGCATTGCATTAGTAAAACGGGACTTGACATAATGTACAATACAGCAACGTCCTCTTAAATTATAGCTTCTTGTTATCGAATGTAAAATGATGGTCTCTTTCCGACATGTGGGCTAATGTAGTGAAAGATTGTATTCTCTAATGTTATTTAACATGTCTGAAACGTTTGTAATACACACGAGCATGACAGTTTATTTACAGATACTGATTTGAATGCAAGAGATGGTCTCGGGTGTTTTAATTTCTCCGTCAAGCTGAAAGAAATTGGTTAAGATAGATATTTTGCCTCGATGTTTAAATTTTCACTTTTTCTTTACTTTGATGATATTTCCAAAATAACGAGGACATTCTGCGGTGATTGGTAGTTTTCGCAGCAAAATAGTGGAAGTTTTTTTCCAATTTTACGCAGGGTAGACATGTATAGGCGTCTGCAGTCTGTTTATTTGTAATGGGTGATGGTGCACTTCGTTGGATGTCGCAAAATACTGAGATGTGAATTTCATCTTGCAGAAGAATGTAAAAACTATACCGACTTTTCTCATTAACTAAAAGAAAATGGACAGTGTCTATTTTCATAGGAAGAAGACATTTATTATACTTTTCGTTTTTAAAAGATGCTTGGTTATAAGAGATACGTCGACGTTAAGCAAAAGTGTTCTCCATAGCAGAACAGGGGTCGCATGCGGTGGGCAGTGTGAGGAATGGTGCAGTGTTTGTGAGATCGCTGACGCATCTGCGCCCAACCAGGGAGGTGGCATGTAGAGCGAGGCGGTGCCGCTGAATTTCCCTTTTGTGTTAGTGTAGGATCGTCGTCGAACTCGTAGCACAGCCTGCAGGCTGCTCTGGCCGCAGCTGAGGAAGACGGTGCTCCCAGATACGGCAGAGGATGTGGCTGGGCAGGTGGTGAGCTGCTTTTTTCCAAGCAGTGGAAATCTGAAGAAAGGATAGCGAAGTTCTCTGGAATTTCGTTGCTGTTCCGTGGGGGCCTCAGCCCTTCTGTGAAATACGTTTAACAGATTGCAAGAAGCGTCCTCTTATTGTCCTTTGCCTATTTCTGACTGAGTTCCAAAGACTGTAGATGGTATATCAATACCAATAGCAATACCAGTGGCAAGACAGAACAAGTCTCTATCCAAGCGTACAGCGAGGAGATGAAGGAAGGGAGGGAAGGGGAGGGGGGAGGGTGGAGGGTGGAGGCTGAAGACTGCCTGCAAGTTCGTTAGTTCATCAGTGCCCATCAAGGAGAACGCACATTGAACTGCTGCCCCCTCTGCAGTCTTTTGTGATGACAATTTCCGCCAGTACATGTGTTGCATTACGACACACTCATTACGAATGCTGTTTTTCTTCGCGAGAATTTCGGTGTGTAACTAGAGCAGTGATGGATTTTCCATCAGTTGCGATAGCGTGTATTGGCTTTGATTGCCTGGGCTGCAAGGTGATTGTGTTGCAAGCATCTGTAATGAACTCTGACGTTAAACAGCAATAGATACAGTCCTCAGCGTTATGCTTACGGGTAATACACTTATTGAACTCCTTTCTGTCCAACGCCAGGTCTCATCCGTTGTACATATTTCCCACAAAAAAATGAAGATATTACCTTACATTCAGCATTTTTCCTGCCTCCTTGTAGGTGAAGAGTAGAGTCTGAGTGTGCCTGCCATAGTTTCGGATGGTATTGCGAAATTTTTTCCCAGCAGATTAATACCAGTATAGTATCATCAATTTTTGTGCTGTTTTGTGATTTTAGGCAGTACTTGTGTATCTCTATGCATACAGCTGTGTAATCTTTATGATTAATTACGTAATTAGGACTGATCTTTAATTCAGATTCTCAACCAAAATAAATTAAGTACGCTAAACTAACCTTCCTCTTCCGAGCCTGGGCAGTTTCCATGTGTTTGGGGGGGGGGGGGGGGGGGGGAGCACCACCGTTTTTAATTTTACGCCAATTCTCATGTGGGGGATGGGGTGGTACAACAGCACAGCACTTGGACAAAGGAATTCACGCCAAAATGCGAAATTCCCTCCATAATTCGAAATTCCCGCCATAATACGAAATTCCCGCCGTAATTCGAAATTCCCGCCATAATTCGAAATTCTAGCCAATAGAGAAGGTGTGGGACAAGGAGGGGTGGGGATGATGAAGGATGTGGCGATCCACGTTCAGGTTGAGGAAAACACATGACGTCATCCTGAGGTGGACGTGGTTAGGGTGGTAATTAATTTATCAATTTAATTAATTTGCAAGTTAGTTTCATATCAGAAGTGTTCTAGCACTGCACTTACCCTAATACATAACTACATAAATCAGTAATGTCTAGACCGTGCAAAACAACAGAAAAACATCGTTTTGCAAAACGGAAGGTTCGAATCCTGCTCGGGCATGGATGTGTGTGATGGCCTTAGGTTAGTTAGGTTTAAGTAGTTCTAAGTTCTAGGGGACTGATGGCGTCAGAAGTTAAGTTCCATAGTGCTCAGAGCCATTTGAACAATTTTTTAGCTAGACTCTGCCGAATTCGTCGTCCCGCACTGCTGCACTGCCACGGGATTTCGACTGTCACCAGTGCTCCCTGCAGGAGACGGAAACATGTCGTTTGGGTATCTGTGCTACTGTGGCCAATGTCGTACACATCACTCTCAACTTACTCATGTAATTATCAAGTGTGACTGGTCGCAGCATGTAGTAGACAATGACGCTCCAGAAATTCCAGTGTTAGTGTCTCGTGCTCTGTTTACAATATTGGACACTTTACTTTTCTTGGAAAAGACGATCCGCCGATTTAAGGTGTCTTAATCTTTAATGGCCAGTAACAGTAAAAGGATTTTTGTATTGCTATAAGTTAGAACAGATTGTCGACGAGGTATTAGTCTTGTGTGTGCAAGACAGCCACCGCATTTGTGACCTCGAACACTAAAAATTCGTTGTGCTACTATGGATCCGAAATTTCTCGCGTTGTGGAAACAGCAGATGAAACTGTAGCAGAGATTCCAGTTCAGTACCAACTACAACTACAGGGAGAACAACATGAGCATCAACAGAAGGAGCTGCAGTTACAACGGCCACAGGCAACTGCAGCTTATGGAGCAACTACTACCTCGCTCCCCAGATAGCCCTCCTTCCCCCCCCCCCCCCTTCCAAAACTCTCTCCCAGGCAACTATTAACTATTGCCTCAGTCCCTCCGACCGCGAGGGATGGAGTCCATTTGCGGCACAGCTGTGCCACTGTCACGCGGCGGAACACACAACTGTCACTGGGGGGGTTCTTCCTCGCATTATGCTGGCTGATAGCGCTTCAGATGATGCGGAAGACAGCCCGCAGCAGCCTTGTTATTTCATCCTCGACGAGCTTACGGATTAAAATAGCCCAGTATTATGACTGTATCGTGTGTTAGTGCATGTGACGTCAGAATGAGTACATTTCCTTCTGTGTGCTAAAGAACCACGTCATAGATAATTACAGTCAGCCACCCAACTACAACTTCACTTGCACAGTAGAGGGTTGCACTAAATTGCAAACGGACAGCCTGACATGAGACAGTTTGCCACATCTTGCACTCAACCTGAAACTCTGCACCGACACCAAATAGTTACTAGACTATACCTTAGAAAACGCTTTAGCTACTACACGCTTATTTTCAAATAATACAGGGTTCAATCTCGCATCTGACGGGAGTAAGGAGTTTCTCCGCAGCTGTGCTATGGCGATTCTCGTACGTCTAATCCAGCTGTATTCTTGGATATACGGTAGGTTACGACCGAGTCTTAACCGCATAACCCGCGGTTGTGGACTCTACTCTGCAAACAACCGCAGTATTGTAGTGCCCATGTTGTTCTGAAATACAATGCAATGTTCCTTCGAACATGCATGAAAGTCCGAAGGAACACACACTGCTGCGACTACAGACGTTATGAAATACATGAAATGTATTCGCAGTTGCGAATATGAACAACTATCGGGTAATGACAATGAAAGGTAGTGGAGGACCGAGACTCGGGTCCGGATTTCCCAATTACCGCGAGCGGTCGCCATACAATTGGGGTATTAGAGAACGACCTAAACTTCCATATTTCGTCAGCCATGTGTCTATCTCTGCAATCGTACAAGGGTCATTCCAAAAGAAAGGCACAATATTTTTGTAAAAATACAGTTTTCATTCTGCATGTGTGAAAGTTTTACAGTGTGTAGATACTTCCTTCCCGCTTGTTTTCAAACTTAGTTCAACCTGTTTCCGTGAGTGGCTCCATCACAGCATGTCTTCAAGGTGGCAGCTGCACTTGACGTTCGTCAGAAGCAAAGTGCTGTAGTGATGAAACATGGATCCATGATTTTTCACCAGAGACGAAGAGGCAATCAATGGAGTGGCATCACGAAAATTCACCCAAGGAAAAAAATAAAAATTCAAAACCATACCTTCTGCTGGAATTGTTATGGCTACGGTGTTTTTCGATTCCGAAGGACTCTTGCTTGCGGACATCACGCCAAGTGAAACCACCAGAAATTCTGATGCATATGTGACGACATTGAAGAAACTTCAAGCTCGATTGACTCGTGTTCGACCACATCGGCAAAAGCAGGATGTTTTGCTGTTGCACGACACTGCACGGCTACATGTCAGTCAAAAAACCATGGAAGCGATCACAAAACTTGGATGGACAACACTTAAACACCCCCATCACAGTCCTGACCTGGCTCCATGTGATTATCATCTCTTTGGGAAACTAAAAGACTTCGTGGAACAAGGTTTTAAGATGATGACTCCCTTGTGCATGCTGCCAAACAGTGGATCCAACAAGTTGGTCCATAATTTTACCGTGCGGGTATACAGGCACTGGTTCGAAGATAGCGTAAGGCAGTTGAGAGGGATGGAAATTACGTGGAGAAATGAAAATATTGTTCATAAAGGATATATCTACACATCGTAAAACTTTCAGACATGTATAATAAAAGATGGATTTAAAAAAAAGTTGTATGCATTTCTTTTGGAGTGACCCTCGTACATCCATTATGTACAATTCTGTACAGGGGAAACACTTAAGTGAAAGTCCCTTGACCGAGTGGGCTGATAAATACGATATTGCAGTGCCTACCTGCTTGCATGTCAGAAGCAACATTGCATCGAACTTCAGAACAACTCAACCACTGCAATATCGCGCTTATTGAAAGGATGGAGCTCACAGTCGTAGCCCATGTCGTTAGAACTCGGTTGAAAACTACCAGATGTACAAGATTACAGCGCGAATGGGAGGCCGGACTGGCTGACTTCAACGCTAATTAACTCCGAAACGGCGCAACCGTTACAATTGTTCCTCAGCTGAATCTACTCCGCAACAGCTTTTCGGACGGTCTCTGACCACCCTGGATAAGTAGAAAAGAGACGAATGGGGCATCATTCTAGCAAAGACACGGGTCGCAAATGGAGAAATGCAGTGACATAGGCGACTTCACGAAAAGCTTTCTGTTACGGCTGATTGCCAGGAAACGAGCATTTCGGAAACGGCAAAGCTTGCCAGTTGCTCGCCTGCTGCTGTCGTGATCATTAATGTAGGGCGTAATATGGTGGAGGACGGTCAGACCACGAGTAGGGGACAAAGTGTTCGACGTCCACGCCTCATCGCAGAACATGAAGGTCGGAGGCAAACGTGCTCTGTAGGGCAGGATGGACGACAGCTCTTGTGGCAGTACAATGCCGGTGCGGGCACAAGTGTTTGGAAGTACACCGTTCTGTGCCCATTGTTGAAGCTGGGGTTCCGCAGCAGACGGCCCATACGTGTTCCTAGTCTGATGACAAAATCGGTAAAGACTGCAGTGGGGCACGGAATCATCGAGACTGAACAGTGGATCAAAGTAAACTTGTCACCAATTGGGATGAATCGCGTTACTTGTTTCACCAGATCGACTGTCGCGACCGGTTCCGCCATCATATAGCTGAACGGCTGCTAGAAACATGCCCGCACCATTGACGAAGGCGGGTGGGGGCTGTGTTATGCTACGGGGGAACTCTGGGGTCCGTGCGACCTGTGATAATGGTCGAAGGAACCACGACAGCTGTCGACTATGTGAATATTATTGTGGAAAACTTGCATCCTTTCACGTTTTGTTGATGGCGATAGCATCCTCCATAAGGGTAATGGTACGTGTCACAAGTTTAGAATCACGCTACACTGCAGAGCATGATTTTGTACTCATGTTGTTGAAGTCTTGGCCAGAAAATTCGACTGAGCTGAACCAGACGGAACAAGTATGCGAAGTGCATGACCTGTGACCACACATCCCGTGTTAAATACATCCGGAAACCTACCGAAGACATGTCTAATCCACGTACCGCAGAATCGCCGATGTACTGCGTTCCAAAGGCAGACCAACCCCTTTTAAGCAGTTTGTTGTAATATATTGGCTCATCAACGTTTATTCACGTTTATTTCACCATCAACTAAGATGTGCAGTCCCACACGGCCATCCAGCATGATGCCTTCACCACAAAATCGGTCATTTCTGACGATCAATCTGGGGTGTTTTTATTTTTCTTTTTTTCTTTTTTCTTTTTTAATAGGGAGCGTCCTGAATTTGTACGCCTACCAGATTCTCTCCAGAGTATTGTGCGACGACAGTCATTTTGCAAAATGAAGCAGGTTTCATCTGTCAAGAGCACATTTTTTCCAATCATTCATGGTCGAAGTTTGACGTTGCCGGTTCCACGACACACGGCCCCGTCTCTGTGCTGGAGTGAGCTGGATGCAAACGCGCTGACGTCTGGTAAACAGCTTTCTGTGCTGAGCCTCCGCTACACAGTCTGTCGGGAAACAATAGCTCCTGAGGCAGCTGCAAGCTCTGCAACAAATTGTGTTGCAGATGTATTCCGATTTCGTCAGACATTTACAGCCAGATATCGGTGCTGCTTGGAGTGTTAATTTTCGGTTCATCATGTAATAGCCCACAACGAGGATCTGCTGTGACTGTAAACAGTGACCTAAGCCTCCAAACGACACTTTGCGGCACATCCAAGCAGACTGAGAGTTAGGCCTGGCGTCCGAGTATACAAAAGAAGCGTCCAAATGGCGCCTTTCTGGAATTTTGTTGTCAAACTCACCGAGACACAATACTCTACTCACAATGAATGGACGAACAATACTGAGACGTGAGTGGTCTTATGCACTCTTTGCATTTAGCTTTCGGTTACGCCAGTATTCACAGCACGAAGTTCTCCTGTCCTATATAGAGCGAAGAAGTAGGCTTAGTAGGTAAATATAAACACAACCCTCTCAGACACTACCGACTTTGTAAGCTATGGTTACAGGCTTTTGATAATGTTGGACGAATAACGTTAATTCGAGAAAGAGCACTTCCTGCACTCATCTCCCTCACAGGCACTACTGATAAGGAATTTTATTTTTCTCAAAGTACGATCGTAATTATTTTTGTTAGTGTTAATTTCACCTTTCCAACTTAAAAAAAATTATACCATTACAAGATACATCAGTATTCCTTATTTTCCTTAGCATCGAGCAATCTTAGTGCAGCTGATCACAGAGGTCCAGTGAGGTCTGTAATAATTGTATGGCAGCGAAACTTTGTAGATATTTTAATGCGTCAACTCGGGACTGATTTACGATAAAAAAATTATTCTCATTTTGGTCTCCAAGTGCAAATCTGGCGCTGTGAATTCAGGGAAAAGCGTATACAAATGTGTTCATGTGTACCGTGTTAGGAACGGGACGTCGGCAGAAAAGGACAAACAAGTGACAAAGGTACAATGTTGATTTTCCTATTAATTGCCGCTTGCACAATTTGCTCAATATGAGCACTGGAGACGTCGACAAGATGCTGCATGCGTAAAATTCTGTGGTCAACATTGCTCGCAGAAGTTTAGGTGGAATCTGAAGAATGCGTTCTAGTATGCTGGTCTTCAGGTCAGATAGAGACCGAACGTGTCTCTGAACAGCGCTCCCTTTTAGACATCCTCAGAGGCAAAAGTCACATGGCTTCAGATCAGATGATCTCCCAGGCCATGCATCAGCGAAACCTCATGAGGTAACACGTTCATGGAACGTTGCATTAATCATATTTTGTTCTGGTCGAGCGACGTCATGTCTTACCCCATCTTTCGAAAACAGTAGTTTCCACACAGTTGCGCTCTTCCAAAGCGGGGATTACATGCTGTACAAAGAGGTCTCAATAGCGTGTAGACGTACGGTACACCTGAAAGGCCCTCTGGGTTTATTCTCTCCAAAGAAGAACGGACTGAGAAGAAAGGTGCTTTTGAATCCTCACCATACAGTTACATACAGCGAGCGCTATGGCTCTACGCGCACAACACGCAGTTTAGCAGTACCCCAAATTCGGATGTTCTGTGTATTCACTGCATCCTGTACAGTAAACTGTGCCTCGTGAGTACATAGGATATTGCCCGGCCTTATATCATCAACTTCGATCGGTACCAGAAACCGAAGAGAAGATTCAGGACGTTTCGGGGGATCATGAGGTTACTGCACCGCCTGGATCTTGTACGGGTACCAGTGTAATATTGAGCGTAAAGTTTCCGTACTGATGACGATGGTATTGACAACTGTCGTGACACTGCACGAGCCCTAGCGCTACCGGAGCACGCGCTGCATGCTGAGTTAGTAACTGGGATGGGAGGTCTTCATCTTATAGCTTCCACACCAAGCTCATCAGTGTGTTCCGACGTCATTGTCATCCTCTTTAACACATTTACTGACATGAGGCCTTTGCTCAGACCTTTCACCCGGCGATACTCTCTCAATGCAGCACTGTAGTTGGTGCCGTACACATAAAACAGTTTCACTAAGAGCATCCAGCCTCTCTTCTCGAGTGCCATATTGTTCACTCACGTTATGGCTTTTGAAATTGCGGAATGGATTTCATACCGCCATACGAACAGTATACATTGCCAGATTTGCACCTGTAGCCACAATTTGAACTAATTTATTTTTCAGCGTATATCGGTTCCGAATAAACACATTAGCATATCTACCGGGTTTCGCGGCCATACAATAATTACAGCTAACACGGGGCCTCCGTGAGTCGCTGCACATTAATCATAACAACCCCCCCACGTATGTTACACCGGCTAAATATTTGTAATCTTGGGCTGCGTCCATTAGATGCTATTTCGAATTTTCCCTTGTCACGTCTTCATATCGCCAGTTGAGAGCTAGACCACGTATTCAGAACTCTGTCCCCCCCACTCCCCCCCCCCCCCCCACCATCCCCCACAGACCTCGAAATGTTAGGTTTCTGTCTCTTAGCCCCTTACTGCAACGGATTTGCGTCAGGCCATGGGCTACCATTCAAGGATTCTCGCAAGTAATCAACGCAGTCTGCCAACTTCGTTTGGAGCTGCTTCTCTCGCTACGTTTGGGAACTTGTAACACCTCCGTTTATTTATCCCGACCTGATCTGATCGAATAGCAGCCCAATATTTATTATTAATATGACCGTGTACCTAATGGGGCTGGTAATCGGAATTGACTGCTACGGAAGTTGTTACTTTCCAATTCGTCCTGTTCAATACTGTAATAATGAAATGTCTGGTAACAAGAAAAACACCAACACAGTTTCACTAATTACGAACCTATATTCTTCTCAAAAACACAAAAAAAAGGAGACAGCCACTGCCTTCGTCATACATATCTAATTACGGCTAATCTCAGCACAGGCTTCTTCATTTTCCATTATCGTCACATGCTAATCCATCACAGCATCCAACACTGCAACCCAACACTGCAATCCAAGGTGATGCCGGCGCGGTAGACGCGAAACCAAATATCAGCCCCAGAAATGGCACTGATCACTTTCGTAATAATACTTCTTCACCTTCCCGGTATTATTCTAGTACAAAGGGGTCTAGCCACGGCGATGGCGACTCCCTTCTCCGTTAAAGCCTTGTATTTCAACAAAGACCTCCACACACCTCTACCCGCAACATGGCACTTGCTCAACTCCACACTCGCTCTCGCAACACGACACAATCGATTGTTCGCCCTATCGACCTGTGCCGAGTGCAAATTTATAGTAAGGGCCTACGGACCCCTTACAAACTCCATTCAAAGGACTGATCCTTTTTGACAACCGCAGCCGAATGGAAAATTACGCTCTCCATCGTTAACGAAAGTACAGAAATAGAATCCGGCACGGCAAATCGCGTGCATGTAGCAATGTAGGTTATCGCGTAATGATTAATTAAATTTTTAATTGAATACTACATACAACGATAACTGTGCCGTTATTCTCATTGTATGGAATTGTTCCGAAAAATAGAGATAAGATCTCTTTTTTGTTAAAAGCCACGACTAATTTTTCTCAGGGCGCTATCACCAACAATAGCATACGTATCCCAACGTGAAGACATCAGTCGTACTCCGATGGATTAAATATCCTTTTTTTAATATTGCACGATAATACATTTAAACAATATTTACCTATATTTTCTGTGGGGCTGGATGCTCCAAGATAGCTGCCTATGTGCAATGGCAGCGTAAGCATTCATTGATATCGTTATTAATAAAAAAAACTGTACCTCTGGCCTAATATGAACTGAAAAATACTACAAGACGCCGTTTCAGATTATTAAGATTATTCTTTTTATACATTTAGTATTATATGACTGTTGAAGAACTTGTACAATTTTTGGCATTAATGGCGTCGTTACAATAACGAGCCTACACAAAAACGGCCAGGGAAACATTTAATTACTACGCACAGAATCATATACAGGATAGGTACTTGCTACTGGCAAAAACACGCACTACAAGTATTAATCTCATATATATATATATATATATATATATATATATATATATATATATATATATATATATATATATTCACCACAATTATATTTCTACTACAAATAATTGTATCAGTTACAGACCGTGAACAATTAACGTCCGTCAGCGAGAACGGCAGAATCGATAAGAGAATGAAATAAAAAACACTCATTCCTCCTCTACAAAAGAACACAGATAATAATGTTTGTAATTCTGATAGCGTAGGTAACGCTTGTCCATTCTTAAGTGCCGGCCACGGTGACCGAACGGTATTAGGCGCTTCAGTCCGGAACCGCGCTGCTGCGGTCGCAGGTTGGAATCCTGCCTCGGGCATGGATGAGTGTGATGTCCTTAGGTTAGTTAGGTTTAAGTAGTTCTAAGTTCTAGGGGACTGATGACCTCAGATGTTAAGTCCCATAGCGCTTAGAGCACCATCCATTCTTAAGTCTCTGGATTTTTTTTCTAATATTTTTCCTACCGGAGGTGATGCTATAAGGTGCGGTAAACGGATACGTTATGCGGAGACGTAGTTGTTCATAAACTGAAATTCTGACTACCACAGAAAACTTGAAAATAGATACACTTGTAATGCATGCAACTTTTATCATAATAAAATTTGATCCGCTAATAGTTTCCACAGCATTCACATTTTCGTGAACTGTACACAGGTGTTCGTGGAAACTGCACAACAATAAAATAATGTTAACAAAAGCCACGATATTTATACTGCGCAAATGACGTAAGATTATTACGATCACGTTACTAGCAGAGAAATCATTATTTAACGAAAATATTCTGAATGTCAGTAAAATCGTTTGCATGCTATCATGTTGTACTGTACACTACATTCGTCATATGGGAGTTGACTTCCGATTGTACAAATTGTTTAATGACACTGAGAGCCCAGTTGCCGATGCCATAAATTTCAAGTAATCAGTATGTCACTGATTATACAAATTAGGAAAGGATTTATTTGTGCTGCTAGCAATGATCCTTAATGAAAGATTAGGCACTGTGTCCGAGAAGATTCTCCTGCGTCTTAGAGCATTCGAATCAAGTTACATTTGCGAATAAGTGTTCTCATATTCGATCCGAAAAACAAAAATAGAAAAGATATCATAAGGATATTTCAGGAAATATGAAGAGTCTAGCTCATTGACGAGGTTTACATGAAAGTTGCTGTGAGTAGTGTTCAGGCTTGACGTTCGGATACGAAGGAACATCCAGAAGCAGGATGCGGAAATACGTCTCCCACAGCCGTTGATACATCGGTGGTGCGGCAGTCTCATACACATAGTCAGTGTGTTCGAATTCTCGATTTCTTTAGTCATATTGGCAAAGCACTACCCTTTTGATTTCCCAAACACCAACTGGTATCTTATTATGCTTAATTTGGTGTTGTTATTGTTGTGGTCTTCAGTCCTGAGACTGGTTTGATGCAGCTCTCCATGCTACTCTATCCTGCGCAAGCTTTTTCATCTCCCAGTACCTACTGCAACCTACATCCTTCTGAATCTGCTTAGTGTATTCATCTCTTGGTCTCCCTCTACGATTTTTACCCTCCACGCTGCCCTCCAATACTAAATTGGTGATCCCTTGATGCCTCAGAACATGTCCTACCAACCGATCCCTTCTTCTGATCAAGTTGTGCCACAAACTTCTCTTCTCCCCAATCCTATTCAATACTTCCTCATTAGTTATGTGATCTACCCATCTAATCTTCAGCATTTGGTACCAAATACATTTATATGATTTAGAATAAAACAGTACCCATCCCAAATAAACGTATTGTAGCTTTTGTATCTACTGTTGTTGTTGCCTGCCTTTATTTATCACTGTCTAGGCGAAAAGGAGGTTGCCCAACGCACTGGTACGTGGGTTAACGTCCTGCATCATCCGTGTGAAGGCGAGTGACTGGACGTACACTGTGGCTATATTCGAAAGATGTGTCATTGTCGATGCTGACGTTTAAAGTGAGAATTTTTCGGTGAGAACTGCTTTTAAAATTCCCAAAAAAGTGGTGTTAGCCGCAAAAGCGAACAACTGATTTTCAATATTGGAAAATGTAATGCAGTGTGAATGGGGTGACTAAAGTCTGCTGTAATCTTTCAAGTACGTCAGTGGTGTTAATAGTAGTACTACTATCCATCCACGTATCACTTTTACAACTGCATTATACCGTCCTATTACAATTTACTGCAGAAAAAAACCTTATTTAAAGGACGTGCATTGTGTATTGTGTGTTACAATGGAGATCTATAAACGACGGAGAGACTTCGTCCCGCCATACCCTCAGTGGTTCACAGCCCCACAACAGGCCACAGCAGTCCACCCTCCCCACCACCGCCCACACCGAACCCAGGAGCACATATATACTCGATGTCTAGTTTGACAAGGATTGGACAAGTCGTCGTGTGTAGCCGTATAGTAGGAAACATTCTACATTTGTCTGAAATAATTTAGAGAAACCTCGGAAAGCCTTAATCAGGATTGCTGGATGAAGCTTCAAGCGTCCTATGCTGCCTCACTCGTTTTATCGGTAATGTGCAATACTGTTTCGCAAAGAAGTTATTCAGTGATGTAAAAGGTTTGTGCTACGCTGTTCATTCATTTCTCACTACAGATCACTGAGCACTCATTACACACACACACACACACACGCAACAAACACACTGTTTCATAACATAACACTATGAACACTGCCAGCTGATATAACGAACCATAAAGACGATGCCTGGCTTCTGTTTTGTGCACCACAACTTCACATTTGCTGGCCTGAAGAGTGAGTCAGCATCCCTGTATAACAAATGGATTGTTAAGCACAGTAATTGGATAAATTTTGGTATCATACGTTGGATAGCTTTTGGGATAACAATTTTCAGAAAAAAACTCTGTTATGTAACAAATCCTTCACGGTTTGTTTACGTACCGCTTAATAAGTACAGTGATGGCCATTAAAATTGCTACAACACGAAGATGACGTGCTACAGGCGTGAAATTTAACCGACAGGAAGAAGATGCTGTGATATGCAAATGATCAGCTTTTCAGAGCATTCACACAAGATGGGCGCCGGTGGCGACACCTACAACGTGCTGACATGAGGAAAGTTTCCAACCGATTTCTCATACACAAACAGCAGTTGGCCGGCGTTGCCTGGTGAAACGTTGTTCTGAAGCCTCGTCTAAGGAGAAGAAATGCGTACCATCACGTTTCCGACTTTGATAAAGGTCGGATTGTAGCCTATCGCGATTGCGGTTTATCGTATCGCGACACTGCTGCTCGCGTTGGTCGAGATCCAATGACTGTTAGCAGAATATGGAATCGGTGGGTTCAGGAGGGTAATACGGAACGCCGTGCTGGATCCCAATGGCCTCGTATCACTAGCAGTCGATGTGACAGGCATCCTACCCGCATGGCTGTAACGGATAGTGCAGCCACGTCTCGATCCCTGAGTCAACAGGTGGGGATGTTTGCAAGACAACAACCATCTGCACGAGCAGTTCGACGACGTTTGCAGCAGCATGGACTATCAGCTCGGAGACCATGGCTGCGGTTACCCTTGACGCTGCATCACAGACAGGAGCGCCTGCGATGGTGTACTCAACGACGAATTTGGGTGCACGAATGGGAAAACGTCATTTTTTCGTATGAATCCAGGTTCTGTTTACAGCATCGTGATGGTCACGTCCGTGTTTGGCGACATAGCGGTATGGAAGCGTGTACTCGTCATCGCCATACTGGCGTATCACCCGGTGTGATGGTATTGGTTACACGTCTCGGTCACCTCTTGTTCGCTTTGACGGCACTTTGAACAGTGGACGTTATATTTCAGATGTGTTACGACCCGTGGCTCTACCCTTCAATCGATCCCTGCGAAACCCTACCTTTCAGCAGGATAATGGACGACCGTATGTTGCAGGTCCTGCATACAGAAAATGTTCGACTGCTGCCCTGGCCAGCACATTCCCCAGATCTCTCAGCAACTGAAAACGTCTGATCAATGGTGGCCGAGCAACTGGCTCGTCACAATACGCCAGTCACTACTCTTGATGAACTGTGGTATCGTTTTGAAGCTGCATGGGCAGCTGTACCTGTACACGCCATCCAAGCTCTGTTTGACTCAATGCCCAAGCGTATAAAAGCCGTTATTACGGCCAGGGGTGGTTGTTCTGGGTACTGATTTCTCAGGATCAAGCACCCAAATTGCGTGAAAATGTAATCACATGTCAATTCTAGTATAATATAATTGTCCAATGAATACCCGTTTATCATCTGCATTTGTTCTTGGTGGCCAGTAGTGTACGTTTTAATTTCCTTCTAAACTGAGCTGGATTTAGTCAGCACTTTTATCTTCTTGGGAAATTAATTATACTATTTATTCCTTGGCGAAACATGCTATTTTTATTTTTGGCTTTTTCTTTCTCAGTAAATCTCTTGTTCCACTGTCATAGACCTAATTGCGCAGTAATCCTATGACTGTGTTATAAGACAATGACACAATGGTTCAAAGTAGTGTGTAATGGAACGATTTCTTGAATCTCGTAGACAGGAAGGTAATGTTAAACAACTATTGACTGTTCTGGAAATGAAATGGACCACTTCACAAAATACCCACGTAACGTCCACAATTATAAACTGACAGTTTCATATTCGAGTGACTAGCAGACATTAATGCGACGCATACTGATTAAATTTGTATTAATTATTACTCATCATTTTCAGAAGACTTGTAATGGGATTCTGACATAAATGCTACCTAGAGCATGTTAGTTTCAGGTGACCAGATCCATTAAGAAAATCACAGGTCGCTCTTGCGGTTCACCCGACTCTGACGGGTGATAAGTACGTAAGCATCCTTTCTGATCACCTGTATCCGTTCATGTCCATTGTGCATTCCGACGGACTTGGGCTATTCCAGCAGGCCAATGCGACACCCCACACGTCCATAACTGCTACAGGGTGGCTCCAGGAACACTCTTCTGAATTTGAATACTTCCGCTGGCCACCAAACTCCCCTGACATGAACATTACTGAGCATATCTGGGATGTCTTGCAACGTGTAGTTCGGAAGATATCTCCACCCCCTCATACTATTATGGATTTATGCACAGCCCTGCAGGATTCATGCTGTCAGTCCCCTCCAGCACAACTTCAGACATTAGTCGAGTCCATGCCACGTAATGTTGTGGCCCACTTGCGTGCTCGAAGGGGCCCTACACGATAGAGGCAGATGTATTAGTTTCTTTAGCTTTTCAGTGTAAAATGCAGCAATGATTCTCGAGAGGGTATGACAGGTTTCTGACCGGCTTCTATTATTCATCCAGGAGGCGTCCGTTTCCCCTTTGTAATGACTAGAGTTTCATGTGAAAATAGCTAAACGGTAAAGTCATTATTCGCCGCAGACGGGAAGTCCGGGTAAGGACATCATTATGGCATAGAATTTGATTTGTCAAGACAAATTTATTAAATTGTCGCCTCAGCGTTTTCACCATTATGACAAAAGTATTCATGGATCATCCTGAACAACGTTTATTGAATAAAGAATCATTGACTGCAGGTATTAAACACTGGTTTACATATTTAGATGATGTGCTGTATATGTTGGCAGGCATTCCAAAACAGCTTATCACATTTTTGCGTGACTTAAAAAGCCAAAATAAAAATATTTCGTACATAATGTAAATCGTCAACAAATCCATTACTTTTCTAGATCTCATGGCTGATATCAGTACAAAGACACGTTGTTTCAAGATGTACAGAGAAACTACGACAACTGACATACTTATAGATTTTGATCACAGCACCCTGTAATACACACACATGCAGATTTCCACTCAGTGATGCACCGTATCATATCTGTTCCCATGTCCAAAGAAAATTTCAAAGCTACGTTAGAAACAACACAATTTACTGCCTTAACCAATGACTACAATCCTGTCCTAACTGAGCAAATCTTGCACAGGAAACAAACACCCCTGTCTCTATGCTTCCTCTGCTATCCCTTCCACTGTTTGCAGGAAGTTTTGCACAGTCCCATACCTAGCACATGTATGAGACACTGCAACTGTAAGATTTCGTACTGCGTGAAGCGCACTACGGCCCAGTGTATTTTACGATAGGAAATATAATATCCAATTACTAGCTATCAGTGGAGTATATAAAATTAGTTGTCCTGATTATGACAAGTTTTATGTTGGTTAAGCAACCAGAGACTCAGCAACTACACTGACTGAACATGAACGTACCTTACGGTTTGCGGAATTGTGACTCCATATTTACTGAGCACTTACGAAGTGAGGACCATAACTACCAGACGCAGCCCTATGTCTTTCACTAAGCTCTGGAAATGAGCAAACATATAGCCCTCCGTCCTGATATAATGGCCAAATACAGTTTAAATCTCGCTCTCTTATAAGTTTCGACTAATCACCTCAGTTTTCTATTTCTTTGCACAATGTCTGTTCCTTCCTATTTCTTCACTTACCTGTATTTATTAATTTCTTTTTATTTCATTTTGATTGTCTGTCTACTCCATATATCCTGCTATTACAACTGTTCATTCTTCCTTTTGATTGGTTTCTGTATCACTTAGCATGTGCAATCTCTTGGAATATTCTTGTCAAGTACAGATTTTATATTATTGGATTTCTTTATTTAATGTAAAGTGTTGTATAGGCATTGCTTTTTTTTTTTTTTTTTTTTTTTTTGCAACGGCCTTCCCGCACGCAGTGGATACACCAGTTCCCGTGAGATCACCGAAGTTAAGCGCTGTCGGGCGTGGTCGGCACTTGGGTGGGTGACCGTCCAGGCCGCCATGCGCTGTTGCCATTTTTCGGAGTGCACTCAGACTCGTGATGCCAATTGAGGATCTACTCGACCGAATAGTAGCGGCTTCGGTCAAGAATACCACCATGACGACGGGGAGAGCGGTGTGCTGACCCCACGCCCCTCCTATCTGCATCCTCCACCGAGGATGACACGGCGGTCGGATGGTCCCGGTAGGCCACTCGTGGCCTGAAGACGGAGTGTTTTTTATTTCTTGTTCATCTTTTTAGTTTTAAAACTGCATTATCACTTTACTGTCCAAGATGACATTTTTGTGTGTCTGAGGCTCAGGCTAGATAACAAACATATTTTCCAGTGTTCGTTACAAACATTGCAGCTTCTTTGGCGACGATAGTCAGTCAAAGTCTGATGATGGTCTCGTAAGCTGAAAAATTTTGTCTGCGTTGCTTTCATTTATTTCGCTGAGTTTTTTCGTTTGAGTTAAGACCTGCGCTAAAAATTCACAACTTATGGTGCCAGTTATTTATGGGATCAGGTGTTAGCCAGACCCAAAACGGGCCGCAGTAAGACTGTGAGCCAGTGGTTCCCTCTGGGTCGATTGAATTGTCTCTTCATCACATCCGATGACCCACTCCTTCTCACTTTTACGAGCGCCTGAAGGGTGTCTCCCAAGTCTATTAACGGCAACTGCCCGTACGAGCCGGTGATCCACGAACAGGGACTGCTGTTTCCGGTGCTGATGAGTTTCACCCTGTAGAAGCTGTCTCTAGTTCTTGTTTAAAAGAAACCGGCAAGCGAGACATTCAGTACCTCTCCTTGGGTGTCGTGGTAACGCTCATGGAATTTCATTTGTCCCTTTATCCTGCTCATCAAATTAATCCCTTCACAATAAGAAATTGTGTGTTCCTTGTATACTTCGAACTTGCTCCGACATAGAAAATGCTGTAACACAAATGCATTCCAAATCCCACAGATTCTTACATAAAGCTCTCGTCGTTCAAAACAGTCATACATGTAAAGAAATAAGATTTTATGCTGATCTTTGTACATGATTAATTGCCTTAACTGTTTTTAAGGAGGAATGATGCACTGGATCACAATGGTCTTAGCTGTAGTAGGAAAAGTAATCGCGTCACTGTTTAGCCGAAGAGAACTTTGTTGCTTGGAACAGGTTTTGCAGGGTTGTGACCGACCGCGTAAGATCGCTAATGGTTTACAACACTGTGTGCCACAGTAATATGTTAAACAGTGTTGAATTAGAGATGCAGTTTCAACGGTTTGCATAGTAATGAAAAGATGGAGGACTAGAATAACGACGTAAAGGTTCTGATCTAGAGGAAATCCTTAGACAGTGATAAGTACATTAAGATATTCAATATCCAGAAACGTAAGGAGATAAGATACAGGGACGAACAAGTTGTCTACGATATTTAAAAACAAGAGGGTATAATAAAAGTCGATCGTGAATGACGAGTGTTTATTTATGGGAGTGCAGGCGGGTTTTAGTTTATTTCCAGTCTCGTTAAAACTGAACGTCCAAGGAGCACAGGTAACAGAGGAGATAACTCATAGAAATGTTATTAAATGGAACGGGGTAAATAAAAACAGAGCTTATTCGAAAGTAATGAACAGTGGAAAGGAATTTGAGAAAGTGAAATGGTCATACTGTGTAGGAAGTGTGATTATACATGATGGCCAAAGCGATGACGATGTCGGAAATAAAAAGCATTACTGAATAAAAAAACTCTACTTGTGACAATATTTACACCGAATTGCGGAAGAAGTTTTTGAAAGTGTACATCCGGAGCAAGGGATAGCGTGCAAGTCAGAGGTGTGGCGTCGGTTACGCGAAGCAGGAAAAAGCAGAGCAGTTTTTAATTTGATTTGCTATAAAATATACAAAATTAAGTAACGAAGTAAAGAAGTTCTAGAAAGAGGAGACGAGGAGAGAAGTGCACAGAACAGCATTACCAGAAAAACGGACAGGTTAGTTTGGCTTGAGCTGCGATGTCTAGAAGCAGTTAATTGCAGCTCAGGCGTGCAGTAGAGAAAAACTGTAGTAGCCAAGAAGGATTACAACGTGATACACAGTCAATCGCCGATGTTAGACGCAGTAGTTAAAAGTAAGAAGAAATTGTTGAAACATGATGATAAAAGATGGAGGACGACGTATTATGTTTGAATACAGAGGTCTGCCGAATGCCTACAGTACATGCCGTTATAACACACACAGTAAGTCCATGTGTATCCTGTCTAGTTCCATCTGAAAATGAGTAGTGACGTACGTTTGCTAAAATAACTTATTAAAAGAATTATGCTGTACTTTTCATTTGATAGCGAAAGACAAAAGACGTACTTTAAGCGGAACATTTGGTAATCTTGCTACGCATACCTCTACGCTCACATTGTGGCAACTACGATTGAAGATAATTAAACGTTTTGTTAATTCTTACAGCATCTTCATTCGACACTCATAAGAGTATCAAATACTATTAGAAATCTAAGATATATTGTCACAATCGAAACACCAATTGTCCAAAAACCGTTTTCTTTTATTGGCCAAGGTGCCTTTAATGAAGTGCTCTTAATTACGTAGACGAATGGAGGTACTTTATCGGAGGTGCAGTCTTCCACGAATGTGCCAAATAATCTAAATTCGAAGTACACAGCTGAAAAGGGGGTAGATAAAGGAGAACAGGAAGTAAAATATTTCATAAAACTTCTCTGACATGGACGAGGCAAAGGAAAATTTTGTTATAATCATCTCTTACCTAGTCAATACTTTTCAGTCCTCGAAGGAGGTCGGGCGAGACAGAATTCTAAATCCATATCCGTAAATTTAAGTTAGATTATTTTAAAGGTATTCTGTGGGTGACGTTTAAGTGACTACTTAAATAAGGGGGTGTCGAACGACACGATATTTACACTACTACGGGTACTTAGCTATTGAAAGTACGAATTCGAGAAATTGACTGTCAAGTTGCTACACTGTTTTGAGCTCTACAAGCTGTATTAAAAATCTAGTATTATCCTTAGAAAGTACGTATTTAGGAAAGTTACTAGATTCGGTCTTCCGAAGTTGTTTCACCGCGGAAGATCGTAACACAGTCCCTCCTTTCAATCGTCGTACGAGCACAGAAATGGCAGATAATGCCATTAAAGCAGCTACAATCATTTAGTAGTGGAAAAGCTTCAGGACCAGATGAGATACGGGTACCTATAAGATTCTATAAAGATCATGCGAAAGAAACTTGCTCCTTTTCTTGCAGTAATTTATCGCAGATCGCTTGTGCAACGAAAGGTACCTAGCTACTGAAAAAAGGCGCAAGTCATTCCCGTTTTTAAGAAAGGCGTTAAGACAGATACATACAATTATAGACCTATATCGATGACGTCAATCAGCTGTGCAATTATGAAATATGTTTTATGCTCAAGAATTATGATGTTTTTGGAAAATGAACATCTCCATAAAAATCAACGTGGATTCCGCAAACAGAGATCCTGCGAAACTCAGCTCGCTGTGTTCCTCCATGAGATCCACAGCGCAGTGGACAATGGCGCTCGGGTTGGTGCCGTGTTCCTTGACTTCAGTAAGGCATTTGACACCGTCCCGCACTGCCTTTTAATGAAAAAAATACGAGCCTACGGAGTACCGGAGCAGACCTGCGATTGGACTCAAGACTTTCTTGCAGATAGAACTCAATACGTCGCTCTTAACGGAACTAAATCGGCCGACATAAAGGTAATATCCGGATTACCACAGGGAAGTGTGATAGGACCGTTTCTGTTTACAATATATATAAATGATCTAGTAGAAAGCGTCGGATACTCTTTAAGACTATTCGCAGATGATGCCCTTGTCTGTACCAAAGTAGCAACGCCAGAAGATAGTAAGAACTGGCAGAACGACCTGCACAGATTTGATGAATGGTTCAGACTCTGAACGTAAATAAATGTATCATATAGCGCATACACAGGAAAAGAAATCCACTACTGCACATATACGCTATTGATGAAAAACAGCTGGAGACAGCGTCTGCCGTAAAATATCTAGGCGTAACAATCCAGAGCGACCTTAAGTGGAATGACCAAATAAAACAGATAGTGGGAAAAGCAGACACCAGACTCAGATTCATCGGAAGAATGTTAATGAAATTTAACTCATCCACGAAAGAAGTGGCTTATAAGGCGCTTGTTCGCCCGATTCTTGAGTCTTGTTCATCTATCTGGGATCCATACCAGGTATGACTGATAGAGGCGACAGAGAAGATCCATTGAGGAGTGGCGCCTTTCGTCACGGGATCGTTTAGCTGGCGTGAGAGCTTTACGGGGATGCTAAACAAACCCCACTGTCAAGTTACAAGAGAGGCGTTGTGTATCACGGTGAAATTTACTTTTGAAATTTCGGGACAGCACTTTTCAGGAGGAGTCAGACAACATATTACTTCCCCCGCCCCACATACATCTCGCTGATTGACCACGAGGAGAAAAATCGAGAAATTAGAGCCAATACAGAGCCTTATGGACAACCATTCTTCCCACGCATTATTCGCGAGTAGAACAAGGTTGGAGGGGTCAGACAGTGGTCCCGGAAGTAACCTCCGCCACACACCATTAGATGGCTTGCGGTGTATTATTAGAGGTAGAAAGTTGCTACATGGGACTGAGCTCTACAAGCTGTACTACAAGTATCGGTAATAATTGAAAGAACGTATGACATAATGTGTGTATTGAAACTATAAATATTTATTTGGCAAGGAAAAATTGAGCTACTTAATGCGCATATGGTCCGTAATTTTTTTTAACTAGTAGACCTCTGAGTAATTTATATATTCGAGTACCAGTCCTGTACTTTCCGTATACTTACAGCGCGTTTCTAAGCGGAACCGAGTATACTAAAGGAAAATTTCGGTCCATTAGGTTCAAATGGCTCTGAGCACTATGGGACTTAACATATATGGTCATCAGTCCCCTAGAACTTAAGAACTTCTTAAACCTAACTAACCTAAGGACATCACACAACACCCAGCCGTCACGAGGATCGGTCCATTAGTTGGTACCAAATGAACTGTTATGAGAACAAACAATACTAAAAATGGTTCAAATGGCTCTGAGCACTATGGCACTTAACATCTTAGGTCATCAGTCCCCTAGAACTTAGAACTACTTAAACCTAACCAACCTAAGGACATCACACATCCATCCCCGAGGCAGGATTCGAACCTGCGACCGTAGCAGTCCCGCGGTTCCGGACTGTAGCGCCGAGAACCGCACGGCCACCGCGGCCAGCAAACAATACTAAGGTGAATTATGTAATGCGTAAACTCTCAGAAGCACTTTACTGGATAACTAACCACGTGACTGGAACAAAGTAATTTGGTGAATGGAGCATAGAATATTTTAGACGTTGATTTCGTTGGAATCTGGTTCACCATTTCACGATGACGCGGACAAAAACTGGTCTGCAAGATGCTCTCTCTCTCTCTCTCTCTCTCTCTCTCTCTCTCTCTCTCTCTCCCTCTCTTTCTCTTTCTCTTTGCCTTTTTTTGGTTGAAATCTGACACGGCATAGTGCTCTATGTTTTGCAGACGGTACAACCTGGCGATGCCGGCGCCGGTGCTATTATTTCTCACGCCGTTGGGGAAACAGGAGACGCGGCGAAGTGCTCGTAACGCGAGCAGCTGCCGCTCTTCTGCTGACATTCGTTCTGTCATGCAAATGCGCTCTGCTTGCTGTTAGTTGAGAGCGTCTCTAGAAGCATCTGCCCTGACAGACCAACTGTTTCATATCCCTGCTTGGAGCGGCTCTACGCACTACGATTGATTATAGTAAGAGATGCCACTGGATTAGTTAGACAGTGTGCCCTGCCTATGGTTTTAGGACGTTGTGAACAATATGAAACCTAAGGCTTAAAACCCCAAGTCTAAATATCTTGTATATTACATTGATACGACTTAGCTAATTAGTAGTCCGTTAAAGGTCACGAGTATGTTTATTTACCTACTTAACCTGCAAAGGTAGAGACCATAAGGCCCTCTCTTACATCTAACCAGGTATTCTTCGTGTTTGACATTAAATTCGTTAAGCCACACATACTGTAAGAGGCCTTGCATGTACTGAAAATATTAAAGGAATAGTAAAGTAGTACACATTGGTAACATGAAGCGTTATAGCGGAGAAAAACATAGTTTATGTATACTTACGGAAAAAATCCTAATTATAAAAACCAAATAATGTAGAGTAATGCAAGTTTTGCGAATACATTTGCCTAGGTAACCTACTTAAGTGATTAACGTTGCAACATCACAGACTAATGTAAGACCCGCCAGGTTAGCCGAAAGCGCTAATGTGCTGCTTTCTGGACTCGGGTAGGCGCGCCGGCCCCAGATCGAATCCGCACGCCAGATTAACGACGAGGGCCGGTGTGCTGGCCAGCCTGGATGTGGTTCTTAGGCGGTTTCCACATCCCTCTAGGTGAATACCAGGCTGGTCCCCACGTCCCACCTCAGTTACAAGACTCACAGACCTTTGAAACACATCCGCACTTTTCCATGATTTACACTAGATGCAGACAGATGGGGTACTCTGATTCTGTCCCGGGGGGTACGGGGTGGCGGCAGGATGGGCATCCGGCCACCCCTTCCAATTAACACGCCAAATTCGATTTAACCACGCCAACCCCGTGCCCGATGCGGGACAAAGGCGCAAGCGATGGATGGATCACAGATAAGCTGTTGCAAACGTGAAGTGCTGGTGTCTTAATATCCGGTGCAACTTCCCGAATGTTGAATGCAAGCATGCAGACGTGCATCCGTTGTATTGTACAGATACGGGATGCCAGTCCTTGGCATGGAGTTCCACGCCTGTTGCACTTAATCTGTCAATACAGCGACACTTAATGATGTTTGAGGATGACGCTGTAGTTGTCGTCCGATGATGTCCCATATGTGCTCGACTGGAGACATACCTGGTGATCGAGCAGGCCAAGGCAACATGTCTACTAGAGCGTGTTGGGTTGCATCAGCTGTATGTGGACGACCGTTATCCTGTTGGATAACACCCCCTACCTTAGACAAGGAATTGGTCCTTTCCCTTTTAAAGGAACCACTCCGGAATTCGGGACTCCGAAGATGGAGTTTTTGAACAATCGTCCTATCGATACGAGTACGGTATGATTTATAGCTGCACGTATATTGAAGAAGACAATTTCCCAAACAATAAGAGATGAAATACACTCCTGGAAATGGAAAAAAGAACACATTGACACCGGTGTGTCAGACCCACCATACTTGCTCCGGACACTGCGAGAGGGCTGTACAAGCAATGATCACACGCACGGCACAGCGGACACACCAGGAACCGCGGTGTTGGCCTTCGAATGGCGCTAGCTGCGCAGCATTTGTGCACCGCCGCCGTCAGTGTCAGCCAGTGTGCCGTGGCATACGGAGCTCCATCGCAGTCTTTAACACTGGTAGCATGCCGCGACAGCGTGGACGTGAACCGTATGTGCAGTTGACGGACTTTGAGCGAGGGCGTATAGTGGGCATGCGGGAGGCCGGGTGGACGTACCGCCGAATTGCTCAACACGTGGGGCGTGAGGTCTCCACAGTACATCGATGTTGTCGCCAGTGGTCGGCGGAAGGTGCACGTGCCCGTCGACCTGGGACCGGACCGCAGCGACGCACGGATGCACGCCAAGACCGTAGGATCCTACGCAGTGCCGTAGGGGACCGCACCGCCACTTCCCAGCAAATTAGGGACACTGTTGCTCCTGGGGTATCGGCGAGGACCATTCGCAACCGTCTCCATGAAGCTGGGCTACGGTCCCGCACACCGTTAGGCTGTCTTCCGCTCACGCCCCAACATCGTGCAGCCCGCCTCCAGTGGTGTCGCGACAGGCGTGAATGGAGGGACGAATGGAGACGTGTCGTCTTCAGCGATGAGAGTCGCTTCTGCCTTGGTGCCAATGATGGTCGTATGCGTGTTTGGTGCCGTGCAGGTGAGCGCCACAATCAGGACTGCATACGACCGAGGCACACAGGGCCAACACCCGGCATCATGGTGTGGGGAGCGATCTCCTACACTGGCCGTACACCACTGGTGATCGTCGAGGGGACACTGAATAGTGCACGGTACATCCAAACCGTCATCGAACCCATCGTTCTACCATTCCTAGACCGGCAAGGGAACTTGCTGTTCCAACAGGACAATGCACGTCCGCATGTATCCCGTGCCACCCAACGTGCTCTAGAAGGTGTAAGTCAACTACCCTGGCCAGCAAGATCTCCGGATCTGTCCCCCATTGAGCATGTTTGGGACTGGATGAATCGTCGTCTCACGCGGTCTGCACGTCCAGCACGAACGCTGGTCCAACTGAGGCGCCAGGTGGAAATGGCATGGCAAGCCGTTCCACAGGACTACATCCAGCATCTCTACGATGGTCTCCATGGGAGAATAGCAGCCTGCATTGCTGCGAAAGGTGGATATACACTGTACTAGTGCCGACATTGTGCATGCTCTGTTGCCTGAGTCTATGTGCCTGTGGTTCTGTCAGTGTGATCATGTGATGTATCTGACCCCAGGAATGTGTCAATAAAGTTTCCCCTTCCTGGGACAATGAATTCACGGTGTTCTTATTTCAATTTCCAGGAGTGTAGTTGGAAAACAGAAAAAAAACGAGACAGGAAAATGGAACTAGGGAAAGAAGCAATTTCTTGAGGCAGATAATAACCTGATCAAGAACAACCCGATAACTTTAGAGACTTTTACTGAGTTTCTTTATCGAACTAGAGGATGATTTAGATCTGAGCAGTTCCGTAGTGGCTGCATTACAGTTCCAAAACAAATTTAATAATTTTTCAGTTAATGGTTTTTTAGTAGTACTGATAGACGTACGCAGATCAACTGACTCCGCTGCTAAACGTAATGGTTCAGTTTCCATAACACGATTTCCCGACGAAGTGGCGTTTAAAATACTGGTTTCAGTTGCTTTGCATAAGGGGAGACCAAAAAGTTTAGGTCTGAGAGCATTGCCGCAGTATATATGAAATTTAGGGCGACTCAGATGCGCATAGATAAGCCCTGACAGTCGGCCGGGGTGGCCGAGCGGTTCTTAGGCACTACAGTCTGGAACCGCTCGACCGCTACGGTCGCAGGTTCGACTCCTGCATCGGGCATGGATGTGTGTGATGTCCTTCGGTTAGTTAGGTTTAAGTAGTTCTAAGTTCTAGGGGACTGATTATCTCAGGAGTTAAATGCCATAGTGCTCAGAGCCATTTGAACCATTTTTGAAGCCCTGACACATAGGCAGAGGATCAGGATGGCATTCGTATCTTTGAAAGTTGCATGCGGTAAATGCATGCGAACTGTGGCGATAATGTTATCAAATGCGTCCAGCCAGGAGCAACGTGCTGTCCGGTTTTTTTTTTTTTTTTGGCTGTAGAAGGTCAAAAAGCGGTAGACAACCATCGGAGAATGGAGAATGTGTATGGGGCAGCCACATCTGTCGAAAATCACCATTGTGGAATGTTGCACTAACTACCAGTGTGTACTGCTGCTTCATGATAACGCACGTTCAGACATAAAAAATGTCGTAAGTTAAAACATACGGCAACTCAAGCGGGAGACACTTCAGCTTCGTCTTGTAATCCTGATCTCTCCCCATGCGATTATCATGCTTTCGGTCCCTTAAAACAAAGGCCATGAAGGGTCGAAGATTCCTGCCGGCCGAGAATGTGCAGCAGGCATTTTCGGAGCACTTCACGCGTCAGGACATGGTGTTTTACCAAACGGGTATCTTCAGCTTGGTGAGTCTGTACGATGATTGCCTCGATCCTCAAGTTGATTTTACCGGGTTGGCATACAGATTCTGGACTGTACGGCCTTCTAAAGGAAACTTTTTAGTCGCCCATTATAAATTACTTGATGCGGCGAGATTGATAAGTGCAATAAAACGCAGTTAACACTGCTGCGAGCGATTCTCGGTCACTTTTAGCTCTCCCGGTGAATTCGTCGTCGACGTGACTAATTGTTGCCTCACACCGGGCAGACCCAACTACGAGAAGGATCATGTACAAGTGTTACGTAGCTACGAAGTAACCTATTAATCACCGGAATGAAAGAGAGCATTAAGCAATGACGTTTAAAATGTAAGGCCGATTGCGCACAGTATCATCAAAGTTGGTACGTAGAGGATTGAAAATATTAGCACTTCCAGTTCCAGGGAATTCTATTGAATCAGTATCAAAGAGCAAAAACAAGCATGAGGGTACTGCATACTCTGATTGGGAATGTAAACTGCAGTGTCACAAAGACCAAGCATGTGATTTTGCATTAGCAAAAATAACCACTTAAAATCGCCTTTAAATCCATTAATATCCAAAGGTTTTTAAGAAAACTATCATTTAAAAGCTAAATTAATTTGCTGATAAAATGCAGCTTAATGCACGAAATCGACTTCAGTGTTTTAGAAGTCGTTACAAAACGTTTAGTTTCTCGTGACATGTGCATGGAATACGCGTGTTCCAAGACAACGTTGTGATACACTGGACTTGTCAAAATTATCCATGTTATCCATACGAGCGACTGCAAAAATGCACTTGACACGGACACTTCGTGAGAGAATGTGTAATTAGAATTTGTAATATTCTGACTTTCCTTCTAGAGAATCGGTTTGGGAAATCAAATCACACTTCATCAAATCAATGTAGCGTGGCCACCAATCTGGTGCGAGCCTTTCTATCTTAGGCCATTTGAGCAGCTTGCGTATTAGTTCCGCTGATCCCAAACTTAACTCCGTGCTTATTACACATGTGTGTCCATGAGAATTTGTGTTGTCCGTCCGCAGAAAGATGCAGTCGATCTGTTGGAATTAAGATGTTCGTTGGTGCCTTACCTTGCGACTGCTCAGCTACTCCGCGCTCCTGCTGCATTATACGGTGTTCTTAAGACTTTGCTGACTGCGGACGAGGACATTCATGTTGTTCGCCAGTCTTCTTGCCTGGGACTAATGCCAAGCAACGGCATGAGCTGCTGCAGGGAGCCCTGCATTGTTGAGAATTTCGTCACGTCGCGATTTGTTGTTTACTCTTCGAGGACGTGGAAAATAACGAAGTGAAGCAATAGATCTGAAAAAACGTAATTATATCCCAAACCATTCTAAAGTACTCAGGTAATTCACCGTTTTACTTGAGGGTTTTGAGTCTGAGGTTTGTGATGTTACAAAAATAGAAGTGATGTTGCTATTCAATGGAAAGTTGGAAATTGAGATTTAGCTTACTGTTTTATCAATCACAATTGGCGTAAGAATCATGGATTGACCATTGTCATAAAATATTGCATTATGAGATGTGATTAGTTTTTACTTGCAGTTTCGCGTGGCTTGAGGCAGTCACAACTAGTGTGCCATGGATTAAGAAATCGCATTATCGTCTTTCTAATTACTTCATGATCGTAGATACGATCATACCCGGTTGTGAAGTTATTGTTATGACAAAACAATTTCCTAAGGGACCAGAAAGTTCTTAAGGGCGCAAAAACAACTGTAACATCACACAAAAGGGAAATTCAATATTAAAGCTGATGCAAAAAGACGATAAAACAGTTTTCTTTTTATCAATGTAACACGCACATTGGACTGCTGATCTCCGTGTCTGTAATCTTACCAAAATGCATAATTAAAATGAAAATAATACTGAGGAGATGATAGGAATGAGCACTGCTAAATGATTCAGTATTCCCAGAACAAATATTTATTATAAACTAAAACATATATCGTACCTTAAGCTTAGTACTACAATGACGGTAGATTTTTATGTCCGTATCATGTCCACTGAGCGCTCTTTTATATAGCCATTGTCTTCTTTGAGTCGCTCGTGCGTCGTCACGGTAAGTTATAACAGTTCTTTACACTTCACTCAAACTTAGACATAACACGTTTTTATACATTTAGTAAAAAATTAGATCAGACTGCCACAGATCTGTGTCCGTCTTACTTCAGAAAAACAGTAAAAGTCTTTTTAGCGCTCCAGGCTTCATTTGTTCTCCCTCGAACAAAATAGTGAAGGATCGTATATCTATCCGTATTTTTCTGTTTTTATTGCCGCCCAAAGACGACAAATTACATCACTAGAAAATTCCACCGTCGCTATGCGACGCCTCATTATACATTAATCATTATTTACAAACAAGTATTTGCCTTCTGGCTGAAAGTATTAACTACTCGTATTTGCTGTTTTAATAAAGTCAAAAATAGCGAATATCACAGGTTCTGAACTTCGCAGCTGCCAGTGAGATTTCAAGAGCGGCGCTATCAGAAATGGCCTATCAGCATGATGCTTCACGAAGCTTTCAACATCTGTCAAAGACGGAACATCGAGTATAAGTTCTCTAAAAAGGAATAAAAACAGTACAGTACCTCTTCGACTGGCTCCGTGAACACGGGATATTGACAAAGCCGTAACTAGCATTAGACTTACACTTATTTTTCAACTTGCTGACAATATCCGTTCGCAGATAAATATCTGGTTTTATGGAATGAAGCAAGTCGTAGACTCATACGGACCAATACAACATCTTGTTTTCATTTCTACTGCCTCTGACTAAGATCACAGAAATGGGTATTTGACTTTTTCTGTGACATCTCCTAACGACATGTCTCTTTCTGTCCCCAGAATTGCTGACGTTAATAAGAAATTCATTACAATGCAAATGTAGAAACTTTTTGCTGCAAAAGAATAGCAGAGCTGATACCAAGTTATCCTTATGTAAGCACAAACCGCTTTGGTATACCTAACGGAAGCTATGGCTGTTGCAAACGTTGAACGTTATTTTTTCAGGCTGAAAATCTTTAAACGATAGTTACGTTCTACAGAAATTATTACCTTGTTTGTAAATAGTAAAAACAGGTGAATGTCAGTGCGAATGGTCACAGGATTGTTTACCTGGAGAGATAATGTAACACAAATATTGAAAAATCTTAAACAGCAGAACTCGAAGCGAGTCGTCATACATCTCAATAGATGGCGCTTGGAGAACTGAAATACTCTTCTTTCAGCGCAGGAACTGTAAGTATGCTTCATCCACCTAAGTGTGTAACACGTACGGATCTTGCAGAAAAATTATTCAAACAACAGCTAACACAATGATGTACAAGCAGTCAATCTTTCGAAGTTATATCAGTGAAATGGAACCTTAACTGACTGTAATGTGCGATTCAATAAAAAGTATCTTCATAGAACGTACGTAAAGATGTAGATGCGTCAGTACAAAATAAAAGAACATGAACGTTGGGTATTTTTAAAAATTAATAGATATTTTGCGTATATATGGTTCAAATGGCTCTGAGCACTATGGGACTTAACATTTGAGGTCATCAGTCGCCTAGAACGTAGAACTACTTAAACCTAACTAACCTAAGGACATCACACACATCCATGCCCGAGGAGGATTCGAACCTGCGACCATAGCAGTCGCGCGGTTCGGGACTGAAGCGCCTAGAACCGTTGTGCCACAACGGCCGGCTTGCGTATATAAAAACGAGGAAAAAGTCATTATAGTAAGCCAAAGAATTAGGACATACGTTTCACTCCACGTTTACGTGTTTACATGGATATTCATAATAATGCACTTGTTTGAAATTATCTTTTCCGTCCGGTCTCTCTAGCAATAATGTACTATATACACTGACTGACAAAAACTGCTAAGCAGGAAAGGAAACGAGAAATGAAACTTCATGGAATGAGAGGGTTTTGATGTTATTTCAGTGATTACAAAAGAGATTCAAGCTTACGAAGAACTTCATATATATGTTCATTTATCATCGTGGCGTTGCAACTCTTATAGTCTCGACACATGCTCTGATTGGATTGCTAAGGGTATACTCTAAGGTTGTATACTCTTCTGCGACATGCTGGCTGTCAACTGCTGTATCTGGTCACTAGGACTAGGACGGGATTGACGTCCGAGCTGGCAGCCGGTCCAATCAGGGATAGATATAGGGATCTTATTGGCCACAAGACAACCTCAACATCAGGCAGACAGTTCAGAGACACATGACATTTGTGGATTAGTATACTCCTGGTGAGAAATGGCACCATGATACTACAGCAAGACTGGCAGCACATGAGGACTTAGAGCCCCCGTATCGAGAGAGGTGGCGCAGTGGTTAGCAAATTCGACTCGCATTGGGAGTTCGACAGTCCAAACCCATATCCCGTCATCCAGATTTAGGTTTCCGTGATTTCTATAAATCGCTGTAGGCAAATACCAGGATGGTTCCTATGAAAGACCGTTTTCTCTCCATATCCTTGACACAATCTGAATTTATGCTCCGTCTCTAATGACCTTGATATCGACAGGACGTTAAAACCAACTTTCTTTGTTACTTCCCTTAATCACTAGCAGCCGCGACCTGAGGTGACACCAGATGGCTCCCCATACCATGGGGCCAGTAATAACAACGCTGTTTCTCTCCAAAATCGATGTGTGTCTCTAACACTTTCCAAGAATGGGACCTCTCACTCGGCCGCCACCACAGCTGTCAACAACAGTTTTTTGGGGTAGTGCAAAGTCGCAATTCATCACTGAACACAATGGGTCACAGGCTTCCTAGTTACAGCACCACTTCGAACGAAACCATCTGTTTTATTGTGTTAACGGAAGACTTTGCAGCGGCCAGTAATTCCCTGGACAGTCTGCTGCTAGACTGCAACCAATGGTGCGGAACGACACAGAATGTCCAACAGAGTCCATTACCTCATCTCGGATCGCAGGCAGAAATGTGAAGGGCTTACGATATACTTGATATACAATATGGTGACACACACTCGTGGTTGTCAGACTTGGTTGACTGGTACCTACACGACGAGTCTGCATGCCGCCGAGCTCCATGAAGTACATGCCCCAGAAATCTAGGTATTGTACGATTCGACCAAATGGAGACACACAACGAGGCCGCTTTCAAACTCTGTCGGGCGCTGATATTGCTGTCGCACAGCAGAACGCGGCATCTGCTTGTCCTACACAGTGACCAGTCAGCATATGACGCTATTCATGCCCCTTGTACATCCTAGCAGACTTGGTCAAAACACCAAACACAATCAACTTTAATGCACTCTGGTAGACATCCCAGAGAATTTGAGCTCTGTTCGTCTACTTACCTGCGGATGGTGTGTATGTTTACGAAGTCGCATTCACATCCGACAGTGTGTTCGGGGTCTTTTAATATTTTTGTCAGCCAGTACGATGGTGTAGCAGTTAGCAAATGTGCTTAACAAGCAGGAGACCTGGGATCAAGTTCCTGCCGTGGCACAAACTTTGGATTCATTGCTTCAGCTTCTGCACTTAACGAAGTACATTTCATGTTTCACAAAATTATTCTGTATGGTAATTAATTAGTTTCTAATGTTTCTATTTTGAATGTAAGAAGATTGTCTTACTAGGCACCATCATCATAATAAGTCGTTGTGCTCACTGCTGAGTGTCGTGACCCCATGAACATAGCGTCTCCCGGACTGTTGCCAGCTTCTCTAAGTGCCTGCTGAAAAGGTAGACCGGAGATCTTGATTCGATCTATCCATCCGCTCGCTGCTCTTCCGCTTGTTCTGGTGCCTTCGATCTGTCCTTGCAAGATTATTTTCTCTAGATTTTCTCCATCTCTTCTCAAAATATGGCCACAGAACTGGAGAAATTTTTTCGGTGACTCGAAAAGAAAAGTGTCTGGAGATATCGTGCTTTTTCAATAAGGGACACATTTCTTCTTCTTTCGGTACATTTTGTGCGCATAATCCTACGCCAGCACCAAAGCTCAAACGCATCAATGCGCTGATTGTCTCTGGCCTTGAGTGTCCATGTTTCGCAACCGTAAAAGAAGACTGAAAACACGAGTGTTTCAATTAGCCGGATCTTTGTGCTATTTGTTATTGCTCTGCTCTGCCAGATCTTGGTGAGCTTCTTCATAGCAACTCGCCCTGGCGTAATCCGTCTTCCTATCTCATCTTCACAAGTTCCCGTGCTGCAGATGGTTGACCCAAGATAGATTGAGGAATGCACGATTTTCAGTTCCTTTAATCGTCCTGTGAGCTGTATCTGTTCTCCTTGATCAATTATTGTGAGTTTGGACTTGCTGTGGTTGGTGTCTAATCCATATGCCAGACTAAGTCCTTTGTTCTTGTTAGTAGCCCAGCAAGTTCATCTTCGCCGTTGGCTAAAAGCAAAGTATCATCAGCAAAACGGAGGTTGTTGATAGTTTTCCCACCAACTAACTGCGATGCCTTTGGTCCAACCATCAAGAGCTTTCCTAATGGCATATACTGCATAGAAGTTGTACAGTTGTAGGGATAGGACACAACCCTGTCTCACACCGTTTGATACTCTGAAGGAATCAGACGTCCCATCACTAAGCACACCAGACGTAAAATTGGCCACTCACGGGAAGCATCTCGCTAGTACCCTGTAACGCCGCTCTACTCCTGACGATGGTCCATGTTCGCAGAGGACGACAGTCCGCGCGTTTCTTCTGGAATGTCGCACCCAGGTGAAGCCACTCATTGATGATTAGATCCCACAGAGACACCAAATTGGTGCAATGTTGATTCCTATGTGTCATTCGCCACTCCAAATAGCCTGAGACATTTTGCCTGCGATTAACATTGGTCATTTACTGGGATAGCTGAGGCGCAATAGGTGCCAGCATGTTCATCAGAGCAGAAACGTATGCATGTCCAGTGAACATATCTGTTGTCATCTGGGAATAGTGTCCACAGCATACTCATCATGAAGATATAGAGGAGACGCCAACCTTTCCTCACCGGTAATGAGCTTCCTGGGTCATAGATCTGATAAAATTAAATTTTCCTTGAGATATTTGTCTCAAATTTTCTACGATAATGACAGAGGCTGAAGAAATGAATTAAAATTTGTACCTGAATGTTCTGAAGTGATGGTACACAAACACTCCCGAAATAATCACAGAACCACCTGCAGCCTCAGCGCATGCTCCACACAGTGCAAGTTAAAGGGTCAATGCCTTGCATCACTTGATTAGTCAAACCACTCCACACTCCTCCGGCTTATTACTGTCCAGTTTCTGCGTTGTTTGACCTTCTGAAGAGGTGCAGCTCTACGTGCCGCTATTAGCAACGGCTTTTCACGAAGTATCCGATTTCAGATGCATATGGCATTCAGTTCCCCTCCAAATGTTGACTCTGAAAACGGTTGCGAAGGTTCTACATTTGTTGACAGGTGCAATTCCTGACGGTTTTGAAATCTATTGTTACTAGGAAAGGGTGACATTCACCTCTGGTTCCTATCGATTACCTTCTTTTTACGACTACTGTTCTTACACATTGTTACATGGGAGCTAGTGATACACCATTTCTTGCAGAAACGCTACACACACACACACACACACACATACAAATTGGGCAATATAATTCATAGTATTTTCATGGACACACCCAAACAAGATAGCTCTTTTCTTATTTTCTATTCCGTCTCTACATATTACTGTAGTGATCCCATATGTCCGACTGGCTCATAGACAACACTTCACTGCCATGACCTACGCCAGCAGGGGGTTTCACATGAATGCCTGACACTACTTATAGAGCCGGTCGGAGTGGCCGAGCGGTTCTAGGCGCTACAGTCTGGAACCGCGCGACCGCTACGGTCGCAGGTTCGAATCGTGCCTCGGGCATGGATGTGTGTGATGTCCTTAGGTTAGTTAGGTTTAAGTAGTTCTAAGTTCTAGGGGACTGATGACCTCAGTAGTTAAGTCCCATAGCACTCAGAGCCATTTGAACCATTTGAACTACTTATAGAACACTCACAGTACTTCAACATCATAAATATCATCTTTTAATGGGTGACTAATATCTTGTTAACTGTCCTTAGTTAAACAGAAATTCTCATAGAAAACAGTTTGATTTTGCATGTAGATAAAATGTACTTTGGGTATTGTGGAGTATTTGTTGTGAGCAATGATGTCGGACTAACATAAAAAAAATTTCAGTTACTCTTGCTTATTTAATTTTTTGGCTGAAACGGGATGAGAGGAGAGAAATGGTGTGGTGTAGTATGTATGGTTGTACGCAGTGGTCGGAGAGATTGAGGGTAGTGGTTGGCTTTAAGAGAGAGAGCGTGGACGACGCTTTGTTGAGAAAGCAATGAAGAGGTTGTGGGAGTGATGGGCCACTCTTAGGTACTTTTCCGCGATACCTACGACTGTAGTTACACCGCTAGTGTCATGCAACGTAGTTACAGCTTTCCACAGCTTCTGTTCAGTGACTAACGTTCTGTGTCGCCTTGGGATAGGCAGCGGAATTTCTGAAGGTTATTGAGGTGAGGGAAACCATCTGATGCAGCATTACAGCTATGCTTGAGAGTATTTTACACATACCGCGCCGCCGGGACTTCCTCAGCCCTTATCCAGCGCTCGTGAACATATCGGTTGGACTCTACACAACTGGGAAACCGTGGCCATGTCAGATGAGCCCTATTTAGAGCTGATGGTAGGGAGACGCAGACTCGACGAAGCCATGGACCCAAGTCGTTACTTAGGCACCGTGCTATCTGGTGGTGGCTCCGTAATGGTGTGACCTGTGTTCACAAGGAACGGATTGCATCCTATGGTCCATCTCAACCCATCAGTGGCTGGAAATGGTTATTTTCGACTACTTGGGGAGAATTTACAGCCGTTCGTGGACGTCATGTTTCCAAACAACGATGGGATTTTTATGGATGGCAACATGGCATTTCACTGGGCCACAATAGTTCGCGACTGGTTTGAAGAACATTATGGACAATTCGAATGAATGATTTGGATACCAAGGTCGCCCACATGAAACCCATCGAACAAGATAAGACTAACTACAACATACATAGAGCTTCATACGTGGCTAGAACGTGAATTACCCTAATATACAACGGACGTTCCGACAGTTAGTTTGTCATTGCTTTTCACACGGCAACTTTATAGCCAAAAACGCTTTGCACTATTTTTCGCCATAGTCCCCACCGACATTGAGACATTTTCCGACCGTGCAGTCAGTCTGAAGAACCACTCTAGTAAAACTCGGTGCCCTGTGATGCAAGAAATTGTCACACGCCCTGCTCCACCTCAGCATCGGTTTTGGAATTGACGTCCCGAAAGACAACCTTTCAATGCAGGGAAAAGGTGAAAGTATGATGGGATAAGATTGGGATGCAGGCCGGGTGATCTAATCTCTCCCACTCAAAATAACGAATCTCATCCTGTGTGATCCTTGATGTGTGTGACTTTGCACTATGGTCCAAGGTCACAACACTTGCAGCTCAAAAGCCATGGTTTCCTTGTCGAAAGACGCACCTGAGTTTGGTTAAGGTCCCGCATTAATGGTGCTTTACCGGAGGAAATCAAGGAGCGTTATGCCCGTAATTCTTTCCACGGAGGGACAACCGAATTTTTTCCTCACTGATTCAAACTCCACATTCTGTCTTCCTTCTCTGAACATGTAACACGAGCGACCAACCATTTAACGAGACACGGTCTGTAGGCGTTCACAGATGATGGACAAATTAGTGCCAGGTGCCCATTCATACCAGATCACAGAACCCATTTCCATTGGCGACCACGTTCCCAGCACATGTCCGTCTCTCGTCGCGATGTGTGCTTGAATAAACTCGGCCACGCCGTTCTAATGCTACTCTCCCATCTTCGACTTTCTGTGCGTCCGTCATTTGTCCTCCGCTGTGTTGAAGCAGCACAGGTTGTGGATTCAAACGACATCCATTCATGCCACCCAGTGTACCATCTTCTCTTTTCAAACCAACGACGAAACTTAAGTTTCGAAACGTCTCTCATATATCACCACGTTAAGTAGCCTCTACAATGCACGTATGGGTAATTAAAGTGAGGGATCTTTGGAAAGAGGTGAAATGTAGTTTCTGACAGTCTGTTATTGTCTCTTTGCGTGGGCCCAGTATCCGGAAGTAAGAATTGGTCTGTTCGCCTACAAGGCAATCACCGCCTTCAGCAGGACAATATGCCATCCCATAGTTCCCATATTATAATGGTTTGACGACTGTTTTAGTGACATTATGATTATTTCGTGGCCCTACACAATACTTGACCTCGATTATACTCTTGTATATTCTCAGTTCTGCTGCTTCCGTAACAATTTTTTACTTTTCCCTGTGTTCCCAAGTCCGTATCTTTTTATTGTATGTTTTTGTGCTGTAACCTGTAACGACGCAAGGAACGAGCAGCACTTAGTTGCTAGCCATCACAATTTTTTATCTTAAATTTCTTTGTAACTAATGCCCTTTTGGCATATTTATTATTTTATAAATGACATAAGTACTGCTAATCTTTCACGATGATTCTGTACTTATATTCTGTATCATACGTTTTTAGTCATAATTCTGTAACCACGTTATAGACTATTCTTTGATTTAAATTCTGAGGAAGACTCTCCTAGCAATGTCGAAACCCAGTTAATTGGTTAAAAATAGTGACCGAGTGCTGTTTTCTTTCAATTATACTGTTATCATGTGTTTCTCATTAGTACAAAATGTCTATTTTGATAAGTGGTTCACAATACATTGCAAAATGGGGTATTGGTACCCTGAAACTGGTCGTAATATAAACTAAATCAAAGTGACTGGTGAATGATTTTTTGCTCAAATTTGTATAATTACCACATTCTTATTAGTCCTAATTTTTAACCGCAATTTGTGTGTGATGAAACGTCATTGATTCCTCTTAAATCTGATAGTTCTATAATAATTTAAGAGAGTTATCTTGTTAGATTATACAATACGTAGCAACGTCTCCAGGTCCGGAAGTATCCCATATTTTTTGTTTTAATCTGAAGCTTTTTACTACATTTAAGCCCGTTTTCACCCCGCCATATATGTCGTCAGCATTTACTTATTTATAATGCTTTAAGTGGGTTAAAATCATGCAAGTCTAACGTACTCTTATTGTCGTGAATACTACGAGCATTCTTGTTGCTGTTCCTATCCTCAGTGTATACGGTGTGACGTCCCATTTCCTAGTGTCGCTTACGCTACGTCTAGTAGCAGCATAAGAACGGTGAGAAATGGCTCCCATCTGATACAAGAACCGTCCATTACTGACGATAACATGCCGACGAAGAAGAAATATGGCGCTCAAGTGCTCTTTGACAGCAAAACAACGAACTTATAGAATAGGTCAGCCGTCACAAAAGAAGCAGGAAAATGAATGTGGACTCGGCTACCCTAAATATATTCAGAATGAATAAAACTATTGAAGTGTAAATTTCGCACCTCTTATAGTGGACAATATGGCGATTTTCCTGACGTTCGCAAGTAATTTTTATCGTTTATAGTCGCCGAATCACGACATAGGCTTTGTTTTTTTCTAATGGAACTATATACTTTTCTCTGAGACTTTTGAAAGAAGTTTGTAAGATAACCTGAACGACATATCACATATGGGATTTGATCAAATAATATTAAGGTGACAGCTCCGCAAATCACTGTACCGCCGTCAGGAGGACAGGTTTCACAACAGTCTGTTCTATCATACTAAATACTTTACGCGTGTTTATCATGACTGTCATACCAAGTGCTCAGAATGCTGACCCTGTCCATTGCTACACTCTATAAAGTGATTCTAGAGATACAACACCGCTTGCTAAATTTCATCTGGACTTAGCGACAGCACAGGTCCGTGATATACGACATTTCATTTCTTCTGAAGTCGTCGGTGTTTCCTAATAGGGCTTTTGCTTTAATTTTAGCCACAGATAAATATACGAAAGCGTTAACTTTGCTGTGCTTCCTGAACGACTTATCCAATGATCTCCAAATGTTCTCTTAACAGGGCCTGTAATTACATGTGCGGAATGTGAAGTTATGAAATGCTGGCCTGTCCTATCCACGTATCATGGAGGTTGGGTCCCACATACTACTGGATATTAAAGAGCCATTGAGTAGCACGACGTAAATTACGATTCTGTACCAATTTCTTTTCCTCAAATTACAGCGAAATCAGTGGGGAAACGAAGAAAATGCTTCAGGTAAAACGTTGGTTGATTTTTCCGTGGAAAAAACAGGAGTTCCTGTTGGCGATTTCAAAGTTGCCCCCGCCATCGTCGCACGCGGTGGGGTGACGAGTCGAGTGTGGTATCGTTGGATGCCCCACTCCGAGACAAACAAATTGGAATTACAACATTTTTGAACCGATTTGTAGTTTTCGAGATATTTCAATATCTTCAGTTAAAATGAACACCTTCTACATCCACGAGAAATGTGTAGAGTAATTAATCGATGACAACCAGAGTTTTTACACATATGACTTGGTATCCTGCATAAGTATTGTATAAGTATGACGGGGAGAGAGGGGGTTATTGGATGACATGCAAAAATAATAGAAAACGACTGAAATTCGCGTTCAACCTACAGGGTTTGGTTTCGCTGGGCTAATGACAGTCCATGCGACACTCGAGGGTAGGTTTGGTCCAATAGAACGAACGCAGCTTAAGGAACATTGTAACTGCTAGAAGCTAACCTGTAGAAGCCTCTAAAAGGAACTAAACTTGCAAATATACCGCCCTTTTGTCATAATTTTTCATTGCACTGTACAACTTCGTTTCGCCAGTACTTTGGAACGCCCCAAGACGAAGTGAAGCTGCCTAGGGTTAAACACTTTCATCCCACGGATATCACTTGTTCTCATGTATCTCTGTTTTGAAATTGAGAAATTGGACCCTCGGTGAGACTTGCGCAGGCGATTAATTCACCTGATAATAAAGTGGTAGTTTGCAGAAACACTGTTTCCGCAATAATGTTGCACACTTATGAACTGATTTTTCGTCACCTACGTCAGAATTTGACAGAGCACTGAAAGAACTAAGTGGAAACAAGGCCTCGGGAGTAAACAACTTTCCGTTAGAACCACTGAAAGCCGTGGGAAAGTCAGCCCTGGCAAAACCCTACCACCTGGTGAGCAAAATGTATGAGACAAGCGAAATACCCTCTGACTTCAAGAAGAATGTAATCATTCCAATCCCAAAGAAAACATGTTGACAGGTGTGAAAATTACCGAACTACCAGTTTAATAAGTCACGGCTGCAAAATACTAACACGAATTATTTTCAGACGAATGGAAAAAACTGGTAGAAGCCGACCTCGGAGAGGATCAGTTTGGATTCCGTAGAAATGTAGGAACACATGAGCCAGTACTGACCCTATGTCATATCTTAGAACACAGCTTAAGGAAAGGATACCCTACGTTTCTAACATTTGTAGGTTTAGAGAAGGCTTTTGACAATGTTGACTGGAATACTTTACTAAAATTCTGGAGGTGGCAGGGGACAAATACAGGGAGCGAAACTCTATTTACAATTTTTATAGAAACCAGAGGCCACATACAAGTATAGAGGGACATTAAAGGGAAGCAGTGGTTGGGAAGGGAGTGAGACAGGGTTGCAGCCTATCTCTGATGTTATTCAGTCTTTTTATTGAGCAAGCAGTAAATGAAACAAAAGAAAAATTGGGAGCAGGACTTAACATCCATGGAGAAGAAATAAAAACTTTTCGGTTTGCCGATGACATTGTACTTCTGTCAGAGACAGCAAAGGACATGGAAGAGCGATTAGAAGAAATAAAAACTCTTCGGTTTGCCGATGACATTGTACTTCTGTCAGAGACAGCAAAGGACATGGAAGAGCGATTGAACGGAATGGACAGTGTCTTTAAAAGCACTCCGTCTTCAGGCCACAAGTGGCCCATCGGGATCATCCGACCGCCGTGTCATCCTCAATGAGGATGCGCATAGGAGGGGCGTGTGGTCAGCAAACCGTTCTACCGGTCGTTATGATGACTTTCTTTGAGCGGAGTCGCTACCATTCTGTCGAGTAGCTCCTCAATTGGCATCACGAGGCTGAGTGCACCCCGAAAATTGCAACAGCGCATGGCGGCTGGATGGTTACCCATCCAAGTGCCAGCCACGCCCGAGTGTATTCAAAAGAGAATATGACATTTACATCAACAAAAGCAAAATGGAAGATACTCGAATTAAATCAGGTGATGGTGAGGGAATTAGATTAGGAAATGAGACAACGTGCCGGCCGTTGTGGCCGTGCGGTACTAGGCGCTTCAGTCTGGAACCGCGTGACCGCTACGGTCGCGGGTTCGAATCCAGCCTCGGGCATGGATGTGTGTGATGTCCTTAGGTTAGTTAGGTTTAAGTAGTTCTAGGTTCTAGGGGACTGATGACCACAGATGTTAAGTCCCATAGTGCTCAGAGCCATTTGAGTCATTTTGAGACAACGTAGTAGACGAGTTTTGCCATTTAGGGTGCGAAATAACTGATGATGGTCGAAGCAGAGAGGATATAAAATGTAGACTGGCAATAGAGAGGAAAGCGTTTCTGAAGAAGAGAAGTTTGTTAACATCAAGTATAGATTTAAGTGTCAGAATGTCATTTCTGAAAGTATTTGTATGGAGTGTAGCCATATATGGAAGTGAAACAGGGATGATAACTAGAAAAGAAGAGACTAGAAGCTTTCGAAATGTGGTGTTACATAAGGATGCTGAAGATTAGATGGGTAGATCGCGCAACTAATGAGGAGGTACTGAATGGAATTGGTGAGAAGAGCAATTTGTGGCACAATTTGACTAGTAGAAGGGATCGGTTGGTAGAAAATGTTCTGAGGCATCAAGGGATCACCAATTTAGTATCGGAGGGCATCGTGGAGGGTATAAACGATAGAGGGAGACCAAGAGATGAATACACTAAGCAGATTCAGAAGGATGTCACAAGCTCTGGCTGAACTGATTTTTTACTGAAATATCATCAATTTAAGAAGTTTTTCAGTTGGTCGTGAGAGGCAAAAGCCAAGATTTTAGATAAAGCGGAGTAATGCTTATAATCCTGTAGTCGTAACACGATGAAACGACGTTAGAAGAATTTTTTGCCACTTCTTTTCTTAACGTGCTCATTGAAATGAACGCAGAAAGACCATCCGCCTAAAAATTCCGATTTATGTCAGGATTATTTAAATTCCTGCAGGGTCTGTGTGTCTAAGTCCCAGATTCGAATATGAATCTTTTCTGTAAGTGTAATTGTTTTCATTAATAACCTGGATAATGTACCAGATGCTATAACACAATAGAAAAGGAAATTCATTGTTGATGGAAAAACAATTGTAAAACATGTAGGTAGGTAAGTATAACTGAAACTTCATTTCTATTAGCATCACAAACGCTCAAGATACGTACAACGATAGATAGATTTTGATGGGTCATTTCGCACGGTACATCGTAATATTTTCTAATGAGTCGGTTTGTAAAACGTTAACTTAATCGGTATTTAAATGTGACTGCATGTTGACCATTCCAAAAGAGATTCACATAACACAAAATATTGTGTAGTTCTGTAACACTGGTAGGTAACACTTCTGCAGTAAATAAACTATAAGTTTGTAAGTAAAAATTATTGTTCGAGATAGAAGGAGTAAATCGGAAAGAAATTTTTCAGATTCCGTACAAATTAAGATTTGATATCATATATGTTATACCATTAGGAAAAAGTGATCCAAGATATGGTAACAGCGTTATTCATCCTTTCCTGTGATAACGTCAATTTTAGTGAAGAGTAATGAAGGTTTTGTTTTCTTATAATATTCTCATCTACATCCACACCATACTCTTTCAAGTCACCTAATGGTGTTGTACTGTGCAATGTATTGTTGAGCAAATAGTGTGCTTAATCGTTTTTACTGTAATCCAAAGAAAAATTAAGCAACATAATCTAGAAAATCAGCATGTAATGCCTTTAATGAAATCAATCCCTCTGAAATTTACTCACTCTCGTGAGCAGAGAGTTCTATGGCCCTGTGCAATAAACTGATACAATTCCCTATGCAAAAATAAACAATTAAATGTATTTTCCTTAGCTCTTGAGTCGCAACGGATGTAATTTTTGTATTCTGTCCTCTCCACAGTAGGCACAGAAAATATTAAATCTTGGCTCAGCAAAGTGCAATGCCGGCCGTCAAACAGCTTCATAAAAATAATGTCAGTAGACTGGTTGATAAATGAATAAACTTGCAAATTTTCAGCGATAATTTTGGATATTGTCTCAGGGCTGTACAATGCTGCCCGCAATGAAGCTGTTACAAACATTAATGATTTTCTGATCCCGATTGAAAAATTATTTCTTTTAAAAAATACCCATTGGATTTAAATAAACAGTATGTGGAAGAGGATGAGGTACTGATAATGGGATATGCTAAGAACGAATGGTTCAGTGAGAAACTTGCATTCAAAATAAAGTTCCTCCTTCACAAAATCTGATATGAAACATTTTACGTTAACTTCAAAACCAGTGAACTTCTCAACTGTTATAAAATTCTGACATACTGACGTAGCCTACAATACTTGGATTGTTACATGACAAAAGGTCTGACATCGTTTGACAAAATAGATTCCTATATTTAACTTTCTTGTATCATCTTTACAAAAGACACAAAATATTACAAATCGGGTATACCTAATCAACCTATACATTAAATCCGATGGAAGATACTTGGTTCCTACGTCCAAGGTACGGTACCTTTAGAATTAGCAAAATCCACACTGCGTTGCCGCATACTTAAATATACAAAATTTCATTACCTTACAAAACTGTATTGTGCTGCGTCCACAGGCCAACAGCTAAATTCTCACAGATAGCCACTAGCTTAAAGTTTTACTTCCTACCCTTGATAGAATGTAACGGCAACCGCTACTGCACCCTTGAGGCGTCTTCGGTTCAGTGGTGTCAAAGATACAATATCTTCTACATGTGATAACCACTTCATGTCATTTTTCATGAAATATATTACAAAATCGGGCTCCACGTACAAGTTCACCCCTCGCAGTGTGTGGCGGAGGGTACTTTCGGTCACACTATCTGATCCCTCCAACACTGTTCCACTCGCGAATAGTGCGTGGGAAGAATGATTGTCTGTAAGCCTCTGTATTGGCTCTAATTACTCGAATTTTCTCCTCGTGGTCAATACGTGAAATGTATGTTGGGGGAAGTAATATGTTGCCTGACTCCTGAAAAGTGCTGTCCCGAAATTTCAATAGTACATCTCTCCGTGATGCACAACGCCTCTCATGTAACGTATACCAGTGGAGTTTGTTTAGCATTTCCATAACGCTCTCTCGCCAGCGATCCCGGGACAAAACGCGCAGCTTTTCGTTGGATCTTCTCTATCTCCTCTCTTAGTACTACCTGATAGGGATCCCAGAAAGATGAACAATACTCAAGAATCGGGCGAACAAGCGCCTTATGAGCCACTTCTTTCATGAATGAGTTTCATTTCCTTAAGATTCTTCCGATGAATCTGCGTCCGGTGTCTGCTTTTCCCACAATCTGTTTTGTATGGTCATTCCACTTAAGGTAGCTCTGAGTAGTTAGGCCTAGATATTTTACGGGCAGACGCTGTCTCCAGCTGTTTCCCATCAATAGTGTAGCTCTACGGTAGTGGATGTTTTTTCCTATGTATGCGGAATATGTTACATTTATCTACTTGCAGGGCCAAGTGCCAGAGCCTGCACCATTCATCAGTTCTCTGCAGGTCGTTCAACAAATTCTTACAACGGTATATTGATAATTTTCACTTATGGACCGTCTGATAGCAACTGAATAAAACACAATTGTAGTGCCATACGCGTTTCGCCTTTATTTTCTGCAAGGCATCATCAGTGGCAGGTTGCGTAGACAGTTTCTTACATATTACGCTCCTGTTGCATTTTTGGTGTTGTTCTTCTTCCTGTGAGCGCCAATTTGCTGTTTTTTCCGCATTCCACAGCACTATGCACTGAACGCTTGTTTTAATGCAATGCATATGCATTAAAACAAGCGTTCAGTGCATAGTGCTGTGGAATGCGGAAAAAACAGCAAATTGGCGCTCATAGGAAGAAGAACAACACCAAAAATGCAACAAGAGCGTAATATGTAAGGAACTGTCTACGCAACCTGCCACTGATGATGCCTTGCAGAAAATAAAGGCGAAACGCGTATGGCACTAAAATTGTGTTTTATTCAGTTGCTGTCAGACGGTCCATAAGTGAAAATTATCATTATACCGTAGTATTACGCGCAACTGATGAGGACAGGACCACAAAAGTTGAAAATTCTTACAATCTTCTGCCGTTGCTACTTTGGTATAAGACAACTGCATCATCTGCAAATATTCTTAAAGAGTATCCGATGCAGTTCCCTGTGATACTCAGGATATTACCTTCACATCTGTCGATTTTGTTCTGTTAAGAGCGACCGCCGGCCGGAGTGGCCGTGCGGTTCTAGGTGCTACAGTCTGGAGCCGAGCGACCGCTCCGTCGCAGGTTCGAATCCTGCTTCGGGGATGGATGTGTGTGATGTTCTTAGGTTAGTTACGTTTAATTAGTTCTAAGTTCCAGGCGACGGATGACCTCAGGAGTCAAATTGCATAGTGCTCAGAGCCATTTGAACCAGCGATTTAAGAGCGACATGTTGAATTCTACCTGCAAGAAAGTCTTGAATCCAATCGCAAGTCTGCTCCGATACTCCGTAAGCTCGCAATTTTTTTTTCATTGAACGACAATGCGGGACGGTGTGAAATGCCTTACTGAAATCAAAGAACACGGCACCAACCTGAGCGCCGTTGTCCACTGCGCTGTGGATTTCATAGACGAACAGAACGAGCTGATTTTCGCAGGATCTCTGTTTGTGGAATCCATGTTGATTTTTATAGAGGAGATTTTCATTTTCCAAAAACGTCTTAATTCTTGAGCATAAAACATGTTCCATAATTCTACAACAGATTGACGTCAACGATGTAGGTCTATAATGGTGTGGATCTGTCTTACGGCCTTTCTTAAAAACTGGAATGACTTGTGCTTTTCTCCAGTCGTTATGGACCTCTCGTTGCTCAAGCTATCTACGATAAATTGCTACTAGAAGGGGAGCAACTCCTTTCACATAATCCGTATAGAATCTTATACATATCTCATCTGGTCTTGACGCCTTTCCACTACTAAGCGATTGTAGCTGCTTTTCAATTCCGAAATCTTCTGTCTCAATAAGTGCCATTTCTGTGTCCGTACGACGATTGAAAGAAGGGACAGTGTTACGATACTCCGCGGTGAAACAACTTCCGAATACCGAATTCAGTATTTCGAGCATCTCTCTGTTATCTTCCATTTTGGTGCCGGTGTGGTCGCTGAGAGAGTGAATAGATGATTTTGACCCACTTACTGGTTTTACATACGACCAAAATCTCTTAGGGTTTTTACTCAGTTTGGTTGACAACGTCTTACTTTATCAAAATCACTGAACGCTTCTCTCATTGCTCTTCTTATGCTCACTTTCGCTTCGTTCAGCTTTAGTTTGTCTTCTAGGCTTTTACTTCTCTGGAATCTGAAATGAAGTGCTCTTTGTTTAAGTAGCGCTTTTCTAACACGGCTATTAAACCATTATGCATCTATCCCATACCTTAAAACCTTACTCGGAACATACTTGTCCAGGGCATATTGAACGATGCTTTTGATTTTTTTCCATTTCTTCTCCACATCTTCGTCCCCATCACCGAATTTTTGATGCTGACTGCTGAGATATTCTGAAATTTGTACCCTTTCACCCCTGCTGAGTAAATGTATCTTCCTATTTTCTTAACATTCCTTGTAGGACCCGTCGTCATCGATGCTGTCACAGCCTAATGACCACTGATACCTTCCTCAATGTTAACAGATTCGAAAAGTTCAGGTCTGCTTGTTGCCAGGAGGTCTAAGACGTTACCTTCACGAGTTGGTTCTCTAACTATCCGCTCTACTTAATTTTCGGACAAGACACGCAGAACAGTGTCACCCGAACCACTGTCTCTTTCACTAGTTTTGCTGGCAGAACACTCCCAATCTGTACCTGGCAAGTTGAAGTCACCCCCTATTACAACGGCATGATCAGAAAAATTACTAATGATAAAATCATCTTGTGGTGCAGTTCTTCTCGTGTCCGTGCTTGCTACGACAATGGAATGAGAAGTCCCGCCTTATGCAAGACACCTTATTTTTCTGTTTTGTTTCACCCATACATGTTTCAGCCCTTTTGTGCTATTATCTGGGGGTTTGATTTTTATTTTTAACTATAAAATTGTTGTTACATATTAACATATTGTCTTCTTTATAACATTATGTCGAAGTTCCATTATAGCTTAATTGGCGAAAAGTGGATGTATGCATTAGTTAACATACCTTACATGCTGTTATTGTCCATTTACTTTGGTAGCTATTCTGCTACACAATGTACAACTTGTCATCTGCAAACAGCAAAACGTAATTTATTTTTCTGTTTGTTATACATTTACGAACGGAAATGAGTCTGTATCACGTTTTCTGTGTGTAACTTACAGTTTTGAAGTTGTAGTGCGTTCTCCTGTGTTGTCCGCAAAGTAAATAGGCTTGGCTAATGGTTCAAATGGCTCTGAGCACTATGCGACTTAACTCCTGAGGTCATCAGTCGCCTAGAACTTAGAACTAATTAAACCTAACTAACCTAAGGACATCACACACATCCATGCCCGAGGCAGGATTCGAACCTGCGACCGTAGCGGTCACGCGGTTCCAGACTGAAGCGCCTTTAACCGCACGGCCACACCGGCCGGCAAATAGGCTTACTTTGTGACCTATGTTAGGCCTGTTTACTTCGCCAACAACACTGGTGAACGCACCACAACTTCAAAACTGTAAGTTATACACAGAAAAAGTGATACAGACTCATTTCCGTTCGTACAAATGGAGACTCCAAAGCTCGCGTACCACCTGGAAAGAGGGACTGTGAAAGTTTCAAAATTCTCTGTGACAAAGAAAATGACTTGCAAGAAGTTACATGCAGACATCAGAGGCACTCTGCAAGCAGTGAAAAGACATGGCAAGTATACAGAGAGACAGGTGTTCAGCCAGTATGCAGGCAAACGTACTAAGCAAGAAGAAGCAGAGTCCAATAAATCTGGTTCCAGATAGGTCTACACAAACTGATACAGTATATCATTAGTCTCTTGTTAGAGACAATAGGCAAAGACGTGTAGTGATTGTAACGTTGATCTGTGTCTTAAAAGAATGAAGTGTTTCCCAGAACTCCACTCAAAAGGCTACATCGTATTAGAAACAGGACGCCCCACAAATGTTACGAAAAACTTGGGAGGGGTTATAGAAGATGTCTTGAGACACAAATCCAGGATAGGAAACCGCGTCCAGAAACGTCATCCAACAACGTGAGCGAGAGTTACATGCGTCTCCACCTGTCACTAGGGCACCGATTCGGCAGAAAACACGATACTGCACACTGGTGGAACGTAGGTGGAACGTCCCGCATTGTTGTTTGTTGCTGAGTGATGCGACTATTTGCCATTATCGACAATGGAGGAGCTGCTGCATCGACAGCCATTGTCTCCTACGTTGCCTCTGTGGATGTCGGTTTCAGACACGGGTTTCCATATGCTGTTTATTCTTCTCCTGCATTTCTAAAAAAACACTGGAAATTATAGAGGCTTCCGGGAGATAAATAAAGCACGGATGGAAACCCGTATGTGAAACCGTCATGCACCGAGGCAACAGAGCATCGCACACATAGTAGTAGACGAGTCCTTTCTATGCATCAGGTAGCTCCATCTTCTTCACTGGCTGTCGTGGGAACCAGTGGCGATCGCTGGATAACAAACAACACTGCGAGGCGTTCTGCCTGCTGTCCTGCAGCGTACGAAGTCCGTTTGCTACCGAAGAGTGGCCTAGTAATAGGCGTCTATGATTTCGACGCTCTGTAGCGTCGTTGAATGACGTTTACGGACACTGATTCCTATCCTGTACTTGTTCCATAGTCCGCCCCCGGTAGCTGAGTGATCAGTCTGCTTTCCGCAGCGCTGCAGCGAGGACGTCTTGTTTACGTCCCGTCCGCGCGCTCGCGAGTAGTGCCCGTAGTTGTTTACTGCTTCGTCGTCGCTAGTTTAGAGTCCATCACTACCGTCGCAGTATGGCACATTCATACAGACAAATCACCATCAAGATCAGGTTTCAACCTGATCATGGACGACCGAGAGCTTTTGAAGCGGAACGTTTTCTGCGTGACGACGTTAAAATTGAACCGCGGGACATAATTGGCATCCATCTCTCTATCACGAGCAGTGTTGTCTACGTCAAGTTAGTAAGTGACGAGGTGTGCAACAGAATCATGCGCGCACATGCGAACGATCTTAAATTCAAACATTCTGATGGCCATACTGGGGCGGGCGGTCTCTATCGATCACGCGGGGATTGGCCTCCGTACGTTGCGTGTCCTCGAACTCCCTTGGTTCAAATGGCTCTGAGCACTATGTGACTTAACTTCTGACGTCATCAGTACCCTAGAACTTAGAACTACTTAAGCCTAACTAGCCCAAGGACATCACGCACATCTATGCCAGAGGCAGGATTTGAACCTGCGACCGTAGCGGTCGCGCGGTTGCGAAATTTGAACTCCCTTTCTAATTACTAAGGACGTAGTCACCGCGGCTTTCCAGCCTTACGGCAGAGCGGTTAGCCACATGACCGAATAATGGGCCACCTTTACAACGTACACCGTTCTTAACGGGGTACGACAGATCAAAATTGAACTGACCAAACATGTACCATCCTATCTTGTCGTCGGCGGATGTAGGGCGATCATTATGTAAGACGGTCAGCCACGCACTTGCTCCGGTTGTGGCCAAGAAAGGCGCGTCCGGTCGGAGTATCTCCGATGACGGCTTACTCAAACCCCGACATGTGAATTTATGCCACCTTCTACGGTGACGACCCTTCCTCTCAATTATGCCGAGGTTGCACGGGCAGCAACCCTTTCCGATGCTGACCACATTCGTTCGATAGCCGCCCCCGATAACGAGACCATGATGGATTCTGCAGTACCGGATCAAGCCTCTATAGCGGCGCCTCCACCTGGAAATAACCACCGACCGACCTTACCAGAAAGCATGGACGCCAGGATGGGCACTGACCCACGGGTTGTGCCGACAGCGGCTTTTCTTCCAGACACCGGAGCAGCTGAAGAGATCCACCCACATTCGGATACTGAAACACATTTCCGTAAACAGCGTTCCCTGCGGAAACACAAGAGACGGCGGAGTGCTCCATCGGACGAGTGTTTGCAGCGATCGTCAGACATGGACTATAGACACTCCGACGACGGTAACAGCGGTACAGAGGCCGCAGTAACATCCCACCCAACAGATCGCCATGGTGACGGCTCAGTCCGTCCGACACCACAGAACAGCAGGACCACAACCTGTCAGTCGCTGCCGATTCCCAGCCAGTAGAGCCGATGGAGCCAGCGCCGAGTGCCGCAGAAGGCACAAACAGCCACCAACAGCCGATGGTATTTCATGGCGACTGGGCGGACGACAGTGAGGAAATCTCCTTGCCCATCGTGTCGGACGACACACTGGGGAATTTACCCCACCAGTGTTGATCCTTTCCCGCAATCAGATACAATGACGAGACAGAATTAGTGCTACCTCACCTGTTGATTAATAGTAACTATCGATATTTCTAATGTTGGTTATCTCTGATCATACAATGTAAACTTCCACGGCCGATATTGTCTTCACTTAAATCTTCTGGGCTGATAGGCCGTGGTCGAAGTATAAAACTGTCTCCTGACGTTTCGTCTCCGACTGCGGGAGACGTCCTCGGAGGTAAAGCGGCGAACTGTTTGTGTTGACAAGTGTTCTGTGTGTGGTGTCTTCCTCGTTTCTCCTCTGTGAACCGAGGTATTAAATTTGCTTGGACATTTCTTCTCCCTTGCATTTGTGCCTTGAGAATGGCAGGGTGTGCTCCTGTCGAAATATCGGTGGTGTTCGACGACGTCATCCGGCAGCAAACCCGTAAGTTATTTGAACATTCAATACGCCGGGAAAAGTTAAGGGCTCAAATTAAGATATTTTCTTTTTTCTTTTAAGTAGAAATTCATTCTGGTATTAAGGGGTTACGACCAAGAGGGGGAAATTTGAATAAAACCGGTAACTATACTGATACTTTATTTGCCATTTCCTCTGTTGATATGTGCCTATTCCGGATGGTTAAAATATGTCATCAGTAAAAATAATTAATATTGCGTGAATTGACTCCTATTGATGCGTTCAGACACGACTGAGAAGGATTATAAAGAGCAACCGTTAAATAATTCAAGGATGCCGTAATCCCTATGATTCAGTGTGCAGACACGAAGTGTCATGAACTCCCTGAGTTCTAATTAGACTGCTGTGACGCCGCTTGGAGCCTGTCTGAACATCCACGCGAGCTTCGGTCGTCAGCTGACAATATTCATGCAGGCGAACGCGCCCGCGCCCGCCAGTGTATATGTGTGCGTGTTGTGCGCTCGTGTGTGTGTGTGTGTGTGTGTGTGTGTGTGTGTGTGTGTGTGTGTGTGTGTGTGTGTGTGTGTATGCAATATTCAGGCGAGCGCATACACGCCCGCTAGTGTGTGTGTGTGTGTGTGTGTGTGTGTGTGTGTGTGTGTGTGTGTGTAATCGGGGCAGGATCAGCGAGGCAGAATAGTGCAACGCGCCACAAGCCAATCTCGCAACTGGAGGCTACTGGGAATTCCGGCGGCTACGCGAACCGACCGCGGAACTGCTGCGCTCCCTCGCAGTCGTAAACATGGCGAAATACGCTCTGAAGTTTGCATACAGAAGCTAGTGCCCGTTGTGGCTGATGGTGGTAACGTTTCTGTTAATGAAACCTACACACAAACAGGGAGGCGTGCAAGCGCATTGCACATTACATTCACCGTGTAACATCTTAGTCACACCAGTCAACGCCGCGCGGGGTAGCCGCGCGGTCTTAAGCGCCCTGACACGGTCCCCGCAGCTCCCCCCGTCGGAGGTTCGAGTCCTCCCTCGGGCATGGGTGTGTGTGTGTGTGTGTGTGTGTGTGTGTGTTGTCTTTAGCATAAGTTAGTTTAAGTTACATTAAGAAGTGTGTAAGCTTAGGGACCGATGACCTCAGCAGTTTGGTCCCATAAGACCTTACTACAAATTTCCAAATTACAACGAAGTTTCACATCTCTTGTTTTTGAAGTATCCCTGAGACAACAACAATCATTTGTGCCTTCTAGAGTACTGTACGATATGACGTATGAGCAGTATTTCAGAATTTTCCTTCACATTAGACTGTTGGGGACTACAGATAAAACATTTTCGGTGCCACGATTCATTCATAATTTTCAATAGGAGTTGTGCGAACGATACATTTTAAGAATGGCAAATGGACAAGAAGCAAACTGTATAAAACATTCTAGGACCTCTTGCCACGTCAATTCAGATTAAAAGCTCGAACTTTCGACGATTTACACCAACTTCTTCACCAGAAACAAGTGATGTCAAATTCGCTGCTGTGGTGGCCTTATATAGCTTCTGATTGGTCTGTAGTTACGTCATGCTGCTGGATTTTATGGAATGACAGATGGAATGGCTATAGGGTCTCCGTTGTCTCCAGCAATGTCTAACATTTTTATGGAACATTTTAAGGTCCATACACTACATTCGGCTTCCCTTCGTCCATATTCATTTTATGGTTATGTTGACGACACATTTATGGTCTGGCCACACGGGGTAGAAGCTCTTGAGCACTTCCACGAACATTTCAAGAACTGTTCCAATATCACTGCTTAAAATGGCTCAAATGGCTCTGAGCACTGTGGGACTCAACTGCTGTGGTCTTAAGTCCCCTAGAACTTAGAACTACTTAAACCTAACTAACCTAAGGACATCACACACATCCATGCCCGAGGCAGGATTCGACCGTAGCGGCCGTGCGGTTCCAGACTGTAGCGCCTTTAACCGCTCTGCCACTCCGGCCGGCACACTGCCTAAAACATTTACTGGTTTTTACAACAGTTGTTTCAGAAAATTTCCGTTTTCAAGTACCTGCGCATGCCAAGTTTGAGAATTACAATGTGCTATAATTGAACAGAAAATTTAGATTTAATTTTTTTATGAATGAAGAATGTAGTGAATTATCGAGGCATAGCGAAATTGAAGTCATAAATTTCATTATCACGAATTATACGAACCATTATGGGTTAATTAATTTTTGTGTTTCTAAATAATGGAAGTGAGAGGGAGATTTATGTTTACGTTGTCCTGTCGTATATATGACATCTGGTGTGACAGTATCTCGTGACTGTTCTCGTAATATTTCACGTGAAATTCTAAAATATCGATTTCACGTCGATTTTGTGTTGTCTGTACGTTCAGGACAACCTAGACCGAAGTCTCCCTTTTACATAAATTAGAAATATAAAAAATTAGCTACAACCTTGTTATTTCTATAATTCGTGATAATGAAAATTATCACTGCAGTTTCAGTTATATCTCAACTATTCACGAAATTCTTCACTTATAAAAAAATGAAGTCTAAAATTCCAGTGATTAGCACACTGGACTCGCATTCGCGAGCACGACGGTTCAATACCTTTTTCGGCCATCCTAATTTAGGTTTTCCGTGATTTCCTTACAATTACTTCAGGCAATTGCCGGGATGGTTCCTTTGAAAGTGTTCGGCCGACGTCCTTCACCTTCCCTCCCCAGTCCGATGGGATCGATGACATCGCAGTTTCGTCCCCTTCCCCCAAATCAAAACCAACCAACCAATCTCAAGTTCCTATACAACTAAAGCACATGGTAATTCTCAAACTTTTTATACGCAGGTACTTGAAAATGGAAATCTTCCAAAACAGCTATAGTAAAACCCAGTCAATGTTTTAAGCAGTGTTTCTGGAACCATACTTACAATGTTCTTTCAAGACATATATTTCATTGCAGGTCCAATCATCAAGAACCTTCGAGGAACAGCCGGCCGTGGTGGCCGAGAGGTTCTAGGCGCTCAGTCCGGAACCGCGCGACTAATACGGTCGCAGGTTCGAATCCTGCCTCGGGCATGGATGTGTGTAATGTCCTTAGGTTAGTTAGGTTTAAGTAGTTCTAAGTTCTAGGGGACTGATGACCACAGATGTTGAGTCCCATAGTGCTCAGAGCCATCGAGGAACATATAAACAGCGTGCCCCAACATCCAGTTCACGGTCGAGAGAAAGAAAGAGGGAAGGCTACCGTTTTCAGATGTTCTGGAACAACGTGAGTCGGATGGATGACTCGGCCATTCATTGTACCTCAAGCCGACGCACACTGATTTATATCTTGGTGCCCAAAGTTTTCATCATCCAGTCCAGAAGAGAGCAGCTTTAAAAGTGCTGGTACACAGAGCAAAAGCATTTTCTGAAGAGGGCCACTTCCATTCCGAAATTAATCATCTGAAGTTTGTGTTCCGCGAGAAGCCTATGAGTCACATGATATCCAGTCAGCGTCCTCCAAGAAAAGGAAACGTGATGACCCACCGACTGCAGTCCTTCCCTTCTGTAGCGCTACATTCACCAAAATAGGCAGCGTTCTGGAAAGACGAGGTTGTTGTTGTTGTGGTCTTCAGTCCTGACACTGGTTTGATGCAGCTCTCCATGCTACTCTATCCTGTGCAAGCTTCTTCATCTCCCAGTACTTACTGATACCTATATCCTTCTGAATCTGCTTAGTGTATTCGTCTCTTGGTCTCCCTCTACGATTTTCATCCTCCACGCTGCCCTCCAATGCTAAATTTGTGATCCCTTGATGACTCAGAACATGTCCTACCAACCGGTACCTTCTTCTTGTCAAGTTGTGCCACAAACTCCTCTTCTCCCCAATTCTATTCAATACCTCCTCATTAGTTATGTGATCTACCCATCTAATCTTCAGCATTCTTCTGTAGCACCACATTTCAAAAGCTTCTATTCTCTTCTAGTCCAAACTGTTTATCGTCCATGTATCACTTCCATACATGGCTACAATCCATACAAATACTTTCAGAAACGAACCTCCTATGACTATAAAGCAAATAATACGCCCTGTTACGGACAGTCTCGGCCTCAGGATTCTTGGGGATTTATAACATCCCATGTGAGTGCTGAAGCAATTACATCGGCCAGTCCATCCGCACCGTTTCTGACCCCTGTGCAGAACATCAACGGCATATTAAAAATCGAAGACTGGAGAAATCTGCTGTTGTGAGCACATTCTAGCAGGCCGCGGTGGTCTAGCGGTTCTAGGCGCTCAGTCCGGATCCGCGCGACTGCTACGGTCGCAGGTTCGAATCCTGCCTAGGGCATGGATGTGTGTGATGTCCTTAGGTTAGTTAGGTTTAAGTAGTTCTAAGTTCTAGGGGACTACTGACCATAGATGTTAAGTCCCATAGTGCTCAGAGCCATTTGTGAGAAAACCTTCAACCGAGACGGCGAATATAATCTTAGCGGTGCATGGAGGCGCACTCTCGACGCAGAGAAGAGCCAGAAATATTCGTCGCAATGTTTACGCTACGGCAAGAGCGGTTGCTCCGACAGCACATACGTTGACGCTATCTGCGAGAGCATAACGTAACTACCAACCAATCAGAAACCGTCTCTGGGCTATATAAGGCAACCACAGCAGCGATTTTGTCTGTCAGTTGCTCCTGCCGAAAGCGATGTTGTAAATCGTCTACATCTCGAGGTTTTATCCTGAGGGGACGCGGCAACAAAGATCGAGAATGTTTTTTACAACAGCGCTGTCGTTAAAGACTTCGTTCTCAAGAAGCAAGCCGATTTTAAAAGCGGCCGGAAAACAATGTGCTCTTGAGGAATTTTGGACTGCAAATAACTGATGAACAAATGTTACGTCGAGTAAATTTCTTTGCAGGGGTATATAGTCCGAAACTCCAAAAAATGGTTCAAATGGCTCTGAGCACTATGGGACTTAACATCTGAGGCTGCCAGTCCCCTAGAACTTAGAACTACTTAAGCCTAACTAACCTAAGGACATCACACACATGCATGCCCGAGGCAGGATTCGAACCTGCGACCGTAGCAGTCGCGCGGTTCTGGACTGAAGCGCCTAGAACCGCTCGACCACAGCCGCCGACGATCAGTTTACAAATACGGTAGCCGTTGTCGTTAGGAAACGTCATTATAATGCTGCTCTACTTGAAGATAGCTCGGATCAACGTTGTTGGTGGTGAACATTTTGTCAGTTGGAGACGTTAAGGTCAGTGGGCCCTCAGGATGCTGATCCGAGGAATTAGTCTACGTGCAAAGATCGTGGTTCATTACTTCCATTTCCATAATTATCTACAAAAATCATACTAAAATGAATAAATCATCACGTAGCGTATATAGATGGTCTCCACTTCATAACTATTACCTACGTTATACCGTATTTTCTGAGATGTTAATGTCTAATCCGTAGCTTCTTCTTCCTCAGCTTAGACATAGCACAGAGCGAACCTGTAGAATTCCCCCCCCCCCCCCCCCCCCTCTCTGGGCACTGTACAATATGAGTGCAACTCTGTATCAAAAATTGAGATTAACTACAAATATTCTGATGACCCAAAACATTATGACGAGTCCTTACTGCGAGACTGAATGCGTCTGGTGGCGTTGTGGACGCGTGACAGCGTAAGGTGAAGTATGTAAGCAGAGCAGAGACGACTTAGGATTGATTGTAGCTATGAAACAGGCCGTAAATGGGAAACCTGCTGATATAAGCGACTTGGCCGAAGACCAGATTGTTGTCACCCAAAATCTGGAATGGAGCGTTTCGGAAATGGTGAAGCTAGTCGGTTTTTCACGTATTACTGTCGTGGTTATATACACAACGTTGTGGAAGGACTGCGAAACCACGAGTAGGCAACAACGTGTTGGACGCCTGCGTTTCATCACAGAACTTGGAGGTCGGAGCCTTGCCCGCTCTCTAAAGCAGGATAGGCGGCAGAAGTATTTCGGAGTACACCAGTAAGCGTATTTTGTTGTATTTGGAGCCCCGCAGCAGACGAAGTCTAGGTATTCGAATGGTGGCACAACGACGTAGTTAATTACGATTGCAATGGGCAAGGGATCATCGGAATTGGGCTGTGGATCAGTGGAAACTGGTCGCCTTGTCGGATGATTCATGTTTCTTGTTACATCAGGTCGATGGCCGTATCCAGACGCGCCTTGTTTCAGACGAAGGGCTGTTCGACACCAGCACAGCGCGACGGCCCACACCGTCCGGGGTATCATTGTGCTGTGCCGGATATTCACCTGGGCTTGTATGAAACCTTTGTTAGTTCAAATGGCTCTGAGCACTATGGGACTTAACATCTGAGGTCATCAGTCCCCTAGAACTTAGAACTACTTAAACCAGGGCTTAACAACTGGCCGGTTTTGATCGCGAGTACTCGCGTCTGCTAAGGCACGTGCTCGCGAGCAGGTGTAAGGTCGCGGAGTAGGGAGGGAGGGGAAACGTGCGCGCACGTTTGAACAGGGCCGCAGCGTGCCTATTGAATTCGCGCCGACTGTGTAACGTTTAAAGTACTACCATCAGCTCTAACAGCCATTGCGCTGGTTAAGAATCATGTCAAGTCGCCGTTGTGTAACCACAACCATGCTATCGCAGTTCAATCCTCATTGGGAGGAATTTTATCTGTTTACAGAAAAAGATGGTGTTGCAAAATGTTTAGTATGTCACAAAACGCTGAATTCTTTTAGGAAATTTAATTTGCTGCGACATTATATGTCGTACCACGCGAAAGACTACGGAAGTGGAAAATGTAATGGACCAGATCGTGCACAGGAAGTTATTAAACTTAAAAGGAAGCTATCCGAAGAAGATCTGGACGACGAAGAAAAATCAACTGAGGCAACTCTCAGAGTGAGTTACAAAATTGCTTTGCTTTTAGCAAAATCCCTGCGCCCCTTCACTGATGGCGATTTAATAAAAGAATGTTTGGTAGTTGCAGCGAAACATTTGTGTCCATCTCAAGTGGAACAGTTTCGGATTGTGCCGTTATCTAACATGATCATTATGCGTCGCATACAGGACATGGCAGACGACGTCCAGAGCCAGCTTGCAAATATCTGTAAAGATTTTATGGCGTATTCTCTAGCTCTGGACGAAAGTGTTGATATCACTGGAACAGCGCAGCTTGTCATATTTATTAAAGGTGTTAATAGAGATCTTCAGATGAGGGAGGAGCTCCTCGATGTAGTAGCCATGAAGAACACTACAACCGGAGGTGATATTTTAAGTAGTGTTGAAGAAAGTGTTGAAAATATAGGATTGTCGTGGAATTCTTTAGTTTCAGTGTCTACAGACGGTGCACCAGCGATGACAGGGAAAAAAATCAGGTTTCGTTGCGCTGTTGAAGGAGAAAATGCAAAAACTGACCGTGCCGAATGAAATAAGGGGCGTTCACTGTGTGATCCACCAGGAAAACTTATGTGCAAAGAGTATAACTCTAAAAAATGTGATGAGTGTTGTTCGTACAACCAATTATATAAGGAAGCATGGGCTACAACACAGACAATTTAAAAGCTTTCTTGAGGATGTAGAAAGCCAGTATGGTAGCCTGCCTTATTACAGCGAGGTCCGCTGGCTTAGTCGTGGCGAATTATTAAATCGATTTTTTTGCCTATTAGATGAGATAAATATGTTCATGGAAATAAATAACATGTGTGTTCCTGAATTGAAAGAGCCTTCATGGAAATGTGCTCTCGCGATCTTAGCAGATTTAACTAGCCATCTGAATGCTTTGAACATTTCACTACAAGGTAAAGATCTGCTAATTACTCATTTCATAGATCGAATACGAGCTTTTAAAATGAAATTGACACTTTGGGTGAGTCAGCTGGAAACAGGAAATCTAGCTCATTTTCCTAAATTATCATCCATGCAAGATGTTCACAAAGACTGTGAACGTTATTCACATAGTTTAGCTGCCCTTAAGGAAGAATTTGATCAACGCTTTCAAGATCTGACAGCACTAGACAGTGATTTTGATCTGTTCTCTCCATATTCAGCGAATATTGAAGAGATTCGTCATGAGCTGCAACTAGAAATTATTGACCTGCAGTGTGACAGAGAATACAGAGACAAATTTCAGAACAAGAAAAACATTTTGGAATTCTACAGACACTTCCCTCAGGATAGATTTCCTCGTTTTCACAAACTGGCGGCTACAATAATATCAATGTTCGGTTCCACGTATGTTTGTGAACAACTGTTCTCGGCAATGAAATGTAACAAGACGCGCCTGAGAAACGCATTGTCTAATCGAAATTTAAACTGCACCCTGCGCCTACAATGCACAAGAACAATTACTCCGAACATAGACGCAATTGTAAAGGGCAAAAAGTACAAGATAACCGAGAATCCCACACTTCAGTGACACCTTTTATTGTGTAACAGTTCACAAATTAATACGAATGTAGAGGCATACACTAAGCTAATAAAATTATGTGGCACTGTACATTCTCCTTTATTTGTTTCATTTGTCGCAGTAATAATTCGTGAGTGACATCCCTGCAGGTGGCCGCGGATTTACATTGACTGGCGGCAGCTGTTGTGTGCCCCATGTGGAGAACGTATGTTGTGAAGCCTTGACTTGAACCTAACCAACCTAAGGACATCACACACATCCATGCCCGAGGCAGGATTCGAACCTGCGACCGTAGCGGCCGCGCGGTTCCAGACTGACGCGCCTAGAACCGCTGGCCACAACGGCCGGCCCTTTGTTAGTAATCGAAGGCACAATGACAACTGAGGAATGCGCGAACCATCTGTATCCCTTCCTCTTACGAACGGCGATATCATCTTCCAGCAGAATAACCGATAGTATCACAAGGTCACAATCGTTGAAGAAGATAGATTTAAATCTGTCGAAACCTAGGTAAAGATTACTTTATCCATTGGAACTGGTCGGCTGTTTTTAATCTTATTACGTTATACAAATGTTTGGGGAGCCTAACTCCAAAGTCGCGTTGAGGACTTGGCCACCAGAGTCGACTGATCTGAACCTAATGGGAGACGCGAGAGACGCTATCTGGTGCCATCTCCGTGCCTAATAATGAACGGCCCTTAATTTACTTGATCTGCTTGGCTTGTGTTCAAATACCTGGTCCCATATGCCTCCAGGAATCTACCAATGCCACGTCGAATTCATGGCACTTAGAATCTCTCTGGTACTGCGTTCTAAAGGGAAGGCAACGCGCTGTTAAGCAGGTGGTCATAATGTTTTGGCTCATCAGTGTAATTCTCGTTACAGGCAATATTCACTGGTCTGTATTATTCCATCTTAATTTAAGTCGGAACAAAATTTAGGGGAGTTCAGAACAATACACCTCATTTCAAAGGGCTTCATCTGTATGAATGAAGACAGAAACGTTTGGTTAATTTTAAGTTATGCGTAGAAACTAAAATTCTACCCTGACGCGAGCTGCTTGCGTACTCGATGAATACCCAGTGTGCGTCGATTAGAGATCGTCGTTATCCGCTTCAAGAGGTGGAATTTAATTACAACCGTGCGGCTTGACTACCGTTGGGAGTACAACTTCCGGGCTGTACACAAGAAGAGTAAAAAGGAAGGATGCGCAAAATTATGGACCAACATTCTTAACACCGGTCTGAAGCAGAATTCTTGAGCGTATTCTCAGTTCGAATGCAGTAAATTTCTTTGACACGGTAGAATTTGTGCCCACAAAAATGGCACAGATTTGGAAAGCACTGCTCATGCGAAGCTCAGCTTGCCATTTTCTCACATGATATTCTGCAAACCATGGATGAAAGGCAACAGACAGATTCCATATTCGTAGATGTTCCGAAAGCGTTTGACTCTGCACCACTGCAGAATGTCAACGATGGTACGAACATACGGAATAGGTTCTGAGATATGTGATTGGCTCGAAGACTTCCGAAGTATTAGAACCCTGTACCTTGTTCTCGATGGCGGGTGTTCATCAGAGACAAGGGTACCATTAGGGGTGCCCCTGGAGAGAGTGATACGACTGCTCTTATTTTCCATACACATAAATGATATAACGGTCAGGGTAAACAGTTGTCTGGGGCTGGTACCTAATGGTACTGTGGTGTACTGGAGGGTGTAGTCGTTGAGTAACGTTTGGACGAGTGCTCCGCTTCGGTTTATTGGTAGAATTTTAGGGAAGCCTGTTTCATACGCAAAGGAGACCGCATATAGAACACTTATGGGACCCATTCTTGAGTACTGCTCGAGAAGACATCTAAGCAGTTCAAAGGCGGGCTGCTAGATATGTTACCGTAGGTTCGATCCACATGCGAATATTGAGCAGACGATTTGAGAATTCGAGTGCTAATCCCTGGACGAAAGACGACGTTCTTTCCGCAGAACACTATCGAGAAAAATATAGCGTATCAAGTTAAGTGCAGAACGCTTCTACTGACACCAACGTACTTTTTCCGTAAGGAGCGCGAAGATAATGTAAGAAAATTAGAGCTCTTTGGGAGGCATGTCAATAGTCGTTCTCTCGCTCTGTTTGCGGGTGGAATATGAAGAAAATGACTGCAGAGGTGCAAGGTGCCCTCCGTCACAAACCATATGGTGGCTTGTGTAGCTGTAGTAGCACAGCGACGAAACGAAACCTACGATTTTCTCGTTACAACTTTGGCTTTCGACGATGCTCGATGTGACGGTACGTAATGCTTTTTTGTTTTTTCTGTTTCTTTTTTTTAATTTTTTGTATATCTGCGGGAGTTTGTGAAAGATTCCAAGCCTCCTCCTGTCTGCTCTCCCCTTCCGCCTTTCGTAACAACTTCGGCTGAACGAAACCGATAGTGGTACGATAAAAAAGGACTGAAGCCGTTTATTTATACCCAAGATGATTACTAATAAAAATGGTTCAAATGGCTCTGAGCACTATGGGACATAACATATGAGGTCATCAGTCCCCTAGAACTTAGAACTACTTAAACCTAACTAACCTAAGGCCATCACAAACATCCATGCCCGAGGCAGAATTCCAACCTGCGACCGTAGCGGCCGCGCGGTTCCAGACTGAAGCGCCTAGAACCGCATGGCCACACCGGCCGGCTATTGTCTTTGTGTTCGTCGTGTGTCGAATGGATGACGCAATACACATTGGTTAGATACTCATCAAATCTTTTATCATAAAAATAATTTTTGAAGTACCTCAGGGTTGTATATGTATCCATGTAAAACTATACCCATGGTTGTCATGAAAATGAAGACTCTGTAGTACTGCGTGTAATTTAAGATTCACCCCAAGTTCATTCATGTAGACGACAGAATTTTGTGGAACAGGTTGAATGATATGAAAAAATCCTTTATTCTAAAACAAAAAGGAAAAACCAAGATCATCTCGTCGGTGATGTGGTCATTAGGGATCGAGCGTAAGCTCAGATGGGCGAAGGGTGTGATAGGAATTCGGCTTTAGCCTTGTCGCCCCACTGCTTATTCAAAGTCTGTTATTTAACCACGGAGTAACTTAATGAGGATTTGGGGACAAGGACCTGAGCCCCTTTTTTATTGAATGTTAGTCAACTGTCCTCTGTCTCCGCACCACTTTGCTCAGGAAAGAGAGCGTTTTTCTGCAAAATCTGCTACCTTGTTATTTACGTGGAAGAAGAAAGCTACAAATTTTTTCGTTTGTACCCGACGAAGCGTCGTGTGCGAGATAAACCCAAACAAATGAAACACTGCGCGCTCGCGCTAGCACAAAATTGGCTCCGAGAAGTGCCCTCACTGCCTTCCCCTTGGATTGCCGCCAACACGGCATTACGCCGCTGGAGTCCAGGCACGTGTCGCGCGCGCGGTTGTCTCGCTCTGCTGGAGCAGGTGGGCACCTGCCACGGTCGGCTGCTCATCTTATTTTTTCGGGGTATCTTCCAACATCTGACACTTTAATTCCGTTTCGCGTCCAAAGAACATACGTCCCAATCTAAAAAAACAAATAGGTGATAACAGCGCTAGCAAACTGGAAATTTTGCGCTTCATTTGGGTAAGGCTGAGAATGTTATATGACACGAGTAAAGAAAGGTATGTATGCATGCATGTCCGAAGGAACTTTGCATAGTAATTCTGAATCATACAGGCACTGCAATATCGTATTTCTCCGCTAGCAATAAGCGGGAAATACGGGTTCGAGTCCCACTCTGGAAGAAACGTTGATTGTCATCAATCCATTATACAACTGATGGTAGTCCATACATTGCAATAATAAATTTTGGTCGGGCCATCTCCAGACCCTCTATGACCACAATGGTAGAGAAATGGATGGAGACACAGAGAGTGCCAAAATGGTACACATGTGTGTCCAAAAGTGTTTCACAGGGGAAGTACGCATTGTAGCACCTCTTGTAAGTCGTCGCACGAACGACACAAAAAAAAAAAAAAAAAAAAAAAATAGAACTTGGAACTACTTAAACCTAATTAACCTAAGGACATCACACACATCCATGCCCGAGGCAGGATTCGAACCTGTGACCGTAGCGGTCACGCGGTTCCAGACTGTAGCGCCTAGAACCGCAAGGCCACTCTGGCCGGCGGAATAGCTTAACAGAGGAAAGGTCACTGGACCTGACGGGATACCAGTACGATTCTATGTACAGTATGCGAAAGAACGTGTCCCTCTTCCAGCAGCAACGTAGGTCTCTGGAGGAGCGAAGTGTTCCTAACGATTGGAAAAAAGTACAGGTCATTCCTGTTTTCAGGAAGGTTCGTCGAAAAGACACACGCAACGATACGCCTGTATCTCTGACGAAGATTAGTTGGAGAATTTGGGAACACATTTGTTGCACGCGTATTACAACATTTCTTGTAGAGAAAATCTGGTGCGTATTAACCAACACAAGTTCCGAAAACAACGGTCGTGTGAAACCCAGCTCTTTCATTTTGTCCAGGAGACCCAGAAAGCAGTACATATAGCCAGGCAGGTAGATGCCGTGTTCCTTCACTTCTACAAGGCGTTCTATATATTTTCTCTTTACTGCCTAATGAACAAAATAAGAGCTTTCGGGATACCGGACAACTGTGTGACTGAACTGTTGACTTTCTAGTAAGCATAACACAGTATGTCATTCTGAACAGAGATAAGTCTTGAGACGTAGAAGCAGTTTCCTGTGTGCCTCAAGGGAATGTTATAAAACCATTACTTTTCACAATATATGTAAATGACCTATTTACGTAGCGTCTGAAGTACCAAGAGGCTTTTCACGAATATTGCCGTTGTAGAAACAGATACTGCAACGCTAGAAAATTGCAGCGAAATGCAGGAAGACTTGTAGAGGATCGACGCGTAGTGCAGGGAGTGGCAATTAATCCGTAACATAAACGAAATGTAACGTATTTCCTATACATAAAGACCCTTTATTGTTTGATTACACGATAGTAGAACAATCAGTGGAATCAGGCTCTCCCATAAAATATCTCGGAGTAAGCGTACAGAACAGAGTGAAATGCAGCGACCACGTAAAATTGATCGTGGGTACGGCGGATTCCAGACTGAGATTCAGTCCTGAGAATATGTAGTCCTTCAGGAAAAATAGCTTACAAAACTTATTTCGACCAATACCTGAATATTGCTCGTCAGTCTAAGATCCGGAACAGATGTGACTGATAGAGAAGATCCAAAGAAGAGCAGTACGTTTCGTTACAGATTCATTTAGCAATCGCGAAAGCGTCACGGAGATGCCCAGCCAACTCCAGTGATAGACCTGCAAGAGAGGCGTTCTGTACCACGGCATGGTCTGCTGTTACCATACTGCAAGCGTACGTGCCTGTAAGAGTTAACTAATATATTACTCCCTCCGACGTACATCTCTCGAAAAGAGCATGAAGATGAATGAGAGAGATTCGAGTACACTCTGAAGCTTACCAGGAATTGCTCCTTTCGCGAACCACATGCGACTGTAACAGGAAAAATAGTGCAGTGAAACTGGTACGGAGAGAAGGGGGAGGGGAGAGAGAGAGAGAGAGAGAGAGAGAGAGAGAGAGAGAGCCAAAGGTCGGAAAATTCGGAACAGTTTCTCAAAGATGGTGCAATAGTTACCTAGATATGAAGATACAAATACAAAATGAAATTGGTATAAGGCAACAAAACATTTGAAAAAAAAAGGCTCGATCAGGTGATAATTTTCTGGATGCATTAGCAAACGTCTTATTATCCCATCGCTTTTTCGGTAATAGTGTTTTAAGCCTATTCAGTCTTGTATATTTCACTTTGTACGTACTTTATTCGTACAGTACCTTTATTTGTAAAACCGTTCCTCAGTACAACTCTCCATCTCAGAAACAAAATTGCTAGGATGTCTGTCTGTCACTATGAGAACATGTACTTGACTCTCATTGCTACACGATTAATCGTTGTCGACAGACATGGAATGTCATTACGGCCGCCGTGGCTACGAAGACTGAGAAAGTACACGAAGGAAAATTATCGGCTCTGGCCGTAAGTCCGATATCTATTGTTGGAAAGTGGATGTGCTAACCACATTCCCTCCATACTGCGAACTTGTTACGCGTTACACAAATTATGAAGCAGATATTCCATCGATTCTTTACACTAATGATTAATCGTAGGCTGTAGAAAATGACGCATAAATTGGAATACTTTATGCGAGTAACTAATTGCAGTAAAGTTTGTTTTCTAAAGAACAGCACTTTAAGCTTCATCCCTGAAATGCGCCAAAAAAATGTTTGACGTCTTATACTACTTCCCTCTCCCATAGCTTCTTTAGTCACTTAGTCATAATTCTTCACTGCTTTAGCTTATGTGCCATAACTAGTTTTATCTGCTGGTAAATAAATTCCAGCTATATTTTTTAACGTACTGCTGTGGAACTTTTAGCATCACATTTCTTGAACTACGACGGCTTATGATGGACTAGATCTCCAAATAACCAGCAATGCAGTGCGGCTATATACCGGCTAGAAAAGGGATGTTTTAGTGGCATATGAAATGTACGAGCTGCATTCAAGTTCTAAGGCCTCCGATTTCTTTTCTCCGGACTGGAAAGAGATAGAAACATGCGCATTGTTTTAAAATGAGGCCGCGTTCATTGTCAATACATCCCAGAGACGGCAGCACCTTACGGCAGATGGAATTTTTCCGCCAGCGGCGAGAATGAGAACTGTTTTAAATACTTAAAATGGCAACGTTTTCCTTACTTGAACAGCGTGCAATCATTCGTTTTCTGAATTTGCGTGGTGTGAAACCAATTGAAATTCATCGACAATTGAAGGAAACATGTGGTGATGGTGTTATGGATGTGTCGAAAGTGCGTTCGTGGGTGCGACAGTTTAATGAAGGCAGAACATCGTGTGAGAACAAACCGAAACAACTTCGGGCTCGCACAAGCCGGTCTGACGACATGATCGAGAAAGTGGAGAGAATTGTTTTGGGGGATCGCCGAATGACTGTTGAACAGATCGCCTCCAGAGTTGGCATTTCTGTGGGTTCTGTGCACACAGTCCTGCATGACGACCTGAAAATGCGAAAAGTGTGATCCAGGTGGGTGCCACAAATGCTGACGGACGACCATATGGCTGCCTGTGTGGCATGTTGCCAAGCAATGTTGACGCGCAACGACAGCATGAATGGGACTTTCTTTTCGTCGGTTGTGACAATGGATGAGACGTGGATGCCATTTTTGAATCCAGAAACAAAGCGCCAGTCAGTTCAATGGAAGCACACAGATTCACCGCCACCAAAAAAATTTCGGGTAACCGCCAGTGCTGAAAAAATGAGGGTGTCCATGTTCTGGGACAGCGAGGGCGTAATCCTTACCCATTGCGTTCGAAAGGGCACTACAGTAACAGGTGCATCTTACAAAATGTTTTGAAGAACAAATTCCTTCCTGCACTGCAACAAAAACGTCCGGGAAGGGCTGCGCATGTGCTGTTTCACCAAGATAACGCACCCGCACATCGAGCTAACGTTACGCAACAGTTTCTTCGTGATAACAACTTTGAAGTGATTCCTCATGCTCCCTACTCACCTGACCTGGCTCCTAGTGACTTTTGGCTTTTTCCAACAATGAAAGACACTCTCCGTGGCCGCACATTCACCAGCCATGCTGCTATTGCCTCAGTGATTTTCCAGTGGTCAAAACAGACTCCTAAAGAAGCCTTCGCCGCTGCCATGGAATCATAGCGTCAGCATTGTGAAAAATGTGTACGTCTGCAGGGCGATTACGTCGAGAAGTAACGCCAGTTTCATCGATTTCGGGTGAGTAGTTAATTAGAAAAAAAAATCGGAGGCCTTAGAACTTGAATGCACCTCGTACTTGGGTTTAATGCAGGCAGAAAGGATGTCATAAATGTCAATCTCGAAAGACGGTGAACAATATTTAACCTCTAGTACATAAAAGGAACTGTAGGAAGGGCTACGACCTAAGTGTCGCAGTTAAAAAAAAGAAAGGAAGATTTGGGTTTAACGTCCTCTCCACATCGAGGTCGTTAGAAACGGAGAGTATGCTCGGATTATTTCAAGGGTGGGAAGAAAATAGTCCCTTCATTTTCAAATGAACCATCGTGGCACTGGAAGGAGAGGTTTAGGAAGTCATGGAACACCTGAATCAGAATCGTCTGATGGAGATTTGAACCGCCTCCTCTCGAATGCCAGTCGAATGTGCTAACCACTGCACAACCTGCCACCGTCTGTCAGAGATAGCATGGAGTCAAGGAAGTTAAACTTTGGCGCTTTATAGTGAAAGTAACTTCAGGTTTCCTCACACTGGCTTTGTTTCTACACAACAGGCTTCGTGTAGATGCTGAGGTCCTCTTCTGATTCAGTGCAGTTTACTCATACATAGGACTAGAGAAACTCGTGAGAAATTGCGTCTTCAAATTCATCATGAAGAAGTTCGGTATCTTGTGAGGGATATCCAGTACACTGAATACTGTATACATTATTTTTTATCTCTATCTTCCTCCATTTTTCTTACCTTTTCCACAATCTATCTTCGTTTCCTGAGTTTTTTTAATGTCATGTGTTACATCTTTGTCATTACTAGTATTGCTGTTACCTCTTTTTTTGTTTTTCCGCTTTTTCATCTTTAATTCCTTATTTCCTTCACTTTCCCTTCTATTCCCCCATTTGCTCTTATTGTTTCACCTGTTCTTCACCTATTTTTTTCCTTTTTCATCCTTTTCCCACGTTTCTTTTCTTCCTTTCCCCTTTTCATTTGTCAATTTTTCCGCATATTCCCCTTCAGTTTTCTTAATATCCATGTTCATTTGCTCTCTTTCATTTTGCTTCAACATTTCCACATTTCTCTCTTTCTGTTTCCTTCTTCATCTCAACATTTCTTCCCCTTGCTCTTATGTTGTTTTTTTTTCTTTATGGCTCTCCTTTCTCTCTTCAATTCTATTCACTGAAGTCCATTTCCGTAAGGTTTTTTTTTTTAATTCTGTTTCGTTTTCTTTTAAGTTTGTTTCAATCTTTAATTTTTTTCTGTATCCTAACTATGGACAGAATTATTTGTAGTAGCATGACTGAAGATTATGGCTGTAGTTTGAAGCAGCTTTAGTTGTTCATGCAGACAGTGTTGACAGTTTTTTCACAGTCTCTATTACAACAGGTTTGGCATGCAATCCGTATTGTTTCATAACCTATCTAACTGTTTACTGTGATCACCAGACAGGTTTAATTTTAAGCCAATCATGATGTCCTCCCTATCATGTCTCGTTAGTGAACGTTAGCTGAGAACGTGAAAATATGCTTAATACATTGCCACAAAAAAGCAACACCCTTAAGGTTCAAATGGCTCTGAGCACTATGGGACTTAACTTCTGAGGTCATCAGTCCCCTAGAACTTAGAACTACTTAAACCTAACTAACCTAAGGACATCACTCACACCCATGCCCTAGGCACGATTCGAACCTGCGACCGTAGCGGTCGCGCGGTTCCAGACTGTAGCGCCTAGAACCGCTCGGCCACCTCGGATGGCTAACACCCTTAAGGGCAGTGTTCAGTGGCACTAGAATATAAGATGTGCATGCTGAGGAGTTGTCGTTTAGTGGTTCATCAGCAATCAGATGCTGCTCACGAGGTGTGTATGCGCATCCTCTGTTTTGGCTCCGCAGGAAGTAACTGTGCAGAGTCCAGAGGTGAACAGTGGTAGCGACCTTCATTCTAGTATCCAACCATGCCTCACCGACTAGTACGTACTACATCTGAAAGCTTCAGTCATTTGAACGGGATCGCATCGTGGGCTTGTGGAAAGCTGGATGGTCGTACCTGTGGATTGTTGCACATGTTTGGCACACTGTAACGGGAATGTCGCTGCTTTCAGCAGCGGTCTGTGGAACTTTCTCACACCTGTAGATCAGGTTTTGAACGTCCACGTGGCACAGGCGCACGTGAAGGTCGACGCAGTGCGCGAGCAGCGGTGACCGAATGAAAATCATCCACGGACGAAATATGGGCACTCGTTGTATCTGCTGCGTCATCTGCGCGCATCAGGAACAGCCTGCTTGCAGCAGGAATACCGTCAAGTGTGCCTCTGGCAGGCTACCACTGACACTACGACGCTGCGAACATGGTTCTCTGGTATTGTGAAAAAGTTGACTGGAGAGTAAAATGGCCCTTGCTTTCTGCAGTGATGAGAGTACGTTCTGTCTGTATGTGAGTTGTGGTCGTGCACGTGTGTGGCACGGACCTGGTGTGCTGCCTAATCCAGAGTGCCCACTACACACACGTTCTGTCCCAGGATTCATGATGTGGGGGCTCATCAGTTACAATTCGCCATCACATCTGGTGTTCCTGCAGGGTAATATGACCCGTGCCAACTACATTGCACAGGCTATTATCCCCGTACTTCCATTTTTTCGACGGGGATGTGATATGCTTTTCCAGCACGACAATGCACGTCTACATACGGCTGGTGCGACGCAGCTTTTCGTGCTCGATCGCGTGTGCCCCGGCCAGCAAAGTCACCATATCTCTCACAACTGAACACGTATGGGATATAATAAGGCAGAAATTTACTCGTCGTCCAGGACCTGCAAGAATCATAGCCAAACTGCAACCAATGGTACATGATACATGCGACAATCTGTCACGGGAGGCCAGCCCAGCTAGCCGAGCGATCTAACGCGCTGCTTCCCGAGAGGGAAGGCGTACCAGCCTCCGGGCACGAATCCGCCCGGCGGATTAGTGTCGAGCTCCGGTGTGCCGGCCAGCCTGTGAATGGTTTTAAGGCGGTTTTCCATCTACTTCGGCGAACGCGGGCTGGTTCCCCTTGTTCTGCCTCAGTTACACTGTGTCGGCGATTGCTGCACAAATACCGTTTCGCCGTACGCGTACACCATAATTATTCTACCACGCAAACATTTGGGGTTACACTCGTCTGGTATGAGACGTTCCCGGGAGGGGGCCGGAGGTTGGGGAGGTTGGTCCACGGAGTGCCGAACCGCACAATAACCCTGGGTTCGGTGTGGGGCGGTGGTGGGGTGGGTGGAATGCTGTGGCCTGTTGGGGCGGGTGTGGGGGGGGGGGGGGGCTGTGAACCACTGAGGGCTACGGCGGGAGGAAGCCTCTATGTCGTTTCTGTTTCCAGGTCCCCGGTTTGTGTCTGAAATCTTATGGGACTTAACTGCTAAAAGGTCATCAGTCCCTAAGCTGACACACTACCTAACCTTAATTATTCTAATGACAAACACACACACCCATGCCCGAGGGAGGACTCGAACCTCCGCCGGGACCAGCCGCACAGTCCATGACGGCAGCGCCTTAGAGCACTCGGCTAATCCAGCGCGGCGGTTCCCGGTTTCATACATACATAGATATCACGGGATGCCATTCGGCACTTTTATGACTGTTTGCATGCACGAGCGCATGCCTTTGTTGCCATCAGACAGGGGTAGAAAGTTTGTTGATATGACTGTTTGGGCGCTTTTTGCTGTGACATGTTTCATTTGGCCTAAATTGTTATCGTATACTCCTACAATGATTAACTTCATGCCACCTTACTTGTTAACTAAATGACATTGTCCATGAGTGTTGCCTTTTTACTGGTAGTGAAAATAAAAACACATTACGATTAATACGTCAATAGAAAGTTGCCAGTTCTACTTCTGTGCAAGATTACAGCGGAAATAGTTTAATTAAGATGCTTCTGCTAAAACGATATAGCGAAACTTCTGGTTACAGAAGTTATGATCTTCCACACCGCCACAACAATATTTCACCACCCACATTGAGTACCTCTCTTTTCCTGCTGGCTCTTGACCTTTTGTGCCGTCACTTTCAAAGCGGCTTAGCAGCAGCCGAGGCAAGATGACGAAAATTCCAATATACTTCCTGGAAGGAAGTGACCACGCCTCAGCTCCGCCACTTCCGCTCTGTCGCTGCCTCGCCCTGAGGCAACCGCCTTACTGAAAGGAGGCCAGCTAATGGACGCAGAGGCCGGGACCTCAAAAGCCGCCCCTCGGCGTCTTCTGCGGAGCGTTAGCCTCAGCTGCGCTTTCGCTACGAGGCACTCCAACACAGGCCCCACAAGCGTGTGCCTTAACATCTGTGGACATTCGTCAACAGCTTTTTACACACCTGTACTTTGATCTAATGCAGTCGAATTACTGCTCAAACGACTGATACGCACGATTGAAAATGCGGGTTATATCCTTCACACTGAAAGCAGTTATTTACACAAGAAACATTATGAATAAATGGCAGCTAACGTGAATTATGAGATGGGAGTAGCTCAGTTGAGCTTCCGTCCAACAGTGCCGTGAATAATGCTGATGTATCTTTCAGTGTCGGACATACTCCGCCTTCGCCAAAGATCTGACAGAGAAAATTTGAAATTTCTACATCTATATTTAGTACTACGTGAATCACTGTGAAGTGCGTGGCAGAGCGTGGTTTCCACAGTGTCATATATTAGAGTTTATTCCAGTTCTATTCGAGATTGGAGCTTTGGCGGAACCGGTATGGTTCTGCCGTTGGGCTAATTTTGTCTGCATGATTTTAGATAAGGAGTGAGGTGACAGGTTGGAGTATATTCCTACTCTCTGCACGGACAGACAGTCCGTCAATCTTTTTAGTAAGCTGAATTATGACTAATGTATAGCGTCTTTCTTCAAATGTCTCTTTTAGAACATTTTAACTTCCTTGGCAAACAAACAAGTGCATTTCAGTGTGTTCTAGACCTTCTCTGTAAGTTCTACGTGACGTGGGTATGATAGTGAGTAGTATGCAGGTGTGTGTCGCAGAAGTATTGTGAAGCAGTTTTGTGGTGCAAAGCAATCTCCCAGCATACCACTAAAGAATAGTAGCTTCCTATTTGATTTACATACAAGTAAGCCTACAGGTTTGTTCCTCTTCTTCTTCTTCTTCTTCTTTTTTCGTTGGTTTGTGAATTTCATTTTATATAGACACTTTGTAGGATTAATCATAATGATGCGGACCGACTGATTTTACATTCACGTTACACATTCTTGATTTGCAAATATGGCTACATACTGACCATTTAAAACGTGTTTTTCTATGCAGGTGTGATTTAGGAATTCCTACGCTCCACCTTTTGCATGTTATAAATGTAGAAATTCTTCGATGTAGCAGAAGGACATGTGAAGGTGAAAGTCTTTCATTTTTGTTTTAATATTTAACTTTGCTGTCCATTGGACACTTTATAATAAAAAATCTTGGGTGGAGCATTGTGCACACATTTTTGTGCTGAAAACAACATTAATGTTGAGTAGTGAATGCCATTTTTTCTGCTATTTTACAACAAACTTCATGATGGAATGAACATACCGTGAGGCAAGAGTCGAAACTCATAACTCCTTAAAAAGAGGTCTACAAGGGTGATCCCAGGCGAGCACCACACATTATTCTTACGTTACGTTTTTCAGCATTGCAGGCTTTTCTTCTTAAAGACGAGTGAACACTAGTGAAAAGAAGAGAATTATGTCAGATTAAAAATTTGTCTCTGCTCAAGATTTTCATTGTTTCTAAGTGCAAAAATGGCTGGAGCTCCAAAATGTGTTCTTCCTGTTCAAATTCTCACTGATAAAGACATCTGAAAGATTTCATCTTTCTGGGCTTATACCGTGTCTTCGAGGGGTTGGCGAGTTATTTCGGATTTAGTGTTGCTAGTGTTAGTGGGTGGCCAGAGGCCTTCCCGAAGCCACTATTCCGCTCCCTCCTACCACCCCCCACCCCTTCCCCCTTCGACGGAATTCATGTACCTCACCTTTCTGTTGTACATGTAAGCAAATTGACAGAGCAGAAGTAAAAATGTTTTAGAAATGTTTGCCAATCATGTGATTGTAGCGGACGTGGATACCAGTACGGTATTCACATGGTCGGACGTGTGAAATTGCCTACATCTCCATCGCTATTCTGCAAATCACATGTAAGTGCGTAGCAGAGGATTCATCGAACCACCTTCACAGTTCTCTATTATTCCAAACTCTTATAGCATGCGGAAAGAACGAACACCTATATTTTTGCGTGCGAGCACTGATTTCCCTTATTTTATCATGGTGATCGTTTCTCCCTATGTAGATCGATATCACCAAAATATTTAAGCATTCGGAAGAGAAAGGAGTGGAGGAGGAGATTAGTGTTTAACGTACCGCCGATAACGAGGTCTTTAGAGACGGAGCACAAGTTCTCGGAGGAGAAAGTTGGTTGTTGGAATTTCGTGAGAAGATTCCTCCGCAACGAAAACCGCCTTTGTTTTAATAATGTCCATCCCAAATTTCGTATCATTCCAGTAACACTCGCCCCCCCCCCCTGCCCCCCCCATTTCGCGATAGAACAAAACGCGCTGCCCTTCTCTGAATTATTTCGATGCACTCCGTCAATACTATCTGGTAAGGATCCCACACCGCGCAGCAGTATTCTAAAAGAGGACGGTTAAGCGTAGTGTACGCAGTCTCTTTAGTAGATCTGTTACATTATCTAAGTGTCCTGCCAATAATACACAGTCTTTGGTTACTCTTTCCAATAACATTTTCTACTTGTTCCTACGAATTTAAGTTGTGCGCAATTGTAGTTCCCAGGTGTTTGGTTGAATTTACAGCCTTTAGATTTGACAGATTTATAATGTAACCGAAGTTTAACGGATTCAATTTAGCACTCATGTGGATGACCTCACACTTTTCGTTATTTAGCGTCAATTGCCTATTTTTGCTCCACACAGATATCTTTTCTAAATCGTTTTGCAATTTGTTTTAAGCTTCTGAAGACGACAGCGTCATCTGCAAACAATCTAAGACGGCTGCTCAGATTGTCTCCCAAATCATTTTCATAGATAAGATCAGAAAAGGTCCTATACAACTACCTTGGGGACTGGCAAAATCACTTCTGTTTCACTCTATGACTTTCCGTCAGTTACTACGAACTGTGACCGCTCTGACAAGAAATCAGAAACTAGTCATAACTGACATGATATTCCATAAGTACGCAATTTCACCACAAGCCGCTTGTGTGGTACACTGTCAAAAGCCTTTTGGAATTCCAGAAATACAGAAACGATCTGAAATCCCTTGTCAATATCACTAAACACTACATCCAAGTAAAGAGCTAGTTGTGTTTCAGAAGAAAGATTTTTTCTAAACCCATGTTAACTGTGTGTCAATAGACCATTTTCTCCGAGGTAATTCATAATGTTCCAACACAATATATGTTCCAAAATCCTGACCGGCCGTTGCTGCCGAGCAGTTCTAGGAGCTTCAGTCCGGAACCATGCACCTCCTACGGTCTCAGGTTCGTATCTTGCCTCGGGCATGGATGTGTGTGATGTCCTTAGGTTAGTTACGTTTAAGTAGTTTCTAAGTCTAGGGGACTGATGACCTCAGATGTTAAGTCCCATAGCGCTTAGAGCCATTTGAACCATTTGAACCAAAATCCTGCTGCATATCGATGTTAATGATAAGGACCTGTAATTTAGTGGATTTCTCCTAAGCTCATATAGATTACGTATCGTACAGGTTCATCTTTGTTTTGGTCAGTGTAGCTTGATGTCGATTGGACCGTCAGTGAGAGGGCACCTCGATTTCCTGCTACAAACAAGGCGAGTACACCATTCATTTGTTACATATTTTTATGAGCTTGAAATAGGAGCGACTTCAGCAATGGAAAGGAAATGTGATTGCTGTGTACAGATGCGAGCTGAGTTGGTAACCCTTCGCTCACAGCTCCAGGCGGTGTTGCCTTCCGTCACACAGCTTGAGGCTGCTGCCAGGGGGCGTCACTGTGGAGGGTCAGACGCTGGTATGGGAGGGGCGTCGAGCGCGTCCCACGTGTCACCCGATCGGTCCACTACTGTGGCCGCCCTGGGTGCTGCCTGCACTGAGGTTGACTCCTCAGCCGTGGTCGAGTGGGAGATCATCCCAAAGTCTGGTAGGCAGTGAAAGACTTTCTGAGGGGCCGATAGTAGGGCCTGCCCGGTTCGTTTGACAAACACGTTTCGGGCGTTATCTTCCACAGGAAGCTTCTCGGCTCGCAAGGTCTGGGCATTCACAGAGTTTGGGATTGCTCGTCGTCGGGAGCTCCAACTTTACGGGCGTAATGGGGGCCCCTTAGGAAAATGGCTGCCAAGAAGGGGAAGGAAGCCAGTGTGCACTCCGTATGGATACTGTGGGGAGTCATTCCATATGTGGAAAGGGTGCTTCCGGATGCCATGAAGAGAACAGGGTGCAGCCAACTTCTCACGTCGGTACCAGTGACGTGTGTTGCTTTGGATCGGACGAGATTCTCTCTGGTTTCAGGGGGCCAGCGGAAATCGTAAAGACTGTCAGTCTTACTTGCAGTTGGTGAGCTCCGCCTTAATATCTCATCATCGTCGATAGAACTGACTGTGGTCCTTTGGTGCAGAGCCGAGTGGAGGATCCGAATCAGAATCTCAGGCGGTTCTGCGACCGTGTAGGTTGCAGATTCCTTGACTTGCGCCATCGGGTTTCCAGGTTCCGATTAACAGATCACTAAACACAGGAAGCGGCTGCACGGGTAGCGGGGGATGTGTCGAAGGGACTGCGCGGTATTTTAGGTTAGAGGGTCCCAGGAAACCACAGAAAAGGTGTCCGTCTATAAGGGGGCAGGAAAAACACAGTACGGTAGTTGTAAAAACAATCGGTATTGTTGTTGTAATTTGTCGAAGCTGTGTTGGTAAAAACCAGAGATCCAAGCCTTAATAAAAAGCACTGAACCTCAAATGTTTATGGGTACGGAAATTTGGCTAAAGCCGACAGTTTTTCAAAAGACCTAACAGTGTTCAGAAAGGATAGATTAAATACAGTTGGTGGTTGAGTATTTATTTCTATCAGAACTGTTTTATCTTGTAGTGAAACTGAAGCAGATAATTCCTACGAAATAGTACGGGTAGAGGTAATACTTGACAATCGGACTAAACTATTAATTCGATCGTTTTACCGACTCCCCCCCCTCCCCCAACTGAGAAGAATTCAAAGAAAGTCTCATTTCAAATAGGTACCCCACGCATAGAATTATAGTCGCTGGTGACTTCAATCTACCCTCGATATGCTGGAAAAATTATGAACTGAACGCTCTCTCAGATTTATTTTTAACGATTAGTTCCACTAGAAGTGTAAATGGTTGCGGAAGCATACTTGACCTCTTAGCAACAAATAATCCTGGACAAATAGGAAGTATTATGACAGATCACATAAGGCAGTTGCTGCTAGGCTGAATACCTTAACACAACCATCAAAAAGAAACGCAAAGTACATCTTTTTATAAAAGCTGATAAAAATGTTTTTAACGCCTTTTTAAGACACAGTCTCCACTCCTTCTGATATGATTATGTAATCGTAGGAAAGATGTGGAATGATTTCAAAGATATAGTATCGACGGTAATTGAGAGATATACACCACATAAATTAATAAGTGATGGCACTGATCCCCCATGGCACACAAAACGGGTCAGGTTGCTGTTGCAAGTTTGCAGAAGTTCGAAATATAGCGCATACTTCAATGCGAGATGCTTTTAATAATTTCCACAACGAAACTCTGTCTCGGAATTTGACAGCAAACCCAAAGAGATTCTAGCCACACATAAAGCACAACAGTGGCAAGACACAATCAATTCCTTCACTGCGGGATAACAGGGCTTAAGTCACTGAAGGCAATGCCACTAAAGGAGAGTTATTAAACACGGTTTTCTGAAACTCCTGCACCGAAGAAGACCAAGTAAATATTCGTGAATTCCAATCTAGAATCACTGCCAAGGTGAGAAAGAAAGAACTAGATATCCCTCGGTGCAGCAAAGCAGCTTAAATCACTTAATGAAGGCAAGGCCTCCGGTCCAGATTGTACACCAGTCAGGTTCCTTTCAGAGTATGCTGATACAATAGCTTCATATTTAGTAATTATGTACAACCGCTCGCTCATAGAAAGATCCGTACCTAAAGACCGGAAAATTGCTCAAGTCACACCATTACCGAAAAAGGGAAATAGGAGTAAACCGCTGAATTACAGGCGCTTATCACTGACGTCGATTTGCAGTGGGCTTTTGGAACATATACTGTGGTCGAACATTTGAATTACCTCGTAGGAAACGATTTATTAACACACAGTCATCACGGATTCAGAAAATATCGCTCTTGTGAAACACAACTAGCTCTTTACACTCATGAAGTAAAGAGTGCTATCGATAGGGTATGTCAAACTGATTCCATATTTTTAGATCTCCAGAAGGCTTTCGAGACCGTTCCTCACAAGCGTCTTCTAACCAAACTGCGTGCCTACGGATTATCGCCACAGTTGTGCGCCTGGATTCGTGATTTCCTGTCAGACTTCGTAGTAATAGATGGAAAGTCTTTGAGTAAAACAGAAGTAATATCCGGCGTTCCCCAAGGAAGTGTTACATACCCCCTGTTGTTCCTGATCTATATTATCGACTTAGGAGACAACCGGAGTAGCCCTCATAGATTGTTTGCAGATGATGCTGTCATTTAGCGAATTGTAAAGTCATCAGATGATTAAAACGAATTGCAAAAATTTGAGGTAAGATATCTGTATGGTGCGAAAAGTGGCAGTCGACCCTGAATAAAGAAACTTTATTTACATGACTACTAAAAGAAATCCGCTAAATTTCGATTACGTGATAAATCACAGAAATATGAAGGCTGTAAATTCAACTGAATACTTAGGGATTACAATTACAAATAACCTAAACTGGAACGAACATATAGATAATGTTGTGGGTAGAGCAAACCAAAGACTGCGATTCACTGGCAGAACGCTTAGAAGGTGCAACAGGTCTAATAAAGAGACTGCTTACACCACGCTTGTCCGCCCTATTCTGGAGAATTGCTTTGTGGTGTGGGATCCGCATCAGGTGAGACTGACGGATGGCATAGAAAAAGTTCAAAGAAGGGCAGCTCGTCTTGCATTATCGTAAACTAGGGGAGATAGTGCCACAGACAAGATACGTGTATTGGAGTGGCGATCATTAAAACAAAGGCATTTTTCGCTGCGAAAACATTCTGTTGGCACCCACCTACATAGGGAGAAACCATCATCACGATAAAATAAGAGAAATCAGAGCTCACGCAAAAAAATTTAAGTGCTCGTTTTCTCCGCACGCCGTTCGAGAGTGGAACGGTAGAGGGACAGTTCTGAGGTGATACACTGAACCCTCTGCCAGGCACTTTATTATGAACAACAGAGCAATCATTAGATGTATATGTACTATCTTTCTTGAATATTGGTGTGACCTGTGCAGCTTTCCAGTCTTTGTGTACGGATCTTTCGTCGAGCGAACGGCTGTATATGATTATTAATTATGGCTGGCTCTGAGCACTATGGGACTAAACATCTATGGTCATCAGTCCCCTAGAACTTAGAACTACTTAAACCTAACTAACCTAATGACATCACACAACACCCAGCCATCACGAGGCAGAGAAAATCCCTGACCCCGCCGGGAATCGAACCCGGGAACCCGGGCGTGGGAAGCGAGAACGCGACCGCACGACCACGAGATGCGGGCAATATTAATTATGGAGCTAATGCATCAGCGCACTCTGAAAGGAACCTAATTGGTATACAGTTTGGACCAGAAGGCTCGCTTTTATTAAGTTATTTAAGTTGCTTCAGTAGTCCGAGAATATCTACTTCTACGTTACTCATGTTGGCAGCTGTTCTTGATTCGAATTCAGAAAAATTTACTTCATCTTCTTTTGTGAAAGGCATTTCGCAAGGCTGTGTTTAGTAAATCTGCTTTGACAGCACTGTCTACGACAGTATCTCCATTGCTATCGTGCAGAGAAGGCATCGACTTTGCCTTGCCGCATACTAGACAGTCCACCAGAATCTCACTGGATTTGCTGCCAGGTTTCGAGACGAAGTTTCGTTGCAGAAACTATTATAACCATCTCGAATTGAAGTCTGCGCTAAATTTCCAGCTTCTGTAAAAGATCGACAGCCTTGGAAATTTTTCGCCTGTTTAAATCTGACATGTTTTTTAGTTGTTTCTGCCACCATGTTCTAACCCGTTTTGTGTACCATGGTGGATCGGCTCCGTCGTTTGTTAATTTATTTGGTATAAATCTCTCAACTGCTGCCGATACTATTTGTTTTAATTCAAGCCACATCTGGCCTACACTTAAGACTGTTAATTTGAAATGAGAGGAGATTGTTCTCTGGAAGGCGTCAAGTGCATTTTTGTCTTTTTTTTTGAACCGGTATATTTTTTCTTTATTTTTTGAGGATTTGGGGGTTACAATATTCAATCTCGCCACGACGACTTTGTTTCCACTAATTCCTGTATCCGTTTTGGTGCTCGTTATTAGCTCAGGATTATTTGCGCTAAAAAAAGGTCAAGTGTGTTTTCACAGCCGGTTACTATTCGCGTGGGCTGCTCGAAATTATTTTCAGAGAATGCGTTTAGCACAATTTCAGTTGTTTCTTTCATTCGTTCCCTCGGAAGGAAACGTGTATTTATTCCAACATAGCGAGTATAAATTAAAGTCACCACGTGCTATAATCGTGCGAGTCGGGTACGTGTTCGAAATCAAACTCAGGTTTTCTTTGAACCTTTCAGCAATTGTATCATCTGACTTTGGAGTCGGTAAAAGGATCCAATTATTATTTTATTCCGGGTGCCAAGAATGACCTCTGCCCATACTAACTCACAGGCACTATCTACTTCAAATTTGCGACAGTATAAACTGCATCTAACAGCAAAAAAACACGCCACCGCTAACTGTGTTTAGCTTATCCTTTCGGAACACCGTTAGGTTCTTCGAAAAAGATTTCGATGAGCTTATCTCCGGCTTTAGCCGACTTTCAGTGCCTATAACGATTTGAGCATCAGTGCTTTCTACTAGCGCTTGGAGCTCTGGTACTTTCCCAAGACAGCTACGACCATTTCCAACTGTTGTACCAATGTTTCCTTTACCTACGTTCTTCCTGTGTTCGGCCTGCACCTTTTGTGACTGAAGCCCTTTTTGTGTCTTCCCGAGACCCTCTAACCTAAAAGACCGCCCAGTCCACGCCACACAGCCCCTGCTAACCGTGTAACCGCCTCCTGCGTGTAGTTGACACCTGTTCTATTCAGCTCACAGTGTGTTCACAAGTGAAAAGAGCGTCTTGATGCGATCGACGGTCGTACTGGAGACACTGCCCTACGCATCTGTGCAAAACTTAGTCGGGTTTTCACTGTGGTTTCCATTTCGCGACCTATCGGAAATTACTTTCTGGACAAACCTCGAACTTGACTACGAACGACGTCTGTGCGGTATCCGCAATTTACTGCAAAGAGGACAGTCGGCTTTTTAAATCGTTTCATCAGTAGCACTTGTTAATTTGGAACATGGTCCATCAAAGATGATCGTCCAACAAAACTTCGAAACATCTGTATTTAAGAGTGTCTGAGTCACACGTTGATATCGACACTTTTAATTATGTAGACATACGTCTCGGTGGAGTTTAGTCTACGAGATACTTTATCAAATTAAGTAATTAGTTTAATCTTGACATACAGACGTCTTGGAGGGGGATACATCTTACTCAAGTTGTACAGGTAATAAAAATGTTTCCCAGCTTACTTCATACGTTTATATTGTTCGTAAACATCTATATAGACATAGCGTACAATCGGGTACGACGCTGGGCGGCGCTTGCTTCGTGCCTGTGGATTACATTTCGTTTTTGCAACTGTGTGTATTGATATAACATATTCATACGTAAAATAATATACGAGGAGCTTAGTACCCATTCTGACTTTTTACTTGGGTGTTAATACACAGAGCATGAAATGACAACGCGTATAACCTAAGTCCTCAGGACAGTGTGGGTAAAGATGTTGGAGTTCTAATGCAACATGTCAGAGTAAGAGAGAGAGACTACATTTAGGCTTCGTGGCCGTCGATGACGCCTCGATCGATATTCGTAGAAAATTCTCTGAATACTATAAGCTCAGATTCAAATGGGATTCATTTTCTTCGAACAGACGAACGCCGAAATCCAGTGCCGGTTTGGAGGTGCAGTTAACGAGCTGCCCAAGGACCCACGCCGAGCGAAGTTCTTGAGAATAACTTCCCTACCATTGTTAGTATGAGATTCATTACGCAAATCCGTCAGACTCCGATTACAATTTCAAACTACGTATCACAAATCCATCCGAATTCTCACGAGATGAAGTCTGTGCAGCATACGTTCGTCTTATGACCTGGCGACGCCCCACAGGAAGGTAAGCATTTCAAAAAAGTTTGATTTGCGTTAATTACCTCTTCTATATTCTCAGCTGTTTCTGGCAAACCATGAATTATACATGTATATTCTTCCGTCATTTCTTAGCTACATTAATATTTCATCACCAAAGTAAACATAGCTACAAACTAGCGTGTGAAATTTTGGCATCGGAATATTTGAAAATGGATGTAGTGGTAACATCGATAACGTAAAATGAAGCGTCTTAAGGAAGACAGATGTAATCCACAAAAAAGTACTTGTTATGTGATTAAAAACAAATGAAATTGTAATGTCGTTTGCGGAGAGATAGAAGCTTACCGTGAAAGAAAGAAAGAAAGAGTAACCTAACCATTGTTGTCAATTAGGAACAAACTGGTATTAACTTAAAATTACACATCATACACACGGTCTCTTGGACGAAACTGGAAACATGTCAACAAGGGGCAAAAGACTGAGAACAAACTGGGGCAGGTAGATATGCATTTCACAGCTTCGTCGATCGGTAACGAGTTTGGATTCGTGTTCTCACTGTAAAATGTTGCTTAATATATGCTTGATACTAGAGCCGAAAAATAGTTTATATATTATTAAATTGTTTTAATTTCAATTATCTCAGATAGATAATCTCATCCCCATCGTTTATGTCATCACACGACGTCCACTGTTTTCATGATATATCCTATTTATTTTATTATTTAACTTTGAGGCAGCTCGACCTTCCCGCCACGACATTCGCAATTAACCTAGCGCCATCTGTCTGTAAACCGAGTAAACTTAGTTTTGTATAGTAACGCATTTTGACTGTTTTTGCTCCGTACTTTTTGTGGTGGAGATAGGGGACCGGCCAAGCATTTGCCTGATCGAACGTCGAAAACCGCAAGCGCGCTCAATCCTGTTTGTATACCAGACCAACGATTGTCAGTCCGCCTTGCTCAATTTCAGGATGGTGGCTGTATTCAAATGGGCCAGGAGCTAGAAGCGAACGTTAGCAACCAGTGTTTGTTTCACCAGAGTAAGGTATTCTTTTATGATGATTGCTCCTGCCGTCTCTTGCCATTCTTTCTTCCATTTTTCCAGAGCTGTTTTTCGTGAAATTTGTTTGACGGAAGTTTTCAACGTTTGATATAACTAACATCCTGTCGTGTTCTAGCTGCCTCTTTGACCAGCTGACATGATGCTTCACTTCCGTATATGACTGCATGAACTTCAATACAAGTAACATCTGTACTCGAATTCTGCTTTTGCTACCTACTAATCTTGTTTTGTAGTTCTTCAAATAGACGTAGTGAAGGTTTGGTTCCTCAAAGAATGTAATGTTTCACTATTGGTCTGTATACTTACTTTCCTTGCAAGGTATCTAACAAGTTAACCTTTTCGAGATCCTCTAAAATGCCTTCGCAATAACGGCATCTTTCCGTCTTCCCTCTGCCACGGAGCTCTGCAGATGACACCCTGGCCTTTTCTTTATGTTTTTTCGGTTCATCAGTCTTCTGAATGGTTTGGTGCGGACGACAAATAATTTCCGTTCTGGGCTATCCTTCTCATTTGGGAGTTACACCTGCTCCTATCGTCCTGAATTATTTGTTGACTATATTCCAGTCTCTGCTGTCTCCTGTATTTCCTACCCTCTACAGCTCCCTGTAGTACGTTGAGCATTTTTGCAGAAAATATATGAAATGGACGGTCACGTGATATTCCATGGAAGTCGCGTGACCCAACCTTCGAATCTCCTTGTTTTCATCGGTGTCAACATCTCTCTTCATTGGTGACCGCACAGTTTATCAACAGACTGAAGTAGTTACAATAGTGGTGCCGTTTCTCAGAACAGAACTCAGAAATTACAACAATGACTTAATTCTGAAAGCTGTCAGTAATTTTCAGTTCTTCATCTCGCAATGGCACGAAATATCTTCGTGAATTTCTTAGGCTTTTATGAGTCATATTTATTTACTATTCAACGATAAGAATTACACGTATCCGTTCAACGCAAATAATTATAGGAAAATAATTGTTGAGCTTCTTGCTTCTGATGATCCTACCCCTTTCTGGCTCACTGATACTGCATGCTTTGAAGTCAACGAGGTATATTTTCCTTTGACGTTTCCGTTGCGTTTCCTGGGCCTCCTGTCACTGAACTTTGCGTAAAACTGATCTTTCTGATTCCGCAGGAGGGGAAGACGGTGAGCCAACGTGTGCACACAATTTCTTTTCATCTTCATGTCTTATCGCTGTTACATATTTCTACACGTTCGCTGAAACTTAATTCGGCCTTTCATTCCGGGTGCTACCGTCTTGACGCTGGCTGCGATCGCTGGTGCGAAACGGTGACTGTCTTTTATAACATTCATTGATCAGTACTACAGCTGGTCTGTCAATACTTAAACCAACCGGATATAGGGGAGCTGAAAATGTAGTGAATAAGTATATTAGTTGCTACACAATTGGCCGGCCGATGTGGCCGTGCGGTTCTAGGCGCTTCAGTCTGGAATCGCGTGATTGCTACGGTCGCAGGTTCAAATCCTGCCTCGGGCATGGATGTGTGTGATGTACTTAGGTTAGTTAGGTTTAAGTAGTTCTAAGTTCTAGGGAACTGATGATCACAGATGTTAAGTCCCATAGTGCTCAGAGCCATTTGAACCATCTTTTTTTTGTTACACAATTGTTACACAATTTTAAGCGAACCACTAATGGCCTGCGTGCATAGACAGTTTAAACAGTATAAATTCTCTTTCTCATTCAAATAAAATCTGCTCACTCGTTAGCGTGAAATATAGAACTATGTTCTTAGGAATTTTTATAGAATATATTATCTCCTCACTGTCATTGTACAAGCACCCACTCAGATTGTGGGTTCATAAGCCTTTGTCACGATCGTCATCTATCAGTAACCCCTTTCCTCTACTTGAGTGTCCTCAGTTTCGTACACTGGCGTAAATTGCCTGTGGGGAAAGACTGATGAATCAGTCCCATTATGATATAATTTTGTACTCTCTGACGAACTATTAATGAATAGTTGCTACAATCTGTAAATTTTAATAAGACGGACCATTAATTGTACCACTGTGAAATAGTGTCACTCTTCTTAATATCATCAAAAAATGCTTTGCTTTTTAAAACGTCGAAAGGATTTATAATGTTGTGGTGTTTCAGTTATTCCATATTTTAGGTAAGTGCATTCTATTCTCTTGAAACACTACACACCATGAATTAACTGAATCCTTCCTCTGTTTTATATGATAATCTAACGTTAAGATATTTGCTTAATGGTTGGATAATAAATAACGATCTCCGGATATGATTCGAAGCGAGTCAGTTAAAACAATTTTAACAACATCTCGAGTGAGAAGTTTGTTAAAAGGCTGACCATTTACTAAACTGTGATCTAAGTTTACTCCACTCTCTCTCTCTCTCTCTCTCTCTCTCTCTCTCTCTCTCTCTCACACACACACACACACACACACACACACACACTTATAACATGAGGGAGTCAAACGAAAGAGAGACAGATGGGAAAAAATAAGTGAACATTTCATTATTTCAGAAGTATTTGTCGTAACTGTTGATAGATATATCCCACTGTGAGGCAAGACGGTTTCTTCATGGAAAAACGTTTGCGTTTGCCTACGGAACCACGCCTGTCACCAGGTATGTATCTCTTCGTCCGAAGCAAACCGATAGCTACTAATATTTCACCTCAGGGCTCCAAAAATATAGGAATCACCTGGTGAAAGATCATGACTGTTTGAAGGACGTGTAAGGGTTTCCCAGGGAAACTTCTGCAGCGGACTCGAAGTAACAGGCACTTCACAATGACCTTTTTCTTGACTGGAAGGACCGGCTGCTCACTGACACGGCGCCGCAATTAACGGACAGTGGTGTACGAGGTCACTTCGTAGAAGCTGAAGCGCGCCAAAATCCGAAGACCCATGAATGTTGACGAACGGCGTCATTCTTTTGCAGGGTAATGCCAGCTCACATGCTGTCAAGGGTGTTCCGAGTAGGCTGTAGAAATTTCGCTGGCAAGCACTTACGAATCCTCCATACAGTCTCGATCTGTCTCAGTGCGATTTCCACATTTTTGGAGCGCTGAAGAAAAACATTCGCGGCTATCGCTTTGCTTCGGACGAAGTGGTGCACGACTGGGTGCAAACATGTTTCCGTAGTCAACTCCAAACATATTTTCGTGAAGGTACTCACCGTTTTGACTCACAGTGGGGTAAATGTGTTAAAAAATTTTGACGATTTCTTGTGAAATATAAAGAGTTAGTTCTTCTAGCTGTCTCGGTTTCATTTGATTGTCCCTTATACATTCATAGATTATTATGTAGAGTTCTTAAGCAGATACCATTTCAGTTTATGTTTCAATTTTTAGATGAATTAAAATCTTTGCGTCACTGGGTAGTTTGTCAAAGATTTTTATGCCCAAGTAGTTTACTCCTTTCTATGCCACGCTGATGCTGAGTGATGGGTAGCGTTAGTCAGACCGTCTTCTACTATTATACTTATGAGTGATTCCAATAGTGGCAGAATGTTGACAATATACTTTATGAGGCATCAGATATGCTGTGAAGCTGTTGTCAACAGCTACATTTGGTGAAGAGCGTTCATATACTTACATCTGTCGAATAAAATCTCTCAAGAAGAATAAAAATATTTTATTTTCCTGTAGAAGTAAAGTAATGTTCATGTGCAGCTTTCTAAAGAATAAAGACCCCAAAACAAAAGCTCTTTATTGACACAGCATGATCAAATAATCTTTACTAGTTGAGAAGTTATGCAGATTTATAGCTGCGTCTTCACTGCAGGATCTCTGAAAATGGTTGCTCATGTAAAAACTCCCTTAAAAAGACTGAAGTAGGTAAAAAAAGTTAAAATTACAATAATATTTGTAAAGTATGTTCAATTAATTACACTCTTATTTCAGTTCCGTTAAGTTTTAATTCAAACTCTCCATTAACAAGAACTCAATACCGTTCGTTTACTCCTAGTTTAGCTTTTAGCACATAGTCAAATTGTAGAATATTACTACTGAACAGCCGGCCACGGTGGCCGAGCGGTTCTAGGTGCTTCAGTCCGAAACCACGTGACTGCTACGGTCGCAGGTTCGAATCCTGCCTCGGGCATGGATGTGTGTGATGTCCTTAGGTTAGTTAAGTTTAAGGGCACTAATGACCTCAGATGTTAAGTCCCAAAGTGCTCAAAGCCATTTGAACCATTTGAGCTGCTGAACAAATCTATTACCAGCTCACAGGCCGTCGTTATGACTAATTGATCTCGATGTGTAACGTGTGGGACTCTGACATCTTAACTAATCTTCAAATTTCAGTTTGCATCTTTCAAGCAGAAACTGCAGTTACACATTGTGAAGGAGCTGTTCGGAGATTCTGTTAGGTGACTGTGCTCTTCCTGATGAGTTTTCAGTAAGGATTGCGAAGTTTTAGTGTACTATCTTTGCCACTTTATTCCCGAGGTGAGTCCATAATACACAGGGTGAACATGAATAAAACAGAGAAACTGGAGAGACGGATTTCTGATTGGAAATACACGAAAAAACGTGTATTCGGAAATGGACGGTATGTTTGCAACGTCAGCAAATCGTCCCGGAACACAATACATGGCTGCATCGCATTATGCGTTATGCAGATCGAGGAGGCCAGTTCTGGTAAAGATTGCTTCGTCGGTAAAGAGGAATGGTGATGGATAATGTTTGGTTTGTGAGGCGATCAACTGCGCGGGCATCAGCGCCCGTACAAAGTCCCAACGTTTACACACACCATGTTATTTTCACAATCCAATCAAGTCACTCTCATAAATGATGATGATGAAATGATAAGGACAACACAAACACCCATTCCCTGGGCAGACAAAACACCATCTCGGCCGGGAATCGAACACGTGACTCCGTGGTCCAGAGGCAGCAACGCTAGCCCCTAGACCACGAGGAATGATGACAGAAATCCCATAACTTTTATGGTCTGGTGCAAGTCCATCGACAAAATCCTTCCCGTAGAGCGACATCCGTAACTGATTATCCTTATACTCGTTGCAGATGATACGGATAGTAGTTTGGCGTACACCGTGTTGGTGGGCCACTTGTCTGGATCTTGTACTAGGGTTGGTCTCAATATCCTGTAGAACCCGGTCCTTCAGATCTGGTGTGTGCATTGTCAGTCGCCTCACTGCACATTCGTCTGTCTGAAAGGACCCTCAAAAAGGGCTTTAAATGTGTGATATGGATGATGTATATAAGGGCACTTAATTTGGTATTGCCGCGTTACCTCTCCATCGTTTCCATCAGCTTGACAGTACACAAACATCACCTTGGCTTGTTCCAGACATGAATACCGGACACTGCCTCAATCACACAGCCTGTAATGCACAATAAACACACGGCACGTGGTGATTGAAACTTTCATTCGTCAGCTCCCATGTACCACGCAACGATGCATTTCGAGACATGTTCACAGGACCCTTTTTCCTCAATATCTAGTCAGGAAACCGTCCCTGCATTTCGCCGGTTTTATTAATTTCCACCCTGTATTCCTTTATGTCAATTAAACTGACAGCTGCGTAAGAGAGAGAGAACCTTTGCACCCTGGCAGTTGGGCTGAGTGTACTGTAAGTGTTCTGATACGCGAGAACTGCCGTGGGAAAGCCGCACTCGTGACAGAGGGCGTAATCTATAATCGCTGGTTGTAACAGAAGATAGACGGACCAAAATTCAGATGATCTATGGCCATTTCTATAACCGTAACAACAGGCCGTGAGTAGCCTTACAGTCGGGAACCAACTACCGACTATGAGGTACAGATGCTTCCATCACAAAACTTCTGGTTTCAAGTTAGTTTTCCTGTGCTAACCTCTTCATCTCAGAGTAGCACTTGCAACCTACGCCCTCAATTATCTGCTTGACGTATTCCAATCTCTGTCTTCCTCTACAGTTTTTGCCCTCTACAGCTCCCTCTAGTACCATGGAAGTCATTCCCTCATGTCTTAGCAGATGTCCTATCATCCTGTCCCTTCTCCTTATCAGTGTTTTCCACATATTCCTTTCCTCTCCGATTCTGCGTAGAACCTCCTCATTCCTTACCTTATCAGTCCACCTAATTTTCAACATTCGTCTATAGCACCACATCTCAAATGCTTCGATTCTCTTCTGTTCCGGCTTTCCCACAGTCCATGTTTCACTACCATACAATGCTGTCCTCCAGACGTAGATCCTCAGAAATTTCTTCCTCAAATTAAGGCCGGTATTTGATATTAGTAGACTTCTCTTGGCCAGAAATGCCTTTTTTGCCATAGCGAGTCTGCTTTTGATGTCCTCCTTGCTCCGTCCGTCATTGGTTATTTTACTGCCTAGGTAGCAGAATTCTTTAACTTCATTGACTTCGTGACCATCAATCCTGATGTTAAGTTTCTCGCTGTTCTCATTTCTACTGCTTCTCATTACCTTCGTCTTTCTCCGATTTACTTTCAAACCATACTGTGTACTCATTAGACTGTTCATTCCATTCAGCAAATCATTTAATTCTTCTTCACTTTCACTCAGGATAGCAATGTCATCAGCGAGTCGTATCATTGATATTCTTTCACCTTGTATTTTAATTCCACTCCTGAACCTTTCTTTTATTTCCATCATTGCTTCCTCGATGTACAGATTGAAGAGTAGGGGCGAAAAGCTACAGCCTTGTGTTACACCCTTCTTAATACGAGCACTTCGTTCTTGATCGTCCACTCTTATTATTCCCTCTTGGTTGTTGTACATATTGTATATGACCCGTCTCTCCCTATAGCTTACCCCCACTTTTTTCAGAATCTCGAACAGTTTGCACCATTTTATATTGTCGAACGCTTTTTCCAGGTCGACAAATCCTATGAAAGTGTCTTGATGTTTCTTTAGCCTTGCTTCCATTATTAGCCGTAACGTCAGAATTGCCTCTCTCGTCTCTTTACTTTTCCTAAAGCCAAGCTGATCGTCACCTAGCGCATTCTCAATTTTCTTTTCCATTCTTCTGTATATTATTCTTGTAAGCAGCTTCGATGCATGAGCTGTTAAGCTGATTGTGCGATAATTCTCGCACTTGTCAGCTCTTGCCGTCTTCGGAATTGTGTGGATGATGCTTTTCCGAAAGTCAGATGGTATGTCGCCAGACTCATATATTCTACACTCCAACGTGAATAGTCATTTTGTTGCCACTTCCCCCAATGATTTTAGAAATTCTGATGGAATGTTGTCTATCCCTTCTGCCTTATTTGACCGTAAGTTCTCCAAAGCTCTTTTAAATTCCGATTCTAATACTGGATCCCCTATCTCTTCTAAGTCGACTCCTGTTTGTTCTTCTATCACATCAGACAAATCTTCACCCTCATAGAGGCTTTCAATGTATTCTTTCCACCTATCTGCTCTCTCCTCTGCATTTAACAGTGGAATTCCCGTTGCACTCTTAATGTTATCACCGTTGCTTTTAATGTCACCAAAGGTTGTTCTGACTTTCCTGTATGCTGAGTCTGTCCTTCCCACAATCATATCTTTTTCGATGTCTTCACATTTTTCCTGCAGCCATTTCGTCTTAGCTTCCCTGCACTTCCTATTTATTTCATTCCTCAGCGACTTGTATTTCTGTATTCCTGATTTTCCCGGAACATGTTTGTACTTCCTCCTTTCATCAATCAACTGAAGTATTTCTTCTGTTACCCATGGTTTCTTCGTAGCTACCTTCTTTGTACCTATGTTTTCCTTCCCAACTTCTGTGATGGCCCTTTTTAGAGATGTCCATTCCTCTTCAACTGTACTGCCTACTGTGCCATTCCTTATTGCTGTATCTATAGCGTTAGATAACTTCAAACGTATCTCGTCATTCCTTAGTACTTCCGTATCCCACTTCTTTGCGTATTGATTCTTCCTGACAAGTGTCTTGAACTTCAGCCTACTCTTCATCACTACTATACTTTGATCTGGGTACGCCTTACAATCCAGTATCTGATTTCGGAATCTGTCTGACCATGATGTAATCTAATTGAAATCTTCCCGTATCTCCCGGCCTTTTCCAAGTATACTTCCTCATCTTGTGATTCTTGAACAGGGTATTCGCTATTACTAGCTGAAACTTGTTACAGAACTCAATTAGTCTTTCTCCTCTTTCATTCCTTGTCCCAAGCCCATATTCTCCTGTAACCTTTTCTTCTACTCCTTCCCCTACAACTGCATTCCAATCGCCCATGACTATTAGATTTTCGTCCCCCTTTACATACTGCATTACCCTTTCAATATCCTCATACACTTTCTCTATCTGTTCATCTTCAGCTTGCGACGTCGGCATGTATACCTGAACTATCGTTGTCGGTGTTGGTCTGCTGTCGATTCTGATTAGAACAACGCGGTCACTGAACTGTTCACAGTAACACACCCTCTGCCCTACCTTCCTATTCATAACGAATCCTACACCTGTTATACCATTTTCTGCTGCTGTTGATATTACCCGATACTCATCTGACCAGAAATCCTTGTCTTCCTTCCACTTCACTTCACTGACCCCTACTATATCTAGATTGAGCCTTTGCATTTCCCTTTTCAGATTTTCGAGTTTCCCTACCACGTTCAAGCTTCTGACATTGCACGCCCCGACTCGTAGAACGTTATCCTTTCGTTGATTATTCAATCTTCTTCTCATGGTAACCTCCCCCTTGGCAGTCCCCTCCCGGAGATCCGAATGGGGGACTATTCCGGGATCTTTTGCCAATGGAGAGATCATCATGACACTTCCTCAATTACAGGCCACATGTCCTGTGGATACACGTTACGTGTCTTTAATGCAGTGGTTTCCATTGGCTTCTGCATCCTCATGTCGTTCATCATTGCTGATTCTTCCGCCTTTAGGGGCAATTTCCCACCCCTAGGACAAGAGAGTGCCCTGAACCTCTACCCGCTCCTCCGCCGTCTTTGACAAGGCCGTTGGCAGAATGAGGCTGACTTCTTATGCCGGAAGTCTTCGGCCGCCAATGCTGATAATTTATCAAAATTTAGGCAGTGGCGGGGATCGAACCCGGGACCGAAGACGTTTTGATTATGAATCAAAGACGCTACCCCTAGACCACGGGTACAATTTCAGGTTATTATCAGCTCAGAAACAACGTTATCGAAAAAATGTCACCTGGACTGATGAATCATAGTACACAGTGCTGACTGGATGCGAATAAGTTAAAAACTCACTTACCAGCAAGATAATGCTCAGGCAATGATAGACGTAATATTGAGTGAGGGACATTTACAAGTGGTGAAACGAAGTTGTCGATCCTACAAACTTTTGTCACTATAGAAGGTACCGGAACCTGCTGCCAGTTATTTTCACTTTCCATTGTCATTAATCTTCTAATTGGCTTCATGTGATCCACCACGACTTCCTGCCCTTTGCCAGTCTCGTCATCTCAGCGTTACACTTATATCGAACGTCTTCAGTTGTTTGATAAACTGCATTCGCTGCAACAGTTTTTGCCCCCTATAGCTCTTTGTGTGCCATGGAATTTATTCTCTGATGTCTTAACATGTGTCCTATCACTATTTACTTTCTTGGTGTAACATTTTGATCATGTTGCTATCTTGTCTGTCTGTATGATCGTTACAAATTGAGCAACTGATTTTAAATAAAATTCCCAGTGAGCTAGAGATCTGAAGTTTTAAACATAGCTCAGAATTAGATGACAATGAAAAAGTGACGCACTTTCTTGTTGATCTGTTCGATATGGGTTGGGGTTGACGTGGGGCTGGAAAAAGTTGGTAATGGCTAGCACCTCGGCTGCCCTGCAGGACCAGTATGTTGTGAGGGTAGTATCGGAATGTGCCCCGGGCGATATGTGAACTGATGGGCAAAACGGAGCAGACGGAGAAGTGGAAGGGCAGATGAATATGGAGATGGGCAGGAGGCGATGTGTGGAAAATGTGTGACACACGTGCACGTGGCGAAGTTGTGGGTGGAGAGCTAGCATATATGTAAGTAATTATTTACAAAAAGAATATAATCTCGTCAAAATGTTTAAAGTCTGTTGAGCAATTTCACACGCAAGGGTGAAAAGCAGAAAATAGTTATTTACGTCAAAACAAATTTTTAATTTTTTTTAGTAATTTTTCGTAGATACATATAGATTCCTAACCCTATACAGGTAGTATTGAAAATTATTGCTTTTGAATTTTTAATAGCTATGATCAGCAAATCGTAGGACACCTGAAATAGATAATATTTAATAGGAGAACTATTCAGGCATCGATTATTATACGTATCCTACGTTTTCGTTATAGATATTCCAAGTATTTATCTACATTTACACTCCGCAAGCCACCCACCGGCGTGTGGCGGAGGGCACTTTACGTGCCACTGTCATTACCTCCCTTTCCTGTTCCAGTCGCGTATGGTTCTCGGGGAGAACGACTGCCGGAAATCCTCCGTGCGCCCTCGAATCTCCTCGGGAGGTATAAGTAGAGGGAAACAATATATTCGATACCTCATCCAGAAACGCTCCCTCTCGAAACCTGGACAGCGAGCTACACCGCGATGCATAGCGCCTCTCTTGCAGAGTCTGCCAGTTGAGTTTGCTAAACATCTCCGTAACGCTATCACGCTTACCAAATACCCTGTGACGAAACGCGCCGCTCTTCTTTGGATCTTCTCTATCTCCTCCGTCACCCCGACCCGGTATGGATCCCACACTGATGAGCAATACTCAAGTATAGGTCGAACGAGTGTTTTGTAAGCCACCTCCTTTGTTGATGGACTACATTTTCTAAGCACTCTCCCAATGAATCTCAACCTGGTACCCGCCTTACCAACAATTAATTTTATATGATCATTCCACTTCAAATCGTTACGTACGCATATTCCCAGATATTTTACTGAAGTAAATGCTACCAGTGTTTGTTCCGCTATCATATAAACATACAATAAAGGATCCTTCTTTCTACGTATTCGCAAAACATTACATTTGTCTATGTTAAGGGTAAGTTGCAACTCCCTGCACCAAGTGCCTATCCGCTGCAGATCTTCCTGCATTTCGGTGCAACTTTCTAATGCTGCAACTTCTCTGTATACTCCATCATCATCCGCGAAAAGCCGCATGGAGCGTATTGGCGTAGCCATTAAAAATTCACAAACACATTCTGGACGATCTAAATGGGATTACGAATCTGTGTAAGGCTAGGAGAAATTATTTGATTCGCTTTAGTCTGATTTGGCGAATGGCCTTGCCGCAGTGCTAACACCAGTTCCCGTCAGATCACCGAAGTTAAGCGCTGTAGGGCTGGGCTAGCACTTGGATGGGTGACCATCCGGTCTGCCGAGTGCTGTTGATAAGCGGGGTGCACTCAGCACTTGTCAGGCAAACTGAGGAGCTACTTGATGAGAAGCATACGGCCGGGAGAGGGGTGTGCTGACCATCAGCCCCTCCATATCCGTATCCAGTGCCGCATGTGGGCTTAGGATGACACGACGGCCGGTCGGTACGATTGGGTCTTCCAAGGCCTGTTTGGGGAGTTTTTTAGTCTGATTTAAAAAGGTGTTATTTTAAAAATTTATTTTTATCCAAATAATTATGGCTGGTTGCGTAATTTGCGGATGGTGCTAACATAAACCCCGACGACGTATCCAAAAATGGTTCAAATGGCTCTGAGAACTATGGGACTTAACATCTGAGGTCATCAGTCCCCTAGAACTTAGAACTACTTAAACCTAACTAACCTAACGACATCATACACATCCATGCCCGAGACAGGACTCGAACCTGCGACCATAGCGGTCGCGCGGTACCAGACTGAAGCGCCTCAATCCGCTAGGCCACCCCGGCCGGTTAGAAGGATGGAGGTCATTTGACTTGGCAACATATCTAACATACCTAACTACTGGTAATTGTTTAACGTCAAATATCTAACACATGCCTCGGGCATGGATGTGTGTGATGTCCTTAGGTTAGTTAGGTTTAAGTAGTTCGAAATAATAGGGGACTGGTGACCTCAGAAGTTAAGTCCCACAGTGCTCAGAGCCATTTGAACCTCCATCCTATCTCGTGTGCGTTCTGACGATTCTGTCTTGAGCAGAAGTGTAATAATTTGCAGGATTTACCAACGCTCGACTGTTATTGTCATCAGTCCGTGCAGTGCGCGAAATAATCAGCACGGCGAGCTAGCACACAGAATGCCGTGGAAGTTTCACTCAACACTGCGGGCTTTTGACGGCTGCCATTAGCATCGGAGCACCAACAACTGCGTGTGGAATGTTCCATTACCATTGAGGCTTGGGCTTTCGCCTGGCGTCGTGGCAACTAGTCACTACACTACGCTACCGCATAAGCATTTTCCTGTACGCGTACTGCAGTAGTATAAGGAAAGTGCTCTACTTTCCTTGCGACGACATCCGAGTGCAATTAGAACTACTTATGAAGACAACGTTAGTCAACAGGCAGCACAAGCACGTATGGAGATGCTGGATCATGTCGAGATATTCAATAAAATGTCTCAGAGTGTGATCGAGTGGTCATGTTTCGGCGACGGCTGCTAATTGCCTTCATGGGTGAAGTGTGCGTAAACGTCGGTTTGTGGGACAACATTAACGACGTGACCATACCCGAGAAGTTACTCACGTTCACACAAGTTGCGACACTCGCTTAGGCGGGATGTTTCGTCTCTACGATGTCCCTCTAAAAAGAATTAAGCTCGGTCGTTCCAATGTACGTCAACAACATCCGGAGAAGCTGCGTCTAGCTGTAATAAAGCGAATTGTCTAGATAGCTGAGAAGAGGCAACATCTGAAAGAGTCTCTTTTCACAACGTTCCACATACATAAAAGAACAAAACATGCTTTATCATTCTTCTCATCAGATCTTGCGCGCGCACATGTGTGTGTTTGTGCGTGCGTGTGTGTGTGTGTGTGTGTGTGTGTGTGTGTGTGTGTGTGTGTGTGTGTGTGTGTGTGTGTGGGTGGGTGGGTGCGCGCGAAGTAAGGGCACCCATGTGTAAATTAAACCCCTTTGTTCGACACAGGAAACTTGGTAGCCAAAAGAAATGTTAATTTGCACAGGTCAGCTGGAACCGTTCAAAATTCACTCAATAAGAACTTATTAATGACGAAGATGCAATCATATTACCCTAACTGAAGTAGGGTGAAAACACGAAATTCACGTTGGTATAAAAAAGTTACGTGGAAAGTGGCGGGTTGCTGTCTTTCTTCGAGTGAATTATATCGAAAATCGTCGTTTTCTTCTGTGAACTAACCTCTGTTATCACTTCATGTAACTTAAGGAACTTACGAATAGCTTAAGTCAGAATCTAAGTCCAGAATTCGAATTTGTTACTCAGGTACTGCATGCGCGTAGCAAGCGCTCACCAACTTGGGTAATATGTAAGCAAGCGCTGTACCACTCCGTTTTCCACGTGTTTTTCACAGTAAGCGATAAATGCGCTTTGAGGAAAGGACTTTGATATACGCTTATTTAAGACGATGTTTTGCATGAATATTGACATGTACATCGCGGCAGGTCGGTGAGCTTAATCTAGTTACGAACAGTACGATCACTAACTGTTGTTTGTCGTGAAAAATTTTCAATTACCTTGCTTTATAGTCCTGGACACGAGAACCGTAACAATAGAATAAACCTCAGTACAACATCTTCTGGTGCTATATCGTTCATTTTGATCATTCCATCCTAGAAGTTCGCTGATACGGAAAAGTAGAACGAACGGGAACAAATGCAAGCTAATAATGTAGGAGAAAATGGTGAGAGATTGAGGTTTAATGTCCCGTTGACAAGGATGTCATTAGGCAGGGAGCTCAAATCCAGGTGGTGGTGTGTGGGTGGGCTAGAACAGGTCTTCGCTTCTGATTGTTTCTTGTTGTGAAACACAATGGAATACTTAAATTCTCACGGTAAATGAAACTCAAATTCTCTTTGATCTTCAAATCTTCTGCTGGGATAGCGTAATGCTCTTTAAATGCAACAAAATATCTCATGGGCGTATTGGAAGACAAATCCTCCTGGCTCTGCCGTTCATGGAAAAAGAAACCTTGTTGAACGCTAAACGTTCGTCATGAAATTTTCTGAAAAATATTCTGAAAAACGGAAATTCTTCTGGAGACGAAGAGGTTGACTAAAGGCGTAAAGGTTAACTGAAATCTCCCTTAATGCTTATACACATACTGGCAGGGTACGTGAATCCTCTTGTTAACAATATTCCTCGTTCCGGAAACGTTGATATCGCACAACCATTACGTCCCTTTTTAACTAAGTTTTCGTAAACTGTGACATCGCCCACGGCTCGTGGTCTTGCGGTAGCGTTCTCGCTTCCCGCGCACGGGGTCCCGGGTTAGATTCCCGGCGGGTTCAGGGATTTTCTCTGCCTCGAGATGACTGGGTGTTGTGTGTCTTTCATCATCATTTTATCCTCATTCACTCGCAAGTCGCCGTAGTGGCGTTAAAGAACTTGTGGAGCGGCGGCCGAACCGCCCCGCGAGGGATCTCCCGGCCACCAATGCCATACGCTCATTATTATTATTATTATTATTATTATTATTATCTGTGACATCTACTTTACACGATTTATTTATAAATGCTGTTTATGTATTGTCAGAAACTTTTAACATTAACACCTTTGGAAACATAATCAGCTCAAATCACCATCGTTTTGCTGTTTTCTCTCATGCCTGTGCAAGTTCAACGTCTGCGTGTAACAATTTTCTCTTCAGTAGTCATTACCGCATATAGGATTAATTTCCGTAAGGGTGTAACTTTGATCCCCTTAGCCCATGCATTTTAGTTAGCTCTTTCCTGTATTATGCCCGAATTCCACTAATATGAGGGTATAGTACCAAAAGTTTTGGAACTCAGCCACACATCGTAAAATGGCTTGCGGAGTATAGATGTAGGCGTAAAATTTTTTCTGTACTTCTTTCCGAACCTGTTAGAAATTACGCAGTAAATGTAGTGAACCCATTCACTTGAAGCTGAGATTCTTATGTTTGGGATAAAGCCTACGGTTTGCCAATGAATCCAAGCACCTACATTGTTTCCCACCATAGGGAAATGCTTTCAAAAAAATGGTTCAAATGGCTCTGAGCACTATGGGACTCAACTGCTGAGGTCATTAGTCCCCTAGAACTTAGAACTAGTTAAACCTAACTAACCTAAGGACATCACAAACATCCATGCCCGAGGCAGGATTCGAACCTGCGACCGTAGCGGCCTTGCGGTTCCAGACTGCAGCGCCTTTAACCGCACGGCCACTTCGGCCGGCGAAATGCTTTCAGTTCGGTATTAAGATTCTTAAGCTTCGATCTCTGTACCTGGAACTAATCCCGGCAGGTAAAAAGGATGAGCCGTTCAAAGTACCAACTGACATTCATCCCCGGTTGCTAGTAATGTTGTCAGATATGGAATGTAAATGGATGAGAGAAGCCTGAGGGGTTAGTGTTCCTCGCAATATGAAAGAAAATTCTTTTGCTGGCGTTGGGGATATTTCTCTTACGTGATGAATGCCGACGGCACTCAGCGCCGGAAGCGGTCGCAGGCGTGCGAGGGTACGTGAGGAGAACCTTTACTGGCCTCCGAGGAACTCGATTCAAGAGCGGCGGGGTCACTGGCGCGTTATATAACGGCGGAACTGGTCCTAAATGGGAAAGTAACAGGCCACCCGGAGGCCGTTTACGTAACGGAAAGCCACGCATCTCATCAGACTGCTAATAAAGATCATACGTGGGTTATAGCAGTAGCTGAGGACGCATGGAAAAGCAGACACAGCCTTAAACTTGAGACCAGTTTACTTCTTGTGTAAGACGGCAGTAATATCGCAGGAGGTAATCAAGAATATGCCCTGTTAAAAGCTTGACTGTCCCTATGCAGAGCCATATGGCGGCACAAATGCTACTGTTGCATTCTTATCCGCCGAACAGCCACGTAAATGTGTGTGGCATAGGTACGACACTTACAGAACCTGTAACTCTTCTGTAGCAAGAATAAACAAAACGAAGGTGCAACATACTTAGAAATAGGCAACTGAGGACAGTTCATACTACCAAGAACAAGGAATGTATGTGACACACACAGTGGTTACGGTTACTACAAGCCACACCACAAGTTGGGAAACGGGGCCAAATTTCTAGTAGTTTACCGTCGAGTTGAGATTTTCACAAATGTTTTATTTGTATCTTACAGAAACTAGCAGTACGGCAACAAACAGCCTTCTAAACACCCCGCTAACGGCAATCAAGTAATTTATAGCAATACAACAATAAAAAAACTTTTTTTTAAACACAGAAGCTAGCAGTACGGCAATAAACAACCTTTTAAAACACACCGCTAACGGCAATCAAAGTAATTTATAGCAATACAACAATTTAAAAAAAATTAAAGAACATTAGTAAACAGGCTACTAAAGTAAATACAGAACTTTGTTAATAAAGTACAGTGAGGTAGTGAAGCTACCAACACCGTCATTAAAAAAAATTTAACAGGTCTCAGCAAACACACGATTAATGGCAATAAAAAGAATTTACAAACTTGGAGGAATTTAAAAAAAAATTTAAACAAAAGTGTCCTGGAATATCATTAGAACATAGCAGATTTGACGGACCCGTGTAAGGTGGCCGCAAATCACTCACTCAGGGACGCTCACCCTAGACCGAATACTGATCAATTTAAATACGCCCGTTAACACAATTGCCACTCTCAGGCTGGTCACTGCACCGACTTTCAGCCAGCGAAAACTTGTTATAAGATTGCTTAACTTCCAGACAGAATTAGAGCTAGCCTCGTGCAAGGAAACATTACACCACATAGTCCTGAATGATCGACCACATGATCAACCAGCAAGAAGCATGAATTTACTCATAACCCACGACAGAATAGCGGAACAACTAAACTTCCAAACCTACACCTCCCATCGGACAGTAACGAGAGGAGGAGGAAAGATCATGGTCTTCAATTACACCGGTGCCAGGGATAGGAAACGCCGTCGCCGGAGGCCACAAAGCAGAAGAGACGCTAGTTACACAAAATTATTACTTAATGATTAAACCTTCCACTAACTTAACTTGCAATTATGCTCGAACAGGCAGTACACGACATCCGATGGCAAGGATCCATACATCCGACCGCGCACGCGTCGCCAGCGTACCCAAAACGCCACGGTCACGCGACAACACATTCTGTCACCGGAGTTCACGTCTTCTCTGCAACGTTGACGGGTAGTGACCGCTCCTTCATGTTGGGTGACTCCTTTTAAACTCCAATGTTGAAACGGAGGATTTAAAGAAGCTTGTTAACGCCCCACCAAGGCGAAATGAACAGCAACTACTCGTGGGGCGATTCTGTATACAACCAACACACGGGGAGCTCTTCCGCCAACTCGACCCGCTCGTTACACATAACCGACATACATCACGTGGCGACTCGGTACAACCGACCACGCCTGCTTCGCGCTAGAGAGCCACACTGCCCTCCCGTGTCCTCCATCTCTGTGCGCAACGCTCCTTCTTCCACGCCACCACACGAGGTTACAACCGGTCAAAGTTCTCACTTCCTCCAAAGCAGTTTCCCGGAAGCAAAAACGCAGATATCGATAGCAGAGCGAAAAGACAACCAAGCAGCCACTTAATAGCAGACAACATATCAAACAAACATGTCAGGGGAAGAAAAGGAAAACCAATGCAATCTAAACACAAGGTGTAGCACGAGTCGATACACGGCTCAGTATGTACATTGAAAATTCCGAGATAACGGAAATTAGAAGCTCGTAATGAGGCGTTCAGACAGTCCTTTTTCCCTCGCTCGATCCGCGAGTGGGACAGAGGGCTGGGGGGGGGGGGGGGGGGGATGTGACTTTGGCGCGAATTGTGAGCTCCGCCACACACCGCTTGGTGACTAGCGGAGTATAGATGTAGATGTAGAAAATAGAGTATTATTACACGCATAGGAAGCCTCATTTTATACTACACTGACACATATGAAAGAAGCCAGTTCTCACATCTAAAGACTTTCTTCTCAAGATAGATCAATGCTGGGCGTTTATCGACCAGGGATGGTGTCCTTTACCTGCAACATGAATCACCAAAATCGATCAGCTCATTGACAATGGACGACCAGTTTATTAAATTTATATTCTTGCACTTCGCAGGTAAATCAAGTGTACGAGTGCGAGATGCGACGCAAATGGACCGCGACTCGTGTTGCAGTTTTGTACACTCGACCATCTGGCTCACGGGACAAATACTGAACTCCTCATTGGAAGAACATACTGGTTGCTGTGGAAAGTTCCGAATGCGTAGAACTGATACCACGTCGTCGTGTCGCTCTCCACCATGGACGTTAGTCACGGCAGTGAAGACGCGTCAGTTCTGCGGAATCAGCGCAGTACGACGGTTCGACGTAACGCAATGGTAGAAAGAAAGTTTCATGTTTTGAAGTGCCCATGACCACGCCCTGAATGATGTTGCTCGATTTGTTGGTGTATCAACATGGCCCGTCCAATGTGTACCAGTCGGAACCATGTAACATTGGTCTTATGAAAGATCCCATCGACAGCCTTGTCAACAATCAGTATCAAACCCGACAGGGACTGCGATTGTGAATGATAATGCACGACCATCTCGACCAGTTTCCTAGACAACGTTGCGTAGGGAGAGGGTTACATTAAGCAATTATATTTGGGTACCTCGCTGAACGCCATTGCTTACAGTGCCAGTTAAAGCTGCACTTCTTCAGTGAGTGAAACAACACAGAAACTAATGAGCGGAAGAGCGTAGTGTGGTCAGGCGCTCAGTAGTTTTGCCCGCTTCAAATGATCCAAGGCGTCGAGTGCACCGTAGGCCCAACGAGGCATTTGAATCATAGTGTTTGGAAGTGGTTCTGTAAGATTTTGGAGGTGTTTTCCGCATCGTGAATTGGGCCCAGGTCTTCAGATCAATGCGAATGTGAACCCTGATGTTTAATTCAACGTTCTCGGAAACCAGGTATTCTCATTTCTTGTACTTCTTATAATTAATCACCCTACTCTAGCATTACTTTTTTTGTAGAGGTAACCGATACCATGTATACTATCTGTTCTTGCATAGGTCAAGATTATTATATGTACTAACAGTTAAAAATACTCCTCTTTTAAACATTTTTGAACTTATGAAATTTCTATTATACTTAAAATTGATGTTATTAATTGTACAATCTCACTCTAATTAGTAAATTTATTTCTGGATATATTTATAAAATAACGGTATAATTTGGTGAAGATTTTTCTTTGGTAAAGAATGTTTGTAAACTCTTTTGCTTTGTAAACTCTTTGGAATAATGTGAGTATCGCAGAATGTAAGTAGTGGTTGGCATGCCTCTGCTGGAAGCAGACGTTTTCTAAGTTTGACACCAACAATGCAATTACTGGATATTTTTAATGTGGAAAAAGTAAAAACGGTGTGATGTTGAAAGATGTGACAAAGAACAAAATTCAAGGATAATACAGACAAATCTTCATTAGTTAGTTATTCATAAAGAACCTGTAAAATAGAAATTTCAGCTAAAAGAATATTCTCCTAGACAAGACTTTGGGCCACCGATAACAACAACGAGATAATGAAGATAAGTAAAACGTTATTCTTTTGTATATATGACGCCTCTCGAAGCTTTCAAAATTTGTCCAAAGATAGAGATTTTTAATAGTGATGTGTTGGAGGGTACGATTACAATCTTCAAGATGTGGACAGTCTTGTCTCCCAAGATGGCAACAGCGATGCTCCCACTGAGAGTTGCCGATTTCAATCAGTTTTCCTGGCAGGGTCGCCGAATGAATGCCTATTATTAACGAATATGTGGAGAGGAACGGAATGTACAGCCGTTGCCGTCGATTCTGCTAATGGTTAGCACAAGAGCCACCAGATGCCTGAGCATTAATGATTAATACAAAAATAATGTAACGTATCCTACGGCCTTTAAGTTGATCAGGATCAATCTGATTTAATGGAATTTTTTCACTATGGGATTGCCATCAGAAATAACATCCCTCACGTATAGGTACGGCTGGTGGCCTTAGTTAATCTATACTGAAGTGACATGTTAACTATTTACTGAAATGATATCCAGAGGAATTCGATTATAACTCATTTAGGAGTATTTTAACGGGATCTACGTACATGAAAAAAAAACGGAACATGACGAACGTCTTCGTTCAGAAATAACATGATGCACGTGAAATATTAAAATGTCTCAGTTGCAAGTAGTGCATGTATGGTGGTAACTGACTCGACATTAAATGATGTGGCAGAAGTAATTGAGTTACCCATGATGTTAAGGAGAGGTTAGACAATCCCCAGAATTGAAATGTGCGCTGGCTGAGGTAGCGAGGAAGATAATGGTGAGTCAAGTTGTACAACACAGATACAAACCATTATGAAAGTCAGACATAAAACAGAGGTAAAGGCACACCGTAAAATATTAGTTTTACCATTAGTTTATGTCTGACTTTTATGTATTGGCTTTATACTTGACTGCACGGTTTTATTCATGTTGTACTTTCCTATCTTGCCATGTCATACTAAGTGTCTTTAAATTTATCTATGATTCTATTTCTTAATGTTCTGAAAATTTTCTGTTACTAAGTCTGTCGAGGTGTTTAATCGATTTTGCATGTGTGGCACTGGCATGACGACGTACAGATGCCTTTTTTGCTTCCATCACACATTGTAACCTGAATATTTTCCTGTAAAGATTTCTGCTTGTATTTGGAATATGTATTTTGCTATACTTCGTATCGCATTTGCAGTGAACCACTTTTTTTATGTGACAACATCTGCTCCTATACAGCGCAGTTCCATTAAGCATCCCCTAGCCTAGCCTTCCTAATATTTACCACACTCTGGTCTCATTTCAGAGAAGTTCGGAGGCGATGTTCCGGCTTTGTACTGCTGTATACTAGAATAAAGTTACAAGTCACGTAATACCTTCCAATATCTTATCTGACTTCCTTTGGCCATGCTTAGCGCAGCATGGACTCAACAAGTCGCTGGAAGGCCCCTGAAGAAATATACCCTTCCATAATTGCTCAACTGTTGTCGGTGCAGGCTTTTGTGCACGAAACCTCTCGATTATGTCCCATGAATGTTCGATGGGTGGAGAAATCATTCGCTCGAAATGTCCAGAATGTTCTTCAAAGAAATCGCAAACAGCTGTGGGCTGGTGACATGATGCATTGTCATTCATAAAAATTCCACTTTTGTTTGGGAACGTGAAGTTATTAAATAGCGGTAAATGGTCTCTAATCAGTCGAATATAACCATTTCAAGTCAATGATCGGTTCAGTTAGACCAGAGGACCCTGTCCATTCCACGTAAACATGAGCACACCATTATAGAGCGACCACCTGCTTTCTGCTCGCACAATGCCCTGCTGAAAATTTGGGTTCATGGTATCGTGGGGTCTGCGGCACGATGGAACCCTACCATCATCGAGACTCATCTGACCAGGCCAAGATATTCCCATCATCTAGGTCCAACCAATTTGAGCACCAGCCCAGGAGAGACCATCACGTCGGTAATCCGCTGCCACACCCATTGACGCCAAATTTCGCAGCACTGTTCTAACGGATGCGTTCGTCGTATGCTTCACATTGATTTCTGTGGATATTTTGCACAGTGTTGCTTCTCTGTTGGCGCTGAAAACTCTAGGCAAATGCCGCTGCTCTCGGTAGTCAACAGAAGGCAGTCGGCCACTGCGTTTTGGTGAGAGGTAATGCCTGAAATATGGTATTCTCGGCACACTCTTGACGCTATGGATCACGGAATATTTAATTCCCTTACATTTTCGGAAATGGAAAGTCGAATGCATCTAGCGACACCAATTGTTCTGCGTTCAAAGTCTTAATTTCCATAATGCGGCCATAATCACGTCCGACCCTTTTTCACGTGACTAACCAGAGTAAAAAAGACAACTGCGCCATTGCACTACTCTTTTATACCTTGTGTACACGATGCCTCCCCATATCGCTATTCAAAGGTGTGTTTAACTACAGTGAACGTTCATGTAGCTGCCTAGATGTATACTACTGCAAAGCTTATTGGTAAACGGGGTGAGGCATTTAAAACTGTTTGTCGGAACATTTGGTGAAACACACATAGGATTTAAAAAAGCGGTAATAAAACATTGTTCACCTCGTAGACAGTTCGACCCCTTGCACGACCCCCGGGGGCAGGAGGGGGGGGGGGCTAACTTTAAAAACTTAAATAGAAACCATTTCTTTATTGAAGATTTGGATTCTCCGCGAAAAAATATGTAACTTTTGTATGAAACATTTCTTTTGTTTCATGTAGATGGCGCTGTAATCGTCACAAATGAATTTGGGGTGGCAGTTTTTGCAAAAGATTAATATCTCAGAAAAATACACATCCAATTAGGAAAATCAAAGTACATCATTTGATATTTGATATTTGAGAAAATTTTATCGTGTGACACCGTCTACCCTCCCGCAATGCTTTCTCAGGCTACATTTAGCGTTGCGCGGGAAAAACGACGTGGATGCTTGATTTTGGTGAGTCCCCTTGCCTCTCACTACCTCGGGATGCTTGATTACTTTCAGTCTCCTTGCCTCTCACAAATGTTTCAGTGCAGCAGATATTCGAAATGTTGTCCGTTGTTTCCAATGCACATTGCAACTCTGCGTCCGAACGACAATCCCACATGTATTAGGGTCTCATTGCAAATGCACATTCATTGCGAATTCGCTGCCGCATATCTTCGAGGGTTGCTAGTACATCCATGTAAACACTCTCTTTTAGCCATCCCCACAGAAAAAGATCAGCAGAAGCCAAATTGGGTGAACGTGTGGACCACGTTTGAGGACCTCCTCGTCCGATCCAGCGACCCGAATAGTTTCGATTGAAAACTTCTGCAGCTAGTCGTGAATAAAGCGCTGGGCATCCATCGTGTTGAAAACACACATCCAGTCTCGTTTGAAGTGGAGCAGCATTCATTAGTATGGGTAAAACAGTATGCACAGTGTTAATGTACATTTGGCGAGTCAGATTACCTTCCATGAAGTATGGCCCAGTTACCTGCACCAAACGTTACCATTCCGTGGGCGGTGATGTTGAACTTGCCTTAACCAATGGGAATTCTCCACTGACCAGTAATGACCTTTGACGAGCTTCGTCAAGATTTCTATGAGCCTCGAAGTACGCGGCAATGATATCGACCCCCTCTGCATTCGTTAACATCGTGGAATAATTACGTCGAGATGTGTACAGCCCGAATCATTGAATTAAGATGCACAGTCTGACCGCGGACTGAGTGCATCATCACGGTCTGTGCTTCATTCGATTGTGGGAGTTGTCACATGATAGCATTATCAAAAATATCAAAAAAGCAGTTCGATTGTCTTAATCGGATGTGTATTTGTTTGAGATAGTAATGTTTTGCAGCGTTGGTCGCCTCATTTCCATGTTTGCCGATTACAGCGTCATCTATCATGAAAGGAAAGTAACGTTTCATACAAGAGTTACAAACTTTTTCACGGGTAATGCAAATCTGCAATAAAAAATGGGGGTTCCTATTTAAGATTTCGAAGTCCCCCCCCCCCGAGAGTGGTTCATGGTTCAGTAGGGTCGAACATTATGCTAATGGATGCCCCTCATCGGGGTGAACAATCTTTAATACTACAATGTTTTAATCCGATGTGTGTTTCACCAAGTATTCCGACAACCAGTTTTAAATGCCTCACTCTGTATTCTAATTATCGTCAGTCATCTTTCTAGTATGGCTCTGTTCTGCACTGTACAAAATTCTCACTATTTTGTTTCTGCTTTTACGATGATTTGATGATGAGCTTAGGCTCGAAACTAGTCATCAAGTAATAAAGGAAACTAATATTGCAATTTTGGAAGATCTGTGTAGTTTGTTGCTTGGTTTGGAGAACGTAGCATGACGAACCCCTGTCCTGCCTGTAAAACCACAGTCCCGGGCGGTGTCTCTTCTGAATGCGTCACGCGAAGGTGCTGCATTATCTGAGTGACACGAAGACCGTTGCCCTGCAATAGAGGAACACTACTCCCGTGTGAAATCCAGCCTGTTAAAAGGAGTAAAAATGGTCTATCTAAATTCTGTTAAAAGGAGCTAATTACGATTGTGTCCGCAATTGTTCCAGCCGTGTTCACACTAAAATTACTGGGGAAATCAATCTCAGCTGCCCTTTAAATGTAACAGGCGGATGCTTCGGTCAAAGTGCAAGAAATGAGACACACGCCAGCATCTTCCCATGCTCCTTTTTTTTTTTTACCTGCATCTCTGTCGTCTTTTCACTTTAGTTGTATTAAGAAGACAATAAGGAGTGCGGACCAATATTATCATTTAACAACAAGTAAACCTAAAGAAAACAATGGTGCACTTGTTTCTTAGAGGTTGGTTATGTTCACAAACATTTATAAAGTTGCAAAAGACAATTGACAGTGGAGAAAAGCAAAAAGATATGCGAGGAATTACAGAACTCTCTCAGCAACACTGCATGCATACATTCCTGGTCTGACATACACTCGGGCTCTTTACTGTACCCATATTGACTCGCTAAATTACCCAATTTTAATGCTGTTAGGAGCTGTGGACTATTTGGGACAGTGTTTGAAACTTTGCAATTAAGAATCCCGAAATTTTGAAACTCGGCAGCATCATGCCGTTAGCGAATGGTGTCAACCAGGTATGGCTCAGAACGTTGACCTCCCCATTCACCGAAATGAGCTCATTATCGAGGCTAGCGGGGATGTTACGTGACATTGTCGAGAAATCTGCTAGTGCTGATTAATTTACATCAGGTGAGCCTAAGCTCAGTACTGGTGGTTAGCTTTACAGCAGAGCCCTTTGGTTCGTTCTGTGTACCCTTCAAAATATTTCTTTTCCTATTTCCTTGTAAGCCAACTTACAAGTTCTGCTGCTTTCACACTCTGGCGTTGTTCAATACCACATTCTATAGAAAGCCACTACACAGACTTATACCGCTCCTAGATGTGTTAGGTATACTAATTATTCTATAAATGTAGTACTGCTAATGATATCCCTTCTTACGTGTTGGGTATATTATAAATTCATCCCGTCTCGTTGCAGATAGCTACTCATACGTTTACAGACACTCACCAAACTCTGAACATTATTCGTGAACACATGCTTCGCATTTTAGATTGCCAGTACCTGGCAACTTTAGTGTGTGTGGTTTTAGTGGCTTCTCCTAGATTTCACAACGAACATTACCTTTAATTTCAGATTGATCTTCCTTAACATTCAACAGAGGTTTCAAAAACACTCGCCTTTGAACCCGGCCCATGCGAGACTTTTCATGATCTTCATAGCTTTAATGCTCCGTTTCTAATTAAATAGACATCGACGTGACATTTAAATTTAACCTGACTTCCAGTTAGAAAAAAATTAGAACGCTCTGCCACACCGTTCGTTGGATATGACTCACCAGAAACTCTTTGTCTTCGCAATAGGCAGCCTGACAGGTTTTGGTATTTATTTGATTGCTGAAAGCGCCCCTACGTAGATGACATACGAGAATCGTGATATAGTTTGTAGAAAGATTTTGCAAAGTAGCCACACATCGAAAGGTCTAAATGCGACAGGAACGAGAAGTAATTGTCACTTCTACGAAAAGTATTTGTTTGATTGTGGGCCGGCCGGAGTGGCCGAGCGGTTCTAGGAGCTACAGTCTGGAACCGCGCGACTGCTTCGGTCGCAGGTTCGAATCCTGCCTCGGGCATGGATGTGTGTGATGTCCTTAGGTTAGTTAGGTTTAAGTTGTTCTAAGTTCTAGGGGACTGATGACCGTAGATGTTAAGTCCCGTAGTGCTCACAGCCATTTGAACCATTTTTTTTAATTGTGGGGAATTTGTCAAGCTGCAGTAGCTAACTAAAACGTTTTATTCGTATCAAACAGCTAGATACTGCAGACGGACTTGCAGCTGAGAGACTTCATCTCCAGTTACGTCGATACGTGCTGCTTGAGTTCCCATTTGCCAAAGTTAAATTATCGTCCCTGCGGCGAATTACAGCTGCAAATGAGCCAGCACCGAGCTCACTGCCAGTTACAGTGAGTCGTTCGGTAACCACTGGGAGATAGCAAGCAACGGGAAGCAGATTCCAACATGTCCCCAATACTGCAAAAATTTCGTCTTCTACGCTTTATCCATACCCTAATTGATTAATGGATGATACTTGTACGTGGATAATGACCACCTCAAGAAGTATAAAATGATTGCACAATGAACCGTTTCTTCCGGATCTCTGGAATGACAGTGTTGCGCATCCACGTAGTTGCGTAAGTCATTATCCTGGCCAAATTGATGTGAGACAAACGAACCTGCTTTATATTCTACTTAATGAGCTTATGCTACTTAGCTCTTTGTAAAGCTAGTTGCATCTGAACCTTGCCTATTAGAATCATCGACTGTTACTGAAAAAGAAGTTTGATGATTTCCGCTTATGGTCATTAAGTAGAACATAGAGCAGATTCGTTTATCTCACATCCGTTTGGCCAGGATAATGACTTACGTAACTTCGCAGACGCGTAACGTCTCATTGCAGAGATCCGCAAAACGAGAATGAAAAGTAGTGATCACGTCGAAAACATATTGTTTGCGTTTGTAAATAATTTCTTTTTTATTTGTTTATTTTTTATTTTTTCAAGACAGTACCCGCACTCCAGGCACACACTGAAATCCCCAGCAGCAAAGTACCACAGCACGCCGCGAAAGGACCAAACAAAAGGGCGCACCTCGTTGATAAATTGAATATCGGCTGCGCTACTTTGTTTGGCTGCTCCAGCATCGTGCTGCGATACTGTGGCGCGGAACTTCCTGTATAAGCGAGGACTGCAGACATGTATCTGGAAAAAAAACTAATAACGTAGCTTTAATTTTCGAGGAGATAATTAAAGCTCTTTGGCTATTCAGCATGCAGTATCAATGACTGTACACCGAGTTGACAAAAAGTCATGCATTACCGATATCAACAAATGGCGCTAGTATCGCGAACGCAAGGTATAGAAGGGCAGTACATTGGTGGAAGTGTCATTTGCACTCAGATGATTCATCTGAAAACGTTTCCGACGTGATTCTGGACCTAAGACGTAAATTAACAGACTTTGAATCAATGGCAGATGGGGGCTAGACGCATGAAACATTCTGTTTCTGAAACTGTTAGGGAATCCTGTACTCTGATTCCACAGTATCAAGCGCGTGTCAAGAATGCCAAATTTCAGGTGTTACCTCTCACCACAAACGACGCACTTGCCGAAAGCCTTCAGTTAACGACCGAGAGCAGCGGCGTATGCGTGGCGTTGTCAGTGCTAACTGACAACCACAGCTCGTAAAATATCCGTACTAATCAATGTGCGACGTACGACGAACTTATCTGTTAGGACACTGCGGTAAAATTTGGCGTTAGTGGGCAACGGCAGCAGACGATACATGCTAACGCATCTGCTAAGAACACGACATCGCCTGCAGCGCCTATGCTGCGCTTTTGACAAAATCCGTTGGGCTCAAGACGAATGGCCGGCCGAAGTGGCCGTGCGGTTAAAGGCGCTGCAGTCTGGAACCGCAAGACCGCTACGGCCGCAGGTTCGAATCCTGCCTCGGGCATGGATGTTTGTGATGTCCTTAGGTTAGTTAGGTTTAACTAGTTCTAAGTTCTAGGGGACTAATGACCTCAGCAGTTGAGTCCCATAGTGCTCAGAGCCATTTGAACCATCTAGACGAATGGAAAACCTTGGCCTGGTCAGATAAGCCCCGATTTCAATTGATAAGAGTTGATATCAGTGTTGATGAGCGACCAGGCATCATCAAGCCTTGGGCTCAGGATGTCAACCAAGGCACTGTGCAAGCTGGTGGTGATTGCATAATGGCATGGGCTGTGTTTACATGGAATGGACAGGATTCTTAGGTCCTACTGACCTGATCATTCACTGGAAACGGTTACTCCAAGAAAATGAAACGCCTACAGCCATCCTTGTGGTCTTATTTATTGTGTAGCTTCCAGTTTCAGCGCTTCAATGCGCTATCTTCAGCTCGTAGTTGATGCTGAAGAGATAACCAACATCCATATACAGGGTGGTCCATTGATAACGACCGGGCCAAATATATCACGAAATAAGCATCAAACGAAAAAACTACAAACAACGAAACTCGTCTAGCTTGAAGGAGGAAACCAGATGGCGCTGTGGTTAGCCCGCTAGGTGGCGCTGCCATAGGTCAAACGGATATGAACTGAGTTTTATAAAATAGGAATCCCCTTTTGTTATTACATATTCGTGTAGTACATAAAGAAATATGAATGTTTTAGTTGGACCATTTTTTTCGCTTTGTGATAGATGGCGCTCTAATAGTCACAAACGTATAAGTATGTGGTATCACGTAACATGCCGCCAGTGCGGACGGTATTTGCTTCGTGATACATTACCCGTGTTAAAATGGACCATTTACCAATTGCGAAAAAGGTCGATATCGTGTTGATATATGGCCAACGGACGTGTGCTATGTATGCTGCTCGGTATCTTGGAAGACATCATTCAAGCGTCGGGATCGTTCACCGGATAGTTACGTTATTTAAGGAAACAGGAAGGGTTCAGCCACATGTGAAATGTCAACCACGACCTGCAACAAATGATGATGCCCAAGTAGGTGTTTTAGCTGCTGTCGCGGCTAATCCGCACATCAGTAGCAGAAAAATTGCGCGAGAATCGGAAATCTCAAAAACGTCGGTGTTGAGAATGCTACATCAACATCGATTGCTCCCGTACCATACTTCTATGCACCAGGAATTGCATGGCGACGACTTTGAACGTTGTGTACAGTTCTGCCACTGGGCACAAGAGAAATTACGGGACGATGACAGATTTTTAGCACGCATTCTATTTAGCGACGAAGCGTCATTCTCCAACAGCGGTAACGTAAACCGGCATAATATGCACTATTGGGCAACGGAAAATCCACGATGGCTGCGACAAGTGGAACATCAGCGACCTTGGCGGGTTAATGTATGGTGCGGCATTATGGGAGGAAGGATAATTGGCCCCCATTTTATCGATGGCAATCTAAATGGTGCAATGTATGCTGATTTCCTACGTAATGATCTACCGATGTTACTACAAGATGTTTCACTGCATGACAGAATGGCGATGTAATTCCAACATGATGGATGTCCGGCACATAGCTCGCGTGCGGTTGAAGCGGCATTGAATAGCATGTTTCATGACAGGGGGATTGGTCGTCGAAGCACCATACCATGGCCCGCACGTTCACCGGATCTGACGTCCCCGGATTTCTTTCTGTGGGGAAAGTTGAAGGATATTTGCTATCGTGATCCACCGACAACGCCTGACAACATGCGTCAGCGCATTGTCAATGCATGTGCGAACATTACGGAAGGCGAACTACTCGCTGTTGAAAGGAATGCCGTTACACGTATTGCCAAATGCATTGAGGTTGACGGACATCATTTTGAGCATTTATTCCATTAATGTGGTATTTACAGGTAATCACGTTTAACAGCATGCGTTCTCAGAAATGATAAGTTCACAAAGGTACATGTATCACATTGCAACAACCGAAATGAAATGTTCAAACGTACCCACGTTCTGTATTTTAATTTAAAAAACATATCTGTTATCAACTGTTCGTCTAAAATTGTGAGCCACATGTTTGTGACTATTACACAGCCATCTATCACAAAGGGAAAACAGTGGTCCAACTAAAACATTCATAGTTCTTTACGTACTACACGAATATGTAATAAAAAATGGGGGTTCTTCTTTAAAAAAAAAACGCAATTGATATCCGTTTGACCTATGGCAGCGCCATCTAGCCGGTCAACCATAGCGCCATCTGGTTTCCCCCTTCAAGCTAGACGAGTTTCGTTCTTTGTAGCTTTTTCGTTTGAGACTTATTTCGTGAGATATTTGGCCCGGTCACGATCAATGGACCACCCTGTATACATCTCTTCAGTGGCCGACATAACTGGTTTACTCAGACTATCTAAAAACTTTGTTGTCAGCTGTCGAATCATCACTGAAGCGCTGAAACTGGTAGCTACACAATGAATAACTTCGTACGGGCTGCTGCAGGTGTTTCAGTTTCTTACAATAGTGAATGGCCGTGCTCTCGAAGACCTCGAGTCAAAAGGATGGACATACAAAAATTTGGAATTAGTTATGTGCTACTAGTAGAAGACCTTAAAGTTTTGAACATGGCTGCGTTTTCAGCGACCGTTTCCAAAGTTTCGGTCGCAAAATGAAGTCTTTTGATCTAGGTGTCAGCAACTACTAGGAGTGTATTCATCAGAAGTAGAACGCTCAAACTGGCTTATAACGTAACTGCAAAATTTTTAGGAAAAATTTTTTTTAGTGTAAGTACCGACTAGCACTATAAAAAAGAAAAACAGTACTTACATGTCACGTATAAAATAAATATCAAGCGATAAAGCCTTAGCCATAAAATTTTAAAATAGAAAACAGAAACCAAGCCACAATGGGCTGCTCACGGATTTCGAGCTACGGTAGCATCAGACAGACGCCCGCGTTTGCAATTCCGGGCAGGTGGCCAAAATGAGGTCCGACACAATATTAGGAGGTATCTCATGAATGTTTTTCAACCTCAGTGTATGAGAAAAGATCGTTAAGGGTTTTTTCTTTAAATAACTTATCATGAAGTAAGATTGTGTGTTGCTCCTATCGATCTACGCAAATTTGTTGATGCTTATTAAAAAATTCCACTTTTCGCTACTGTCTTTGTTTATCAGAGCTATATAAATGGTTCAAATGGCTCTGAGCACTATGGGACTCAACTGCTGAGGTCATTAGTCCCCTAGAACTTAGAACTAGTTAAACCTAACTAACCTAAGGACATCACAAACATCCATGCCCGAGGCAGGATTCGAACCTGCGACCGTAGCGGTCTTGCGGTTCCAGACTGCAGCGCCTTTAACCGCACGGCCACTTCGGCCGGCTCAGAGCTATATAAAGCGCTACACGATTCACACGAACAGTGGAGCCCTGGTCTGTCTTTGCCGATTAGTGATTACTATAACATGAGAAGTCATATAAACGATTAACTCAATTAAGGACTTAATCTTTCGCCGCTTCTGCTTTTTCTGTAAGGGAGATCAAAAAGGCTCCGTGTAATGACGTTTCTGCAACGTATATCCAATGTAGCGCGACTCCGACGAAGATATAAGCACCGACGTGCACGCAAGGTATTAATGTAGTATTCATCTGTTTCCGACGTACGTGGGTAATTGCGTCAACGTATATGGCGATGTTATTACCAAATGCGTCGAAACATGTCAACGGGCTGTTGATCGTTTCTTGTCTGGCGAAGGACAAGCACCGGCAGAAATCCATCGGAGAGTGAAGAATGTGTATGAGGCAACACGTCTATCGAAAACCATCGTTGTGGAATGCAAACTACGGCAAGGGTGTGCTGCTGATTCATGATAACGCATGTCTCCGTATAGTAAACGTATTAACCCAGATGTTGGGCCAGCTTAAGTGGGAGACACTCGAGTACCCGGCCTTTAGTCCTGATCGAACCCGATGCGATTTCCCGCCTTCGGTGCCATAAAAAATCATTGAAGCGTCGACTATTCCCTTCGGACGAAGATGTACAGCTGGAAGTTACCTACCTTTACGTGCAGTGGGATACGCTGCTTTACCAAACGGTTATTTCAACGTGTTGTGTCGGTGAGATGACTGCGCTCAAAGTTCGTTACGACTTTGCCTGATTGTCATACCGATTCTGAACGGCACAGCTTTCGAAAGGAAACTTTTTGATAGCTCTTTATAATTTCTGTTAGTTACCTTAAAATTTGACTTTACGTGAGGTTCAGTACTTTAAATTCTGAATTTCCAGTCTCGACAGAGGCTCTTCCATTGCCCAACAATCCGCAGTGGTTGAACATCGTTCTGTTTCTCCTGTTCTTAACACTCGCAAATGTATGTTTTGTAATGTGAACGTTCTGAAGAGTGCAAGTGGTGTTTTACGTAAACGCTGTCTGATGAAAAGAGTCGTCAAACCTCTCTGAAATTGTGTAACCGTATTTGTTAGCTTTTACTGATATAATTACAAAACTTAAAGCTAAAGAAACCATCCAGTGAAGTTCTGTATTGTTCAGTGCAATGAACAGCGCTACATTGTGTGACGTCACAATACGGTCCTGAAATACTAACACACAGAACTAACAGAGTAAAAATCTTGTATAAAATTCCACGTAGAACTTGGACAGAATACACGGCCAAAATGTTTCTGTTAAAATCCTCTGCAAATGTACGTACCAAAACTAAGTAAACTCCTGAACATTAAATGACCCAGTAATATTGCAGTACGGGGTGTTCAGAAAGTCTCTCCGCAGTGCCGTATCATTGTTCGCCTGCCTGTTTTACTTACCTTCAAGTGGACTGTCCTAACATTTCATGTTTCGTTTATCTCAGTAAAAAGGAATATTCAGTAAATTAATAACTTGTATTTCACTGAGTTTCATTTCGGTACAATCACTGCGGCATACGGCACGCGCGGCTAACAATCATACGGCACTGCGGAGAGACTTTTTTGAACACGCCGTATAAGAGTAAGGTTGTCTGACAACAGAAATGAGATCTGAGACAATCTTTAATTCAACTGAACACGAGGATAATTTTCAAATGCAATGCTTAACTGTGAATGATCTTACTGAGTCCTAACAGTGATGTTAAATTGCCTCTAACAAACTTTTGTATCTTACCGTGTGGCAACAGAAACTCGGTACTGTTCGAAAGTAATGAATGTTAAAATACAGCGCAGTAGCAAAGCAGTTAAAGAAATAATCCAAGGAAAAGCAACCATGCTAATTACGTCGTATTTTAAGTTTCGAGAAACCGTTTTTCGCCAAGTACAGTGCGGTGACGCACGATTACAAAGTCAAACTTTAGTGAGGGGGCTGTGAAAGGGATTGAACTTACTGAATAACACGAAGAGATGAGCTTTCGAGAACTATATTACGAAACTGACTTCATCCATTACAACAGTCTTTGCAAAATTCACTTCATATAAAAAATTATAACTTTGGCTTGTAACTTATTAATGAAATGGGAAAGGAGCGGTAGATCTATAGCTCTGAGCCCAAGCCATGTAAGCAGATAATTTTGTTTAACTTCGTTTCGAGAAACCAACTAACCGACTTTAATCAATAAAGAAAAATCATACTGAAACTTTGCCTTTCAAAACTCATCAAATATTACGCGTTAACAAGCAAGGCAGCGACATAATTATCTGAATATCTTCACATTTCTAAAATCAATCCTTAGAAAACCGTATTTTCAAAAATTGACGTCCTCTGCGTTTGCATCTCTGCGTCTTGCTTGTTATTCACAGACGGCTCACTGCCTTAATACTCTCGAATGCTACACTGACAATGACAATACTACCGACAACCACACCACCTGTTCTCAGAACCCCTGTAGCGAAACACATCCACTGTCTGAAAGAATATGTGGTGTACAAGTACGAAGTACGACTCATCCAAAGAAAAGAGAACTCACATTGCTCCCATCGAATACCTAAAATAACCAAGAGACCTTACAATTGCATTTACACTGGCCATTCCATAGATTAGGTACTGTGCGCAGCCTCATCTGTTGCGAAGGAAAATTACACGCTAAGAAAGAATGGGAAAGGATATCGGCCGTGCCCTTTCAAAGCAACCACCATAGCATTTGCCTGGAGCGATTTGGATAAATTGGCCAAAACACGAATCTGGTTGCTCGGATGGGGATTTGAACTGTCATCGTATTGGGATTCAGTGGCCAACGAAGCTATGAGTACAATTAGCAGGCAATCTGCTCAACTGAGACGCGGTTCGACAAATCATGGAAAACCACTCATTTCATGTCTGGCCTCACAGAGGAATTATTGTTATGAGACTTCGCTGTCTGGAATTCCAACAAATTGCACCACTTCAGTAATTAAGTACATAATTCAAAGCACTGTGAATTTGCTGACTCGGCGTTTGTAAGGTTTCATTTTTAGACTTATTAAGTATGAGAGACTGTTGTGTTTCTGATGAACGTGCTTTTCCTCCACAGTAAACAGCGTCCCCCACGAGGAATGAGAAGCAAAAAGTAAATTAAATAAACGCTCTAAAATGCGTATATTACGAGCTATAAGCACTGCTTCGTCTTCGATACTGAGATTCTGCGAGATGGTAATATGAACCACAACAAGAAATGTATGTTGAGTAAACGTAGGCTCTAAAGCCCATCCTTAGGAGCTATAGTCATTCGTTAATCTTCACTACTGTGAAACACATCTCAACTACTGAACAAGTGCTCTTAGTCCTTAAGGTATCAATTTTAGAGCACATGTTTGTATTGTATTGTGTTGTATGTTAACCGGGGACCTAGAAACGACGGAGAGGCTCCGTTCTCGCCGCTGCCGCAGTGGTCCACAACCCCACGACGACTACCGCAGTCCACTTCACCCCTCCGTCCCCCCACACCGAACCCAGGGTTATTTGCGGTTCGGTCTCCGGTGGACCCCCCCAGGGAACGTCTCACACCAGACGAGTGTAACCCCTATGTTTGCGTGGTAGAGTAATGGTGGTGTACGCATACGTGGAAAACTTGTTTGCGCAGCAATCGCCGCCATAGTGTAACTGAGGCGGAATAAGGGGAACCAGCCCGCCATCGCCGAGGCAGATGGAAAACCGCCTCAAAACCATCCACAGACTGGCCGGTTCACCGGACCGCGACACAAATCCGCCGGGCGGATTCGTGCCGGTGACCAGGCGCTCCTTCCCGCTCGGAAAACCGTGCGTTCGACCGCACGGCCAACCGGGCCGGCTGAGCACATGTTTACTAGAGGTTTTTGCTTTGAAAATCTCTGGATATTGAGCGTCCCTCCTGGGACAGCCTGCATGACCGCTACAATTGGTTTTAATTCAGTAATCGACTCAGTTTGAAAATGGCTGTGCACCTCTGACCCGTAACTTCGAAAGAATGTTGCCTTCACGGCTGCAGGCTGAGAAGGTGATGGATTAGATTTTGGCAACGTTGCTTCGAAATTCTGATTGTAACAAGGAGAGAAATGTTATCTACGATAGTTACAGGAATCAGACTGCAGTTATAACAATCGAATGGCATGAAGGACAAACGGTAGTTGAAAAGGGTATGATACACGGTTGTAGCCTACGGTTACTGCGTCTATTCACTGAGCTAGAGAACCAAAGAGAAATTTGGAAAGAGAGTTAAACTTCAGGGGCAAGAAAAAAAGTCTAACGATTAAATGATAATTTAACTCTGTCAGAGCCGGCAAATAATTTGCTAGGGCAGTCGAAAGGAATGCTCAGGTCTAGAAAAAGGGTTACGAGATGATTATCAACAAAAGTTATATTGGTAACTGAATGCAGTCGAATATAGTTGAATTAGATCAGATAATGAAACTGGTAGATGATTTTTCGCCTTTTGATCAGTAAATAACTGACTGTGGCTGAGGTAGAGAGGATGTAAAAGGAAGCATAGCGTTTCTGAAAAAAGTGGCATTTGTTAATAATGAGTAGACATTTATGCGTTCAGAAGCCTATGTGACTGTACAAGATATTTATAATTAAAGTTCCGCTACTTGAGCCGGTCACAGGGAAAACTATTTAGCGTATGGGTGCCTAATTTTGCAGAAATGATTTTCAGACTGTACACTGCAGGACCTGCGTTGTTAGCAGTGTTGGTGTGATCAACGGCCTTTAGGTCCAGGTACTGGTACGGCGACGTAGTTTTTAAACACAAGCATGAGTGTGCATTACAGCTACAGACAGTCAGCATAGGTCTACACGACATGAGAAGGGCTTTACTCGTAAGGCTTTTTATCAAACAAAAGAATTCAGCGGGTGAACATCCGCAAATGAGGAACATATTTATAGAATAAAAATCCGGCTGCGTTACCAGTAATTTTCTTAATTTATTCCACCACAGCGCCCGTCTGGACAGCACACGTCGTGGAAATGACTAGTGCTGATCCTACAGTCCCACGCGTGTATTTGAAATGAGTGTGGTCCTCCATGTCTGACTGGCCCGACCGCCACACATTTACACTACTGGCCACTAAAACTGCTACACCAAGAAGAAATGCAGATATAAACGGGTATTCATTGGACAATGTGATTACATTTTCACGCAATTTGGGTGCATACATCCTGAGAAATTACTACCCAGAACAACCACCTCTGTCCGTAATAATGGCCTTGATACGCCTGGGCATTGAGTCAAACACAGCTTGGATGGCGTGTACAGGTACAGCTGCCCATGCAGCTTCAACACGAAACCACAGTTCATCAGGAGTAGTGACTGGCGTATTGTGACGAGCCAGTTGCTCCGCCACCATTGACCAGACGTTTTCAATTGGTGAGAGATCTGGAGAATGGGCTTGCCAGGGCAGCAGTCGAACATTTTCTGTATCCAGAAAGGCCCGTACAGGACATGCAACATACGGTCGTGCATTATCCTGCTGAAATGTAGGGTTTCGCAGGGATCGAATGAAGGTTAGAGCCACGGGTCGTAACACATCTGAAGTGTAACGTCCATTGTTCAAAGTGCCGTCAATGCGAACAATAGGTGACCGAGACGTGTAACCAATGGCACCCCATACCATCACGCCGGGTGATACGCCAGTATGGCGATGACGAATACACGCTTCCAATGTGCGTTCACTTTGATGTCGCCAAACACGGATGCGACCATCATGATGCTGTAAACAGAACCTGGATTCATCCGAAAAAATGACGTTTTGCCATTCGTGGACCTAGGTTCGTCGTTGAATACACCATCACAGGTGCTCCTATCTATGAAGCAGTGTCAAGGGTAAACGCAGCCATGGTCTCCGAACCGATAGTCCATGCTGCTGCAAACGTCGTCGATCTGTTCGTGTAGATGGTGGTTGTCTTGCAAACGTCCCCATCTGTTCACTCAGGGATCGAGACGTGGCTGCACGGTCCGTTACAGACATGCGGATAAGACGTCTGTCATCTCAACTGCTAGTGATACGAGGCCGTTGAGATCCAGCACGGCGTTCCGTATTACCCTCCTGAACCCACCGATTCCATATTGGATCTCGACCAACTCGAGAAGTAATGTCACAATACGATAAACCGAAATTGCGATAGGCTACAATCCGAACTTTACCAAAGTCGGAAATGTGATGGCACACATTTCTCCTCCTTACACGAGGCATAACAATAACTTTTCACCAGGCAACGCCGGTCAGCTGGTATTTGTGTATAAGAAATCGGTTGGAAGCTTTCCTCGTGTCAGTACGATGTAGGTGTCGCCACCGGCGCCAACGTTGTGTCAATGCTCTGAAAAGCTAATCATTTGCATATCACAGCATCTTCTTTTGTCGGTTAAATTTCGCGTCTGTAGCACGTCATCTTCGTGGTGTAGCAATTTTAATGGCGAATAGTGTATGTTCCCATAATTATCTGGTGGCACCTGAAGATAAAGCTTTAAGCTTCGAAACCGGTCGTGGAATAAATTAAGAGAATTACTATTAACTGATGCGCACTTTTATTCTATAAATATGTTCTATCGAAACAACAGCAGTTGCTCTTCGTGAATATCGACGCATTGTTCGTAAGGTCACTCTGTTATTCCATAACACGTTTGGAGAAAACGTTATCGTTGGTCGATGGTTCCAAACTGCGTGGTCACCATTATCACCGGATTTGAACTATGTGATTTCTGGTTGAGGAGGATTACCTCAAGGACAGGGTTTAGCAAGGGGACACGAACACGCCTTGGAGGTTTAAGACGAGCTTAGCTAGGGTGGCTGTCAACATCCCACCAGAGTTGTTTCAGGCAGCAGCAGAGAAATCCCTATCACCACTCCATACTGTCGTGGAAGCAGAAGGTCGTGACGCTGAGCAACGTTTGTAACATTGAACGTAAACATGGTACGCAGTTAAAAAGCGTCACCCTCTCATGTGGAATTTAAAATGTGTTTCTTTCAATGGTTTCGTTATTTCTCAAAAATGGCTAAAATGGCTCTGAACACTATGGGACTTAACATCTGAGGTCATCAGACCCCTAGAACTTAGAACTACTCAAACCTAACTAACCTAAGGACATCACACACACCCATGCCCCAGGCAGGATTCGAACCTGCGACCGTAGCGGTCGCGCGGTTCCAGACTGAAGCGCCTAGAACCGCTCGGCCACACCGGCCGGCCGTTATTTCTCTTCCGCATGTCCTTACAAATGTCTTGTCAAAGTTTCATTGCCCCACGATCACTCAATTTTATAGGGTTTTTCGCAAGTAGTGAAAGTTTCTTCTTATTTGTGAGGAGTTTAGCCTAGTACGGAAGTGAAACGTGCACAATGAAGTGTTCAGAGAAGAAGAGGATACAAACTTTTGAAATGTTGCGCTATAGAAGAATGCTGATGGTTAGAAGGTTAGCTAGACTAACTAATGAGAGGGTGCAGAAGCCAATTTTGGAGGAAAGAAACTTATGGCACAACTTGCTTAAAAGAAAGTGTCGGTTTATAGGGTACATCTTCATTCATCAGTTGGGTAATATGGGGCTAAAAAGATGTAGGCCAAGACCAAGGCTTAAATGCAGTAAAAAGAGTGAAATGGCTGTAGTTTCAGTAGTTACGCAGAGATAGTGCCACTTGAATGCAACAAACCGGTATGGAGAGTTGCGTGAAGCCAGTCTTGAAGACAACAACACGGGCGTAGTGTTGTGACTACAGTTCGACGTTTGCAACCACTTCTTTGTGCGCTCCCTCACAACGGAGCGCGGGCGGCTTTGTGTCGACTCGCTACGAGTGTTGGGCGTGCATTGCCAGTGCGTCCGTCTGCTGTCAGCGGAGGAAGCGTCGCGCGCCTCTGGGACAGCCAATGAAGGCGGGCGACAACGGCTGCGTTATCGCCGACCCACACGCTCGCTGGGTGGCAGTACAGGGGCGTCGCTTCCCGCACGGCCGTTCTCGCCCCCGCCAAGTCTCGCAGAAAATTCGTGGTGTACTTCGAGCTATCAGTGTACTCCACCGCTGCTGGAAAACAACTTACACCATTCTTCAATCGTCACCAAATACTACGCCATCGCTATTCGACAACCTGTATCACTGCTGGCATTTAGAGCTGCGGCACCTTTTGTTTATTCTTGTCTAAAACATCATACAATAGGTACAATAAAGTATTAGGTAAAACTACAGTTTACAACAGTAAAACAAACGCCGTTAACATAACCGGATCATCACATTAATAACATACTAAATAATGCTACAGTGTCCATTCCGTCCCAGTGGCTGTATCCAGCATATCAAGGACCCTTTACCACAGCTTGTCTCAAGAGAGGATACAGCGACTTTATAGGACCCTGCCCAAACGAATCAGTGCGTACGTCGATGCGAGAGAGGTGAGTGAGTTCAAGATCTTTGTAAATTTGGATCGGTACTGTAATCACCGTAATGACACGAGACGTCCTCTCAACCAGTGAGCTTTCCTTTTGTTAATTTCTCCACTTCTGAGTGCCCCGGCCAGGCACCGTATCAAACAAGGATTTTAACGACTCCTTACTGTCACGTCAACAGTTCACTCGCTCCTGCTACACTACTGGCCATTAAAATTGCTACAACACGAAGAAGACGTGCTACAGACGCGGAATTTAACCGACAGGAAGAAGATGCTGCGATATGCAAATGATTAGCTTTTCAGAGCATTCACACAAGGTTGGCGCCGGTGGCGACACCTACAACGTGCTGACATGAGGAACGTTTCTAACCGATTTCTCGTACACAAACAGCAGTTGACCGGCGTTGCCTGGTGAAACGTTGTTGTGATGCCTCGTGTAAAGAGGATAAATGCGTACCATCACGTTTCCGACTTTGATAAGGGTCGGATTCTAGCCTATCGCGATTGCGGTTTATCGTATCGCGACATTGCTGCTCGCGTTGATCGAGATCCAATGACTGTTAGCAGAATATGGAATCGGTGGTTTCAGGAGGGTAATACGGAACGCCGTGCTGGATCCCAACGGCCTCGTATCATTAGCAGTCGAGATGACAGGCATCTTATCCGAATGGCTGTAACAGATCGTGCAGCCACGTCTCGATCCCTGAGTCAACAGATGGGGACGTTTGCAAGACAACAAGCATCTGCACGAACAGTTCGACGACATTTGCAGCAGCATGGACTATCAGCTCGGAGACCAAGGTTACGGTTACCCTTGACGCTGCATCACAGACAGAGGCGTCTGCGATGGTGTACTCAACGACGAATCTGGGTGCACGAATGGCAAAACGTCATTTTTTCGGATGGATCCAAGTTCTGTTTACAGCATCATGATGGTCGCATCCGTGTTTGGCGACATCGCGGTGAAGGCACATTGGAAGCGTGTATTCGTCATCGCCGTACTGGCTTATCACCCAGCGTGATGGTATGGGGTGCCATTGGTTATACGTCTCGATAACCTCTTGTCCGCATTGACAGCACTGTGAACAATGGACGCTACATTTCAGACGTGTTACGACCCGTGGCTCTACCCTTCATTCGATCCCTGCGAAACCCTACATTTCAGCAGGATAATGCAACGACCGCATGTTGCAGGTCCTGTACGGGCCGTTCTGGATACAGAAAATGTCCGACTGCTGCCCTGGCCAGCACATTCTCCAGATCTCTCACCAATTGAAAACGTCTGGTCAATGGTGGCGGAGCAACTGGCTCGTCACAATACAATTCCCAAGCGTACCAAGGCCGTTATTACGGCCAGAGGTGGTTTATTGTGGGTACTGATTTCTCAGGATCTATGCACGCAAATTGCGTCTGTCCAATGAATACCCGTTTATCATCTGCGTTTCTTCTTGGTGTAGCATTTTTAATGGCCAATAGTGTAGAACACTGCTCAAACGAATCAGTGCATACGTCGATGCGAGAGAGGTGAGTGAGTTTAAGATCTTTGTATGTTTGGATCCTTTCTGTAATCACTGTAGTGACACTAGACGTCCTCTCAACCAGTGAGATTTCATTTTGTTAATTTTTCCACTTCTGAGTGCTCCGACCAGGCAGTGTATCAAACAAGGATTTTAACGACTCCTCACTGCCACGTAAACAGTTCGCTCGCTGCTGCTAAATCGTGGAAGTGCAAGAAAACGGGAGGGAATGTAAAGATGAAGCAGAAGTTTGACAAAGAAGCACAGTAAATATGTGTTACAGTAGCACTGCTGAGCCTCCAGTGATTCAGCACTGCTCCGAAATCATCCCTCACTGCCAGAGCAAACAGTGGCACACGTTTTAAAATGCAAGAGGGGTGCGCCTGCAGAGAACTGTCAGAACCTGCCGGAGAGATAAGCAGAGATACAGTTGGGACTAGCGGGTTGTGGGAGCCGCTCGCCGGCTTTGCTCTGCAAGCGAATAAATCAGGAGTGCGCGTCATATCACAGAGTGGCAAAAACCTCTCTACAGCTTTCCTTTTTGTAGTCCTAACGCTCGTTTTAAAATTTGTTTGCACTCTGAGACGGCAATTTCGGAGCGGTACGCTTTGTTAGTAATGGTGATTGCAGGCAAAGTAAGTATATAGCAACATTTCATTACACATTGAGCACCATTATCCCTGACACTGTAGTTTGTCTCATGCGACTACTCTGAAGACCCATTTGGTAATATCTGCTTTTCAAAGTTGTTTAAATGGCGGAAAATATTTTGGCATACACAGGAGTGCAGAAAAGGGGCCCCGCAAATATTCTCCAAAAGTCATGTCATTAGCGTTTTGTATTTATCTTTAAACTAGTTTGTTGTAACAAATAATACGTACAATAATGTTTAAGGGGAGGGTGGTTATGCAACAGTGACCAGTAGCTGTAACTAAAGGCGATAATCAATTTGAAGCACAGACGAGCATTAAAGCTGCACATTTTACCTTAACTTCGACATATTTCACGTTTCCACCGGTTGGTGTGTAGTCCTCTTCTGCTAACATTTATTATAATGTTAAACAGATAATGGGCATAGAAACGTGTTCCAATATATCACACGTACCACAAAACTGCATTCTGGAGAAAAAAAACTGTCTAATTTTCACTCGGTCCTTAAATCTGAATACATTAATATGATGGAACTGTTGGGAGTCAATATTTATTTTCAGAAAAAGAGGAAAGGAGGTGAAGCGCGTGAAAAGAAAAACTCTTAATTTAAAGAAAAAATTATAGGTTTTGATATCTAGACAATTTTAATATGTTATTGTAATGACACCAAAGAACTATATTAATGTGCTCACATTGTCAAAGATGCCTATACACATACAGTAGTATATGTTGATCTTGTAAGTAGACAGTTACGGAATAATTAATCGCTTGTAAATTGCTGAATCTGCGATGTACGTCTTGTCTCCATAAATTTAGTTAGCCGAATAGCGAAAAAGCAAGTGGCAGCAGTGAAGCAGAGGTGCAGTCTTACTAGATCACACAGCAGTCATTTGTTGCCAATACCAAACTCTTCCAACACTACCACAACCTACGATAAAAGCCTTATTATGGGCAGCTGTGTGTCATTACTTTACAGGAAAGGGAGTTGATACGCAATTTCTGCTTGTGGTGAGAAAAACGAAAGGTTCTGTCATACCTAGAGTCACAATTTCGTTCACTTCAGTTCTGAAGCCAAATGTGTTTTGACATGCAACATTTTGTTAATATACTGTCATGAGATTAATATGACAGATTTATATGAAAAACAGAGTTGGTTATAATTAAACTAATGGTGTTTCGAGAGCAGCAGTGCGAGATGTATACATCACAGGACGCCAAAACACTGTAGGTATGTTCATTAATGGTTGTGCTTGTAGAGCATACGGAGAAATATGGTAGTTCCATTTTCTGCCGCCAGATGAAAATATGGCGCTGGAAGCGGATGGAATGTGGTGTACGTGCAGGAAAAAAGGCAGAAACGATCAGACACACGGTAGCGGTGGTTCTTGAACATTTATTCGGAAATGGCCACAAGTTACAACATGCCATCAGTACGGTCCTCAGAGTCATCAATGTACTGCAGTCGCAACACGACATGGTGAACAGTTGCTTGCAGCATATGGCGTCGTATGCTACCCTTCAGTTGAGAAAAAGTCCGCACATATTCCTGATAGACACGACGTTTCAGTTCAGTGGACCTAAGAGGCCACATATCTTCCAGTTGCCTGGACGTGACGCCATCGTTACCGAAGGTTTCTCGAAGCAAATCCATCATCTGGCAAGTGATATATGGCGTCGCCCATCTCGTATAAAAGTAGTGGTGTGGACACAGCTGCGCTCATGCAAAGCGGAAATCGCATGTTGCACAACGAGGTCCTTATAACGTGCAGATGACACCGTACACCTAACAAGACCGCGAGAGATCTCGAAGAAAAACGGACAGCGAATGCAGGAGCTTTTGAAACTACATCAGACAGTCACATAATCTGAGGCCAGTGGACATTCCTGCACAACAAGCGGCGGAGTAGAACGCCATATGCGACAGTTCCATGCATTCGCAACACCGTGCAGAGTAAAAAGTGCCTCGTCCGTCCAAATAATATTCTCCCGTCACACGTCATACAATTCTATGCATGCCAAAAATACAAAGGCAAAGTCACGACTTTGTACCCTATCTTAGAGCTTCATTGAATGCACATCCTGAGCCTTGTAGGGATACCAGTGTAAAATGTGCCGCAAAATCGTTTGAACTGTTGACCAGTGGAGGGAATTCCCGTGATACAGCTCGAGCACTGGCTGCAGAATTTGGGACATTTGCTGCAAGGTCGACTATAGCTACAGCAACTTCATCAACAACTGCCATTGGAATGGGCGGTCTACATGTTCCTGCTGCACCAGTTAATTGACCTATTTCTTCAAATTTATTGATTATATTCCCTAGCTCATCTATTGACATGGAGTCTCTTCGCAGCTGTTTCTGTCAGCGATATTCTCGCAATGGAGCGCTGGTATTTCTACCGTTCCGATAAAAATAAATAAACTTTACGAGCAGTGCACTGCCTTCCTTCTGAATAGCCATTGCGTTTCGTATGGAAAACTTCAACCCTCGTAACCCTTTACACCAACAGTCACTTCACAAATATCAACACGCGTCGCCAAGCGCCAAAAAGCATATACTAACGTCAAACAAGTAAACATCTTACATTGTAGTTGCTTTCAATGCCATATTTTCAGCTGCTGGTAGAAAGTGAAACTACTGTTTTTAAGCCTGCTCCGTGAGCGCAGCAATTATTGGACACACCTGCAGTGTTTCAGCATCCTGCGATGTATGCAGCCCGCACTGCAGCACGGGGAACACCGTCAGTTTGATTAGAACCACCCAGTATTACTGTGTATCAAAGTTTTCATCCACTTGTATAAATGATAAAATGGAAACTGAGGGTACGTAATTAGTACGACCCTTGGCAACAGTTGGAATTTTTCTGCAGACGGTAGCGTCTGTTTTAGAGCCCTCATACCGCAATATCGGCGTGGTATTTCTAGCGTTCCTAGCAGACCAATTACAGCCCACTGGATGCTAATTAACGATCGAGTGATATACGGTGATTGGTTCCGCTATTGGTGCAATACTCACGCGAAATATCAGTGTCACACAAGGCGACCGACATGGCCAAATCCCCACAACGAGGATTAGCTGAAATGTTTTGTGAAGTGCGCTTTTTGGAGACATCATAACTATTCCAAAGGTGTTTCAAAAATTACTTTCACAAGGGTGAAATATACTTCTGCCTGACTGATATTAAATATTATCTCGCTACGCATTTGGAACGAGAGAACCCTCTTAAAATACTACTTTTCATAAAAAAAAGGGTCATTTATTGTTTTTCCGCTGAGACTTCGATATTTTGTCTGGGTAGTGGTGTGTTAAAAGAAAGATTCTGTCTCTTCATACCTGCTGTACATCCTGAGTCACTGCTGCAAGTACCAGTCTCTTAAGTCGCGTTCAGTTTTTCATACTTACTGCTCCCCTCTTGCTACTAGACTTACGACGTGTCACCATGGACCTTTTCTTCTGGCTAGGTTTTTTCCACATTCTTTGTTCGCTGTTTGTAGAAGTCCTTCACTCTTTGTAGAAGTCCTTCACTCTTTATAGAAGTCCTTTATTCCGCTCCTTCAACCTACATGTATTTCTTTACTTGTTTCTGTTTGAATTGCTCCCACACCCGACCCAAATTTATTTTTTCCGGTGTTCCCACTGTTTACGTTTTTTTATTACAAACTACTTCATCACGAGACTAGTAGTTGCTGCCGGGCAGTTTCTTTTGTTGAAGAAAATGTGTGTTTCATATGAAGTGTTTATTTCCCTCAACATTGGATGACATACCTTCTTAGATGCAAGTTCTTGGAAACCTTTAATTCTTCTGTTGTGTATTTCCCAAATCCGATATATAGCTAGGAGTTATCCTGATTGGGGTGTTTCTCACCGATTTCGCTCCCACTAACTTCAAGTACGACACGGAAAGACTTTGCATTACGTTCAGTAATACTTCTAAGTAGTTCTTTATTTTAACGAGTAGGACAATATTTTCCGAGGCACTTATTTCATGGCGACCATTTCTCTCACTTGCATTTTCTTCTGCCTCGAAGATAAAATTAACGAGAAGTATAAAGGAATTACAGTTATCCCAAATCCGATATATAGCTAGGAGTTATCCTGATTGGGGTGTTTCTCACCGATTTCGCTCCCACTAACTTCAAGTACGACACGGAAAGACTTTGCATTACGTTCAGTAATACTTCTAAGTAGTTCTTTATTTTAACGAGTAGGACAATATTTTCCGAGGCGCTTATTTCATGGCGACCATTTCTCTCACTTGCATTTTCTTCTGCCTCGAAGGTAAAATTAACGAGAAGTATAAAGGAATTACAGTTATCTCCTTGAACTATCCAGTATTACCATTTTCTTTTTCCGTTGCTATTTTGATGTCTTCGTTTTGTTTATATTGGCATGTGAAAATTTACTATCCAATTTCATAAATTTTTCATATACCTTTTTACACAGAATTGTGCACACTTTATTTCCTAGTTGCAGCTAATGATGCGATCTTACGTTATTCCTATACGGCTGAAGATAAATATCAGCATCGAGATAGATGACTCGAATACAGCTGTTGAAAAACTAATTGAAACACCAGACTGTTTTCTGTTATATTTCCCAACTTATTTACTGCGTGTTCGGAAATTCCCGTTACAAACTTCCAGGACTCGTAGAGGGGAATGAGTACATAGTATTTTTGAATGAGAACGCCCTTTTAAAACTTGTTTGCAAGGTAGATATGCAGCAGGATAGTCCCGGTGGGGTTGCTACTTAGGATCGGTTGTGTCATTTGACGTCTATCGAACCCATCTGATCTGGTTCGAGCGTCATTCGCGCGTCTGTTAGAGCAACATAATTGAGTACACGTTTGCAGAATACGCCGAAACGATCCATTTCAATGCCGAAGCATTGAAGAGCTGCTCGTCACCTTTATGAAGATTGTTCTCCGTAACCGCCGACTCCATAATTTGCCTTTTCGCCACAATAACGCTATGGCTTCGAGAAAGGTACCTTCACCGTCAGCAGGCGTGAGTGGCGCTCCAAGAAGACGCCGTACACCATAGTTGGAGGAAGCCGTAATTCATCTCGTTCAAGGGAACTCGTTTGCTAGATCAGGAGCAATTTCTTCAGCTGTTCATGATTGGAATTGTAAAACAAGTGATACACTGGGTCACGCCTAATCAATTATTTCCAAAAGTGGTCGTTTCTGGACACGGGTTCCAGTTCAAAATATTATCTACTTACTCCTCTCCTTTAGGACTAGAAGTTTATAACGGGAATTTCCATGTCTATTTTTCACGAGAAATGTATCTGCGTCCGCTAAACAACTTCCGCATAGTCTCTACCGCGTCTGTTATGGCAGTTTCTATGCCTAAGATCTTTCTGGCGAGAGTAACCTCAGCCAATGAGAAGTGAGAGCGCTGAGACGCTGCACGTGGTTTGCGAGTTTCGGACGGGAACAGTGCCTTCTTGTTCCTTTACATTCTGTTAGAGGCTGTTCTTGAGCGAAGGTGTGGTTTTGCCTGTGTGTGATGCGGTGTGCTAATGAACCTGGATGCATTGAGGTACCCAGAAAAAGAGAAAGTGCTCGTACGTACGAAAGTTGCCGTGGGTTTCTATTGGTTAAGTTATAATCAGAATTACATACAGATCTTTTCCGTGCATATACTCTGGCATACAAGGTAGTCTTCTCCTACAACTGCATGCTCGACGAGCCATATTGGAATAGTGAGATTTCTTAGGCACTGTTGTTGAATCAATAGCTGAATGACACTCATGGTTACGGTTAATATGGGTGGATTTCATTCCGTTCACGTGCTGTACTTGCTTCGTACATCAGGCTTAGCAGACTGGTATTTCATTCACGAAAAGGTTTTCATAAATTACATGTTCTTCAAGTCTACGTTATGGAACAAATCCTTGTACGACTTGGACAAAGAGGAGTGACGTAACGTTAATCTTATTGTTCTGTATAAAGCCTACGTATTCTTGCAATCCAATAATACTTGCAAGATCAAAGAGAATCTCGTATATTTATTTACGTTTCACTCCCTAATCAAATAATGAGTTACGTTTATATTGGTGCTGATATGATGTCGTACCTTTAATTCAATCAACCACTTCTCATTCCATACGAATTATTCAGGTAAAGAGAATTTTTTCTCTTTATTAAATTATGTTGAGATGACGAAAGGTGAGCTTGCCTCGAGAACTTCAGGGTAGCAGCTGCTTCTTGTTCATACTGGTAGTACGTTTTGTGATAACGTTACGTTACCAGCCCACGATAAGCACATGTTACAGATTAGTGTCTGAATGCTCGATTTTCGTGTACGTCCTACAGATTAAGGGAAATGAAAATGTTGTTTATGGGGTCCAAACTTAGGTTCAGTACTGAGAAAGTTATTCAGTGATCAATAGCAAATCACTTCACATGCCAAAAATTTATCCGTTGTGCAAAGTATGTATGTGTCGAATCATACCTGAGGGCAGTCAGATAACCTAATAAAATTATTTCCCACGGGGCTTTATTCACTTTATAAATGGTTCAAATGGCTCTGAGCACTATGGGACTTAACATCAGTGGTCATCAGTCCCCTAGAACTTAGAACTACTTAAACCTAACTAACATAAGGACATCACACACATCCATGCCCGAGCCAGGATTCGAACCTGCGACCGTAGTAGACGCGCGGTTCAGGACTGAGCGCCTGAACCGCTAGACCACCGCGGCCGGCAATTCACTTTATACTAAGGGCGTCTGTGATCATGGCAATTTTAAGTGGAGCTTCTACTTCAGGTAGAGGCTTTCACATTTTCACTTTCGTTTATTTCGAACCGGGCGCTATCGTAATAGGGGAAGAAAAATTATCGCTATGGATAGAAACATACATAAAACTGGGCCGCTCAAGTCACAGTAGAATTTCGAAAGATGGTTATGGATCTTATAAGACAACATTCATGAGTAAGCTTCCTTCAACGCATCAGTTAAACGCACAACGGAAGAAGGCAGTGTGCAGGATATGGAAACTAAAAGAATTTGAATCGACTGTTCAATTCTTTCAATGCAGTATGCTATGCATTACTGTGGTCTTCAACTTTCTACGGTTTGCATTGTTCACTCATGGAGCCTCTGATAACTGTAACGGTGTTTTCACTATCCACAACAGCAATTTTTAAAAATTATGAAAATACAGGGTTACTCATAATCACCTCCAGGATTTCAGTAGATACCTGTGCATGAAGTACAAGACATGCAGGCAACAGGCCCATCTTAGTGGATAGAGCATATCTGTAAGTTTCGATTCGCAAGATGCTGCATTTCGATGTGACACTAGGGGATGGCTTGTCACAATACCTGAAGAAATCATCCGCCGCGTATTGTCGCATAGAACCTATACATTGGGTTGCCTATCGGCAGATGCAAACTGATTTCCAAAGTCGGATGATGTCGTGTCTTCTCAGACAATTCATTGCGACAACTTCACTGACGTATTGAAGTTTCCACTCTGCAAACAGTGCCCATAGAAATTGTCTGTAATATGAGTTAAAAACTTTGAGACATGTTCTATGCACTCACACGTGTCTGTTGTCTAATGTCTTATTGTTCCACGCCGTTGTCGTCTGAAATCACATGTATTTAAGAATAATCCTGTACGTAAGGAAATATGCATAAATAACTAATAAGGTTTGTTCTGGAAACTGACATTCCACAGCTACATGATTTGCGTTTCCTTTATTTATCTTTCATTCTTTGCTACTAGCGTTACAGTCGCAGCTCCATTTTCTAGCAATCCACACCCCGCCAGCCAAGCTGTCATATAGGAACCTGACTTCACCACTGTGGGACGCTTCCTCCCTGCCTCTCAGTGAGGTTTTTCAACGGACAGTTTCTCAAATGGTTCAAATGGCTCCGAACACTATGGGACTTAACATCTGAGGTCATCAGTCTCCTAGAACTTAGAACTACTCAAACAAACTAGCCTAAGAACATCACTCACATCCATGCCCGAGGCAGGATTCGAACCTGCGACCGTAGCGGTCGCGCGGTTCCAGACTGAAGCGCCTAGAACTGCTCCGCCACACTGGCTGGCGACAGTTTCTGAATGGGGTGCCGTAAACCACCAGTTCATAATGTAAATGATCTTTACACAAGTCAATAGCTGCAACATGTAAGGAACCCATACTGATGACTGACATTTAATTCACAGGAATTTCAGTTACACTTACTTAAACGTAACCTCCATCATTTCTCTCACAACAGGAGCTGCATGGTATCCTTGAATAAGCTAGCAGACATCATTGATCGAATCCAAATAATTCTCGCAATAAAACAAGGGGAATTATTGGATAAAATATCTCAGGGAGGGGGTGGCAGTTCTACCTTCCGACAGAGAAGCGGTTAACCAAAGAAGACGAATAGTGTTCGGTAATTGCCCCTCAAACGATCACCCGCCAGCCTCCTGTTTGCTAACTGAAGGATATTAAAAACAGAATTCAAATTATATGTATTATAAGTTGACAGTTTGGTTGTTCTCTTTAAATGAAGAACTCGACAAATTATAGTGAAATAGGTAGCTACTAAACCAGGAAATTTCAATGGATCCTACCTTAACATGCTAACAGCTAGAGCTCTCTCGAACGAAAGACAAGGCGGTAGCCGGATGACAAATGTTTTCAGCCATTATCGTTTTCATCAGTGACATTACTTTCAACATTCTGTAGTCCGCAGCTCGTTGTCTAGTGATCGGCACCGCCGAATCGCTGATTCAAATCAATGGCCGAGTGGCGGGACCAGTGACAATCCGGCGTTCCATAAGGCAAGGTTGCCCACTTTCGACCCAACTCTATGCCATAAACCTGGAGCCACTCATCGGGAGCCTGACGAGCCACCTTTCTGGTCCCACTCTGCGACAGCACAGTTTTCGATGTCGTGCGTATGCGGACGACCTCCTCCTGTTGGTCCTCTCGCGGAATGAAACACAAACGGTGTTTGATTTGATATCAAAGCACGGAACTGCGGCGAGAAGTAACATGAATATGGATAAATCCACGGCGATGTCCACTGGACGCAGCCTGTCACACGACGACTCAGCAACTGTCCCATGCGTACAGGAACTACGATACCTTGTTATCATTTTCACCTCCACCATCCACCGCTCCGCTGCCATCAATTTTCGGCGTGAGCTCCAGATTATCATCACGGCGGTGCGACAAAATGTCCTTCGCCGACTCGATTCCTTAAAACGTGCCCAATACCTCAGTCAACGTGTGGCGTCCAGAATGGTCCACATCGCACAGGTACTCCCGCTCCCATCAACTATTGGACGCAGCCTCTCGGTTGCTTTCGGATACTTCCTTACGGCCGGTATGCTCTTTAAGGTCCGTTACGAAACGCTCACCCTCCCCCCGCGAGCGTGAGGCCTCGGCCTTGTCAGTGTGCAGCTCCGAGCGGCGTCCTTGTACACGTCCGCCGTGCAAAAGCAGTGGCCCATAACGCCACCAGTACCAGACGGACACATCAAGCACCATCTGACGCACATTTCTGATTTCTTCGTCGACTTCAGTTATGGTCACACACACTTACCGAACACGCTTTCTCCTCGACCTAAAAATTTTTACATCCCATTGCTTCGTTACATATCCAGCAATGACATCGAACTGAGCCATCCATCGACGCGGTGGTCCACGGTCTGGCGTCATGTCCATCAGCTTTTCCTTCCCTACAACTTCCGGGCAACACGGTACCACGTCGCACGTAGAAAATTCGCCAGAAATCAACGTTTTCACGCCATCGGACTAACGGATTCTCCGCTTTGTTCAATTTGCACATTATGGATGACAATGTCCACAAACTGACTTGTGCTGCCACCAGTGACGTCTGGAAACTTGATCGACAGTTCGTTGCCTGTTACCTCCGTGTTCCGCCGGATTCGATTGGCCCATGGACTTTTATATATCCTGAGGATACTTATTTTCCCGCCACCAAAAATCATGCGATTGTATGAGTCAAGGGATGGCGACAAATCACGCGTTGACTCCTGGCAGTACTTACAAACCGCCCACAGTGAAGTCGAGCACCGACCGCGCTACCGCGCCTTCTTCGAGAATTACCTACACGCGATCTTTACTTCACGCCACACGCTGACTACGACAAACAAGCTCGCCCTCCCCCCCCCCTCTCCCGTTCTGTTGACATCTGATGAGACTCTCCGCGCTTCTCTCTATATCGTAACCTATAGTGGAGTAGGCACATGGACAAGCCCCTCCTTTGTCTTATGCATTATTCCAGAGCACGCTGGCCATTCCTCTTACTCTACTGTTCTACTGTCCCCTCCTCTATCCTCCTTTCAGGCGCTTCTTCCCTGTAGTGGTGGCGGGGACACAGTGGCCACGCCTCGCATGTTGATCCCTGCCCACTTTGCCTCCCCGCTCTATCTGCCGGGCAGTTCTCTGCAAGTCTTATCGTCTGATCATACTCCCACACCTTCTTCCCTTTTCGTCTATTGCCTCACACCTCTTAGCTTACTTCAGTATTATTCTTATTTTTTCCCGTCACATTGTTAATAAAGAATTTTGCTCGCTTTGTTCGAGTGTAATGTCTCATGTTGATCCTGCCGGGAGGATGGCATTTCTGTTGTATTTAAGCTTGTACAAAAAACACTAGAAGGGAGTGATTCAGTGATGGGAAAGGGGAGGCATCGTGGCCGGGCCTCGGGTTTCGACCCCTGCCCACCGTGTCTCCACGAGCTCAGAACTGACCATTCTACTCTTCGCCATTTAAATTTAAAAAAAGTGGCTAACGTTGCTGCCTCCTGATCACGGGGTCCCGCGTTCGATTCCCGGCCGGGTTGGAATTTTCTCTGCCTGGGGACTGGGTGTTTGTGTTTACATTTCATCATCATCATTATAGTCATTACCACCACAACCACCACCACCACCACCACCACCACCACTCCTGACGGTGCTCCATTGGACTGTGAAGACAAATCGGAATGTGCAAAAATTGGGACCTTGTACGGGCGCTGATAACCGCGCAGTTATCAACATCATTTAACATTTTGTACCTCCCTCTGACAGCTTCGACGCATTTAGTAAAATTATGAAGTATCTATCTGCTCATTGAGAAGTAATAACTTAGATCACAAAATTCTGTGTGAATACATTATACTCTTAGCAAGTACCATTATGAACATCAGTTAAGTGAGAAACTAAAGAAAAACTACAAGGAAGTACTTTAACTAGTCACAGACAAACTCACAATACTTTATTTGTCACCATCGTGTTTAAATGGTTCACACTATCTGGTGATGCCTCAGTAAACACATTCTGCTCTTTTCTTGAATGCGAATGGACGTGATTTTCACGCTATGGTGCACCATTCCGTCTCGATAATAATGTCGTCATGTAATACCCTAATACACTCCTGGAAATGGAAAAAAGAACACATTGACACCGGTGTGTCAGACCCACCATACTTGCTCCGGACACTGCGAGAGGGCTGTACAAGCAATGATCACACGCACGGCACAGCGGACACACCAGAAACCGCGGTGTTGGCCGTCGAATGGCGCTAGCTGCGCAGCATTTGTGCACCGCCGCCGTCAGTGTCAGCCAGTTTGCCGTGGCATACGGAGCTCCATCGCAGTCTTTAACACTGGTAGCATGCCGCGACAGCGTGGACGTGAACCGTATGTGCAGTTGACGGACTTTGAGCGAGGGCGTATAGTGGGCATGCGGGAGGCCGGGTGGACGTACCGCCGAATTGCTCAACACGTGGGGCGTGAGGTCTCCACAGTACATCGATGTTGTCGCCAGTGGTCGGCGGAAGGTGCACGTGCCCGTCGACCTGGGACCGGACCGCAGCGACGCACGGATGCACGCCAAGACCGTAGGATCCTACGCAGTGCCGTAGGGGACCGCACCGCCACTTCCCAGCAAATTAGGGACACTGTTGCTCCTGGGGTATCGGCGAGGACCATTCGCAACCGTCTCCATGAAGCTGGGCTACGGTCCCGCACACCGTTAGGCCGTCTTCCGCTCACGCCCCAACATCGTGCAGCCCGCCTCCAGTGGTGTCGCGACAGGCGTGAATGGAGGGACGAATGGAGACGTGTCGTCTTCAGCGATGAGAGTCGCTTCTGCCTTGGTGCCAATGATGGTGGTATGCGTGTTTGGCGCCGTGCAGGTGAGCGCCACAATCAGGACTGCATACGACCGAGGCACACAGGGCCAACACCTGGCGTCATGGTGTGGGGAGCGATCTCCTACACTGGCCGTACACCACTGGTGATCGTCGAGGGGACACTGAATAGTGCACGGTACATCCAAACCGTCATCGAACCCATCTTTCTACCATTCCTAGACCGGCAAGGGAACTTGCTGTTCCAAAAGGACAATGCACGTCCGCATGTATCCCGTGCCACCCAACGTGCTCTAGAAGGTGTAAGTCAACTACCCTGGCCAACAAGATCTCCGGATCTGTCCCCCATTGAGCATGTTTGGGACTGGATGAAGCGTCGTCTCACGCGGTCTGCACGTCCAGCACGAACGCTGGTCCAACTGAGGCGCCAGGTGGAAATGGCATGGCAAGCCGTTCCACAGGACTACATCCAGCATCTCTACGATCGTCTCCATGGGAGAATAGCAGCCTGCATTGCTGCGAAAGGTGGATATACACTGTACTAGTGCCGACATTGTGCATGCTCTGTTGCCTGTGTCTATGTGCCTGTGGTTCTGTCAGTGTGATCATGTGATGTATCTGACCCCAGGAATGTGTCAATAAAGTTTCCCCTTCCTGGGACAATGAATTCACGGTGCTCTTATTTCAATTTCCAGGAGTGTAGTTTGTAAGGTGTCTTGTTCCACGACTTCAATCCTACAGCGTTACATGGAGTCATTGGTATTTGAAATTGAATAGGTGTTTCGTAGTGTTCTAGTTGCCTACCTCAGCCAACAACAGGGATGTTTGAGACCAAAATGCGAAGCTGTATGTGTGAAAAGGCAGCTCTTCCTCCGTGCATATTGTTTCCATCCTTGAGTATGTATGTGACTTGTACGTGTATTTGTAGCTTGTGGGTGAATGTAATGGATACGTGTATAGTGTGGTGTTGTATTTGTGTTGTATAATAGTGATGAGAGGAGGGTGAAACCCTGTCAGAAAAAGCTTCCTTTTCCTTCACCCCCCCTCCCCCCCTCCTCCCACTCAACAGCACCAAAGGCGGCTGCCGATTTTAAGGTTCCCATCCGACGGACGGCTCACCATGACCTCATCTCAGTGTACACTGTAGAAAGATTTGGAGTTTAAACCATGACACTGGGGCAAATATTGGTGGTCATAAAATTCACACTACCTCTCTCCTATTTGCTAATCAAATACTGTCCATGAAAATTTCATCCATAACCAGGATTCGAACTGACCAACCTCTCGATCATGTGCCACTGCACAGGCGTGCATTAGCGACGCTGTCTGTGAAAGAGGGTATGCCTTGTATAAACAGTTAATGCCAATAAAAAACTAAATATACATTCGTGTGCATTAGTTCCTTACCTCAAAGTGACGGGTGCGTACAGCGCAACACTAGATGAGTGCTGAGCAACTTCCCGGTCTCCACATCTGTAAATATCTGGTGGTTATACAGTAATTAAAGTGCAGCTACTCGCGGAAGTCCAGTGTAGGCTGCAATTACGTTATGGCAGCAGAACTTCGTGAACATTCCGATGCTTTAGTATGGAGCAGATCTACGTTGGAAAACAAAATTCCAAATTTAAGCCACCAGGTGCAAATCTGGCGCCCACGCTGTCGTTTTACAAGCCGTAATGTGAGTGAGCAGTATGGATATCGGGTAGAGAGACCGTGCACTTCGAGTGAAACTGCTTTATGTGAACTGCAGCAATTACAGTGCTGCACTGAGTGAGTATCCCTGACTGAAAGGGTTGAGAAGAGGCTCGATGTCATTAAACTGTTTAGAATAGATGATAATGAAATTCGAAAATACGAGTGAACTTGGTGGAGAATCTGGAAGAGGAAGGCCTCCTATCCCAAGGGAAGTTCTTGACGAGGTTTCTTTTGCTGTAACCTACCGTGCAGTACGTGCCCCGTGCTCGCGCAGTGTCACGAGAATTGTCCATCCCACGGTCAACAGCACGGAAAGTTCTGCCGTCTCTTTTACGCTGGTACTCGCACAAGACAGGCGTATACCATATTTGAAGGACAGTATTCTATGGGATACTGAGACGAAACTTAGTACAAGCTGCAGGCAAGTGGCCCGTCAACATGATGTAAGTAAACTAAGATTATGTGTATCCTGCATGACAACCGCTACTACCCCTATCAGCTGCAACGAGCGCAAGGATTATCAGCAGCGGATTGCACTATACACGAAGAATTTCTTCGATGATTTTTGTACCAGATTATCACAGTTATAGGATTTCTGTCATCAGTCCTCTTCACCGACAAAGCAGCCTTTACCAGAAGTGAGATCGAGAGTATGTATAGTCGTCATCTGTGGCTTACAAACACGGCACGTGGACAGAGGAACTTTCATTAATCAGCGCCCTCTACAGTGCCTACGATGCATTTCCGGACAGATATTCATAGGACCTTTTCCCCTCCATTTGCAGTCAGTAATCCGTCCCTGCGGCTTGTCGGTTTTATTAATGTTCACTTTCTATATAGCAAGAACATGAGTGATCCAAGTACATAGCCCTGTGGGAAAGCTAAATGAGCTGTGTACCATGACCCTTTGCTTTTTATCAGGTGTATGAAGGTGACCTCTTACAATGGGAGCCATACATGGAATACCACGATACGATAGCTACTGTGTCATCTTTGAAGGAGAAATAATTGGGATAGAAGTACTGAAGTAAGCTCAAATTAACAGAGAGAAAGTTTAATCACCGAGCCATCTGATTCCTGTTGGATAATTGCTTGTGGATTATTACTGCAGACTTGTCGCGAAATTAAACCAACGGAGGATACCTGGTGAAGCTTTGCGCTGAAGTGTTGTCTAGTATCTCTGTCGCATCATGTCGAACTTTTCAGTTCTGAAAGCAAAGTGCGCACATAAAGAACCCTAGAAATTGTCGTCTTCCACCAAGTGTGAAAACATGAAGCACACATAATGTAACTGTCATGAGTTTCCATCTTGATGACAATTTTCGGTCGCATTTTAAACGCTTTTGGGACAAGGAAGATGCCCTACACCGTTCGCAATGGGAAGTGTTTGATCACCCACCACACGGCCAGGACATGGCTACATCTGATTTTCCTCTTTTCGCTCGCATGAATCGCTGCTGTCCCCCACCCCTCTTCCCACCATACCTTACGACGACAACATTTTGGCACAGACAACGAGCTGCGGATCAGTGCAGGGAATGGGCGGAAATAACTTCCAGGTGCTTTCTATGACACAGACATCGGAAAGGTAGTACCATACCACAACAAGTGTACCAGTCAGACAATTTGCTACGTAGGTAAGTAGTTGGAAGCTGTAGCTAAACGCAAATAAAATTTTCTTGATTATTTTCACTGTGCTTCCCAATTCGAGAACGACCTGAAGTTGAAAAAATAGAAATAGCCCTCGTACCGGGTGGATGTAATTAAAATGACAGAGTTCCGAGTGCTGCTGTGCGGGCTGTATACATCCACAGGGTGCTGGAACACCGTAGGTATCTTCATTAATCGGCGCATTCACGGATTATGCTGAAGAAATAATGGTTCTACTTTCTGGGACCAAGTGAAAATATGGCACTATAATCAGTCAGAATGTGGAGTACTGTGTAATCAGAGCAATACATCGTCGTATCCTACCCCTCAGATCGGCAAGATACCTGATACAACCCTAACAGATATGATGCTTCAATATCACCACAACAGGAAGTCACATGGATATCGATTGGAGAATCTGGAAGCCAACACACCTTGATACGGCCTAGAGATGATGCGGTCGTTACAAAAGGTTTTTGGAAGCCAACCTTTCACCTGGAAAACGTCATGTGGTGTCACCATATCTTTTATTGAAACAGTATTACACAAGGAGATCCTAATAGTGTGCAAATGTCACAGTACATTTGACATCCCCACAAGGTGTCTTCAAGAAAAATGGGCCGAGAATGAAAGAAACCACACTACAGAGTCATGTAAGATGAGTGCAGTGGATGGTCCCGCAAAATATGTGGCGGAATACAACCGTATATGTGACAGTTCTGTGAATTCATAGCACTGTGTAGAGTAAAATGTACTTCGTCCGTCCAAACATTACTCCCTGCCACATGATATCCATCTCCATGCGCGGCGAAAAACGATGGTCAAGTCACGGCGTTGCAGCTTATTTGTGGCTTCATTTGCTAGTTGGTTCAAATGTTTCTGAGCACTATGGGACTTAACTTCAGAGGTTATCAGTCCCCTAGAACTTAGAACTACTTAAACCTAACTAAACTAAGGACATCACACACATCCATGCCCGAGGCAGGATTCGAACCTGCGACCGTAGCGGTCGTGCGGTCCCAGACTGTAGCGCCTAGAACCGCTCGGCCACTCCGGCCGGCTTCATTTGTTGCACAGTGAGAATCTGGGAAGGATACCATTGTAAAATACGCCGAAAAATAACCAGGGAGAGCCAGTTCCCCTGACGGGTTTTGTGCACTAGCTGCTGAATTTGGAGAATATGCTGCGCCGTCGGCTACAGCTACAGCACCTTTATCAACAAGTGCCATGTAAATGGACTGACTTCCTCTTGCTGCTGCACCACCGAACTCAGTTGCCTCTTCATATTAGTTAATCATATTCCTTAACCCATTTATCGGCGTGGGGCGTCTTCTGTTGGCGATATTCCTGCAATGGAGTGTTGCTACTGCCGCTCCGTTGAAACAACATTACCAGCAGCACTCGGTCTTTCTTCTCAAAAGCCACTGCATTCCGTATGGAAAACTTCAACCTCATTAACACCACCTCTCGCTTCGCAAAAGCAATGAATACTCATCACCAAGCTACAAACAGCATACTGATGTCAAGAAAGGAAACCTTTCACGTTCTGACTGCTAACAGCGCCATATTTTCATCTGGTGGCACGAAGATGAACTATGATTCTTCTAAGCATACTGCGCAAGCGCACCATGTTTCAGCGTCCTGCGCTGTATAGAGCTCGCACTGCGGAACTCTGAACACCGTCAGTTTAATTAGAACCACCCGATACATGGATACATGTAACTGTTCTCCTCAGAACCTCCCAGACGGTGTTAACTAGGTTAAGGCGTGCGGAAACACTGTACACTGAGATCGTCTTACCAATGGAGAACACGCCGCGGTGGAGCGCCTGGACAGCTGGTCTCCTGCAGACAATGGGGCGCTCCGGTATCGGAAACAGGATTAGCGCTCTCAGCTGCGCCGTCTCTCATCTCCTTGCGTCCCCTGCTGTGGCCTTGCCGCAATTCTGAAGGCCGCAGACGCGCTTTGCGGAGCTCATAGCTGATCCCTACAGGTTTGAGTCTGCTTTCTGATCGAGTTCCAAAACCTGTTACTTTGAATATCAAGCAACTCCTTGGCTTATGAGCAGATCAGAACACAGCAATAACTTGCGATGGGCACCTCGATGGAATCTTTAGAAACGTGGGAATAATAGATGGCTTTCAAGTCAGAAAAGTATCACCATGGAAGCCGTTTCTATTCTACCACTGAAGACAATGGCGAGAACGTGCCCTACTCTCCAGCAAAAGAACTTTTCGTTCTCCTGCTCTCTGATTATATTGGTAATTTTTCGTGTCGTGCTATTGTTCGTGCTGCTAACTTCTCAGTTCGAGGTGAAATGGAAGGACAATGGTGTATAGGCGTCATTTCGTGGCTTTGGGGAAGCTTTCAGAAGCGGTCTGTTAGTATTGCTCAATGCATACCCAGACATGGAGGTGAGCCAGACACGATCGAACCACTGCGGCGGGTTTACGGCCGTTGATCTGTTTACTGTTCAGGTCGGTGGGAACTGAGCTCATTCTTCATCGGTTGACTGCCTTGTCTGATGTTTTACCTAGAGCTCACAGGAATGCAACCAATACTTATAAATCTCACGGCGTCTGTCCTTGTACACTAACAGAGCTTAGATGCCCATTGGATTTCGGAAGTCAAGGACCTGTCTATACAGCAATTACTACTCTTCTTAGAAATTTACTTTCAAAGATGATTTTGACCGTGTAAGCTGCAGGTAGTTCCCAAGTTTCCAATACACATGTGCCGATTAGCACACACGAGTCATATCAGTACATGAACTTCGTACTTCTACATCTACATCTACATCGATACTCCGCAAGCCACCCAACGGTGTGTGGCGGAGGGCACTTTACGTGCCACTGTCATTACCTCCCTTTCCTGTTCCAGTCGCGTATGGTTCGCGGGAAGAACGACTGTCTGAAAGCCTCCGTGCGTGCTCTAATCTCTCTAATTTTACATTCGTGATCTCCTCGGGAAGTATAAGTAGGGGGAAGCAATATATTCGATACCTCATCCAGAAACGCACCCTCTCGAAACCTGGCGAGCAAGCTACACCGCGATGCAGAGCGCCTCTCTTGCAGAGTCTGCCACTTGAGTTTATTAAACATCTCCGTAACGCTATCACGGTTACCAAATAACCCAGTGACGAAACGCGCCGCTCTTCTTTGGATCTTCTCTATCTCCTCCGTCAACCCGACCTGGTACGGATCCCACACTGATGAGCAATACTCAAGTATAGGTCGAACGAGTGTTTTGTAAGCCACCTCCTTTGTTGATGGACTACATTTTCTAAGCACTCTCCCAATGAATCTCAACCTGGTACCCGCCTTACCAACAATTAGTTTTATATGATCATTCCACTTCAAATCGTTCCGTACGCATACTCCCAGATATTTTACAGAAGTAACTGCTACCAGTGTTTGTTCCGCTATCATATAATCATACAATAAGGGATCCTTCTTTCTATGTATTCGCAATACATTACATTTGTCTATGTTAAGGGTCAGTTGCCACTCCCTGCACCAAGTGCCTATCCGCTGCAGATCTTCCTGTATTTCGCTACAATTTTCTAATGCAGCAACTTCTCTGTATACTACAGCATCATCCGCGAAAAGCCGCATGGAACTTCCGACACTATCTACTAAGTCATTTATATATATTGTGAAAAGCACTCGGAGATACCTTTTATTCCTTTAAACCAATTTCGTTATATTGTGTTAGTTTACAATTTACAGTCCTAAGTTACTTTCCTTCCTATGGCCGACCGCTGTGGCCGGGCGGTTCTAGGCGCTTCAGTCCGGAACCGCGCTGCTGCTACCGTCGCAGGTTCGAATCCTGCCTCGGGCATGAATGTGTGTGATGTCCTTAGGTTTCAGTAGTTCCAAGTCTCTCAGTGCTCAAAGCCATTTTTTTCTCCTTCCTATGGACAGTTAACATAAAAATCTCAGTAACTAAAAATTACATGTGTCCCGTTAACAGTGTAAGAGTCCTTTTTTCTATGTGCCCATTAACACATATCTCTCCTCTGATATCTCAGACAGAAGTAGTTTATTACCTTTATTAATTCCGCGACTGGTAGCGGAAACGCATATTCACTCGCGCGGCACCGGCTATTAGCGTTCGCACTCGCAGTAGAATGTAACCGTCCTTTTACACAATTTTACCACGAACCAGCAGTTTCGGTTAGTAACCTGTCTTTTCCTCTCCCACGGCATGCAAACTCCCTTTCACATGAAGTCTCACGAAGCATTACATCTGGGACATTGTCCCTTCCATTACGGACTTTCAGGTTGTTTTTCCCGCTCATTTCGGCAAATGCTGGGCTCGTCCCGGACACTGCATCAGAAAATATGATATAGGACAACTTAAAAAACAATGACACATTGAATAAGGTTTAGACGATTAAGTAACAAATGGTGCACACTATTTCTCTCCATTAACTGAGGGATGTGGTGATAGAAAGAGCCCCCAACGACTTACAAAGCGATGAATGTTAAGAAAGGCAGAAATGACGATCCCAGGGGTCGGGAATGGGCGGACAGAGACTGTTAACTTTCTGCCTTCCGACACCATCAGCTACAACTTTATCCCACGATAGGTTTTTTGATGTAAGTGCTCCACGGCATCTAATCAGGATATCATCTGGTGTCTTGCCACACCCCATGTTAATTATAGCCGGATAAGCTCTACACCTGACCTCCCCCCCCCCCCCCCCCCTTACACATACTTTTAGTTGCATAACACACGAAAGTCCTGCACGGGCGAGTAATCAAGTTGACTTTCATGATACACTCAATGAAGCCAATCAATCATTCCACTTTTAATGACCGAAGCAGGGACAATATAAAACTGTAGACTGGCAGTAGCAAGAAAAAGTTTTTCGAAAATCAATAACCTGCTAACGTCGGCTGCAAACTTGAATGTTAGGTGCTCTTTTCTGAATGCATTTACAGGCTGACAGCTATTGAACGATATGAAATACAATCGTCGTAGCTTCTGAACGGTTTGCGTTAGGATGTTAATATTGCTCGGTTGGCCTAGGGACATGATAGGAAATAGTATGCACTGTATGGTTTGGTTTGACGACGAAGCCCACTTCCATTTCGATGGGTTCGTCAATAAGCAACACTGGCGCATTTGGCGGACTGTGACTCCGCATTTCGTGATGGAGAAGTCTCTTCGCCCTCAACGAATGGCTGTGTGGTGTGCAATGTCCAGTCACGGAATAATCGGTGTGATGTTCCTTGATGGCGCGGTGACTACTGAACGCTACATGCATGTTTTGGAAGATGATTTCATCTCCATCATCCAAAATGACCCTGATTATGACAATACGTGGATCATGAAAGACGGAGCCTGACCCCATAGAAACAGGGGAGAGTGATGTCCTGGAGGAGAGCTTTGGGGACCGTATTCTGGCTCTGTGGTATCCACAGGCCACTGGCATGGGTCTCGATTGGCCGCCATATTCTCCGGATGTGAACACACGCGACTCCATTTCGTGGGGCTTTACTACAGATAAGGTGTATAGCAATAATCCCAAAATCATTGCTGAGCTGAAAATAGCCGTTCAGGAAGTCATCGACAGCACCGATCACGGTGTCCCGGGTTCGATTCCCGGCGAGTTGGGGATTTTTCTCTGCCTGGGGACTGGGTGTTTGTGTTGTCCTCATCATTTCAATAACACCATTTGTGACAGTGACTAAATTGGATTGTGAAAAGAAAATTGACTGTGTAGAAATTGGGACTTTGTACGGGCGCTAATGACCGCGCAGTTGAGCGCCCCACAAACCAATCATCATCATCATCAGCAGCAGCAGCAGCAGCAGCACCAGCATCGATTTTCCGACACTTTAGCGAGTCATGCAGAATTTCCATATTCGTCTGCGCCACATCATCGCCAATGATGGTACGCATATCGAACATGTCATAACCTAAATCCCAATATCTGTAGTGACGTTTAAATTTTAAGTTAAGTGGGTGCAAGCCGCTGTTAACTAATTTACGTTTGTTTTTTCATATGGTTCAATAACTGTCTCTCTGTAGCTGAGGTTGGATAGATTTGGGGAGAAGACCGGACTGCGAGGTCATCGGTCTCATCGGATTCGGGGAGGAAGTCGGCCTTGCCCCTTCAAAGGAACCATCCGGGCATTGCCCTGAAGCGATTTAGGGAAATCATGGAAAACCTAAGTCAGGGTGACTGGACGTCCTCCCGAATGCGAGTCCAGTGTGCTAACCACTGCGCCATTTCTCTCGGTCCCTGTATCTTGGGTATGGTCATGTATAGAAGTGAAATGGGAATGATAAACTGTTCGCACAAAAAGAGAAGAAATGCTTTTGAAATGATGTGTACAGAAATCGCTGATTATTCAATGGGGAGGTAGAATACGGAATAAGGACGCACTGAACCAAACGGTCGAAAATAGAAATGTGTGGTGCAATCTGATTGCAAACAAGGGGTTGATTTGTAGGCGCGTCTGATCCATCCGTGAATCGTCAGTTTGGTAAAGGAGGAAATGTGGGGTGGAAAAATCTTAAAGGGAGATTATGGCTCGAGTACAGTAAGTAGGTTCAAATGGATGTAGCTTGTAGTAGTTACGCAGAGATGAGGAGGCTTCTGTAGGCTAAACTAGCGTGGAGAGCTGCATCAAACCTGTCTATGAATTGAAGCGCACAACAACAGCAAGGGTCTAGTGTGGGAGCAGACGTAGAGAACTGGCGTGGCTTGTTGGAATGTCTGTTCGAATTCTAGTTATGGGTTTTCTGATCGGCTCACAGTAACTATTTCGGTAGAGGTGGCGAGTTCCTGGATGTGTGTATACGCAGGACATGTGATTTGCCATGATTGAAAATCTGTGCCAGCCAGAGTGGCCGAGCGGTTCTAGGCGCTACGGTCCGGAACCGCGCGACCGCTACGGGTACAAGTTCGAATCCTGCCTCGGGTATGGATGTGTGTGAGGTCCTTAGGTTAGTTAGGTTTAAGTAGTTCTAAGTCCCATAGTGTTCAGAGCCATTTGAACTATTTTGTTGAAACTCTGTCGTGTAGCAGGATAGATTTTCCGCCTTCTTGCCCACGCCACACCTTACTGGTTACTATGACAAAATCCAGAAGAGAAGGAAACTGTTAAACTTGTTTATAAAATTATTACTGATTGGAACTCGCAAGGTCTGCTGCACTTCGCCAGCAAGATTCCAACGCTGACAGAACCAGTTAAGTTTCGGAGAGTAAAGCCAGAACACACTTCTGTTAGAGATACCGTCGAGATCACATTTGCTCCGGGGATTCTACAGACAACACTTGTTCAAGGGCTTGAGGCAGACTTGTAGGGAATGAGATGTTGGGGCCCAAGTTGAACCACTTAAATTTTTCGGCAACGACTGCAGCGGTGTTCTTCACTCACTCATGTGTAAAGTAGTAATCATGCGCCGTCGTTGAAGCAACAGAGGCAAGAACAGTGCGAAAATAGTTAACCTGCATCACGGATTCATTATGCAGACCTAATTTTTACAGGCACCTAGCTGCACCTACCACCCCTCTTTGGCGAAAGTATTCAAATTCATTCAGGCTTATCCGCGAACTCTTCTTTAAAGCAGTAACCTCTTTTGCAATCATTGGCTGCATTCACATTGTTTCATATTGTGCTTCTATGCACACACCCAGCCGTGCCAAGTCTATAGTTCGTATTTACAATCCCTTTCCCCTTATTAAGTATCAATATAGCCAGTTCAGTGGACAAGTCAGTTTGTTTGATGCGTTTTGGCAAATATGCAGATTGTTATAGTGACCACTAGTTTCTTTTCGTAGTTTGATAGCTCCTTTCATTAATTTGTATGTAAGAGGTGTGGTACCGACATGTTCATGCTTAACTTGGCAACATTTAGTAAATTCGCCAGCCGGCGTGGCCGTGCGGTTCTAGGCGCTACAGGCTGGAGCCGAGCGACCGCTGCGGTCGCAGGTTCGAATCCTGCCTCGGTTATGGATGTGTGTGATGTCCTTAGGTTAGTTAGGTTTTACTAGTTCTAAGTACTAGGGGACTGATGACCACAGCAGTTAAGTCGCATAGTGCTCAGAGCCATTTAGTAAATTCGAATTGATCAGACGTTATCTATTACACGAACTTCTTTCTTTTAATTTGACTGATGTTGTGAGCCTCTCTCTTCGCAGTAGGTTACCAGAGGTCGGGTCTGTAGCAGCTTAGGTGTATGCTTGACAGCTCAGCCGACATCTCACAAAGTCATATGGTACAACTACTTTGATTTGCCTTGTCACACTAAATAAAACTTTTAAAACACCAGTGTAATATGCTCATAAATCATTTTTTAAATTTATAGAAGGTGAAATCCGCACACGTTAAGAGCGTGCATTCAATCTCACAAGACGTGTCATGTTATGTACATGGTGTGCTAATGTGAAAGTACCTAAATGACTTTAAAACCAGGTAGTAATTCGCAACAAGAACTAACAATGCGTATCTTATTTTAAAAGCGCAAAGTGTTGCGAATTATCTGTTTCAAAAGGGTCGATGGAACAAATAAATTAGGAATTGCCAGTCATGAATTATAATTCTAGAAAATTGTAGCGATCTGCAGGGGGGCGTACAGAAGGTCGCTGATTGTTGCAGGGATTCGTAGTTCGCTCTCCGAAGAAACAAAGGTAACATGTTTCACTTACATAAGCGGTAAAACTCGTCACTGTTTCATTACACGAGTACTGAATTATTACCGAAAAGAATCACAGCCATTTAACACCTGGGAGTAATTCAAAACGCAATGACCACATAAAAGATATAATGCAAAGACAGGCCAGACTGAGATTCACTGAAGAAATCTTCAGGACGTTTAGTCCATACACGAAGTAGGTAGCTTATATAGCACTCATTCTGAGGATACTTGTGTGTTCCTCCTCAGTTTGGCATCGTCATGGGATGGACTGAGAGGAACAATAGACAAGATTCGAAGAAGAGCAGCGTGGCTCGGTTGGGTTCGAAAAATTTGGAAATTTGTGTTAAGTTCCTATGGGACCAAACTGCTGAGGTCATCAGTCCCTAGGATTACACATTACTTAATCTAACTTACGCTAATGACAACACACACCCCCATGCCTGAAGTGGGACTCTAATCTCCGACGGGGGGAGCCGCGCGAATCGTGAAAAGATGCCCCAGACCGCGTGGCTACCCCCGCGGCCCGGCTCTGGTTCGTTGAGTTAGCGCCGAAGCGTAATCGAGATGATCATCCAACCCCAGCAGTACACGCTACGACGGAGACTTAGTGCAACATGGCTTGGTTTACTGTTGAAATCCCGAAAGCTTACGTTTCTAGAGTAGCCAACCAAAGTACAGGGAGTAACAAAAAGTATGGTCAAACTTTCAGGATAAATTCCTCACTCGTGAAGCAATAGCACGTATTACATGGACCCCGGTCCAGAAATGCTTTATTTCCAGACTCTACAACTCTTCAGCACATTACTCATCTGCCGTGAAACGAAGTCTCAGGAGATTCAGCTCCTGACAATACCTGTACAAGGTACGGATATGGATACAACAGGTTCTCATGTAGTACAGTCAGGTGTTCGACATTACTTGTTGCAGCTAAATGTCTTACGCTGGCACTAGGGTTGTTGCCAACTCCACGAAGGAATTTCTGTTCCAGCTGAATCCGTATGCTTGATGCTAGTAAATCAATTAAGTGAGTCTCTCGATGACGTTGCTTTCATTCAGTTGGAACAACAGACACTCACGGTGAACCTAAGAATTACAATTACTATACATTCTAACCAAACGTAATGAAGAAGGCGTTCGGAACATTTCACATAAGAAAACGTTTCGTATAATATGTGTATGGTGTCTGTTCTTTCGGACATGTTCGAAAGACACCTTACACATAATTTCGGCGATTACAAGCCAAGGATAATTTCTGTGCGGATGAAAACAAATGCTCGAACTCATGCGGGACTAGGCCTTGCCAAGAGCACTGATATTAATTGGCAGGGAGAACTACTTTCGTAGTGTGTGGAGTAAACTGAGAAACTGGGTCGATTGGGGGTCGTGGTTGGCGTAAGTTCATGCAGTCGCGCTAATTACTGTGTTCTCGGTGGCTTAGGGAGCGTAGGCACGGTAGCTCAGCGTGTTCCGTCAGAGGGTTAGCTGCCTTCTGTAAGAGAAAACTGAGTTAATGGATGAACGATGAACTTTTAACAAGCGTCATGGGACATACGGCCCGAACAAATAAGACAACAATGAACAAAATTCGATCAACAAAAAAAATATTTAAAAAATAAAAAAATTAAAAAAAGGAAGTTGTTAGAGCGCCTGCCTAGTAATCAGGAGGCGCCGGGTTCGAATCCCGGTCGGGAACACATTTTCAATTCTCCCCGTCGATTTCTATCAATGTCCCATACACAGCTGATGTTTGTAATTCATTGAAAGCATCATATAATGCTGGCACGTTCTGATTCTGCGTGTTTCCTGTCACAAAGAGAAGCAGAAAATGGGCTATATCGTGTAAATAAAGCGTTTCCGGACCTATTTCCACGTAAGACATCTTATTCCTCTAGCCGTGTGAGGAAAGTTCTCTGAAAGTTTGGCCATGCGTTTTTGTTACGCACTGTATTGCTGCCATCTATATGTTCAACACGAAAAGAACATAAGGTAGAACTGGAGATTCGATCTCCTACTGAGGGTTTGCAACAGTCTTTTTTACTCGTTCCATTCGCTACTGGAACAGGCAAACGTGGTGCGTTGCTCACTGTGAAAGGACGGTTGCACCGGAATGGTGTTGTCTTCATAGGTGATTGGTGTTCGGGCGTGGAGAGCGACTTTCGCTCTATCGTCTGGCACGGCAATGCGGCTCGCTACAGTCCTGATAATATCGTGTGCAGTACCTGATAAAGCGGTTACACTGCTATCGAACCATTTTGAAGGTATATTCATCTCTACAACTGTTTCCCAGAGCCACTCTGAAATCTGTCGTCTAAACGGATGACATCTTGCTACAGTACTTTTAACTGTCTCTTGCTGCGTACATACTCGGGCTCCGTATGATAGGTTTTCGTTCTGCAAGTGAGGCTAACAGGATTGGTGCCTAAGGCGATGGTAATACTCGGGGCATGTATTCGCGAGGACCACTGTTCAGATCCCCGCCCTGATGTCCGCACTTAGGTTTTGCGTAGCTTCACTAATACAGTGATGAACACAACCAATAATAAATGAGCAACATCAAACACCACTGCCCGTTTTCGACGCAAGTTAGGTGATTCATTGCTTAACAAGTACACTGCTTAGTAGAAATTACGGACAGGATAGAAGTATGGTAACATTAATTAATAGGTGGAAATGAATGTAAGTATGGGAAGGTATTGCCAGAGGTCTCAAACTCGAGCACAGAAAGTTGGACGTCACATGGCATGCGGTCAGCGTGACTATTTAGCCTTATGGGGCTGTCCCAGTAACACGAAACAGTTGAAGGAAAGGAAACAGACAATCAGCAAGCAGTTACGGTGCACTGTGGTGGTGTTACATACATACATGCATACGTAAATAAATAAATATTTGCTCCATAGATCATGAATACGACTCTTCGTAATAATGTGGAACGTGCCACTTTAACATAAATTTTCTTTAGACAAAGTAATTAACTTTTTAAAATTATTACTTCATATCTAAAAATTCATCTATTGAGTAGAATGAGATGCCATTCAGAAATTATTTTAATTTGTTTTTAAATGTTGGTTGGCCATCTATCAGACTTTTAATGCTATTTGGCAAATGACCGAAGATTTTTGTAGCAGCTCAAGTCACCCCTTTCTTTGCCAAAGTTAGATGTAACCCAGAATAGTGAAGATCGTCCTTGTAGCTGTCCACTTCGCTGTTATTTTTTAACTGTGATGATTATTAACAACAAATTTCGTAAATGAATATATGTATTGCGAAGGTACTGAGAATATTCCGAGTTCCTAAAATAAATGCGTGAAAAGTGATTTTGAGTGGGTTCTAGCTGTTATTCTGATTACACGCTTTTGTGCTATGAATAATTTTTCTTTTAGTGATGAATTGCCTCAAAATATGATGCCATATGAAAGCAGTGAATGAAAATATATATAGTAGGCTAATTTACTGATACGTTTGTCACCAAAATTTTCAATAACCCCAATGGCGTAAGTAGCTGAACTAAATCGTTTCAGCAGATCATCGATGTGCTGCTTCTAATTCAACTTCTCATCAGTGCACACACACACCTAGAAATTTTGAATATTCTGCCGTAACAACAGGCTTCATAGTCTATATTTATCAATGGCGTTATGCAATTTACTGTGCAGAATTTTACAGACAGTGTTTTCTCAAAATTTATTTCGGGTCCATTCGCAGAGACCCACTTAATAATTTTCTTCCTCAGCTGATGCTTGTTTGTTGGGCGTGATTACTATACTTGTATCATCAGCAAAAAAGAACTATATTTGCATCTTCCTGAATACAGAGTGACAAGTCATTGATATATATTAAGAACAATGGGGCACCCAAGACTGAACCCGTTGGACACCATTCTTGATATCTCCCAAGTTAGAGAGGACTCTGCTGATTTTTGCAGACTATCAGTACTGTTAATTTCAACCTTCTGCATTCTTCCTCTTAAGTAGGTGTTAAACAATTTCTGCACTGTCCTACTAATACAACAATACTTACGCTTATCTAGAAGAATTCCATGATTGACACAATCAAAAGCCTTTGAGAGAGCACAAAATATCCCAGTGGGTGATGTTCGGTTACTCTATGCATTTAATATTTGACCAGTGAAAGCATATACAGTGTTTTCTGTAAAAAAACTTTTCTGAAAAAAAAATTGACATTTTGTCATTCCATCATTTTTACAAATATGTGATGCCACTCCTATGTTATTTTTCGAAGAGTTTTGGATAAAGCTGTCTCATATGAGATTGGGCGGTCATTTGTTAGCATCAGACCTGTACCCTTTTGTATGGAACGGTGTAACAAAAGCGGATTTCAGTCAGTCTGGTGATCTGCCACATATATGGCTGAGAATCTTACTTATTTGTTGAGAATAATCTTTTAGTACTCAGTTGGAAGTGCCATCAATTCTGCGTGAGCTTTTGCTTTTGAATGAACTTATTATTTTCCTAATTTCAGTAGGAGAGGTGGACTGAATTTCAGTTTTATCAAATTCTTCATTAAAACAGAGCCGGGAGAAGAATCATCGGGAAACTGGAAGACGAACGATGCGTGACGAGTGTAGTTCATGAGTATTGTCCACAGCATTGATTACCGTCCATGGTGAGTGTTCTGAACCACAGACACTGCTGCTCGAAGGAGAGTCGGTGGTCAGTCACGGTCAGCTACGGCAACAGATGACGGCTACACTGCGCAAAAGTCGAGAAGGCGGTCACGTCCAACAGCAGGTGCAATTGAAACCACAATTGATAGGCACGCAATTTCCCTATCCACAGTGGCACGCTGGATGACATCGCGTGGACGTTTAGTACGTTGTGTTCGCTTTACACACACATATCGGTGGTACCGTTTAAGCTGGTGGCAAGAGCATAAGCACTGGACCAACAAGGAGTGGGGTCACGTGCTCTTCTTGGTTGAGAGAAGATTTAGTCTGAGTAGTAATTCTCGACGTACTCTTACATGACGGGAGCTGGGAACACGTTATGTACTCAGGAACGTAGTCGGAGATGGTTGTTTTGGTGGTCTAGGTGTTATGGGTTCTTTAATCACAAAGTTGGCTGGGTGTACCGTCCACCTGCTTAGCTGAATGGTAACGTGTTTGCCTGCCATGCAGCGGGCCCAGGTTCGATTCTCGGCCGCGTTGGAGATTGTGTCCGCTCGTGGACTGGGTGTTGTGTTGACCTCACCACTCACACCATCACCACCACCACCACCACCACCACCACCACCACCACCACCACCACCACCGACACGCAAGTGCAACCCGGCGGTCAAAATTCCCCGGATGAGGCCTCCCGTTCAACTATGCCACACATTATTGCGTTGGTGTACCAACCCCCACATCGTTGAATACGGTACATTTACCGATCAAAATTATTGCAACACTGTAGTCCTTCACTGTGTGCATGTTTTCAGGGGTGCAATCGGCCATAACTTCAACTTTATCGATTATATTGCGCGGTCGCATCGAACAGCGCAGGAGAAGAACGTCTTGAAACGAAAGGATATTCGCCGACTGGACTGCCCTAAATAATTTTTAAGTGTAACGATACACATTTCACCGAAGCAACTGTAGTAACGTGTCAGTATTTCAAATGTGCAAACGAAACGATATTAAAACAGGCTTTTTACGTTGCATTTGTTCGTTATTACTTGATGTTGCAAGCATCTGAAAACTTCCAGATGTCGAACTTTGCCAGTAACTGAATAACCTGTATAAATAAATTACGATGGTTGAGGGAGTCCATGAAAAACGGTTTTAGAGCAAAGAAATTACGTTTCAGATGCACACCCGAACATGAACAAATTATATTGCATGTGTTTCGGTGCGTATACCAGCACTTTCCGTAAAACTTTTTTTTTCCATTAATAGCTCAATCGAATTTGGGAATGAAATAAAAAAATTCCGAGGCGTTGCTTTCAGCACGCCCTCATGTAGCAACTACAGGCGAATCCAAAAACATTAATTACCGTTAAGAGCTTCTTGGGAGTGTAGTTCTCTTGCTCACTAACAAACAAAAACATTTATTTTGAAAGTAATTTTTTTAAGATGTGCTAGATTTTCAAATCAGTGACTCAAGCACATGGCGAGCCACAAATGAATTTCTAAGCCAGAGGTCGTAAAACTGTGGCACGCGGGCCACATGCAGCCCTAATTAAGAATTCGAGCGGCTCGCGGTTTTCAGCCGTGTTTTCAGGCTGCCTACTGAAACGTAATGTCTCCGAAATTTTTATGTGGTGGTAAGTCCTTATGGGACCTAACTGCTGAGGTCGTCAGTCCCTAGGCTCACACTCTACTTAATCTAACTTTAACTTACGCTAAGGACAACACACACACACACACAGACACACACACACACACACACACACACACGCGCGCGCCCGAGGGAGAACTCGAACCTCCGACGGAGGAAGCCACGCGAACCGTGGCCTCAGCTGCGCGGCTACCCCACGCGGCAAATTTGTACGTGAAAACTCCTGAAGCTTTTTGAATAAAATCAACGTTATTAAGATGATACGAGGGGCGTTCAATAAGTAATACAGCATATTTTTTTTCTCGGCCAATTTCGGTGAAAAATTGCGGTATTGTGTGATATCGTGTATTATTTCCGCTTCCGTTCCTATAGTTCCATGAAGCTCCGGTACTGACGTCGCAATATGTTGCCATGAAAATGTCGGAGGTCCGTTCCAGACAAAGAGCTGTCACTGAGTTTCATTTGGCGCAAAACAGTACAGATATTCATAAGCTTTTAGAATATGTTCGAAGTGAACAAAAGCACGACGAGTCGTTTGGCTAGGTCTGTCTTCAGCGCAACAAGGTCGCGCAAACCTGTCGGATTTCCTGCGTGCCAGCCGACCGCACGACGCTCTGACTCCTGCAATGCTGCAACGTGTGGACACTCTCACTCGAGGTGATCGCTGTGCGACTGCACGTCTCACAAAAGTCTGCACACCCGAGAGAAACTCACTAAACTTCACTGTAATGTTCTTCCTCATCCACCATACAGCCTCAGTCTCGCACCTTCCAACTTCCATCTGTTTGGCTCGATGAAGTATGCACTCAGCAGGAACCAATACATGGTGCTGAGGTTATTGATGCAGGAAGACGCTAGCTCTGACGTCAACCAGGAGTGTGTTAACATGCGCACATGCAGACCCTCTGAGTAAAGTGGCGTAAGGCCGTCGCATTGAACGGAGATTGTGTTGAAAAACTGGGTTTTGTAGCCAAGAGAGTGGGGAATAATATAGTGTACTAGAATCTTGAATAAAATAAACCTGTGTTCAGAAAGAATACTTGTCGCATTACTTATTCAAGGCTCCTCGTACATTTATACTGATGTCTACATATTTATTTCCCAACGCAGCCACCGTGGCGACGAACACGCTTCTCCCAACAAGTGAACAGTTTACTGATACCGTCATTGTAGAATGTTTGGCTTTCTTGACAGAGGCATAATTTCACCTCTGCCTGCAACGCTTCCTCATTATCAAAACGGTTTTTTTTTCTTTTTTTTTTTGAAACCAGATGAAAACCTGATGGGGCTACGACTGAGACAGTATGGAGGCTGATCGATGATAGTGAACCCATGGCGTCGGATTGCTGCAGGTGTCACAGCGCTCGTGTGTCTTCTACCATTGACATGCAGAAGGAGGATAGGGTGCTCCATGTGTGGATGAAGTGTTCAAATTCGTGATTTCAGTTTTCGGAGGCACTCTCACGTGTCATAGTTACATTGCACGCTGCCACGTTACACGCTGCATTTCGGAGCCGTCTAGCTGCAGAGGGCTGCAACTTGCGCCATTGAGGCGGGAAAGTCAACCGAGTAACATGCACCAAATGTAACATCTCAACTAATATTTAGAACAGAGTAAAAACTTCCGAGGCATTATATTTCAGCAAGCCCTCGTGTAGTAGGATAATATACATGCAGCAACAAACAGGCGAATCTAAAAATGTCAGTTAACGGTAAGAGCTTCTTAAGAGTGTAGTCATCTTGCTCAATAAAAATCGAAAACATTTTAAGATGTACTTAAATTTAAAACATGTTGGTGAGTCCGGCGATGGTCTCAAAACTCAGGAGGGTATGGGGGGGGGGGGGGCGTGGGAGGGGAGAAGTAGCGCGGCGGTCACTGCCGTAATAGTTGTGAGAGAGGGATTCTTGTAGTATTTATCTTTCAAGCCTCAACTCACCAATGTACATGGAAGCGTGAGTGCACATAATGGAGACAGTAAGCTTCCCATGTGGCCCAAATTTGTAGCAAGGAATATGAAATTAAAATGAAATTAAAATACGGCTGTTTTAAGACAATGCAGTGAGTGGAAGAAAAATGGCATTAAAACATTTGTGATCGTGTGCTAGCATTTGAATGTATGTGCCATAGCTATTATTAATCAATTAATCACCCGCTCACACAGGCAACACTTCATCAGGCAATTACAGCATCACAACTCTGGGATCGGTGAGCGCGGCAGCAGTCAAACAAGGAGGTGTCGACACGAAATGTTCCGACTTTTCAGCCATCAGGGGAGCGGCAAACTTAAAGCGCCTTCATTAAAGTTATTTTAATGAGCGCTCATAACACACTTACATAGTTTGTAAATTGATAAACCCGATGTACCGACCCATTATGTCAATACTGACTTCAGAGCAAGGAAGTTGACGACCAGTGTTGTACCAGATTAGTAGTGCTAGAGGGCCGAACGGTCTGAATGTTGATCTCAGAAACTGCTCTTGTATTATATTCGGGAAGCCATGCAATAGAATACGCATGCACGCGAATTGTATTTTGCGGAGACACAGGGGACAGAGAGACTTGTGTTTCACAGAAACAGCGCAGCCCGTAGGGGCGGCGGCCTTGTTTCGCGTGTCGCGCGCCGTATATCCTGACAGACGAGAATTCCTGGCGCGCGCAATGGAGAACACGGGGACGTGTTACCCATAGCTCGCTCTCAGACGCCGACTGATGGTTGCCCCGCCTGGAAAAGGCCTTGGAAAAGAGAGGGCGCAGCAACGGCGAAAAGTCCCTGACTTTTCACCGACGTAACAAGCACTGCACTCGCGTGACTGACATAGATATTGGTACAGGTATGACATGATTGGACATAGCTAGGAGGGACAAAATAAAGTGAAACGCGGCCTATACTTCCCAGTTGCTACTGCGCCAACACCACACCGATACCATCCATCACAAGCCGCAGTTCGATATCAGCAGGCCGCACATAATTCGCTAGTGTTTCACAACTTACTCAGGCACATATTTTAATCTTGAACAGTTAACTTGCAAAGTGGCGTTTGATGTACGGAGGGTGAGCGAATTTGACACAAGTAAGGGAATTTTGTTAGTAATCATAAGACGGTATTCTTTAAACAAGGGAATATGTTCCTAAACTTTCATCCATGTGTTCGTAACTGAATGCTGAACTCATAAAACTGTTGCATGAATAGTTTTTATATCATATCATATCTGTAATAATATTGCATAAAATGGGAGCTGGGATCAGGCGCGAAACAGACCATCTAACTCTTCCCAAACGTGTTCCATTGGGCTGGGATAAGCACTAAGGGAAGGCAGTAAGGAATATTATTATCTACAAAACCATTGCTTCATAGATTCTGACTTACGGCACTGTCCTCTGTCATGTTGATGACAACAATCAACGACTCCGAACTATTACTTCACAGCACGCAGTACATTCTACTATAAAAAGTGTTTATATCCTTTGGCATTTAGCGTTTTTCTAAGTATCATAAGGGGAAGACACCCTAACAACGTAAAAGCTCCGTATCCTACTGTTGGCACAGCCAATGACTTCGGATTACGTTCATCAAACCGAAGCCGTTCTATCGGACTGGCACAGAATATAGTGCGATTCATCACCCCAAATCACTAGTTTCCAGTCATCCACTGCCCACTGGCCTCGGCTCTTACCACCACCCTTTGCTTAGCATTTACTGTAGATGTGTGTAGCTTATGAGGCGCTGCTCGATCATTAAACCTCATTCTTTTTAAGGGGGGAAGTTGATGAAAATGACACACTATTTCAAAAATTCACCAAATCAACAGTTTGGCGATATGGCAATGAAATTTTGTACCACGCTTTACATAGAAGTAACACATTTACATATAAAATCCTTTTATTTTATATATTCAACTTTTTTTGAATGAAATTTGAAGTTTTATTTTCAAAAAATAATGTATGTTCCTTTTCTCAGGAAGAATTCAACGTCCGGCCAGAGTGGCCGAGCGGTTCTAGGCGCTTCAGTCTGGAACCGCGCTGCTGCTACGGTCGCAGGTTCGAATCCTGCCTCGGGCATGGATGTGTGTGATGTCCTTCGGTTACTTAGGTTCAAGTAGTTCTAAGTTCTAGGGGACTGATGACCTCAGATGTTAAGTCCCATAGTGCTCAGAGCCATTTGAACCATTTTGAAGAATTCAAGAGATTTCTACAAAAATTTCTCTTTCATCTCTTTATACGTTGTAAGCTTCTCTCCTGAGGTTTTTGGAAAAAATGGGAGAATTTTCATAATTTTTAGTTATAATTCCACAACTACAATTTTAAATTCATGCAAAATTCCAAGCACTTTGCCCCATATCTCAGCTTGCAATCAGAATTTCAAAATTTGCTCTTGACATAAAGTTTATTAGAAATATGTGTACAAAATTTCATAATTCTAGGATTCATGGAATCTGAGGTAAAGGTACATAAACATTAAAAAGCAAACTTTTCAGGAAACGCAGTTTAAAGTTCAACCTAACTTTTTTCCTTATGTCACTTCTTCAGAAGGCACCACTTTTGTACTATGGGTCATTTTTCCTTCAAGGTTTCTGTTCTGCTTTCTTGATGTCGGTCTTTTTTCCTTTACCAGGTCTTCAACTGACTTTTCAGCTGCAGAGCGCGCTGCAAATCTATTTTTCTCAGGATGTCTTGAGTGAAATTTCTTATCTTGAAGCCCATTCTTTCTAATACCTTCATCCTCCCGAAGTTCCCATCATTAAATGCAATAACTGCATCATAAGTTGCAATCTGACAACCGTAGCTGGTGCAAATGTGTTTTTAGGGCATCGTTTCCATGTGAGTTGATTTAGAGCCTCATTTGGATTTTGCCATGAACACACTTTTTGAGAAGTGCAGGATCGGACAAAGATGATCTATAAACCAAAGAGAGTGTATCACGGCCTTCTAGATGCATCCCGCACACGTTTGGGTGAAAGTAATACACAGAATCGTTGTTCACTGAGCTGGTACTGAAGTGCTGCTTCAAAACTTGGGCGTGGCATCGAGGCCGCGTCACACTTTTAATTAATTTTCAGGCACTTCGGATGAGATTTCAACATTGAAACTTTGGGAACTTATTGTCCATGAGTTGTACTAACAAATAAAAAATAAATCTGAAGTTGACAGTTTAGGTCAATTTCATCAACGTCCCCCCTTAATTACTTACACACAGCCATTTGGTTCCCTGGAGTGGTGTTAGCACTTCGGAGCTCACGTGGGTTCCTCACGCCGATTTCATGGCATTTTTTTTACACGCACCCTTTACAATGTGATCTTCCTGATTTCAGGTAAGGTCGATTCCCTCTCGTTTCTACTTCACAGTCACATCACCAACAGTCGACTATGGCCGCTTTAGAAGCGCTGAAATGTTCCTTATGGATTACCAATTTGACATTCAATGAATAATCCACGTCCGAAGCCACTGAGCTCCCGTAGCCGACCTATTCGACTGTTCCTGCTTGCATAGTGATAAATCCCTGCCTCCTTTAAACTGGCGGGTCTCTTCACGAGTTAATTAGCTGTCCATTCTGCATTATATAGGAGTGTCCGAATAAGTTGCCCGAGTACATTTGATCGAATAGTGTATGTGGAAGGTCCAATTCACTGCATTTTGAACGCCACAATCTACTCCAAACTTACCACATACTAAATAACTTTTCTTTTTCCTTTGCAACGTACGCATCATCTTGTTCGTTATCGTCATATGAAGTGGTCAGGTGTACCCCTGATTCTGATTTAGACGATAAATATTCACGTTTTATGTTACAAGTTGTAAGTTTTGTCTTAACAGAACCTATTTTGCTCCTTGCCATTCTACGGTTCAAATTCTGGAGTATTGCTCTTCTCTGCTTGTTTTTCTACACCTGTTACTAGCCTCATTGTTTCTCATTATTGACGGAATTGGTGACGTCTCCATAACAGCGACCATTATCGACTTCTTTGAATATTTCCAAAGTTGAGGGAGTACCAGGCCTAAATTTTTCCACAACGTCCGATGTTGACTGCTGTTAGATGTCTTCGGGGATGGGTGCTGTGAGAAAATCAAGGCCTTCTTCGTCCTCTAATCCTACGTTTGGTAAAGCCGACAGATTTGGTTGAGACACAGTGCTCATCTTTTATTCAAACGAAAATTTTGCACACTACTTTTTTTTCTAACTTTAGTAATTACAGAAAAATATTTGAAAATGTTTCTACATTCGAAAATGTATTAATATAATTAAAAATAAATATATATTATTTTGTGTGAGGTAACAATTCATTTTGTGCCTTGTAAGAAGAACGTTCATCAGCTGAGCAAAAACTTTACAAAAAGTAACAAATGCCTCTATTACTTACTCTCTTTCCGTACGTAGAAGAATATGGTTCAAATGACTCTGACCAATATGGGACTTAACTTCTGAGGTCATCAGTCCCCTAGAACTTAGAACTACTTAAACCTAACTAACCTAAGAACATCACACACATCCATGCCCGAGGCAGGATTCGAACCTGCGACCGTAGCGGTCGCGCGGTACCAGACTGAAGCGCCTAGAACCGCTCGGCCACTCCGACCGGCAGAAGAATATGAAGATGACTCCCATTATATGTGCATTCCACAATAAGTTACATATTTGATCTCATTTCTTGAAATGTTTAATAGAAAAATTACGGTAAATAGTGACAAAACATGTAGCTTATTGCTTCTTCATTAAGCCGACTGTTTACGCCAACCTTAACAAACTGCAAGACACTTCATGGGCAAAGATGCCTCACATTCCGCGCCGCATTAAATTCTCCCATCATCTCCTCCTATGAAAATCTTGTAAGACAGTGCAGTAATCAAACAGTGCTAAATTTATCTTATTAAATAGTCTGAAAATAATACTTAACTACATTCCTAGGTACGTTACATGTTTCCATTTACCTCAACATTGTCGAACATGGTCCTTTTGATGGTCGAGATTTTGTGGTATGCGGAAGCCTAACGTTGCCTGAGCGTACTGGAATATGCACCGGTCAACTTTATTGTGGCACTGTACTCATTCCGCATGTGCGTCTTTTCAGAGGTGCATTTCGACAGTGAATTGATATTCATCGAAGACAATGCGTTATCGTATCGAACAGCACAGGTGGATGAGCCCTAGGATATTTCTTCGATTGACTGCCATGCCCTTTCCCAGACTTCCTTTAAGTATATGTGAGATGCGTTTGAGAACCGTATTGCAGTGCGTCCACGTGCACGTGCACCAACGACCATTCACTACTTCGAGTGCGCTGGTGGAGGAATGGAACACTGTGCCACAGGAACTGCTTACAACCCTTGTAGCTAGCGAGGGAGCACACTGCAGAGCGAGCACTGCCGTCCGTGGTGATCACAAACCATACTAAGAACCATGTTCCGCCTTTTGTAACTCCCAGGAAGTGAAATGAGCAAATGGCATCGTTGGCCGAGAGGCCCCTACTCGGGGAAGTTGGGCCGCCAAGTGCAAGTCTTATTTCATTCGACGTCACATTGGGCGACTTGCGCGCCGCTGATGAGGGTGAAGTGATGACAAGGACAACACAAAAACCAGTCCACGAGCGGGGAAAACCTCCATCCTCGACCGGGAATCGAAACCGGGCCCGCTTGCACGGGTGGCAAGCACGTTACCTCTAAGTTAAGCAGGCGGACTATCGTCCAGGGAACCATTATAAATGGTGAGTGCCATTTCTTTTCGTCTCACTACGCATTTTTTTCAGGTGCCTCTGTAATAAACTGCACCAATTACACTACTGGCCATTAAAATTGCTACACCAGGAAGATGAATTGCTACAGACGCAATATTTAACCGACAGGAAGAAGATGCTGTGATATGCAAATGATTAGCTTTTCAGAGAATTCACAACCTGCTGACATTCGGAAAGATTCCAACCGATTTCTCATACACAAACAGCAGTTGACGGGCGTTGCCTGGTGAAACGTTGTAGTGATGCCTCGTGTAAGGATGAGAAATGCGTACCATCACCTTTCCGACTTTGATAAAGGTCTGATTGTAACCTATCGCGATTGCGGTTTATCGTATCGCGATACATGCTCGCATTGGTCGACATCCAATGACTGTTAGCAGAATATGGAATCGGTGGGTTCAGGAGCGTAATACGGAACGCCGTGCTGGATCCCAACAACCTAGTATCACTAGCAGTCGAGATGACAGGCATCTTATCCGCATGGCTGTAATGGATCGTGAAGCCACCTCTCGATCCCTGAGTCAATAGATGGGGACGTTTGCAAGACAACAACCATCTGCACGAACAGTTCGACGACTTTTGCAACAGCATGGACTATCAGCCCGGAGACCATGGCTGCGGTTACCCTTGACGCTGCATCTCAGACAGGAGCGCCTGCGATGGTGTACTCAACGACGAACCTGGGTGCACGAATGGCAAAACGTCATTTTTTCGGATGAATCCAGGTTCTGCTTACACCATCATGATGGTCGCATCCGTGTTTGGTGACATCGAGGTGAACGCACATTGGAAGCATGTATTCGTCATCGCCACACTGGCGTATCACCTGGCGTGATGGTATGGGGTGCCATTGGTTACACGTCTCGGTCACCTATTGTTCGCATTGACGACACTTTGAACAGTGGACGTTACATTTCAGATGTGTTACGACCTGTGGCTCTACCCTTCAATCGATCTCTGCGAAACCCTACATTTCAGCGTAATAATGCACGACCGCATGTTGCAGGTCCTGTACGGGCCTTTCTGGATACAGAAAATGTTCGACTGCTGCTCTGGCCAGCACATTTTACAGATCTCTCACCACTTGAAAACGTCTGGTCAATGATGGCCAGGCAACTGGCTCGTCACAATACGCCAGTCACTACTCTTGTTGAAGCTGCATGGGCAGCTGTACCTGTACACGCCATCCAAGCTCTGTTTCACTCAATGCCCAGGCGTATCAAGGCCGTTATTACGGCCAGAGGTGGTTGTTCTGGGTACTGATTTCGCAGTATCTATGCATCCAAATTGCGTTAAATGTAATCACATGTCAGTTCTAGTATAATATATTTGTCCAATGAATACCCGTTTATCATCTGCATTTCTTCTTGGTGTAGCAATTTTAATGGCCAGTAGTGTATATCTACGTATGGTCCAAGTTACACCGGAGTGATACATCATACGGAAGTTATTTCCGTACTTACGTTATGCACAGCAGTGTATATTCGACCCCTTTCTTTTGGGTCGCCTACAGAGCGGGAATCTTCCGAGACGCTCACTGCGCCCCTAAGGTTCCGAACAGAAACCAGGCGATGCCGTGAGGATTCGTAGCAAAGCGACATGCGTCCGCGCCATAAATATTTCCAGAGACAAGAACTGCCTGCGGCTGTATGCTCCGGAGAGGCGCTGGCGCTGCATTCCGTCTGCTATTGTGCGACAGCGAGAGGTAAGAAAGCGGACTGCGTGCGTGCGTGCGGTGCATGGATGCCGAGAGAGCGTCGACGCCGAGAGGCGGCCGTGGCCCCGCTCCTCGCCGGCCGGCGGTGCTGCGGCGGCGGCCGCTGCTGCTGGCTTCTGTCTGATCAATACGGAGATGCGCCAAGTTCTGCGGCCCACACGGGCTGCGGATGGCCAGTCCACAGTGGTCGCCCGCGGCCTGCGGGCTCGCCTAACCGCCGGAATCCGCCGCAGCTGCCGCCGCACTTGCTGTGTTAGTTGGAGGGGCCGTGGTCTCCGCGTAGAGCAGGGTTCAAAACACTCTCCAACCAGATGTACCTCCTGCGTGGTTTCCCGGAAGCAATTAAGTTTAATGAAAGTACGGTTCCACTGAACACGACACCGGCCGACTGTCTTTCCCCTCCTGTTCGACCTCGTGCTATGTCTGAAATGATCTCATTGTTGGCCCCAGTTTTCCTTTCTTCCTTCCTAGACTACGGTAACGCTCCGACTTTAAGCGAAAGTTGCGGGTTCGAGTCCCACCTCAGGCTTGGCTTTGGGACTGAAATATGCCGCTAATACGCTGGTGTGGTATTCCGTTCGACTACTGTTTACACGTAACGCTCAACAGTAGTCTGCCCCGTGCAAGCCTAGTAATCTCTGCGTAACAGCTGCATTGCAAAATGTAAACTTTCATAGATGTAAAAGTCACAATTAATAAAATATTCCAGCCTATCATGCCTCGGTCGGATGGATTTTCTATTAAAATCCAATGTTTCGCCCCATCTGCGGAGGACAATTTCGAGGGGGATCGCAGCGTCTTGGAATGTTCAGTTCACAACCTGGTCCATTACTGACTGCACTAAAATTTCGTTCACGCGCGTTCTGGCGCAATGGCGTGACAGCAGTAGCGAGCCAGGGTGTGGAATGGACGTGCAATGAAGCTACGATCCTTCTTGAATATGTCCTCCACACACGGGAACTAAACATTTGGTAGTAACGGAAAATAAAAAAAATGGTTCAAATGGCTCTGAGAACTATGGGACTTAACTGCTGAGGTTATCAGTCCCCTAGAACTTAGAACTACTTAAACCTAACTAACCTAAGGACATCACACATATCCATGCCTGAGGCAGGATTCCAACCTGCGACCGTTGCGGTCACGCAGTTCCAGAGTGTAACGCCTAGAACTTCTTGACCACCCCGGCCGGCAACGGAAAATCCATCCGATCACAGTAAAACAGGCTGGAATATTTTATTAATAGCAGCAACCTACGTGCAGAAGAACATCCTTTCTGTAGTTACGCCTTGCTCTCCCAATACAGTTTCTATAACAGCCACTTTCTTTTATTACCAGATTGACAATTCCCTCGTACCTCAAAACGTGTTCTATCGACTCACACCTTCAATTACTCAACTTGTGCCACAAATTTCCTTTTTTTCCCAATTCTTTTCAGTGCTTCTTCATAAGTTATCCGCTTCACCCGTCAGCGCACATCTATAGCGCTGCATTACTAAAGCTTCTATCTTCTTCTTGTCGTCCATGTTTCACTCCTGTGCGGGACTACAATTCAGCCCAATACCTTCAGAAAAGGCTTCCGAACACAACATTTGTATTCAATGTTAACAAATTTATCTTTTATAGAAATGCTTTTCTTGCTGTTATCAGTCTGCATTTTATAACCTTTGCCATCGTCACTTACTTTGCTGCCCAGATTCTTTCAGTGTCTCATTTCGTAGTCTAGTCCCACATTTAATTCTGTTACATTGCATTCCCCCCCTTTTTTTTTTTACTTCTGATGGTGTTCATCGTCTGAAACTGTGATGCCGTAAAGTGGGGAGAGGATCTTGCTCCCAGAGAGTCGTCAGAAGTTGGTCCATACGTCGGACGAGTGAGTGAAACAGTTAAAAGCACTAGTAAATGAAATCCAGCTTCCTTTTTGCTGTCTCGAAGTACGCGACGTCACGGTGCACGCAACTGTTTACAATGAACGCAGTTTGCCATCGTAGGATCACGGTTAACAACGTGGAGAGCACGTCTTCGCTAGCGAATTGCTTCGCGGCACGCCTTGGACCACCAAAGGACCGGGACACGTCGTGGTGAAGACGACGTGTGAGGAATTTAATGTTCTGCGGCGGTAAGGATAACGTTTGTAAGATATTCTACCTGGTCAACACAACTGGGGAAATGTTGTTCGTTGAAGGTCGCCAGGGAGGAGTAAAGCCTCCAGTCGGCCTTAATTAGCAGTCATTTGGTTGTGCACGTAGGTGGGGTAGGAGTCAGCAGACGTATAGCTCACGGGAAATGGTCGGTGGAGTATGTGTCAGAGAGAACGCAGCACTCGAGACGATGGGCAAACTGGGCAGTGCAGAAGAATAGGTCTAAATGGGAACAGGTGTGCTTGTTATGAAAAATGGGGCTAAATTTATTGAGAAGGTCAGCCAAGAGGACACCTCTTGGACTGCTGCTGGGGGAATCCCGAATGGGATGGCGCGCATTAATGTCACCGAGATGCAGAAAGGGATGAAGTGGCTGCCCAATAATCTGGAGGAAGTCTGCCCTGGTGACATCGAATTACGGAAGAATGTAAACGGTACAAAGGGAAAACATTAAGTGAGAAAGGGAAAGGTGAACTGCAACAGGTTGAAGGCGTCTAGTCAGGGAGATGGGTTGACTATGAACGTCATCTCGTATGAGCAGCATGCCTCCCCCATGAGATGGAATGCCATCCTCGGGGCAAAGGCCAAAGCGGACCGAGAAGAAATGCAAGAGCTCAAAGCGCCCTTGGGGACGCAATTTTGTTTCCTGGTGGCAGAGAACAAGCGGGCGCTGCGATTCTAAGAGAAGCCGCAAATTGTCTTTGTTTTATTGAAGGCCACCAACATTCTATTGAAGGAGTCATAACGTGGAAGGGGGAAGAGGGAAAAATTGAAGGGGTGGTTGCTGAATGCCACCCTTCAAAAACTAGCTTCTACATGGCACAGAGGCTGTAGGATTCAGCTCCATGAGTTCTGCAGATGCATCAGCGTTCTCCCTCTGTCGATCTGCAGGGTCCAGGGCAGAAGAATGGTGGCGGTGCGCACCAGAGACACAGAGGTCGTCCGGTCGAGGGCAACACGGGCGACCCCATCGAAAAGGATCTCCGAGTCGGCAAAGGAGAAGAACTTCTTGAAGCGTTTCCGGCTGGCAGAGGAAGACTCGGGTGTTTGTATGGTGCTGGGAGTAGGAACTCTTCGCAGGCGTACTCCTTCTGTCCTTTCGGCCCTGACAGTTGTGTAGCTGGTGACTTCCCCAGGAGGCGAATGTCTGAATGCTTGTTGCACAGCTGAACGAAGAGAAGGTGATGCCACCACGACGCTGGGAGATTTCACAACCGCAAAACGATATTTGAGGTCGCATGTCTATGTGGCCATGTCCTTCGTGGAGTGAGATGTAGGAAGAACAATACTGTAGGTGCCAGATGGTAGAACGCCGGGATTGCAAGTAGCCAACAACTTGCGAGCGACTGGGTAAGGCACTTTTTCCTTTACCTGGATCTCCTGGACAGCCAACCCATCCAGATACACGGGACAATCTCTAGAGGAGGCAGTATGGTCTCCATTGCCATTAATACAGTGGGGAGGAGAGGGTGGGTAGTCGCCCTCGAGCGCATCTCTAAGACAGCTCACACAAGTCGCCTGGTGTCGACAAGACATTTGAGTGTGGTTGAAATGATGACACTTGTAGCAGCGCATCGGGTTCGCAAGGTACGGGCTGACTGTGATGATTTTATAGCCTGCTTTAATCTTGGACGGCAGCACCACTCTATCAGAGGTGAGGAAAAGAGTGCGTGTGGGCACTAAGGAGGAATCGACTGTTTTCATCACCCGAGGTATGTTTGGATTTCGTCTTTAGTCAGTCCGTCAAGCAGCCTAGTTTAAATAGCACCACGGGAAGAATTCATAGTTCAATGGGCCTCGACATTAACAGGATAGCCGTGGAGACGTGAAGTAGCAAGCAGTTGCTGTGCTTGAGTATCAAAAGTAGTCTCCTAAAGCAAAGTGCCATTGGGTAAAGGTGAACAGGATTTCACAGGGTTGGTAAGTGCATCAGAACCTATCTGAACTTTCCGTTGCAGACTGTCCTCACTATGTGAAACCACGAGGAACCGTGATGCGCTTTTTTTTTTTTGGTTATGGTTTTAGGGGGCAAAACTGCTACGGTCATTAGCGCCCGGTCTGTAACTTAGGAAAGGGTAAAAAAAACGAAACTGGAACCCAGCAGCAATTGGAACGAAACTCAAAAAATTGGAGAAACTAAAAACAGAAGGAAAGCTTTAAAAACACTATAGAAGGGGGTTGATTGTACCAATAAAGAGCATCAAATGACTGACGTCATCTCACTGTGACACTAGTGAACTCGAGAACGCGATCGCATGAGCGCGTGTCATCTGCTAAAATGGAAGATGTATCAGGCGACAGCTGTAGACGGGCGCGTAACGGAGTAAAATAGGAGCACTCAAGTAAAAGGTGTCTTACCGTCCACAGCTGAGAGCAGTGGGGACAGAGTTGGGGAGGATCGCCACTTAAAAGATGTCGATGGCTAAAAAGACATTGCCCTACCCGGAGTCTAGTTAAAAGTACCTCCTCCCGACGACGAGTTCGGGAGGAAGAGGTCCAAGCACAGGGAAGAGCTTTCACATCCCGCAATTTATTATTGGGAAGTGTCGACCAATGTGCGTGCCATAAAAGAGCAACACGGCGAAGGGAATCATGCGAATAGCTGGCTGAAGAAGAGAGACTGCAGCCTTGGCCGCTATATAGGCCGCCTCATTTCCGCAGATACCAACGTGTCCTGGGATCCAGAGGAACGCCACAGAGACGCCGCCCAAGTGGAGCAAGTGGAGGCAGTCCTGAATCCGATGGACCAGAGGGTGGACAGGGTAGAGAGCTTGGAGACTGGGGAGAGAGCTGAGAGAATCTGAACAGATAACGTACTGTATCCGCTGATGGCGACGGATGTATTGGACAGCCTGGAGAACAGCGTAAAGCTCCGCAGTATAAACCGAACACTGGTCGGGAAGCCGAAATCGATTTGAGGTGTCGCCAACAATATAGGCACTCCCTACACCAAACGATGTTTTTGAGCCATCAGTGTAAATAAATATGGCTTCCTTCATTTGTGCACATAGAGTAGTAAATGCCCGACGATAAACAAGTGAAGGGGTACCATCCTTGGGAAACTGACTAAGGTCACGGAGCAGGCAGGTCTGGGGACGGAGCCAAGGTGGTGCTGTATCCCCAATTGTCAAGAAAGTTTTAGGAAAGCGGAAGGAAAGAGAATGGAGCAGTTGACGGAAGCGGACTCACGGTGGTACTAGGGAGGAAGGGCAGCCTGCATACCCTGAATCTAAGGAGGTATGAAAAAAATGTCATTGGCCGGATTAGCAGGCATTGAAGACAGATGGCTAGCATAACGATCAGAAGGACAGCTCGCCGATTGGACAGCGGATGTTCAGCAGTCTCAGCATAAAGGCGTTCCACAGGGCTGGTGTAAAAAGCTCCAGATACTAAACGTAATCCACGGTGGTGGATAGAGTCGAGATGCCGAAGAATAGACGGCCCAGCAGAGGAGTAAACTATGCTTCCATAGCCAAATTTCGAGCGCACTAAGGCGCGACAGAGGCGGAGAAGGACCACTCGGTCCGCTCCCCAGGAGGTACCATTCAGGACACGGAGGGTGTTGAGGGATCGCAGACAGCGAGCCGAAAGATAGGAAACGTGGAGGACCAGCACAGTTTTCTGTCAAACATAAGACCCAAGAATTTAGCTACGTCCGAAATCGGAAGGTTGACAGGTCCTAGATGTAAGGAAGGCGGAAGAAACTCCGTACGACGCCAAAAATTTACACAAACGGTCTTACTGGGAGAAAAGCGGAAGCCTGTTCCGATGTTCCAAGAGTGGAGGCATCGAGACATCCTTGAAGTCGTCGTTCAAGAAGGCTGGTCCGTTGAGAGCTGTAGTAGATCGCAAAATCGTCCACAAAGAGAGAGCCCGAGACATCAGGAAGGAGACACTCCATAATTGGATTGATGGCAATGGCAAACAGTACAACACTTAGCACGGAGCCCTGGGGTACCCCGTTTTCTTGGGAGAAAGTACGGGAGAGAGTAGTGATCACACGTACTCTAAATGTGCGCTCTGCCATAAATTCGCGAAAAAAAGGGGCAGCCGACCTCGAAAGCCCCAAGAGAACAGTGTGCGGAGGATGCCTGTCCTCCAACAAGTATCGTATGCCCTCTCCAGATCAAAAAATATCGCTACTGTTTGGCGTTTCCGGAGAAAATTGTTCATGATATAAGTGGAGAGAGCAACAAGATGGTCAACTGCAGAACGATACTTTCGGAAACCGCATTGGGCAGGTGTTAAAAGACTGCGGGACTCCAGCCACCAAGCTAAACGGCAATTCATCATACGCTCCAAAACCTTACATACACTACTCGTGAGAGAAATGGGGCGATAGCTAGAGGGGATATGTTTGTCCTTTCCAGTTTTCAGAACAGGAACGACGATAGCTTCCCGCCATCGTCTGGGAAAAGTACCGTCGGCCCAAATTCGATTATAAAGGCGAAGGAGGTAACGCAGATTATGGTATGATAAATGTAGCAACATTTGGATGTGGATACCATCCTGTCCTGGGGCGGAGGAGCGAGAAGAAGAGAGTGCACGTTGGAGTTCCCGCATGGAGAAAACAGTATTATAGCTTTCGCGATTTTGAGAGGAGAAAGCAAGAGGTTGCACTTCCGCTGCACGTTTCTTCGGGAGAAAGGCTGGCAGGTAATTTGAAAAGCTCGAAATCTCAGCAAAGTGTTGACCCAATGAGTTATAAATTGCGACGGGGTCCACTAATGTATCATAGGCGACAGTGAGCCCAGAGACCGGGGAGAAACTAGGCGCCCCAGATAACCGTCGAATCCGACTCCAAACTTCCGAGGAGTGAGTGAAGGTGTTAAATGAGCTAGTAATGAAGTCCCAGCTTGCCTTCTTGCTATCGCAGATGACGCGACGGCAACGCGCACGGAACTGCTTATAGCGGATACAGTTGGCCAAAGTAGGACGGTGTCTGAAAACGCGAAGAGCACGTCGCCGCTCACGTATTGCGTCACGGCATGCCTCGTTCCACCAAGGAACTGGGGGCGCCGGGGAAATTCGGAGGTGTGAGGTATTGAACGTTCCGCAGCTGTAAGAATAACGTCTGTAATATGAGTGACCTCATCGTCGACGTTAGGAAAGGGACGGTCATCGAATGCCGCTAGAGACGAAAAAAGTGTCCAGTCGGCCTGGGCAAACTTCCAGTGTCGCGGGCGCATATATGGCAGTTGTGGCTGCAATCGAAGGACACATGGAAGGTGGTCACTCGAGTGTGTACCAGCAAGGGCGAACCATTCGAAGCGCCGAGCTAGCGGAACAGTACCGACCGAAAGGTCCAAATGAGAGAAATTTGTCGTGGAGGCAGACAAAAATGTAGGGCCCCCAGTGTTGAGGCAAACAAGATCCGCTTGGTGGAAGACGTCTATCAATAGTGAGCCACGCGGACAAGGATGTGGAGATCCCCAAAGCGGGTGGTGGGCATTGAAGTCCCGAACCAGCAAATAGGGGGGCGGAAGCTGACCAAGAAGATGAAGGAGATCAGCTCGTGCCATTGGTGTGGACGATAGAATGTATACAGTACAAAGAGAGAAGGCGTATCCAGAAAGGGAAAGACGGACAGCGACAGCTTGGAAGGAAGTGTTTAAGGGGATTGGGTGATAATGGTGAGTATCATGGAGAAGAATCATGAGTCCTCCATGTGATGGAGTGCCTTCAACAGAGGGGAGATCAAATCGGACTGACTGAAAATGGGGGAAAACAAACCAGTCGTGGGGAAGCAGCTTTGTTTCCTGAAGACAGAAGACCGGCGGGTAGGATCGTAAGAGGATCGACAATTCATCCCGATTGGCTCTATAAACGACCCCACGTGAGGAATTTAAAGTGTGGTGCGCTTCCACCCGGACAGGGAAGGCGTGTAGCAGTTAAGTATGCAGCAATTTTTGTGCCTGGAGGCCAATGACTGTTTCTAACAACAAGGTGCCATTTCGTAATCTGGAACAAGACTTTACAGGACCTGCAATTGCGTCGACACCTTTCTGGATAATGAAAGGGTTGACCGTGGAGAAGTCGTGACCTTCGTCAGACCGAGAAATAACAAGGACCTGTGGCAACGATGGAAGAACTGTCTGTGGCTGAGACCCACTGAACTTACGCTTGTGAGCAGACACAGTAGAAATGAGGAAACCATTGCGGAAGTATCCCCCATGATTACCGGCGTCTCCGATGGCGCTCTCCTCCCGTATGGGGGCCCTCTCTAAGGGCACTCCCGTCCTAGGTGATTGTTCACAACTCAGGTCACACCTCGCGAAAAACGGACGGAGGGACCAATCGGCACTTTCGGAAGGTATCAGCTCGGGTAATCACCCCTCCCAGGGCCTAGCCGTTACCAGGGGCTACATACGTGTCCTACCTGTCTACCTGGGGCGGGGAATTACGCATTAGCCCGTCACCGGCTATGCATGGAAATGCGTGGGTCGGCCTTCAGACACGCACAGGGAGGAAAAAAGAGAAAGGGAAAAGCACAGAAAGGGAAAGGAAAGAAGAGAGGCTTCAAACGCCGCAGCAGAGAAAAGGGTAAAGAGAAGAGGTAAGGAGAAGAGAAGGACAAAGGAAGGACGAAGGCTTGCAAGCAGAGAAAGCTAAGAGTGTGTTACATTTTCGAGCGTCCGTCTCCGGATGTAGGAACAAAACATACTCCCAGAGGGGGAGAAAGGGAAGGAAAGAGGCGGTGGTGGGGGGGGGGGGGCGAAGATGGGGGATGAGGAAGGATGCGGAAAAGGAAGGTATGCAGCCCGGAAAGGAAGGAGGGCCACATTAGCTCGGGGTCCTGTGCTCGCTACGCACGTATCCACAAAAGAGTTGTGGACCCCCTGGGGGGCATGGTGCCTATGAGAGGGTCTTTGAATCAGGAGCTTCTTTCCATTTAATTCCGTTTACGTTTGGTAGACGTGGACTGTGAAGATGATGATTGGCTCATTGCCAGTAGATAGTTCCTGATTGCCAGCATCTCCGCTGGCGCGCTGCTTCCAACTGGGAGCCTCCCCTCAGAGGGAGCTCACCCGCCTTAGGTGATTGTTCACGCCTCAGGTCACACCTCCCAAACACCTGACAGAGGGACCAATCGGCAATTTGGGAAGGTAGCAGCTCAGGTAATCCCCCCTCCTTGGGCCTGGCCTGGGAGGAGTGAACAGCGAGAAAGAAAAAGAGGAGCCTCAAACGCCGAAGTGGAAGGAGGATAGGAGGTCAACGAATAAAGGAAAACAGGAACGAAGAATAGTGGTGCTGCTGAACACATTCCTAAAAAACCTCAGACATGTTCCCGAAGAGAGGGGAAAAGGAAGAGCAAGAGGATAGACAAGCAGCACGGAAGGAAAAAAAAGATGCTGCAAAGGCTGAGACCCTATGGTAGCCAATCACGAACCCACCAGAGAGCGGCGAGCCCCCTTGGGGGCGGTGGAGCGACTGTAAACTGAATAATATTCCAAGACATAGTATTCATGAAGAGATCAGAAAAATGTATATTCGCTTTCATACAGCCACAATCCCTTTTACCATATTGATTACACTACATAAACGGTGGAGGCAGTTCATTTGTAGCAATGTTCACCTCGGATTTTGTCTTTCTAAATTTTTTCAACATTGTTTCCGGAGAATAATGTCACTTTCATGATAAAGACGCCTATTTAAATTTCCTGTGCGCGCCTGATGTAATTTCATTTTCAAAAACTTACCAACAATTGTAGATATTCACTTTGTTTACGTTTTCAGTCCATTTGCTACTGTTTTATAGTCAGTCTTTTTGATTGGTTTCCCTCCATATGTTCTACGGAATGTGGACGGTGCTACACTAGTACAGCAACAAGGGGGTAGAGGAGGTAGACTCTGCTATGTTTCAGTGGTATCAACCCTAAAATTATGTTTACGCTTGAGGAAGAAATCAATAAGTTAATCTCCTTGATGTATCAGTACTGAAATGTGCTTACGGATCTTTGAGAAATAAAGCGTACAAGAACCAATACTTTTAGATCTGAACCTTCATAAGGCATCGAACAAAGATCAAAAACCAAAAAGGGGCACAATTAAAGCCCTGTTGGACAGGGCAAATAAAACATGCGAACCGCTTGACTTACAAGAACTACTTAGTTAATTACAGCTGTCTCTCAAGAAAAATGCAGGAACGACGTGAGGGAACACTACGCCCAAGAGGAAAGAATCTCAGAACTAATGAGAACAGCAGCCGCAAACGTGGAAAGTTTTCATCATTTTTACTAACAAAGTTTCTGTTCGCATCAGAAATAATACCTCATAACTGCTGACGACGACTGGTGCAAACAAAACAGAGAAGCAGTGCAGTGATAAGCACACTGGACTCGTGTTTGGGAGGACGACGGTTCAAACCAGCGTCAAACCATCCTGCTTTAGGTTTTCAGTAGTTTCCCTAAATCGGTCCAGGCAAACGGCTGGATAGTTCTTTTGAAAGTGCACGACCGATAACCTCGTCATCATCTTTGTAGCATCCAGAGTTTCTGCTCCGTCTATAATGATCTCGATGTCGAAGGGACGTTAAATCCAAACTTCCTGAATTCCTTTGTGTGTATAAAATTCCGTGCAGGTGCAGTACTAGAACCACAAAAAGAAGCATTAACATCTGTTGCGCTGAACGTAGGGGGAAATGTTTCCTTGTACAGACAACCATAAGGAGCGATCAAAATGCTTCCGTTCGTACAGTCCAAATCGGTATTCCAATCACGCCAAATTGCCGTGTGCACTCAGTCATCCCATCGACCAGACTGAAGATGTTCATTTGGTAAAAAAACTGTGTCCTGTTGCGTGATGGAGTCCGTAACTGCCTGCTGCACATCCTCGTCAGACAGGAACCGTCGACCCTTGAAGTCCTCCTTGGATGGACTGAGAAAGGCGGGATAATAGTATATGAAGGGATCAGGACTATAGGGCGAGAGTTCAAGTGTCTCCACTTAAGTTCGGATAACTTCTGTGTTACGTCATTTATGTCGGACTTGCGTTATCATGAAGCATGTGCAAGCCTTGGTACATTGCACACTATTCCACAAAGGTGGTTTTCGACAGACGTGCTCCCCCAGCGCTGTCTGTCAATGTTTGGTCTTCGGTAGGCAAGGAATGAATAACACCGTTGGCCCTGTTCAGGCGCATTTGGTAATAACTTCTCCATGTTCTCGTTTCCGCATATTTCGCACCATGTCGTAAAGACACGAATGCCACACTCATCACTTGCTGGAATGTCGGTGTTTATGCGCCGGCGTCCAAATAGCGCTACGTTGTTATATGCTGCAGCAACGCCCTTAAAGATAGTACGAGGGTCACTCCAAATGCACACTATTTTTTTAAATCCATCTTTTATTCTAAATGTTCGAGAGTTTTACAGTGCATAGTGTTGTGTCTAGGCAAGACAGCCTAGACACAATGGGAGGAAGCCGAAAGGCACGCGCTTAAACTCACGCAGGCTGGCGTGAGGTCTGAAACAGGATACGTAATGAATGCTATAAAGAAAAGTACGTAGCTGCTGGAATACTTAACTTTAATCCACAATTGGTGAACATTGGTCTTGTTGATACAGGATTATCATCTCAATATAACTTGGTGATGGCGCCTTGCTAGGTCGTAGCAATTGACTTAGCTGAAGGCTATGCTAACTATCGTCTCGGCAATTGAGGGCGTATTTGTCAGTGTGGCGTCGCTAGAAAAGTCGGCTGTACAACTGGGGCGAGTGCTAGTACGTCTCTCTAGACCTGCCGTGTGGTAGCGCTCGGTCTGCGATCACTGACAGTGGCGACACGCGGGTCCGACGTATACTACCGGACCGCGGCCGATTTAAAGGCTACCACCTAGCAAGTGTGGTGTCTGGCGGTGACACCACACATAGATACATCCTTTAGGAACAATATTTTAATTTCTCCGCATAATTTCCATCCCTTTCAACTGCCTTACGCCATCTTGGAACCAGCGCCTGTATACCCACACGGTATAATTGTGGACCAACCTGTTGGAGCCATTGTTTGGCAGCGTGCACAAGGGAGTCGTCATCTTCAAACCTTGTTCCACGAAGAGTGTCTTTCAGTTTCCCAAAGAGATGATAGTCACATCGAGCCATGTCATGACTGTAAGGCGGGTGTTTCAGTGTTGTCTATCCGAGTTTTGTGATCGCTTCCACAGTTTTTTGACTGACATGTGGCCGTGCACTGTCACGCAACAACAATATATCCTGCTTTTGCCGACGTGATCGAACACGACTCAATCGAGCTTGAAGTTTCTTCAGTGTCGTCACATACGCATCACAATTTATGGTGGTTCCACTTGACATGATGTCCGCAAGCAAGAGTCTTTCGTAATCGAAAAACACCATAGCCATAACTTTTTCAGCAGAAGGTGTGGCTTTGAATTTTTTTTTCTTGGGTGAATTTGCATGATGTCACTCCACTGATTGCCTCTTCGTCTCTGGTGAAAAATGACGGAGCCATGTTTCATCACCTGTCACAGTTCTTCCAAGAAATTCATCTTCACCATTCTCGTACTGTTCCAAAAGTTCGCTGCATACCATTTTTCTTGTTTCTTTGTGAGCCACTGTCAACATCCTGGGAACCCACCTGGCGCAAACCTTTTTAACGCCAACACTTTCAGTATTCTGCAAACACTTCCTTCCCCTATCCTAACGTAGCGTGACAATTCGTTCACTGTGATGCGTCTGTCAGCAGTCACCAATTCGTTTATTCTCTGCACATTGTCCGGAGTGTGAGCAGTACGAGGCCTGCCGCTGCGAGGACAATCCTTAATATTGCCGTGCCCAGTTTCATCACGTAACCTGCTTGCCCACCGACTAACTGTACAGCAGCATCTCCATACACCTTTTTCAACCTCTTGTGGATGTTTCCCACTGTCTCGTTTTCACAGCACAGAAATTATATGCCAGCACGTTGCTTCTGACGAACGTCAAGTATAGCAGCCATCTTGAAGACATGCTGTGACGGCGCCAGTCATGGGAACAGGTTGAACTAAGTTTGAAAACAAGCGGGAAGGCTGTATCTACACACTGTAAAACGTTTACACATGCAGAATGAAAACTGTATTTTTACAAAAATAGTGTGCATTTCTTTTGGAGTGACCCTCGTAATTAGTAGTTCCGTGATAGAACTTTTTTTCCTTTTAAGACAGTGGGAGCTTTTCTTTTGATCTAGAGAGTTAAATTTATCTGGCTTAAGCACAATTGTATACTGTAGTGATATTTTACAGATTAATTTTCTATGATTTATTGGCTCTCAGTGATGTATTATACTGATTATTTCCTTATTACTGAAGTTGCTAGCTCTTCATGTGACCAATAGAACAAGATGAATGAACGAATGATAGAGGAAGTTCGACACTGTCTGCCATCTCTTGAGGAAATGAGCACCGAGATTGTAACTCTTGTAAAGGGAACGATACAGAGACGGATGATAGCTAATGTAGGTTACGTGGATGGAGCAGCTGTACCAGTTACAGTAAAATTACTGTGACAGGGTGGTTGATGCTTCTATTTTTGTCAAATTAATGCACATTCAAGAGTTATTGGATATTAGTGTCTTCCCTCGTATCAGAAACGTCTACAAAGAGAATTCCCCGCCCACACTCCGATATTTTTTGAAGAGTAGAGAGTTTCATTGTCTGTACATCACAGAAGTTTAATACTTTAATACTTTTAGTTTATAACCAACTTATATTATCAGATGGTTCAAATGGCTCTGACCACTATGCGACTTAACTTCTTTGGTCATCAGTCGCCTAGAACTTAGAACTACTTAAACCTAACTAACGTAAGGACATCACATACATCAATGCCCGAGGCAGGATTCGAACCTGCGACCGTAGCGGTCGCTCGGCTCCAGACTGTAGCGCCTAGAACCGCACGGCCACTCTGGCCGGCTTATATTATCATGCTAAATAATATTGAAGCTAACACGCCCATGTCCAAAGACAGTTATAAATAGTTAGAAAGGCAGTGAGAAAAGCGTTCGTTGGAGGAAGTAAGAATGCCGATCTTTTCGTAGGACAGTGTCATGGAATTTCTAGGCTGGGTATCATTAATAACCCAAAGAGCTAGAAAACATTTAGAAGATAGTTTATATCGTGGGTGGTATTTGTTGTAAAAAAGGAAAAAGAAGCTGGAATTCACGAGAAGAATCTAACTATTCCAATCAGTATCAGTGTGGTCCTCGTAATTCCTGGAGTTCAAAAAATGTTCAAATGTGTGTGAAATCTTGTGGGACTTAACTGGTCATCAGTCCCTAAGCTTACACACTACTTAACCTAAATTATCCTAAGGACAAACACACACACCCATGCCCGAGGGAGGACTCGAACCTCCGCCGGGATCAGCCGCACAGTCGCGAACTGCAGCGCCCTAGACCGCTCGGCTAATCCCGTGCGGCTAGTTGGAGTGCGTGCTTTATTTTATAATCGTAGGAGCTGAGGAAACGAATGAACGTTTCATTCATTTTAAGTTACATACTGTTAAAAGAGGCATGTACTACACTGAAGAGCCAAAGTGCTACACCTGCCTAATATTGTGTAGGGCTCCTGCGAGAACGTAGAAGTTCCGCAGCACGACATGGTATGGACTCGACTAATGTCTGAAGTAGTGCTGGAGGGAACTGACATCATGAAAATGCAGGGCTATCCATAAATCCATAAGAGTACGAGAGGGTGGAGATCTTCTGAACAGCACGTTGCAAGGCATCCCAGATATTCTCATTAATGTTCATGTCTGGGTAGTTTGGTGGCCAGCTTGAGTGTGTAAAATCAGAAGAGTGTTCCTGGAACCACTCTGTATCAATTCTGGACGTGTGAGGTGTCGTATTGTTCTGCTGGAATTGTCCAAGTCCGTCGGAATGTACAAGACGTGAATGGATGCAAGTGATCTGACAGGATGCTTACGTACGTGTCACCTGTCAGAGATGTATCTAGACATATCAGGGGTCCCCACACGATTATAGGAACTACACCAGCTTCAACAGTCCCCTGCTGACATGCAGGGTCTACGGAGTCATGAGGTTGTCTCCATACCCATGCACGTCCATCCGCTCGATACAATTTTAACCGAGACACGTCTGACCAGACAACACGTTTCCAGTCAGCAACAGTGCATTGTCTCTGTTGACGGGCCGAGGCGTGGTGTAAAGCTTTCTGTCGTGCAGTCATCGAAGGTACACGAGTGGGCCTTCGTCTCGGAAAGCCCAAATTGATGATGATTCGTTGAATGATTCCCATGCTGACACTTCATGGCCCAGCATTGAAATATGCAGCAATTTGGGGAAGGGTTTAATTTCTGTCATGTGAACGATTCCTTTCAGTCGTTCTTGCAGGATCTTTCTCAGGCCGCAGCGAAGTCGGAGAACTGATGTTTTACCAGATTCCTGGTATTCACGGTACACTCGTAAAATGGCAGTACGGGAAAATCCCTACTTCACCTTTACCTCGGAGTTGCTGTGTTCCATCGCTCGTGCGCCGACTATAACACCACGTACAAACTCACTTATATCCTGATAACTTGCCATTGCAGCAGCAGTAACCGATCTAATAACTGCGCCAGACACTCGTTGTTTAATATAGGCGTTGCCGACTGCGGCGACGTGTCCTGCCCGTTTACGCATCTCTGTACTGGAATATCCAAGTCTATACAAGTTTCTTTGGAGCTTCAATGTACGTCTGAATGCACTGAAGGAAACAATGGATCAGTACTAGCAAAAAACTTCGTCCAAATACGAAACTTGTCATCTAGGATTTAAGTAGTTTCCTCAAATAATCTGACACGAATGCTGTACTTGTTTGTTCTGTGAGTCTGTGTGCATTTCTTCATTAAGAACATAGTTACCTACGGGACATACTGTGGGGATACAAGGTCGGTTTGGTCGCTAAGACGGTTTTTCTGGCCACCACAGCCGGGCACGAGTAGTTTCTTGTGATCCTACTGTTAAAAATATTCCGATTATTGAAATAGCATTCTATGATTAGCTATTTTTTACGGGTTTGTATTTTGGATGTTTAAAAACCACAAAGATTCATTTTCTTTTGAGCATCAGATCGAAAGTTATAAACGGTTTTTCGATGTTTGATTGGATTTGACTTACGCTTCAGATTAAAAATAACAGGACCAAATGAGGTGCGAACGTGTATTTCTGTGGTGTACGCATAGACTTCGTGCCCTGTTGTGTAATTTTTGAGTAATTTCTATTTTGATGTATCACTGTAGATTGTTTAGCAAACATTTTGATCGAGGGTCCAAATTGTCAATGGGATTCTGTAAGCAACTTTAAATAAGACGCTACGCCAAGTTTGACATCCATCACAAATTTTTGCTAAGTTAAAAAATCATACAGACACAGTTTTATTGTTATACTGTCCAACACAAGCGAAGGATCACTTTCTCGAAACCCCGTAATTGACCCCACAGAAGTTCATAATTTTGCTCAAAGGCGAATAAAATCTTCCTCTGTGATGGTGCAAAAGCATGGCGTCCTTCAACATCACCTCGACGACGATTCAAACAAGATGTCGACACATGCGAAAAAAATACCAGAGTTCACTTCATGTGACGCTAAGGTTGGTTACCGCTGTCACATTGGCCCTAAATTTCACAGTTTTTCCGAACACCACCGTGGGCCTGTCATACCATGGGAAGGTCGTCACTCCCTCTAACCCACTCATCACCCTTTGTTTGACGCCTCCGCGACTCGGAATCCACACGAAAAGGCCTCGCGGGGTGGAGCGAAGAGCGTCAAGGGAACCATCAATTTCCTTGGGGCGTTGATTCACACACATTTCACTGTCGAAAACAACAGTTCGCAGTGCAAAGTGCAGCTGAACGTTGTTCTTTCCTAGCTTTGACACTGCTGACACAGACTGAACAATTCAGCCCTTATTAAATGCGTTATGCGCCTGAATCCACAATGAACGTGACCGGACCCCTTTGGAGTGCAGCGCTATCGGTATTTATGCTGTTTTGTACAGGTAGGAACCACTAGGAACTGTTCAAAACCATACGACGAAATTTGAATATGATCCGAAGCCGCGAAGCATCCTCACGCTTTTTGAACCCTTCTGTTGCATGCCATCTTGTGGCGTTATCACTGGCTGCTACACACACACACATTTGAGAATGAAATGACAAAGGGTCTCTTTAAGAATCCCCAGTTCGGCAACACCGTTGGTGGTACCTGCCGACCTTCACTGAGAATTTTAAAAGTGTACTAGTACAGAGGGAACCTGGGAAGTAGTATTAGGCACTTGCATGCAGGGTACATTGCTGCTGTAGAGACTGCTAACAGGAGTGAAGAATGGATGAGGTGTCGAGAGGTTGCCTTCCTGCATGTGTCTAGGAGTACTTCGCAGGTTGTGTCTATACGGGTACAATTTTAAAATTAGCAATAAAAGCGGGTGGGTGCCACCGAGGGTGATGACCAACAAGGGCAGTTTACGGGTACCTTTTGCTGTTTTATTCGCGCATCATATGTCAATACCGCCCCCGCCCCTCCCCCATGATCACGCTACAGAGGGGCACAAAACAGAAGGGCTGAAAAAGCACATACACCCTTAGCTGCTTCGAATCACGTATAAATTTCGTCGAATTATTTTGAACAATTCCTATTAGTTACAACCTGTACAGAAGGTCAAAACGTTGCCGTCACGGTGCCCTCCAAAATGGTACAATTACGTTCAGTGGGGATACAGCCCTACAATTGTCCTTAGAGAAGGACTGAAACGTCCCGGAGGATGTCGGCAGTGTCAAAGATAGTCAAGAACCTTGTCATGTTGCTCTTCGCCCTGCAAATTATCGTTTTCAACCGCGATATGCGAATCAATTCCCCAAGGAAAGGGGTAGTTTCACTGGAGCCCTTTATGCCAACCCGTGAGGTCTTGTAAATGCCAAGTCTGTCACTGTAAACAGAACGCGCCGGATACTTCGTAGCCGTTTTGTTGCACAGCTCGAAGTAACAGTACGCTCCTATCGTGGGTTACAGCTTTCAAAACATTAGGAAACATTCTCAACATCAGATATTTTCGCAATTGCGAATAATGACTACAGGGTCCGGCAAAAATTTTCACGCCGGCATGGTAGCTCAGAGATAGCTCAGAGATTTCGGTCAGAGAGCTGGCTGGTCTATGTAATAAGAAAACGGAGTGAAGGAATCAATAACGAACTTCAACGGATGTCATGTGATGTCCGCTACGATCAAATACAACGAACAGTAATGAACAACATGGAAAAAGGAAATGTAAGGCGACCACTCGCAACAAACGTGTTCGAATTCCGGTCTGGCACAAATTTTTACTGTCGCCATTTCATTCTACAGCTGATGGTAGTCATTATTCGCAATTGAGAGTTAATTTATGTGTGTTTAGTAACGGCTGTGGTCGCCGCAGTGCATCGTCATCAGACTAATACCGGCACTGCAATATCGTATTCTCAAGAAGTGGCCAGGTTCTGATAAAAAGTGACGGAACCTACTAATATTGCTATTGGGATGGAGACAATCATCACGAATTCAAGATGTCTAGCACGTCAACCTGCACGTAACCTATGAATACGCTATGAGTAAGAGGAATGCTACCTAGGATCTAAGAATCCGTTCGAATAAAATGCTCGTGGTTCAGTAGAAATTCGAAGGTTACTAAAATCCAATGGCGGTTATGAGCAATCAGGCGTATTTTCACTTAAATTGTCCAGTTAAGCGAATTATCGTTTTCGAGCTCGTCACCAGCCTGGACTGTTGTTCATGAAAAGACTTCTTCACTCCCGAAATGTGACTGTGTGGTTTGCCGTAGCTGCTGTTTGTATAATCAGAGGTCCTTTTGGGATGACGATATAACAGAGAAAGAGAAACTCTGAACGTTACGTGCACACGTGAAACCTGTTCTTTCTGCCGTAATTTCGGAGACGACAGGTTGGAATCAATAGGAACTGTTCAAAACGATGCGACAAAATTTGACTATGATCCGAAACAACAGGATGTTATAATAATGCACACTGCAAGTTGACTCATCGAAATTATGAAGAAAATTTACCCTGGACGCCTCATTTCTCGCGTTAAATAGATATGAAAGGTGTCATTAAAATGTGATGGACGCCTGTTGGACTGACTTATGAGTAATATCTGGCAGACAGTGGAAAATTTTGGTCAAGAGAATGGCCGCCACTTGGATCATATAATTTTCGAAAGTGACCATGTAAGAGATTTTGTAGAAAGTTCTTAACAATCAGCACACTACTGTTGACTTAAAAACGATCCATTTCCTATGGAAATTAGATGTGTCGTAATAACTGAACATTCAATGAAACTTAATTTTATATGGATGCTAAAACAAAATTAGTACACGAATAAATTATTTAATTCTAGGCCTGGATTAACCAGTAAACAGTTTCAGTATCACACGGTGACGTCAAAGTAGTTTTCGCAACCACAGAGGTGGATAGGCCAGGTCCGTCTCAGAAATGCCCACTTCAGCTGCATTAAAAGTTTGTGGGACTGATAGATGGGGCGACGGAATTAATACATTCCTTACCTGCGTTACGATATCACACATTGACTAAAGTCAACAAAATTAATGAGCAGGGAAGACCCAAGAATGGATTTCCTGAAATCTTACATTTGCACCATAGTATAATTCCACACAAAGATTTTAAAACTGAGGAAATTGGGAACATTATATAATGAACTGATAGCAAGGCCACTCTATAGGGAAACGTTAAAAGTAAATGTAAAAATAAAGTAGGAAATGCATTAAAAATTCCAGTCGGAGAAGTTAGTCCAAAAGGAGATTGTGTTCTGAAGGTAAAAAAATCAGCTGAAAGTGCATGGTTTGTTGGGATGAACAGGTATCGTAGGAATGCAAACTTAAAAAAAGGGGAGACACTTTATTTCATCACCAATTTTCTGCTAGAGTAGAGCATCTGCCTAGCGTACGGTTCACCGGGAGACTTCGCAGCACCACAGTCTTGCTAAAAATACGGCAGTCGCAGACATCACGGTCGACGAAGCGTTATTCATTGAAGCGCATTTCACGCAGGCACCTTTATACACTACGTCGATGATCAAATTGCTACCGCCTCAGTAATCAAACCGAGGAGTATAAATAACGTGGACCTGGCCATCGGTATCGGGCAATTGCTATCAGGACGAAACTCATCCACTGAACGTGACGTTCTCTTTTGTTCTGACTGACCTGGAGGCAGTTGTCTCCGCATTCCGCCGAACTAACGAATCGACACATGGAGTGACACCGCGAAACATTCGAAAGAGGAGGAATCGGTTTCGAAGTCTAGCTGAGTTCACTTGTACCACATTCTCCTCAACGTCACTGTACAATTCAGCACAGAGGGGGCAATTTTCTGTTGTTTATCAGTTACTTTCCTGTCCGAATGTAAACAGGAAAAATGACTGAAGCCTGTCACAATTCTGATCTCATACCCCACATTTTACCAACAATCTACCGTCTATCTCTTGCTTCAAGTTCCCAGTATTTGAACCACATATTATATACAAAATTTCACACACCATGCACAGAGCAATATACCAAATAAATACTTCATAAAATTCCAAACAACGTTCCTGGTCACGGTTACTTACCCTCACCTAAAAAACTGTCTTCTCCTCGATTCTTTAACACCGTTGTCAGCCTATGACCGGTAGCCATTGAAAATTTCCTGTACTCTGCTGTAACGGAACTAGCAGTCTATAATATCTGTTCGTACTAATCTTAGAGCTTAGCGAGGTCTTCGAATCTATCCTTCTCCTACGTGTGCCGGCCGGTGTGGCCGAGCGGTTCTAGGCGCTACAGTCTGGAACCGCGCGACCGCTACGGTCGCAGGTTCGAATCCTGCCTCGAGCATGGATGTGTGTGACGACCTTAGGTTAGTTAGGTTTAAGTAGTTCTAAGTTCTAGGCGACTGATGACCTCAGAAGTTGAGTCCCATAGTGCTCAGGACCCTGATGACCTCAGAAGTTAAGTCCCATAGTGCTCAGGGCCATTTTTGAACCTCCTACGTGTGACCCCTTCCTATAAACGAATGTGCCTTCCATGCTATTCCTCCCTTCCTCCGAGTAGCCCCTGTGCCGTCCTCATAGCTTGCCGCGACGACTCAGTGACGGCAGATCTGGCATCATCGTGCCTTTTACCTCTGAAAGAGCATGTGACAGTCTCTTACATTCCACTCTTTTCAAACACCAGTACTATCTGCGCCCTGTAATCGAAGTCCCCATGTCCACCAAAATTGAGTCCTTTCATTCCGAACATCCTCCCGTTAATGAACGCTATCAGCTCCGTCCAGTCGCAAATGTGCCGAAAGACTTTGTCCTTCCTCCATTTCTCGAAATCATCTACATTGTTAATATTTCTAGACTCCCTCAACTACCCTGCAACCAACAGCACGTCGACGAAACTCCCTTTCCAGCGCTACACCACACCCTCCACAAATCCAGTCATCTCAATCATTTAACATGCTAACGGTGGCCATTCCAAATGTTTCACTATTAATTTCCGTTATTTACACCTATCAATTATTGTCCTATACAATTAACTAACACATTGAAATACCTCACGCCAACTTTTTCTTTCCGTCCGTATCAATTGTACTGACACACCCATTTTCAAAAGAACATAACTATAGTTATCGATAAAATATTGTGAAAAAAAGCACGTAACTACAGTTATCGATAAAAGATTGTGAAAAAAAATATTCAGTTTCCTCAGAACTGAACAGTTGCGGACCTACCATCCCCTGGCAGCATGCCTCCAATACGAGACAAAGCCATCCATTTTCCTCATCTTCCATATACCAAGGAGCTGCTTACTTACAAACGTTTACCTACTATAGATGAATTTTTTGTTGACAGTAAACCGTGAAGAACAAATTGTTTTTTACGGTATCAGCACGCACACGCATGCACACATATGTACTAACTATAAGAACTTGAAGGTATGGTCCACAGAATTCCATGGTAAATTTCATCATGCGTTTGTCGTACAACGTATGTCTGTTCACTGCTTTCTTGCACATATTACACGACAAAAAAAGTGAAGCACCTAGAGTGGGAGGACACCTAGAGTGGGAGGAAGGAACGAAATGAAAATCTATGGTTTGAGAGGGTATGCGATGTTATGTCAGTGACTACAAAATCGAGTAAAATCAACAAATAATTTGGCAGTATAAGCCCACTTGTCAGGATGCCGTTGCACGCCCTCTCTTCTACACGATGTATGTACTGATTCATTTGCGAATGGTATACTCTCCTGAGGCAATTTAAGTCACAAATGTTGCAACTGGTTCTTGATATCCTTTTTTCCGACAATGAGACGGAGCTGATGTCCTTGCTGGTCCCGCATTTGTTCTGTCGGGAAAGACCTGGAGATCATGCTGTCCTCGGGCGTAGATCAGTATCACGCAAATGGTTCATAGAGACATGCGGCATGTGTTGACTAGCGTTATCCTGTTGAAAAATGACATAATGGTACAGTCACATGCGGTAAGACAGTATTGTGTCTCACTGTTTAGAGCCACAAAACACGTGGGTGTTTTCAGCTCGTTACTAAATGCAAATAAGTAGGAGGCCGAGTTGATAGGAGCTGAAGGAGTCCAGGTTGCAATAATATGCGGTACGGCACACTGTTAGAGAGAAGGATTATTATTCAAGAAACACATAGTACAATGAAAATTACTTGTCTTCAATAGTTTGTAGGACTGCAGCTACGGCTATAACTAATACAACATATTCTCAGGGACTAAGCCCGATGGGCCCTCCTCAGAGGACAGATTATGAAAGTGCGTCTGCCTAGGTTGAAATCTAGCTAAGAAGTGAACGAGGCACACTCCAGTTGGGTCGAGCTGCACAGCCCGCTAGAGTGCGCTGTGCTCGGCAGACGACGGGCTGCCAACCTTGCGCTGGCGCGGCGTTGTAGTAGTATCTGTGGCAATGATACTACAGATAGGATGTCTGAAGTACCGTTGTGCCTGCAGAGTTCCCTCCACCATTAACATCCGCCGTGACCTGATGGCTCCTCACAACATGACGCCAGGAGAAAAGCCGCTGTGCCTCACGAAAATATTACGAGAATGGGTCCTCTCTCCTCTTCGCCGCTACAATCTCGAACGATTGTCGTACGAAATAGCAGAGAACCATGATTTGTCGCTAAACACAAGGCGACGCCATACATCATGAGTCCATGCTTTCTGTCACGGCACCACACCAAAAGTAGCTGTGGTAGGTTTTGTTTTAACGGTCCCTAGTTCGGCTGCTGCTGGTCTCCGATCAATGATGCGCGACGACCAGAATGTGACAGGGAACTGTGAAGGGCTTGCCATCTGCTTTGTGCAAAATACGGCCATCATTCTTTTTTTCTGGCAAGACGTGGTTGACCGGAATCTGGAAGACGAGTATCCCTGCCCTCACGTCCTTTGGAGTCCAATCTCGAATTTCTGTCACATCCAGATACGCCAGAAATCTGGAAATGCACTATTCGATCAGTCGGCCAGTTGGAGACCTACAATGAGACACGTTTCAAACACTCATGTGCTGATAACGCCGTCTCACAGGTTACGCGGCTTCTCTGTCTCCTTCGCAGTCATCACTAGACTTCTTTTGCTTCTAAAGATCGTTCCTGTTATTTCCTTGAATATTAACCGTTTCTCCTGGGACACTTTGTTTATGTATCCGGCGTCTGTCCCAATTGCGGTCGGACCTATTTTCTCTGGTGTTTCGGAGGAATTGGAAATTTTGTTTTTGCGGTGTTTAATAAGATAATAATAAGTTGTCTCTTCCTCTATGAATAGATGATGAATGCAGCTAGCCGCTAACTTTGTGTAATGTCTTGTCTGTATAGACGTGTATCTGTTGTCTTTAAGACCCTTTCACCTTCGCACATAAATCTATACAGTAATGTAAAGGCCTCCCGTGTCTTGGCTGATCCGTGATAAGACAGGCGAAAAGTTATACTAATGGAGGATTATTAATATTATCTCTACTTTCATTCGCTCTCTCTCTTTCTCTCCTTTATCTATCTACAGTTTTTATTTTAATATTTCATTACGTGAAATCAGCCAAATAGGATCTTTGGTGGAGTCCTTCGTCTTGGTAATCAGCGGCTGGCTTGCTGTAAGAGATCTTTACATTTATTATTACTGTTAAACACTGTATTCAGTCGAGAGAATCAATCGTGTGGACAATTTGTTCCTTTTACGAAAGATTGCGAATTCCAGATGTGTACGAAGCCTTTTTGGACGATTTAACACAGACTCAGTGATTGCAGGCTCTCTTCGACACAGCTGAAACTTCCCCACTAATTACAGGGCCAACGTGATCATCATATGGTTCAGAAAAAAACTCATTCGTTCATTCACTCCGGAACAAAAAGTCACAAACCTTATTTATGAAGGAAATTGTGTATTAAATCCATCTCCATTACATGTCCAGATCTCCGGTGATTCCACGTCTTAATTATTTTCCGTTTACACTCTCTTTCTATTCAAACAAACCGGTAGTGGCACAAAAGTTAATTCGCTCAATTTAGCGAGAAGAAAATCAGAATATGTAATTCTCAGAAATACGTCAATCCCTCAATCCCTACTCCAGAGACTGTCTTAGTTGCCACTCTAACAACCATGGAGAATGCATATATGCATCTCTGTTATTTCAAAGAATAAACGCGCTAGAAAATACTTTGGCGTCTTCTAGCTGTCGCCGCATATGTTACGAGAAAATCAGATCAGATACTTTTCCAAAGTGAATGAATGTGGATGGTTTGATTGACAATGATTAATTGGTGCGTGGTAGAGGGTATTTTCTGAGGGGACATTACAGGTGTGCAGCTGGAGTCAACCCAAACAAATACTGGGACAGCCTGTGTCTAACATGCGACACTCAGTGTCGACGGGAACTATCGGTTTCTTTCCCATTACAAATAAAACTATTTAAAAAGGGAATTTTATGTCACTGTTCCACAGAGCGGTCCCAAATTACTCAAATATTGCATTCATTTTGTTGATATACATGAAGAGAGGCCAGTAAAACACAAAGAATAAACAATACTCCAGCAGTGACTGAGTAGCACTGCTGCGTGATAGTAGAAGACAGCGCGACCTAGGGCAATGCTGTAGCTGCTGGAACGCTAGTTATTCTTCGTGTTTTACAGTTCCTGTTAACACACAGCGGTAAAACGAATGTCATACTAGACTAATCTGGGACCGTTCTATTACACTTTAAAAACCAGACTGCTTGTAACACGAAAGAAACCGACGCTTTCAGTCCATGCTGGGCGCTGTATGAATGCCGTGATGAGGAGTTGTTAGGGCTGACTGCAGCTGCCTAATAAAAAAAAAAAAAAAACTTCAAGTACCTGTCAAAACACAAGGCAAGATGCAACTGACGAGTCTATATATACACTACTGGCCATGAAAATTGGTACACCAAGAAAAAATGCAGATGATAAACAGGTATTCATTGGACAAAAATGTTATGCTAGAACTGACTTGCGATTACATTTTCACGCAATTTGGGTGCATAGATCCTGAGAAATCAGTACCCAGAACAACCACCTCTGGCCGTAATAACGGCCTTGATACGCCTGGGCATTGAGTCAAACAGAGCTTGGATGGTGTGTACAGGTACAGCTGCCCATGCAGCTCGGGAGCACGACGGTTCAATCCCGCGTACGGCCATCCTGATTTAGGTTTTCCGTGATTTCCCTAAATCGCTCCAGGCAAATTCCGGGAGGGTTCCCTTGAAAGGGCACGGCCGATTTCCATCCCCGTCCTTCCCTAATCCAATGTCTGGTATCCTTCCCCAAAACAACCCAACCAACCCACATGCAGCTTCAACACGATTCCACAGTTCATCAAGAGTAGTGACTGGCGTATTGTGAAGAGCCAGATGCTCGGCCACCATTGACCAGACGCTTTCAATTGGTGAGAGATTTGGAGAATGTGCTGACCAGGGCAGCAGTCGAACATTTTCTGTATCCAGGAAGACCCGTACAGCAAGTGCAACACGCGGTCGTGCATTATCATGCTGAAATGTAGGGTTTCGCAGGGATCGAATGAAGGGTAGAGCCACGGGTCGTAACACATCTGAAATGTAACGTCCACTGTTGAAAGTGCCGTCAAAATCAAGAGGTGACCAAGACGAGTAACCAATGGCACCCCATACCATCACGCAGGGTGATACGCCAGAGTGGCGATGACGAATACTCGCTTCCAATGTGAGTTCACCGCGATATCAAACACGGATGCGACCATCATGACTCTGTAAACAGAACCTGGATTCATCCGAAAAAATGACGTTTTGCCATTCCTGCACCCAGGTTCGTCGTTGAATACACCGTCGCAGGCGCTCCTGTCTGATATTCCATGCTGCTACAAACGTCATCTAACTGTTCGTGCAGATGGTGGTTGTCTTGCAAACGTCCCCATCTCTTGACTCGGGGATCGAGACGTGGCTGCACGACCCGTTACAGCCATGCGGATAAGATGCCTGTCATCTCGACTGCTGGTGATACGAGGCCATTGGGATCCAGCACGGCGTTCCGTATTACCCTCCTGAACCCACAGATTCCATATTCTGCTAACAGTCATTGGATCTCGACCAACGCGAGCAGCAATGTCGCGATACGATAAACCGCAATCGCGATAGGCTACAATCCGACCTTTATCAAAGTCGGAAACGTGATGGTACGCATTTCTCATCCTTACACGAGGCATCACTACAACGTTTCACCAGGCAACGCCGGTCAACTGCTCTTTGTGTATGAGAAATCGCTTGAAAACGTTCTTCATGTCTGCACGTTGTAGGTGTCGCCACCGGCGCCAACCTTGTGTGAATGCTCTGAAAAGCTAATCATTTGCATATCACAGCATCTTCTTCCTGTCGGTTAAATTTCGCGTTTGTAGCACGTCATCTTCGTGGTGTAGTAATATTAATGGCCAGTAGTGTATTCGACCTAAATAGTTGCTACAACAATACGTAAGGGGATTCTTTACCTAAACTGAAAAGAGCCAGTCGTTCAGAGAGAATTCAAAACGTTTTAAGGTATGTGGTCTTGCGTCTGACTCTGGAATAACCACAGACAGTGCTGTGGCTGACTGAGAGCTGTCTCGCGTTCAGGAGTTTTAAGGATGGAAGTTATCGCTAACGGTATGGCCCTCAACTGTATTTACGATGGCATCACTGCCTCATCCCAAGGCAGCGTGCAGGAGATACGGTTCTTATGGTCGACACTAAAACGGATTTATTTGCGGCAGATAGCCGTTCGAGGAGGCCGGACTAGCATTTTCTGCGACGTTGGGACGGCTTAGCGCCGGCGCAGACTCGCTGTCAGAAGCGGAAAGAAATCCCAACCGCTGGTGCTTCTCGGCCTAAGCGCCGGGGCAGTGCTCCTCGAAGACAAGCAGCTTGTTTGGTCCGTGTCAACGTCCGACGTCACCTAGTCGGTCAAATCATCCTAATTAAAACCTGATCTGTCAAAGATATAAAAAAGACTGGGGACACGAAATTTACCATCACAGTACGAGGGGTGGTCGTACCCCTCTTAATTGCCACTTCGAAAAAATAAAGTTATGCAAGTTTTTTTATTTTTTATTTATTTATTTATTTTTTTAGATTAGCAGCTATACTATGGCTATAATTAAAGTGCAGCCACTCGCAGAGGTTCGGTATAGGCTATAGCTATCGTATGACACCGAACCTTCGTAGATACGAAATATTGCAGAACCGATTACGCTGGAAAATAACAGTTCCAATTTTGACCAACAGGTGGAGATCCGGCGCTGTGAATGCAATAAGTATAGAAGTATTTACAAATTTAATGGATTAGGAATGGGACGCGAGCAGGAAAGGTCAAACAGGTGAGAGTGGAATGATGTTGAATTTATTATTAACCGTTGCTTATGCAGTTTGTTCAATATGAGCATTGGGGACGTTGACGAGATGCCGCATCCGTAAAATGTCATGATCAACAGTTGCTCGCAGCCGTTCCGGAGGAATGTGAACCACGTGTTCCGGTGTACTCTCCTTCATATCGGGTATAGACCCAACATCGAGACTGATAATCGCGTTCTCTTAGATATCTCCAGTGCCAAGAGTCACGTGGATTCAGATTAGGTGGTCTTTCAGGTCATGCATCTCGAAAACCTCTGGAGGTAATACGTTGTTGGAAGGTTGGATTAAGTATATCTTTCATCGGACGAGCCACATACATGTCGCCCCATCTTGCACTAATTAGTGGTGTAACGGGACGTCGTCTTCAAGCGTTACTTCTCCTCAATAGTAGTTGTCGATACCAGTATTATGTTTGGAATTTTGTACAGGTCAATATTATGTCAACTGCTTTTCTGAAAACTTTAATATAATTTTATAAACAGTATGTTATATTTCAAGCTAAAATTTATGGAAACGTATTACTCTATTTTGGATGTTATAATCGATGAATACTAGCTCTGAATGTACAGTTAAATTAATGTTTTAGAAACATTTGAAATTACGAATTATTTGACACACTTAAAATTTTTGTTATTAATTACGCAGTCTAGTAGCTTACTTTGTTTATTTCTGGATTCATTTATGGAACAATAATCGAAATTCATAGAAATTCATTTGTCAAGAAAAAATTGTAAACCCTTTGAAATATGTTTATTACCGCAGGGTGAGGCAGTAGTAAGTACGCCTGTGATGTAATCGGGCGTAATTTTGTATTTTGTGCGAAAAATGTAATTTAGGCTTTGTTAATGTGTAAAATCAAATGACTGTATGATATAATGAAATGTGACAAAATTTATTAACGTAAAAACAAAAAATTCTGTAACAATCATCTTCAAATTTATTTAGATCAATTGAACCATGAGGAGCCAATTCTAAGTGAAAAGATAAGTAAACCAAAATGTTTATTGTAATCTTCGCTCCTCTCAAATCTTCATAAAAGATTAATGTGGACAAGATCGGCAAGTAGGAAGGAGGAGGTGAATTACAGTGGTTTCCAGACAGTTGAGCTCTGTCAAAATGAGAATCATATGCTATACTGGGAGGTCGTCTCGATAACGTTCAGGCGTCTTGGTATACCTGACAGGCCCTCTGGGTGTCTTCCCTTCAAGAATGCACAGCCGGAGAATAAAGGCGCCTGTGAATTCACTAATTCACACGACACAGTCGGATACAGCGATTTCAAAGGCTCTTAATGCATAACTCGTGGTTGAAGAGCACCCCCCATTTGGCGATTCTGTATATTCACTACACCCTGCAGGGTAACGTGTGTCTCATCACGCCATACAACAATGCCCGGCAACATCATTGTCTCCCATCCATTGCAGAATGTTGCTACGGACCACGACGTTCAGATGCTGCACAGTATGGATCTTGTACGAGTGCCTGTGTAAAACAGACTGCAGAAATTTCGGTATTGTTCACCGTGGGATGGACGATTCTCGTGACACTGCGCGAGCACTACCACTACTTGGATGGTCATAGCATCAGGATAGGACTCTTTCCTCTTCAAAGGTACCACACGTTTTCGAATGTCATTATCATCTTCTTTAAGCCATTTAATGACATCGGGTCTCTCCCCAGACTTTTCAGTCGGCGATACATCATCAATGCAGCACTGTTATTGCTGCCGTTCACGTAAAACAGCTTCACTAACATCGTACGGTCCTACTTCTCGGTAGCCATTGTGTTCACTCACGTTAAAGCTTGTCAAATGACAGCGTGAACGTCATAGCGTCACACAAACACTGTACAGCGCCACATTTGCAACTGGTGGCCACCACTGGAACTGATTGGTTTTCCAGCGTAAGTGGGTTCCGCATTAACACATCAGCGTATCTATCAAGTCTCGGTGTCATACGATAATTACAGCCCGGGACTGATTTCCGTGAGTAGCTGCAGTTCAATTATGACCACCTGGTACTTTCCTGCAGTACCTGTACGCACCGAAATCCCTGCGTCACAGTACGGTAGGACCCAAAACCAAATGGCGCAGTCCATTGAGAAAATGATCTGCAACAATTAGTTTCGTGCATTTAAAGAGAAAACCAGTTGCAATAGTCTATGCTGAACTGGAAACAACGCACTGCAATACGACAATTGACAGATAGCGCATATGCTTCTAGTGTTGTGAAACAAGTCTGAATGATGATGATAGAAATTTTTGGCCATTTCTGTGTGAAGAACCACGATTCGCAAGAGCATCTGGGGCCCTGGTGCTCTAATATCAGTGTGTTCCAACCAAAGCGATAGGGGAACAAGTGAACGTCAATAAAAAAAATGGTTCAGATGGCTCTAAGCACTGTGGGACTTAACATCTGAGGTCATAAGTGCCCTAGACTTGGAACTACTTAAACCTAACTAACCTTAGGACATCCCACAAATCCATGCCCGAGGCAGGATTCGAACCTGCGACCCTAGCAGCAGCACCAAGAGCCGCTCGGCCACCTTGGTTATTGTCAACAACTTTTTCAGCATTTTGACCCATGATGAAGGTTGCCACCCGCTGGGTTTCGCGACAGGTAACACCCATCTAAGAAGCCAGCACATTCGAAGCATCAGCGGAAACGCTGCAGGTAGGCCAGACCAGTGCAAACGATTCCTCTGCCTTACCTTGCCGGCCGCGGTGGTCTCGCGGTTCTAGGCGCGCAGTCCGGAACCGTGCGACTGCTACGGTCGCAGGTTCGAATCCTGCCTCGGGCATGGATGTGTGTGATGTCCTTAGGTTAGTTAGGTTTAAGTAGTTCTATGTTCTAGGGGACTGATAACCACAGCAGTTGAGTCCCATAGTGCTCAGAGCCATTTGAACCATTTTTTGTCTGCCTTACCGCCGTGGACGACTGCTGGATGTATTACTATTACCCCGAGACAGAAGAGCGAAAGAAGCAGTGGAAACGTATCACCACCGTCGAAAAGGCAGACGACTCAACTCTAATCGGGCAAGGTGATGCTCAGCGTTTTTTTGGACTACCGTGGCATGTTGTTGACAAGGGGAGAGGTGGTTCTGTTCTATCGGCTACTGACGTGTACTGCTACCATAAAATCCGTACCTATTGGACAGTTCGACATGTAGTAAAGTGGAGTCAGATTGTCAGCCATGAGTTCTGTGCGTTGAACACATCGGTTGAATACAGCGTTGATTTTGTTGCAGCTTTCATTATTGTTACTTTGTCTCGAAACCTGGCAGAAAATCCAAAGAGATCCTGGTAGTACGTGAAGCATGTTAGCGGCAAGAAACAATCAATGCCTTCTCTGCACGATAGCAAATGGTTGGTTCAAATGGCTCTGAGCACTAAGGGACTCAACGTCTGAGCTCGTCAGTCCCCTAGACATAGAACTACTTAAACCTAACTAACCTAAGGACATCACACACAACCATGCCCGAGGCAAGATTCGAACCGGCGGCCGTAGCGGTTGCTCGGTTCCAGACTGAAGCGCCTAGAACCGCTCGGGCACACCAGCCGGCTGCACGATAGCAATGGAGATACTTTCGAAGACAGTGCTACCAAAGCAGAGTTACTAAACACAGATTTCCGAAATGGATTCACAAAAGAAGACAAAGTAAATTTTCCAGAAGTTGAATCGAGAAAAGCTGCCAACATGAGTAACGTAGAAGTAAATATCCTCGGAGTAGTGAAGCAACTTAAGCCACTTAATATAAGCAAGTTTTCTGGTCCAGACTGTATACTAGTTAGGTTCCTTTCGGAGTATGCTGATGCTTCAGCTCCGTACTTAACAATCATATACAACCGTTCGCTCGACGAAAGATCCACGCCGGCCAAAGTGGCCGTGCGGTTAAAGGCGCTGCAGTCTGGAACCGCAAGACCGCTACGGTCGCAGGTTCGAATCCTGCCTCGGGCATGGATGTTTGTGATGTCCTTAGGTTAGTTAGGTTTATTTAGTTCTAAGTTCTAGGGGACTAATGACCTCAGCAGTTGAGTCCCATAGTGCTCAGAGCCATTTGAACCATTTGAAAGATCCACACCCAAAGACTGGAAAGTTGCACAGGTCACACCAATGTTCACGGAAGGTAGTAGGAGTAATCCACTAAATTACAGACCTATATCGTTAACGTCGATATGCAGCAGGATTTTAGAACATATATTGTGTTCGAACATTACGAATTACTTCGATGAAACCGGTCTATTGACACACAGTCAACATGGGTTTAGAAAACATCGTTCCTATGAAACACCACTAGCTCTTTATTCTCATGAAGTGTTGAGTGCTTTTGACCAGGGATTTCAGATCGATTCCGCATTTCTGGATTTCCGGAAGGCTTTTGACACTGTACCACACACGCGGCTCGTAGTGAAATTGCGTGCTTATGGAGTATCGTCTCAGTTATGTAACTGAATTTGTGATTTCCCGTCAGAGAGGTCACAGTTCGTAGTAACTGACGGAAAGTCATCGAGTAAAACAGAAGTGATTTCTGGCGTTCCCCAAGGTAATGTTATACGCCCTATGCTGCTCCTTATCTATATAAACGATTTGGGAGACAATCTGAGGAGCTGTCTTAGGTTGTTTGCAGATGATGTCGTCGTTTATCGACTAATAAAGTCATCAGAATATCAAAACAAACTGCAAAACGATTTAGAAGAAATAACAGAATGGTGAGAAACGTGTCAGTTGACCCTAAATAACAGTAAGTGTGAGGTCATCCACATGAGTGCTAAAAGGAACTCGTGAAACTTCGGTTACACGATAAATCAGTCTAATCTAAAAGCCGTAAATTCAACTTAATACCTAGCTATTACAATTACGAACTGCTTAAATTGGAAGGAACACACAAAGAATGTTGTGGGGAAGGCTATCCAAAGACTACGTTTTATTGGCAGGACACTTAGAAAATGTAACAGACCTACTAACGAGACTGCCTACACTACGCTTGTACGTCCTGTTTTAGAATGCTGCTGCGCGGTGGGGAATCCTTACCAGATAGGACTGACGGAGTACATCGAAAAAGTCCAGAGAAAGGCAGCACATTTTGTATTATCGCGAAATATTGGAGACAGTGTCACAGAAATGATACTGGATTTGGGCAGGAAATCGTTAAAAGAAAGACTTTTTCGTTGCGACGGAATCTTCTCACGAAATTCCAATCACCAACTTTCTCCTCCGAATGCGAAAATATTTTATTGACACCGACATACATAGGGAGGAACGATCACCACGATAAAATAAGGGAAATCAGAGCTCGTACGGAAAGATATAGGTGTAATCATTCTTATCATCAAGAAGCTGTATTCGTCGTGGTTCGTTTCTAGGACATTAACGAAGAGAAAATAGTGACTTAGCCTATAATTCTCGCTGTAAGTTGTTGATTTTGTAGCGGTACAATTTAAGAAATTTAAATCCACACAAATCTCAAAAAATTCATTTAGCATTATCAGTGCAACATAATGCATCGGAGGCATTTGGTTTAGTATGCTACGTATTCAATTAAATAATTATTCTGTTATAAAGTACAGGAATAAAATGGTGTCATGGAAAGTGGAGTACAGATGATCTGAGGCGCTGACAACCGTAAGGGCATAAATCACACCAACATCCATTTTGAGATATTGGCATATACACATGCTTCTGAGTTCTTTTCATCTCGAGTGACATCCTCGTCGAATTTCGGTCAATATTTTCACTGATACAAGTGGTTTACACACTCTACATACAGTGACATACAGCGAGAGCACTAATCAGAGAATTACTTACAAAACGAATCAAGACTATGTTAGACTAGTTTGTATTACAATGTGGTTGTGGTCAGCCTCTACGTTGTCAGTCTCATTTTAGCAGACGGACATTTACAACAGGCACAACCCACCGTCAGGACTCTGGGTACCATGGAATTTAAAGTGGTCCAGATGATTTCAATATCCACGGACGTAGATATGAACAAAATACTTGCCGATGAAAGCTCTAGTTGCTCTTTTCCTGGAAGTTCACCACTTACAACTCTCGCAGCCTAACCGTTGTTCATGAAGTTTAAGCAACTCACCTACAAGTATGCTGTAGAGATGCTATGCAAGTTTGTTTTCTTCTCACGTGGAGCATCAAACGCATCTTTCACAAATAAAACTCACTCTGTTGCACGCTAAATTGCAGCAATAATATTGGGTTTCTCTGGGTCACAACCCGGTGCTTTTATTGTAGGGGCGCCAGCCCGGTCGGCCGTTGATGAAGATATACTGTATCACCAGGCGCCTCTGGCGGAAGCTTAGCTACCGCCTAGGTCAACACAAAGCCTTGCTCAAGTGAAAAAGAACTGCCCTCATTTGAAACCAAACTAAAAGTAAAGTGTAGGTCGTCCTAGATTGTGAGACTAGGCTAAGAAGAGTTATATTCCACTGTTAGCAACGAGATTATGAGATATTGTTGAGCCAGCTAACTGAAAAAGTTACTTTACTTAGTGAAGAATAGTTCCTGCTGCTTTTATACAAACGTCACCTCCGACTGGGAAAATTCACTGATGGAAAAAAAAAAAATCTGAAAAGAAAGGAGAAGTGTCGCAAACGAAAGTTGGTAGGCGTGTTGCTACATCTGAATGATGATTGTTAGATTTCGCGGTAGTCCAGATGCTAGATGCAGACGAGGTTTCAAATGGTTCAAATGGCTCTGAGCACTATGGGACTTAACATCTAAGGTCATCAATCCCCTATAACTTAGAACTACTTAAACCTAATTAACCTAAGGACATCACACACATCCATGCCCGGAAGCGGCAGACGGGACGAAATCCGTGGAAGTACAGTTTTATCACTGCTGAATAAAGCAGCTTTGGACGAGATAAGCTTCGCCCATTGCCTACAGCATTGCATGCCGAAGATACTACGTTTATTGTTTTAGTCGAATCTATAAGAGAAATAGATACAGCAATAAATACATAAATTACATAGATAAAATTTTAAGTGCTGTCCTGTCTTAATTGATTGTAAGCTTGGACGATGCTGTCTTCAGAATCCCTATGTATTATCTGGTATTAACGAAATATTCTTACACTTAAATACTACATTCGTCTTGTAAATAAACCTGTAAAATGACGTGAAAGTGAAGTTGGTTTAAAAATGTAACATTAGAGTACAAGATGTCACGAAACTTCCTGGCAGATTAAACCTGTGTGCCGGACCGAGACACGAGCTCGGGACCTTTGCCTTTCGCGGGCAAGCGCTCTTCCAACTGAGCTACCCAAGCACGACTGACGATCAGTTCTCACAGTTTCAATTCTGTCACTACCTCATCTACCTTCCAAACTTCACAGAAGCTCTTCTGCGAACCTGGCAGAACTAGCAATCCTGGCTTCCGTGAAGTTTGGAAGGTAGAAGACGAGGTAACGACAGAATAGGTCACGAGTAGTGCTTGGGTAGCTCAGCTGGTACAGCACTTGCCCGCCAAAGGAAAAGGTCCCGAGTTCTAGTTTCGGTCCAGCACACAGTTTTAATCTGCCAGGAAGTTTCATATCAGCGCACACTCCGCTGCAGAGTGAAAATCTCATTCTGAAAAGTTGTCACCACAGTAACTACCCAACAGGAAACAAGTAAATAAAATGATCACGCTTGGTACCTGTAAATGTATGTAAATTACATCAGCAATATAGTAAGTAACTGTCATAAAAACAGTTAGTCAGAATCTGTAATACATATCAGAATTAATAAAATGCTTAATATTTCGTTTACAGCAAAAGCCAGCAGCCATTCGCTGCCTCCTCAGGGTTCCGCCCCCTGCCATGTTATCTGTTGTGCGCCTCGCTGCAGTGGAACTATCGATACTGGAAAGCCATTGCTACAGCAATCAAATAGAGCCGTCTCTGGAGCCAGTACACATGAATGTCTACAGGGAGCAGTCTGCACGAAATAGCGGCTACAGCACGCCTGTTCTTTGTTTGCTAAAATCTTGGTGATTGTGCAAATAGTTTCGGAAGTATGTCCTCGTTGCAAGACACTAAAATTTTAAAATTGTGTGTATCGTATGTGGACAAGCTTAAAAATATGCCAGACAAAGACATACTGTCGAAGCTAGTTTTAGAACAATGAAGATCTTGTTGCATTGAAAGTCAATTTCATGTTAATTGATTCCTCCTTCGGTTCTTGGCAGAATAACACAAGAATAGATGGAAAGTACTGTATTTTCTACGTTCTACTGGTTTAATTTATTCAGGTTAGCTGGTTTTTGGCTTAGTAGACCATCATCAAAATAACTGACTATAGTCCACAAAGATTTTACGTTGTTTGCAAACAACATTGGAGAAGATGTTACTCAACTACGCTGAGGTAGATTTCGTTTTTGGCCGTGTGGAGGGCCTGCAGTGCAAAAATAGAAAGTTAAACAATAAATAAATATAAAGAGAGCAAACAGAAACAAAACAGTTTACATTAAACAAACAAATCCAAAAAATAGAACTAAATTAATTTTAAAAAGGAAAATCCTTCCTATTGTTGTGTAAAATTATATTTATTTGGTAACGGACAGGCTTTTGGCTTCTCAGGCCATCTACAGGTGACAACTGAATGTCGCAAACACAGAGAAATATGGTGTGCAAATTGAGCAGATATTATTTGAAAAGAAGTTACAAAAATGCACAACATAGGAAAATTCAGCCTACAATGGAGTTAGGAGGCTCCTCTGTAAATTTCTTGCACCTTAACATAAATATTAATACAAAAGATACTTACTTAGCATTTATACAAAAAAACATGTATACTGATACGATAACCTCTGCAAGTTCCCTATATCTGGTCTATTATGTGAATCAACCTTTCAAAAACAATTACAGACCAAGAAAATGCGTAAAATTACACCACTTCTTCATATTGGTGAAAAGTAATTCATCAGTAATGACAAAGGCAGGTGCAAAATCTCATATATTGGTGAAATTTCGGACAACCCTGCAAAATAGTTTCAGTCTCACAAATACAGACCTCCAATTTATAATACCAACAGCATACCAAAAATGTTTTATTCAGTAGTAAAGACAAACTGCAACCGTTGGCACGGAGTGATGTATACAAAATCACTTGCAAGCAGTGTGAAAAACTGTATGCTGCTCAGTGAGGAATAGCTGTGACAGACTAAGTGAACATGAGCAAAACTAGAGATTAAGGAAGAAAGCTTTAATCTTTGCTGATTATCTTTTAGCAGGATATGATATAGACTGTGATCCTTATATTCCGTCAATAATGTTGAGGAAAGCAGCAAGATGACGCTACTGGAAATCAGTCAACACGTGGAACAGAACGCCTGATTAAATAATCATACCCAGTTTCCATTTCTCCCTTTGTTAAATTAAGTTGTCGTTACGAACACTGGATTGGAACTGTAATTCGGCTCACATCTCATCAGTTGTTGACAGTACCTTCAAATAAAAATTTTGTTTAATCCCGTTTTTTTAAGTTAATGTAATTATTTCTACGTCACAAAAAATAAATGTACTATTTTCCTATGTAAAAACTGTCATTTTAGTATCTTCCGTACATATAACGTCCGTGTCAGTTGCACAACATGTTGATCTGTGTTTACGACATTCAGTTGTCACCTGTAGTGAGACTGCGAAAGCCGGTTCATGACCAAGTAAGTATAATTTTGCAGAAAATTATGAAGTGTTTTCCTTTTAATATTATCATCATGTTGTGCCAAGGACCGATGGAAAACTCAGTTAATGTTAAAATAAAGTAGGTACTTGACAAAGCTACTTTAAGCGATATGCACACAGAGAATAATTCAGAAGCCAATTAAGGGAAATAATTAAGAACTATAAGACAGAATATGTAGAGCATATTGGCAGTCACAATAAAATAAAAATAAATGAATAAATACAGACAGTAGAGGTGTAGGAACGAACATATTGTCAATGTGAGAAGTAATGGAAAACTGAAAGGATTATCTGAAGTTTGGAAGAGGGAAGTATTATGGCGTGTGTGGTCAATTAAGATTAAATGATAACTAATAGAATCGTTCTAATGGCTCTGAGCACTATGGGACTTAACTGCTGTGGTCATCAGTCCCCTAGAACTTAGAACTACTTCAACCGAACTAACCTAAGGACATCACACGCATCCAGACCGTAGCGCCTACAACCGCTCGGCCACTTCGGCCGGCTAAATGATAACTGTGGTTTACATTTTTGTTTTTTTGCAGATCTTGCCACAAAGAGTTTTTCATCTTTGTTACCTAAGTGAAGGCTATGACTGGTAGTAGTTGCCCTCAGCAAATGTGGAGTCCTCATAGTACACAATAAGCTGCGCTTATACAGGGTTATTACAAATGATTGAAGCGATTTCACAGGTCTACAATAACTTTATTATTTGAGATATTTTCACAATGCTTTGCACACACATACAAAAACTCAAAAAGTTTTTTTAGGCGTTCACAAATGTTCGATATGTGCCCCTTTAATGATTCGGCAGTCATCAAGCCGATAATCAAGTTCCTCCCACACTCGGCGCAGCATGTCCCCATCAATGAGTTCGAAAGCATCGTTGATGCGAGCTCGCAGTTCTGGCACGTTTCTTGGTAGAGTTGGTTTAAACACTGAATCTTTCACATAATCCCACAGAAAGAAATCGCATGGGGTTAAGTCCGAAGAGCGTGGAGGCCATGACATGAATTGCTGATCATGATCTCCACCACGACCGATCCATCGGTTTTCCAATCTCCTGTTTAAGAAATGCCGAACATCATGATGGAAGTGCGGTGGAGCACCATCCTGTTGAAAGATGAAGTCGGCGCTGTCGGTCTCCAGTTGTGGCATGAGCCAATTTTCCAGCATGTCCAGATACACGTGTCCTGTAACGTTTTTTTCGCAGAAGAAAAAGGGGCCGTCAACTTTAAACCGTGGGATTGCACAAAACACGTTAACTTTTGGTGAATTGCGAATTTGCTGCACGAATGCGTGAGGATTCTCTACCGCCCAGATTCGCACATTGTGTCTGTTCACTTCACCATTAAGAAAAAATATTGCTTCATCACTGAAAACAAGTTTCGCACTGAACGCATCCTCTTCCATGAGCTGTTGCAACCGCGCCGAAAATTCAAAGCGTTTGACTTTGTCATCGGGTGTCAGGGCTTGTAGCAATTGTAAACGGTAAGGCTTCTGCTTTAGCCTTTTCCGTAAGATTTTCCAAACCGTCGGCTGTGGTACGTTTAGCTCCCTGCTTGCTTTATTCGTCGACTTCCGCGGGCTGCGCGTGAAGTTGATTTCCCCCTTACAGAGGCATCCAGAAGCTTTAAACTGTGCATACCATCGCCTAATGGAGTTAGCAGTTGGTGGATCTTTGTTGAACTTCGTCCTGAAGTGTCGTTGCACTGTTATGACTGACTGATGTGGGTGAATTTCAAGCACGACATACGCTTTCTCGGCTCCTGTCACCATTTCGTCTCACTGCGCTCTCGAGCGCTCTGGCGGCAGAAACCTGAAGTGCAGCTTCAGCCGAACAAAACTTTATTAGTTTTTCTGCGTATCTGTAGTGTGTCGTGACCATATGTCAATGAATGGAGCTACAGTGAATTTATGAAATCGCTTCAATCATTGGTAATAGCCCTGTATTGAGGAAGCCTAACTGGTATGCCTTTACCTGCTTGACGAATATTGAACTTATCACTATGAGGACAAGTAAGACTGTATGACAGCGTTGGCCCAGTAATTTGGTTTAATCGTTGCTAACAAAAATATACTAGGTTGTAGTGTTCTTCACAAAGTAGGAAATTCTGTAGTAGCAGGCTTCCAGTGTTTCTTCGCTGCAGTCTGTGGTACCTGTCCCACGTATGGTACTGTATACTACTTCCTGCAAAGAGAAGAAAGGACAGCAGGGGGGCATTATCTCATTTTTTTTTCCTGTGCAAGATGTGGTCAATCAGGACAGGGTTGAAGTTACTCGTTGAGCCAATAAATCTGATAGTGTGTAACTCTGCTTACCAATCTTCTTTGGACATGGGAATAGATACAAGATGGAGCACCATTAAGTGGAAAGCTGCATGCTTGTGTGACATAGGTTGCTGTGAGCAAGAAGGTATTACTATGTCTGTTGTGTTTTTTCTGTAAATTTTAGAGCAATTTGTCGATATCACTAATGAGATCTAGGAAGTTTATGCATCTGTTGCCAATCGCCATTGTGAACTCAATATTTTTATGTTCGCTTTTTAAGTTATGCAAAATGTGGTGTGTTTTAGTTCCAGTCCACAAAAAATGGTACAAATGGCTCTGAGCACTATGGGACTTAACTTCTAAGGTCATCAGTCCCCTAGAACTTAGAACTACTTAAACCTAAGGACATCACAAACATCCATGCCCGAGGCAGGATTCGAACCTGCGACCATATCGGTCGCGCGGTTGCAGACTGAAGCGCCTAGAACCGCTCGGCCACTTTGGCCGGCTCCAGTCCACATAAACTACACTGCAACTACAGAGATAGTAATGCCTTCTCGTTCGGGACACCCAGTAATCTTAATGCTTAAAACCAGTGCAGTGTAGAACATGTACACATATCCTGTGACACATAAGATACGATGATTGATGTGCGTGACTCGAAAGACATTAAGAGCTGTCTGGTGTTTACACATAAGAAAGTCGTTAATAATAACTGTAAAGCGTAACTGAAAGGTGAGTTTTTTTTACACAATCTTTCGCTGCCTGTATTTTATCTATACTACCCTCAGAATTTCAGAATATAAAGGATATTTTTAGAACGTACAAATATAAATCTACAAATAAAATATAACTCACTTTATTAATGCTAAATGGTAATTGCTTCTTGGATTACCCTTGTAACTAGAGCGGAATTTGCAAGACATGAAGCCTACTGAAGTCAGAATAGTGTTGTAAGTCGTACAGGCGTTACAGGGCAATGTTAGTTGAACAAAAGTATTTGTAACGTTCTTAATACAGTAGATCTTAAATGGAATCTTTTTTCCTTTTACAGACCGATGAGGAATTTTCACAGTGGTTTTCAGCCCGCGGCTCTGTGACGAAGTACATGCCACACCCATGGACGAACGGAATTTTTCCGGGGACAAAGTGTTAATTTCTCGAGCACTGGTGAGAAATCACTTGGCTGGGCGGTGGCACTCAGCTGAAAGAGAATGGACGCTGTGGGCCATAAGTCAGCGCGGGCTGCGCGTATCTTGCCTGATGGGGGCCACGTGTCTGGCCGCTAGCTGGCGGAATCGTCGGCTCAGCAGTCGAAGCCGTCGGCCGGCTGTTGCCCACGCAGCGACCCCTGCCTGAGCAGACGCGGACCCAACGACCGGCTAAACCCAGGGCTTACCGAGCAGCATAAATCTCCTCTCCCACCGTTCCAGGTTTCCACACCGCTGACGTTAAACGTTTCTGCAAATATTTTTGATTTACTCGCACACGGCGACGGCGACGTGTGCGGTCACGAACATAGCAGGGCAGGGGAGAGCGAATGGGCGTACGAGCGCAGGCGTTGAAGGCGGCCGTAGCGCACCAGTGCACTGGAATATTGCAGCTGTCGACCGACAAGGTAAACTGAGGCTGCAGTCGCAGTAGTAGCAACATTTCTTTTACGCCTTAGAAAGAGGGTCACTGAAATATGAGTCAGGCTTCCTGTAGTATTTCCCACGTAAGTTTTACGGGAAGCTACGACGGCAATTTAAAAGATACCCTCCCTCTATAAATGGTACCACTGTCTTGGCGGTAATGACCACATTTGTACTTGAACAGCAATTGCATCTTAACTAGAGCTGCTCTCTACCAGGACCCCTAACAACGTTAGTTTCCGTACAATACATAAATGACGTATTAACGGTATGATTAAAAAATAGATGGTAAGATATTATGGGACCAGACTGCTTAAGTCATCAGTCCCTAAGCTCACACACTACTTAATCTAACTTAGACTAACTTATGCCGTGGACAACACACACACTCATACCCGAAGGAGGACTCGAACCTCCGACGGGAGCGGGGAGGGGAGGGAGGGAAGAGGGGGGGAAGAGGGGAGGGGGGGACCCTGACAAGACGCCTGAGACCGTGCGGCTAACCCGCGTGGCAACGGTAGGTTCAAATGGTTCAAATGGCTCTGAGCACTATGGGACTTAACATCTATGGTCATCAGTCCCCTAGAACTTAGAACTACTTAAACCTAAATAACCTAAGGACATCACACACATCCATGCCCGAGGCAGGATTCGAACCTGCGACCGTAGCGGTCGCGCGGTTCCAGACCGTAGCGCCTAGAACCTCTCGGCCACTCCGGCCGGCGCAACGGTAGGATTACCGGTGATATTGGCAGCACTGGCAGAAAAAGAAACGTAGGTGAATGTGTGCGAGAGAAACTGAGGGCCGGCAACTTCTCTTTGTTTTGCTCGTATTTAGAATCTTGCATCTTTCAGTGATAGTCCTTTGTACAAATATTTTATGTCCCTACAAAATATAAATTCCATTTTATAAGTAATAAAAATTACTTGATCGCTTGGCTTTTGCGTATTTATGTATTCGAAGTAAATACTTTTGTCACAAATACAATTTACAACATAAACGAAAAACGTATTTAATTACTGTTTTGTTTTACTCAATAGTATGTTATCCATCATGACTAAAGGCGAGGTTTTCCTGTGATTACTGATAAGTGGGAAAGTTGTTTATGAATAACAGAAGCACATTTTACGTAAATTCGACAGTGAATTGAAGTAATGTTTGATTTGCTTTGTTTTGGTGTGGTTTTAATATTACTTTCTTTGGCAAATTGTGTTTTCTAGTGTTTTATGATAAATCTGTATTTTCCGTTTTTAACAATCATCATTCGTTTTTTCGTTTTTACCGGTCACCATGTCGGAATAAAACCAGAATTAAACAGTGACAACTTCAATTTTATATAAACTGTGTTTATTTTTAAGTAACAGGTAGGAGGATAACGATGCAGAACGAAAGTGTTCCGTAGGTTACGCAACCTTTCGCACATATTTACTCAGTTTCTAGACGATTCTTCACTTCCGGTTTCTAGTGGAATGCAGTAATACACTGGTCGCATACACAACAAAGTCGATCGAAATGAGGTGAGCCCCAAAGGTACCCAACACACCTACATGCAGGTAACGCGGTTACGACCGTAACTGGCCAAGGATATGAGAGAAATTACGGTTTCTACACCTACGGTAACTTTGCAACTGTTATCTTAACACATCGAAAAAGAGCCCGAAGTTCTGAAAATCTCCTCTCCATGTAGTTCGTGCGAAGGTAGAGAGAAGCGAGGCGTCTGGTCTTGAACAGGTCTGTTGACTGAAATCGATCTCCTGTGAAGTGACTAGGTAATTCAGGCTTCGTGAGATTATTAAGTGATATACGTACATAGTCCTTCCCACACGAAATTTTGAATTCGCATAACTACTAATGCCATGTGTTAACAGATGTACGAATTAACTAGCGTGGTATTTCGGTACCTGCCGTTTTAAATTTAACAGTGCTGGCTGGCATCACAAACTGCTGGTATCAACAGAATCTTTAACAATTTGTTTTGAACTTCTGTCTTGAAAGAAGGAATGTAGCAACGTACGAACATAAAATTTTATTTTAAATTGGATAGAAGTTCCACACACACCATTAAAATGCACCAACTAATTTATGGTGGTAAAGCAGTAAGATGTAATAACGTTTTTAAGCGATATGCAAGGGTAGAAGATGATCCATGCCAGAAGCATAATCGACAGTTCGAGTGGAAAAGAAAGATCAAAAAGTCGCTGAAATTCTTCAAAAAGATTAACTGACGAGCTGACTGGAGTTTGTAAGTCAACTGTGCATGGCATTCTAGCTGAAAATCTGAGCACAAAGAAGATCTGTTGATGTTTCGCGCCCCACTCATTTAGTTATGAACAAAAGAACTGTTGAGTGGAACACTGCACAGACATAGAAGATTGGCCGCTAGGGGCACACACATCCTTTTCTTGTATCATAACAAGTGATGAAACATGGTGTTTTCAGTATGAGCCAATTACGCAGCACCAAAGTTCGGAATGAAAAGATCCAGAACCTCCGAGACCGACAAAATCGCACATGGAGGAAAGTCATGTCAATACACAATTGAATATTTTCTTTGATTCTAAAATCATCCGTAAACAGTTCGCTCCAGAAAGTTAGATAGTGGATACGGATAACTACGGTTGTGTGTTAAGTTGCTTTTGGGCGAGGACTGCTCGAATTAACCTGAATACTGGAACAAAGCAAGATAGTCTTTGGTGAATGAAAATGAACCGTCGTAAGATAGTGAGCGATATCTTGGTTGAATAATGTGTCATGATGCTTCATCATATTTCTTGTTCGGTGACTTGTCCCCGAGCGATTTCTCGTCATTCCGGAAACTGAAAAGCGTTTCGACCTGATGATAGCGCAGGCTATTTCAAAGGTTGAGGTATCATATCAGTAGTGTTCGAACAATTTTTCCAACGCTTCCAAATGTGTGTGGCTCACAAGGAGTCTATTTTGAACAAGAAGTCATGTGAACTAAAAATAAACAATGCCTTCCACGTCATCACCTCCTCTATGGAACGAAATGTGTAGTCGAAATTTCGCAAGAAATGCAAGTTATTTTATTCGTGACTTTGCTCATAACAACAAAACCACAGTCGGAGAGTCGTGTGCTCATAACTATCAGCGATCTATAACCCACACGCAAGCTAATTCACATATGTTAAAGCCGGCCGCGGTGGTCTCGCGGTTCTAGGCGCTCAGTCCGAAGCCGCGCGACTGCTACGGTCGCAGGTTCGAATCCTGCCTCGGGCATGGATGTGTGTGATGTCCTTAGGTTAGTTAGGTTTAAGTAGTTCTAAGTTCTAGGGGACTGATGACCACAGATGTTAAGTCCCATAGTGCTCAGAGCCATTTGAACATATGTTAAAAATGCTTTTAACGCACATTGAGCTATACATAACTTTCTCTATTCGTAATGCTCCATTTGGTCACAGAAGCGCTTCAGAAAGCAACCTCCCTGCTGCCGACAAGGCGAGCTCCCCACGAGTAGCTGCCCTGAGGGATTGCTCCTCACAATCGGACAAAGCACGAAATGAATCAGTTTTTTTCTTATCCTTTTTATTTTATGAATGTTCTAATCAGGTTCTTTTAATAATTACGAAGAAATCAGTACTCTAGTAACCGATTTTTTACCATATGCAAATTATTTTCGCATTCAGGCTGTACCCCAGACACCACTCATGGCGTTATTACTCGGCTGGTTCTAGGTCGGCCCATCGCAGTACCTCGCCGAATTGTAGTGCCTTGTGAAAACCGACACTCGCAGCAGATTTTCACTGTCGCAATCCGGGATAAACACTTTCCTGTGACGCCAGCTGCCTGCTACAACATGGAAGATGCTTTGATGGCAAAGAAATCGTGGCTTTAAGAGCCAAAAATATTACAGAGCAAATTTGCAAACACGTAAAGAAATTCATGACTCCCAAGATAAGTTGCTGCTTCCGTAAAAACTTTTCAATAACTACCGGTTCTGACCACACGATAATCATGTCTCTGAAAAACAATGGACAAATGAGAAAGAAAACAACAATACTTTATTTTTTCAATACCAACGTGATAGTCATAAGAAGACTAATCCCAGTGCCACCCTAGCATCAGATTCCAAACTGGACAAACATGGAGCATGCAATGTCACGTAGTTACAATACACGTTCAACAAGAGAAAGATCCCAACAATGAAATGCAAAACTTTTACAATCAAAATAGAAGTAACCTTTGTGAAAAGTACATGAGAAGCCTCTCCAATACATGATTTTACTACTTACCGTAATGAGTTTATGCAAAATGAAAAATTTGCCTTGCGAAGGTAACATACCAAAATATAGGTGATGGGAACACTTCCGTAGCGGAGGTCGTTAACGCACGCCTGTGCAGTGGCGCTCCACTCGGAGTTAAGACGGTTAGACTCTCTAATGGTGGTAGGAATTTTCACCGACGATATTCAGGGAGGAAAAGTGGTGGCGTAAAGTTACTAATCACCAGACTGTGCCCCAGTGCGCCGGATTAAACTCCAAACTACTCCGCAGAGTTACATTAGGTCTGGCCATGTGATACTGTTGATGATCCGTTCTTCGAAAGTTGGATTTAAGATCGGTGTCCCCCTCTCCCTTCTTTCATCGTCGTACAACATAAACACGACACTGCTCTATATACAACTACACTTCACACTTCAAGAATGAAACGTGCCTCTGTGGGCGAAGGAAATAAAACAAAACGAAATTCAGATTTAGGTAGCTCAACCTAGCCCTCGGGGTGTCCCCAGCAACCGAGCCATATAGTTAAAGTTGCGCTCTACCAAAATCATGGTTCGATAGTTTTTGTACTTCACATAAATGACGTAGTAAATGGTAGGATTACCGGTAATATAGGCAGCATAGGTAGGGAATCTAACATTCATGAATGCGCACACATCAAAAAAGGCTTATCACCTCGGTTACGAGAGTTCCGGAGCCCGTACAGAAAATTGGAATAGAGATCAACATAAATATTTCCGCCCTTCTTATTGCTCATGAGAACCACACACTGCAAGTTGTACCACCATACAGCGAGACCTTCAGAGGTGGTGGTCCACACTGCTGTAAACATGCGTTCCTCTAATACCCAGTAGCACGTCTCTTGCGTTGATACATGTCTGTATTCGTGGTGGCATACTATTCGCAAGTTCATCAAGGCACTGTTGGTCCAGATTGTCCCACTCCTCAACGGCGATTCGGCGTAGATCCCTCAGAGTCGTTAGTGGATCACGTCGTCTATTAACAGCTCTTTTCAATCTATCCCAGGCATGTTCGATGGGGTTCATGTCTGTAAAACAAGCTGGCCACTCTAGTCGAGCGACGTCGTTAACTTGAAGGAAGTCATTCACACGATTTGCACGATTGGGGCGAGAATTGTCGTCCACAAAGACGGATACCTCCCCAATGTGCTGCCGAGATGGTTGCACTGTCGGTCAGAGGATGGCATTCACGTGTCGTTCAACCGTTACGGCGACTTCCATGACTACCAGTAGCGTATGTCAGCCCCATGTAATGCCACCCCGAAACTGCAGGGAACCCCCACCTCGCTGCACTCGCTGTACAGTGTGTCCAAGGCGTTGAGCCTGACCAGGTTGCCTCTGAACACGTCTCCGACACTTGTCTGGTTGAAGGCATCTGCCACACTCATCAGTGAAGAGAACGTGATGCCAATCCTGAGCGGTCAATTCGGCATGTTGTTGGGCCCACTGTACCGCGCTGCATAGTGTTGTGGTTGCAAAGATTGACCTCGCAATGGACGTCTTACTCGCCATTGACGTCGTGAGTGAAGTTACGCATCATGCAGCCTATTGCACACAGTATGAGTCGTAACACGACGTGCTGTGGCTGCACGAAATGCATCATTCAACATGGTGGCGTTGCTGTTGGGGTTCCTCCGAGCCATAATACGTAGGTAGCGGTGATCCACTGCAGTAGTAGCCCTTAGGTGGCCTGAGCGGGCATGTCATCGACAGTTCCTGTCGCTCTGTATCTCCTCCATTTCTGAACAACATCGCTTTGGTTCACTCCGAGACGCGTGGTCACTTCCCTTGTTGAGAGCCCTTCCTGTCACAAAGTAACAATGCGGACGCGATCAAAGAGCGATATTGACCGTCTAGGCATGGTTGAACTACAGACAACACTAGCCCTGTACCTTCCTGGTGGAATGACTGGGACAGATCAGCTGTCGGACCCCTTCCGTCTAATAGACGCTGCTCATGCATTGTTGTTTACATTTTTGGGCGGTTTTAGTTACATTTCTGAACAGTCAAAGGGACTCTGTCTGTGATAAAATATCCACAGTCAACGTCTATCTTCAGGAGTCCTGGGAATCGGAGTGATGCAAAACTTTTTCTTATGTGTGTATCAGAGAGAAATGGGAGCCAGTAACTTCTTTGTTTGTTTGTTTTGAATACAATTAGATTTGCACGTATCTTTCATAGCCTTAAAAATGTAAATTGCATTTTTTACTAATAAAAATCAGGCGATCGTCTAACTTCTGCGATCTCATATAGCCGAAGTACTTACTTTTGATCAAAGCATGGTTTACATGCACCAACATAAAAAGTCCATCATTATTGTTGGTATTTTATATTGAATAGAAAGTTCTTCATCTTCAAAAGCAAGATTTTCCTGTTATTACTGGTAAATGCGAAAGTTGTTCATGAATTAACAGAAGCACGCTTTATATAAGCTCGACAAAGTATTTAAGGCGTATTGCATATGTATTCGTTTAGCGTGTTTCGCTTAATTTCAATTTTTTGAAGAAATTGTTTTCTGTAGCACTATATGATAAATTTACTTCTTATTTTCTATCACAACTTCTCTCCGCTTCAAGTTAAAAAACAACAATTTTCGAATAAAACTTGACTTAAACATCGGAAGTTTCAGATTTGCTCTAACTACAGTTTATATTTAAGTGACGAGCAGAAGGATATCTATGTAGAACGAAAAATGTTTTGTAGTTCGCACGGCCGTTTATATATCTTCACTCACATTCATGAAGTTTCACCGCTTCCGGATTCTAGGGAAATCTAGTAAGAGACTGGTTGCATATGTAAACAAACCAGTCTTAATGAGTTAACGCTCAGTAAGTACGCAACACACCTAACGTTCAGATAACGCAGCTACAATCTTAACTGACCAATGCTCCTGGAAAAACTAGCGTAGTCTACACTTACTTATGACTGCCTGACGACAATGAACAGATGCTCTGTAGGGTGGAGTGAGAACATAACCACTGACGCTATTAAAACTGAAATTGGGTGTGATGATGTTTGCTTTGTGGGGGCGATCATCAGCGCCTGTAGGAACACCCAGAGAAGAAAAAACAAAGTGAAGAAAAAACTTGAAGTGAGAGAAGAAAAAACTTAAAGTGATACGGACAACAGGTGCCAAGGTTCGGAAGTTACTTAACGTCAAAGCTGCATTATTAAAAGGTATGCAAAGACGAAAATTACACAGTAATAAGCAAAATAAGCGCATAATAATGTTCAGTAGGCGAAGGAGTAAAAATAAATAACTACAGACACTATTGGAACACAAAGAGGTTATTTCTGTTAAGCTCTTAAAAATTGTTCTCTCGTTACTTATGCGTTTTAGTATGCCACAGTTCCTCCTATTGTACCTTTACTGTAACTGACACGCTACGCGCTCCCTATTTTCTGATTTCGCAAAATCTTGCTGTTGACACATAACACTCGGTCAGCTTTCATTAATATTATTTCCCTTACTGCTGGGTGTTATCCCGTATTTTCCTTAGATACGACGCGTTTCTCCAACAACTGAGATCCGGTATCTAACTGACTCTTTATATCGTGATCTAGACAAACTTTTAGTGTATTTGTAACATAGAAAGATTTCTGTCTCCATCGGCAAGGATACACATAAAAAAAAAAGTTTTGCATCACCCCGGTTCCTAGAACTCGGGAAGATAGACACAGTCCATTTGACAGTTCATAGATGTCACTAAACACGCCCAAAGATGTAAACATCCATGCATGAACAACGCCTATTAGACGGAGGGGTTCCGACAGCCGATCAGATCCAGTTATTCCACCAGGAACGAGGTGCACGGCTCGTGTCTGTAGTTAAACTATGCTTATACTGTCAGTATCGCGTTTCGATCACGCCCGCGTTGTTACTTTGTGTCAGGAAGGGCCCTCAACAAGGGAAATGTCCAGGCGTCTCAGAGTGAACCAAAGCGATGTTTTTCGGACATGGAGGAGATACAGGGAGAGAGGAACTGTCAATGACATGCCTCGCTCAAGCCACCCAAGGACTACAACTGCAGTGGACGACCGCTACCTACGGATTATGGCTCTGAGGAACCCTAACAGCAACGCCACCATATTGAATAATGCTTTTCGTGCAGCGACAGGACGTCTTGTTATGATCCAAACTGTGCGCAATAGGCTGCATGATGCGCAACTTCACTCCCAGGGCCCGTGTTGAGGTCAATCTTTGCAACAACATCATGCAGCGCGGTGCAGATGGGCCCAACAATATGCCGAATGGATCGCTCAGGACTGGCATCACTTTCTCTTCACCGATGAGTGTCGCACATGCCTTCAACTAGACAACCGTCGGACACGTGTTTGGAGGCAACCTGGCCAGGCTCAACGCCTTAGACACACTGTTTACGAAGTGCAGCCAGGTGGGGGTTCTCTGCTGTTTTGGGGTGGCATTATGTGGGGCCGACTTACGCCGCTGGTGATCATGGAAGGCGCCGTAACGGCTGTACGACACGTGAATGCCATCCTCCGACCGATAGTGCAACCATACTGGCGAGGCATTCGTGTTCATGGGCGACAATTCGCGCGGCCATCGTGCACATTTTCTTCCTTCAGGATAACGATATCGCTCGACTAGAGTAGCCAGCATGTTCGCCCGATATGAACCCTATTAAACATGGGTGGGATAGATTGTAAATGGATCCACGCCGAATCGCCTTTGAGGAGTGGGACAATCTGGACCAACAGTGCGTTGATGAACTTGTGGATAGTACGCCACGACGAATACAGCCATGTATGAACGCAAGATGACGTGCCACTGGGTATTAGAGGCGTGGGTGTGTACAGCAATGTGGACCACCACCTGTGAAGGACTCGCTGTATGGTGGTACAACATGCAATGTGTGCTTTTCATGAGCAATGCAAAGGGAGCAAATGACGTTTATGTTGATCTCTATTTCAATTTTCTGTATAGGTTCCGGAACTCTCGGAACCGAGGTGATGCAATTTCTTTTTGTTGTTGTTGTGTGTATTTTTATGAACATGTGACCGGTTTCAACGAGTAAAACAGCATTATCATATATAAAATCCGTGGTTGCGAATAGAACTTCTGTGGGAACTGCAGCATCGGAAGGGATCGAGAAAGAAAAATAAATTTAACTGCTAATGATATTACGATGGCTACACCCTACTGACACGGTCGCCATTTCAGTTTTAGTGTGCTGTATTCAATGTAAAATTTCATAGGTCAATAATATTTTATTGTACTCTCTCTTCTGAAAGAAGAAAAGAAGTTTAGGGCGTAACGTTATGCCGAAAATAGAGGCATCAGATTACATTATCCATCTTCAGAGACCGTATTTCCATTTTTGAAAAAAAAAATCAGGACACAGTTGCAGAAAACAAATTTTATTTCTTTACCACTTCCAGGCACTTGGTGCCTATCTCTAGAAGATTATAACCATCGCTTTATTAACGAGGGCCATTAATAAGCTAGTATATGCAGAGTATTACAATAATCATATGGAGCATAGTGCCTGTACAAAAATGGTGTTAGGAAACCAAATTGCAGACATTGTGTCAGAATTGGAGCTAATCAGCTAATGACATCCATTTCATTACACGCATGTTGCTAGCTAATTAGGTTAAGTAATATGATGCATACACCTTCTTATTTTTGACGCATGCTACAATGAGATGATAATGAGATCTTCTCGAGATGGGTATTAAGTGTCGAAACCGGTACTAGAGACGTTATGATGGGGAAAGAAATTAGCCGTTACTGGGAGGGTATTTGATCTGCAGCAAATTGTTCACTGAAAAATTATTGGTATTTTAAATTTAGTTAGTTATGTAGAGGTCAGATTAAGGAATGGATAATTCCTCACACCTTATTCTTGAGGGTGAAAATTAATGAACAAAGAGTAGAACTTGCACGTTTTGTATGAGGGAAATCCAGGGAACAGAGGGCAAAAATAATTATTTTTAAATTTTCATAGTAAGCAATCTAAAACCAATTAAGATTTCTCTACGTTCACTTTGCTATATCACTTTAAATGAAAAGAGCGGTACAATGAAGTTTAACTACAAATATTACAAAGATGGGATCCCGCAAGATTCCGTAACCAATGGAGTATTTGTAATCAATAGTTGATGAATTGTGTGCCTTAGAAGGACAGCTTATAGCAGTTATACGTGAGTGAAAATAATCACCACTTCAGTCATCTGCCAATTTCTGCTAGAAAATTATATCATTAAAATATGTTAAAGCCCAACACAGAATGTTACATATCAACAGTTTTTTAGAATATTGGTCTCCTGGATAAGCAGTCATGACATAACTCTTTGGTGTCTTTTTACAGTGCATGCAATACACCTGTGCCACATTCTCTGTATTCGCCCACTTCTCCGCAGATGCGACATGACTCATCAGATTATCTACTGCGGAAAGATAGAGATTTCAGTGCGCCAATGAATGTAATTGTTGTCATCGTCATAACAACTGGATTTGTAATTTCCTGTCAGAGAAGGCACAGCTCGCAGTAATTGACGGAAAGTCCTCGAATAAAAAAGAGTGAATTCTAGCGCCCCCCAAGGTAGTGTTATAGGCCCTTTGCTGTTCCTTATGCATATAAACAATTTTGGAGACAATCTGAACAGCCATCTTAGGTTGTTTACAGATTATGCTGTTGTCATCAGAAGCTCAAAACAAACTGCAAAACGTGTTAGAAAAGATATCTGAATGGTGCGAAAATTGACCCTAAATAACGAAAATTCTGAGGTCATCCACGTGAGTGCTAAAGGAATTCGTTAAACTTCGGTTACACGATAAATCAGTCGAACCTAAAGGCCGTAAATTCGACTAAGTACCTAGAATTACAATTACGAGCAACTTTAATTGAAAGAAACACACAGAAAATGTTGTGGGGAAGGCTAACAAAAGATTGCGTTTTATTGGCAGGACACTTAGAAAATGTAACAGATCTACTAAGGAGACTGCCTCCACTACGCTTGTTCGTCCTCTTTTAGAATTCTGCTGCGCTGTGTAGGGTCCTTACCAGATAGGACTGACGGAGTGCATCGAAAAAGTTCAAAGAAGGGCAGCACGTTTTGTATTGTTGCGAAACATGAGAAAGTACGTCACTGAAGTGATACAGGATTTGGGCTTGACATCATTGAAAGAAACGCGTTTTCCGTTGCGACGGGATCTTCTCAAGAAATTCCAATCACCAACTCTCTCCTCTGAATGCGAAAATACCGACCAACATAGGGAGAAACGATCACCACGATAAAATAAGAGAAATCAGAGCTCGTACGGCAAGATATGGGTGTTCTTTCTTTCCGCGCGCTATACGAGATTGGAATAATGGAGAATTATGGAGGTGGTTCGATGAACCCTCTGCCAGGCATTTAAATGTGATTTGCAGAGTCTCCATTTAGATGTATACGTAGACATTCTGGAAACATAGCATATATCCGATGATTCAGGTGTTTTATTCTTCTTCCGTTTTCATTTCTAGATACTCAGTAAAACTCAGCTTTCCCATTACGATTCTCCAACCTAATCTGTTTATTCCATTCATTCCTTACTGTCTTCATCATTTCAGCTTCTTCCAATTTCTTTTTCATGGGAGTGCTTGTTCTCTTTCAGTGTACCATTACCCCAATCTGACATTTCATGCTAACGTGATCAGATTCCGGATGTTAAATTGCTATAATTGAAAAACGAATCCACGCAATGATGCAACGTATTATATTCGGATAAAAGTGAACCAGTAATAGCTGCAAGCTGATTGCTGAAAATAAGAAGAAACTGCCGCACACCCATGCACTTCGCAGCTCATATGGCACCTGTCTTTTGTTACGTACAGCAATCAGAAGAGGACATTTTTATCGTAAGCAATAAGTACTGAATGATTGCTATTACACCCGCCCAACTCTCCTTTACCTCTACAATCTTTTCGCATTTCTCTCCTGTGGATGATACACTAGTTTGTAACACTAACGTATTTTCGCACATTCTACGAGGGAGTGCTGAGCAGTAATGGCTCCAAATTTTTCAGTAAAACAAACGTCGTTCATATTCTGCATCTTTATTTTTCATGTATAAATGTTTGCAATCCTCTGCCACTAGAGTTTCCCCATAGTTACGTGTAAAATGGCTGCCTGTAACGTAACTATGTCGGAAAGCGAGAAACAGCTTGTTGTAATCAAGTTTCACTCCTTCAGCATGACGATGCTAGCCCACAAACGAGCGCTGCGACAACTCTAATAACCAGACGCCGTGGTATCACTGTCACCTGCCGTCCTCCATTCAACCTCCACTTCGCTCCATCCGTTTTTCGTCTGTTTTCAGAGCTTAAAGAACATCTTCCTGGACTTCACTTTGATCAACTGGTGCAAGCAGAGGCGAGTTTGTGGCTCCGTCAACAACGTCAAACATTCGTCATCAGGGGTGTCAAACCAGCAACCCAAGTAGTGAGCATCTCTCACACGATCGCAAAAAAAACCTTTAATGTTACGATATAATAAATTCAGTATCTTCAGATTCAAACTCCCGCCCGATGATGCTGTTCTCTGACTGGTCCACCCCGTTTTCTTTTCCCCAGCGGCAAGCTAAGTATATTATGTGCGCCCAAACTACTGGTATTAGGGACCGATGACCTCAGCAGTTTGGTCCCATAAGACCTAACAAAAAAAAAAAAATAAATAAATAAAATATACTGGTCTTCTTCCTGTGTGGCCCAGGTAAGCTAAAATGTTGGAAACCACTGTTCTACAATGACAGTATCGAAGACCTAGTCACGCGTTGGTAGACACGTGTTCGTCGCCAGGGCGACCACGGTGAGAAATAAATATGGAGACATGGAAAGTAAAGAAGCGACCACGGTGAGAAATAAATATGGAGACATGAAAAGTAAAGATGAAGAACGTCAATAACGTTTGCTATATTTAAGAAGCATTAACGGTTTTCAAAAAAACCCTTTTCACAAGGGATATTACAGGTTTAGAAATAATAAAAAGAATAACAACTTGGTGGCGAAAAGATACCAAGGAAAGTAAAAAAATAAAATCATTTGCAGTTATTGCACCAGGATGAGGATTTCACAGCATAGTAACACATTTAAGCTTTAATAGCGTAATTCAACCCAAAACAAGTATTTGGGACGTGTAGGTGTACCCTAATTAAGTCCCTAACCCAAATAATTGTGCACTTGAAGGACATCAGTCTATACTCTACTGCTGTAGCGATCACACGGATGATTTCTCCCGAGCGAGGTGGCGCAGTGGTTAGCACACTGGACTCGCATTCGGGGAACGACGGTTGAAGCATGCGTCCGGCAATCCTGATTTAGGTTTTCCGTCATTTTCCTAAATAAACACAGGAAAACACCGAGATGGTTCCTTTCGAAGGACACTGCCGATTTCCTTTTCCATCGTTCCCAAATCCGATGGGACTGATGACCTGGCTCTTTGGTTCCACCAGCCAAACAACATTTCTGAAGTTTTTCAGACTTACAATGGAAAAAGTAGATACAGTTTGCATTTGTGGCGAATGTCCTCAACCGCTACAGATACGCTGAAAGATATCGTAGGCTACAATAATTGATGAGACAAATTCAAATGATATTTCAGCCACGATAACAGTCAGTCCTCATATCAGCATGAGACGGTTTGAATGTGCACGGGGGATGAGTCAAACGAGCGTACTGCAAGTTCTGCATTCCGATGCTTTAATCGTTTCCGCATTTGATCCATCAACAGCTTCATGGCAGTGGCTTTAAAATTAAGTTGCTGCTCCCCGAATGGCGTTTACAAAATTCGAAAGCGATTTGATTTTCTATGGAAAATATACGAAATAGCAGTGCCTGTGTTGTTGAGAATTTGCGATGCAATGCTTCTTCCAACATTCAGGTATGTCCGAAGGAACCTTGCATCGTATTTCTTAATAACATGGGCACTGCTATTTCGTATTTATGTCCCAATAGCAGGCCCTCGACTGCTAAGAAATACATTCTTCCTTCCTGGACAAGGTGTGTAACGTACGAGTACAGGGTGGCGCACACAGACAATAACATATGGAAGTTGGGCTTGGCCGTGATTCGTGCACGATTAGCCAAAGCGGTTACGTCGAACACTTGCGTGAAGCGGGAAATTCGGGATCGAGGCCCGATCTGACACTAATTTTCATTGTCCTCATTCCAAGATACAGGCGATGGTGGTCCATATTCCGAACTGCGAATACATTTCCTGTATTACAGATAAGAAATATTTACGGACAGACCAACGGCTACAAACCACAGGCCAATCAATCTTCCGAATACGTACTACGGACAGCCGAGAATGCGAACTAGCTGAGAGACGTGGATGAACGACTTTGATCTAGTTCTATCCGATGTACTGCCGCAGTCATTGGTGGCACACCAATGGTCACGACATATTTTGTATGAGACCATCAAGACGCACGTCACTCCAATTCTGCGTATGTAATTACACAGCTTTTTCAGCGAACGTTTTGTGTTCGTTCGATCGGCCGTGAGGGCAAAAAAAAAAAAAAAAAAAAAAAAAAATAGCCTGCACGCTTAGCAGACTTAACGCCTCTGGGCTTCCTCAGTGCTGGCCACTAAAAGAACATGAAGACGGGATGCAACGAAGTCAGATCACCATGAAGTGTAGTGCTTGCTTGGATACAGAAATTCAGTAATATTCATACCCACTCTCAGAAATTTTCTGAGTATTTTAAAAAACTTTTCTTTCGTACTATCTTCGCTCTCTACTGCTCCCTCCAGTTCTCTGGTGAGAGAGATTTCCTGGCGTATCAATACTCGTCCTGATATCCTGTCCCTTGTAACACACTTTTGGCCTTTAAAATAATCACCAAAAAAGGCAGCACGCAACAACCGCGACATTCTCACTAAATGCTTATTATTACAGCATAATTGCGAAATGTAGTTACAGGTAATGCTATTTAAGTTCTGTGTATGAGAAAAGTTTGTCATGTTTTCTACCCTCCTCTGATTTTGCATTTCTAATGGGTAGCACTCTAATTGCCATTTTTCACACCTCTCCTCAAGTCATATCTCAACAGTATTTTTCATCATCTTTCTGTAAAGATTTATTAGTTTTCCGACTGAAGATGTAGATATAAATCACACATTCTAACGTTCAGATGATATGATTTGGGGAAATCATGGAAAGCCTACTGCAAGGGCGCACTGTGTCCTAACATGGTGCAAAAAGTACAAAGTTTAAGTAGGTGCTAGGTAATTTTTTTCTGTCCACCAGTGAACTGGGATAAGCTACGAATGTGTTTCTTGGAAGGTCACGACTCACTTGTCATTCGTGATCACTGATGAAGTTAAAAGAAATGGTCATCAATACTAGAAGCTATGTATCATAGAGTAAATAAAGAATAACCGAAACCAATGAAAAATACGTGGTTTAATGTCGAGTGTAGCAGGCGGTGAAGACTAGGAAGGCAAAAACATTACATTAGCTGAAGAAGTTCAAAAATGGTTCAAATGGCTCTGAGCACTATGGGACTTAACATCTATGGTCATCAGTCCCCTAGAACGTAGAACTACTTAAACCTAACTAACCTAAGGACAGCACACAACACCCAGCCATCACGAGGCAGAGAAAATCCCTGGCCCCGCCGGGAATCGAACCCGGGAACCCCGGCGTGGGAAGCGAGAACGCTACCGCACGACCACGAGATGCGGGCAGCTGAAGAAGTACTCTGATAATTAAAGGATAGCATACACTGTCGGAAGGAGACGGACAGGCCGAATATACAACAGAAGAAATGAAAAAAAAGACGAATAACTCATGGTTATCTGCACATAATTACTCTGTACCAATTACTCACAATAGATGATGTTGCTACAACTTGGCGTTTCATGATTTCCTTACCATTGGAAGTATACGTGTATCCTTTATTACCAAGGATAGAGAAGTCCTACCTATTCCGTAAGAATTAAATGCGAAAGATACGACAAATTGCAGGTATGCTTTTGTAAGACAGTTTAACGCCATCATCCCCGGTATTAGCAGAGGCTACGAGGACTTCGTTTGTGTCGTCAAGTTCTATTAACACTGTACCTGTGGCGATATGGCCAGGTGCACGAGGTAACAGCAAGGACTCACGACTTTGCAACGTTTCACTGCACCATTATCAGCTGAACGAGTATCCGAATCGTGCTCCCTCCCCCCTTCTCCCCACCTACATAGGAGTCTAGCCTCTAAATTACTTCACCGCAAAGTGCCGGACGTTGATTCGGGAAAGAGAGGGTAGCACACCTAGACAGCTAACACGTCTAATTTCTAGCTCCTTGTTTCCTTACTAACTTCAGCTGCTCTAGAACAGGTTACGGTCAAGGCATGAGAGGTCCAACTTCACTGTGGTAAACAAAGTGGTATGTTTAACTGAGTGCGGGGTGGGCATTAACTGTGTAAGCAGGGTGGCTGATATTCTTTGACGGTAGTCAGGTTCAGGAATGGCAAGTGGTGGCAGGCTGTGTCACATTTGGCCCCGCGGGATGTCAGAGGGCGAGCAAACAACGGGGTGTGCCGTTTACGCAGTAATTAGAGCAGAGCAAACTACCCCGCACCGCCTCATCTCTGCAGATGCAGCGTGGCTGTTCTAACGAGACAGACAGATGCACTCTTAACTGCCGACTCTCTGAATGACTCAGTAAACTGCGCAGCAAACTAAATTAAATGTTGATGGCGTTGAGAAGCAACCAGCCACACATTTATTTTAAATTAGGTACCATTATCGGTTTCTAATAATTACAATTCATCGTCAGACGGCTGTCATTCTTTCCTTAGAACATGTGGTGCGTTTCTTTTATTGATTAGTTGTCCTAAAATATAGACAATACATAATTATAAGCACGCCACACAGATGGCTGCGTTACAGATTTGCAGTGGGATGTGACTGACGTGAAATGTCTGTCTGGAGTATTTGTTTTCATAGTTCTCGTACAACAAATGACGTTCGTAGTTTTCACCACATTCTTATTGTTGCTAAATTTGTATCATTGAGCACTTCAGATTTGTCACAGAATACATTTCTAACATGCATCACATGTTTTGATAGATACAAAGTGTTTGCGAGTACATGAGTGTCAAATTTCTTGAAACCCAAAAAATAAATTCCTTTCTCGAGTAACCATGCAAACGTCTGGTTACATTTTCTTTTTAATTCATAATTGAAGCTTCCATTCCAGTTTGATCTCTGATCTTCTGCTGGAAATTCCCAACCTACGCCTCAGTTTTTAAATGGTTTTCGCATCGGAAGTCCGTCGCATCGCTGCCGAAAGTCCAAACACAAAAAGGTATTCCTTCCTTGACTTTTCTGAAAATACCTACAACTTTCTTTTGGATCTATTTTTTGCATGTTAGTTTAATGCTCTTAAAACTGATTTTTCGGGCTAACATCCTCTTTTTTTAAGTTCATTCTTTGGCCGTTTTTTATCTGGAGTAGGGTTAAACAGTGCAGCACTTTAATTTACTTAGTAGTCCGCTTTTTACTGAATTGCATTTGTTTTCCACAGCGCACTTTTAATTCGTAAACCGTTTTGTTACACCCAAACAACATTGTAAACGTATTTTTTTTTTCGTTAGCGTGTTGTTGCGTGCATATCTGTCTTTCTTAATTTATTTTTTAAAGATATTGTCATCTTTAAGTGAAATTACTGTTGCAATGCAATATTGTAAATAATTAAAACATTCCCATCCAAGTGCTTCAGATATAATATATTAACATTTATTTTTTCTTTGTTTCCTTAGTCTAAGGGCTGTTGAGACTAATTTCGGTGACGAAGCCCCTCTTACAATTTTGAATTTACCGGATTATGCTGTACCAACGTTTTAGTGTAGTAGCAGACATCTTATGGCTGTTAATACATGAGCCGTGTCGGCTCGTTCTATGTTTTTATATCTTTGTCTAGTGGCCCCCAATTCGTCTCTTTCGAGTCGCCGGGTGGGGCTTCGGTCGCCTGTTAGTTGAGTCTTTGGTTGTAGTTCCTTGGAGGGCGTTGTTGACCACATGAGCAGTCAGTCAGTCGCAGTCAGTGGAAGGTGGTGGTGGGGGTGGTGAGGGGGGCGGTGAGGGGGGTGAGGGTGAGGGTGATGGTGAGGGTGAGGGTGAGGGGGGTGGGAGAAAGAAAGAGAGAAAGAGAGACAAGCGGCACATGTGATACACAATGAGCAGTTCATGGAGCTTACTGGCGCACGATTGTCTCAGCGGCCGGTGGTCGGTAGAGTTGTGTTAGTCGACAATACTTGGGCCTAATGTCGACGCAGCCAGTTTACCCCTGATGTGGGTGTTGGAGTGTTGTTCATTTTCTGGTCCCGTCTGTTCTGCCCTTTGGGGGTAATGTACTCGTTGCTTGGTTGTGCAAGTGCTCCCGTGTTGAAGTTGCTCCCAGTACTCTGAATTGCCTGTGGTTCTCCGTCACTGTCTCAGATGTTTCATTTACCTTTTGTTGTCTCAGTTTGAAATTAGCTGAGTGCAATATTTGTGTATTTTGAAATTTACTTAAATTCTAAGTTGTTCAGTGTCTGCTTACCTTCATCCAGGCCTGAAATTAATTGTGTCATACGTTCTAGGCCACCACGTGTATTAGTGACCACTGATGTCGAGGTTGAGTCTTACTTATATTGGAATTTGTTGTTTCCCTGACTGATGCAGTGGCTATAAAATTGCCTATGGCCGTGGTAAGCAACCAGCGAATCTTCCCTCATGTGTGTTATTAAGGTCCATAACTTTGATGAGATTTTGCCCCTTTCAATAAAATTAATAACTATTGTTTTAAATATAATCACTATTGTATTTGTTTGAGTGTTACCCCTCAAGATTTGTGCGTTACCTTTTAAGTCACTTAAATTAGTGTGTTTGAATAATCTGTGATTTCTTGGTTATTACATTAACCTGTTCGTATATTTTATTATAGTGGTGTTTGGTTTGTGGGGCGCTCAACTGCGCGGTCATCAGCGCCCGTAAATAGTCCCAGTTTTTGTGCAGTTCACTTTTTCACAATCCAATCTATCACTGTCACAAATGATGATGATGATTATTATTATTATTATTATTATGACGATGATGAAATAATGAAATCAACACAAACACCCAGTCCCCCGGGCAAAGAAAATCCCCAACCCGCCCGGGAATCGAACCCAGTACCCCGTGATCCACAGGCAGCAACACAAGCCACTAGTAAGGTTTGATTGGAGCTTGGGACCACGCTCATATTGAGTTTCTTGTCATTGTCTGGACATTTTCTTATGTTCTATGATTACTATGCATAAATTATATGTTTGCTCTCGGCTTCCCGGGCTGTTGGTACCGTCTGGAGGCTGTGGCATGGGCGTCTCCTTACAGTTGACACGACTCTGGGGTGATTGTTGTCCCAGTCGGGATGACGTGGAATGGCGTCCGTCGCTCACGACAACGCCGCCCTGTAACTAGTGAGAAAACACAAACTGCTCCCGTGGTTTGGTCATATTTCCGACACCGTCTTTCGTGATTAATGTCAATATTTCGACAGAGCAGCGCGTCAGAATCTGTAAGCCGCTCTTGCTTCGTCACTGATAAACGCGGCAATTGCACTCCTCGATGAAGCGATAACTCCCTTGAACTGAAATGATGACCACCAGTTTTCTTTTGTTGTGAGTCCGCGACAGACTTTTCAGCTTGCACGAACTGGCTAACTGGTTCTTTCTATTATGCCCGGTTAGATAATCGATGTTGAATATTAATAATATAAATTCTTGAATCTTCACTTCATCACCCAAGTCGTGGCCACATTATGGAACTGCGAGGATGTTAAGTTGATAAATTGTTATTCCGTCGTCAAGACCTCAATACGACGGGTGTTTAATAACATATAGCAATGTTCAGAATACGTCCTAATCTTGGGACAAATCGATGACTGTTCACTGTTAAATAACCACGAATTCATTTTTCACTTCGTAATATTCTAATTGTCAGTTGTCACTAATACACATGATAATGTCTATTCAATTATGTAGGCGACACGAAGAATTGAAGTTTGAATCCAATTGTATTGTTCCTTCTAATTAATAGTCCCTACGCTGAGCACGCATTCCGTTTGCAACAGTACTCCTGTCGTTGACGACAACTTCTGACAAGTCGGCGCTATTGTACGTTCTTCGTGTTTGAGTTTGTTTGTTACCTACTGGAGACTAATAATTGTTTTTCTGTCAGCGATATTTATTTTTCAATGTCCTTCAATGTTCGTGCTTATTCGGTATCATGAAGGCTACGTCCCATTAGAAATCTCACACGATTTAATTTCGTCACTAATCTCCGTATCCCGTTATCTTGCTAACGGTAAAGATGACTTTGCTTTAGTATGATTTCTGAATAATACTTCAATCTATATCGGAAAACTTTCAAACTTCCGATCAGCTTGAAACAATCTAGTAGCGCTTACATGGATGCTACTATCGAAATAGTACCAGAGAGCGATAGATAGCAACTGAAGCTTAACATTTCCTTTTCCGAGTTACATTGTAGTCACATCGAAGTTCCTTTTCGATGCGGCTACAGCTCTCTTCTATGGTAAATGTTATCTTTGGCCAATTTATCAAAAAATGGTTCAAATGGCTCTGAGCACTATGGGACTTAACATCTATGGTCATCAGTCCCCTAGAACTTAGAACTACTTAAACCTAACTAACCTAAGGACATCACACAACACCCAGTCATCACGACCAATTTACCATCTGGGCTTTAACCTTAGTTATTAATTATTTTGCAATTCCTTCTTTGATGTTTTTGTTGCGTATCCTATCATAATCTTTCATTTAATCTCTATTTCATGATAAATATTATTGTTCACATGACATTCCTCTTGATCATATTATCGCAAATGTAAATTTTGTCGTAAGTAGCTCCGCCACTGTCAGGATGACTAATTTTCCTACTTCTTTTATAACAAACAGTTGTTTATTGGCGTTTCTGTAATTGGGGTGTTGTAAGGCGCTACCCCGGTGTGTTATTTGTTGCCCCCCGGTTCATCGAGCGTAGCCTCCACGTCGGCTGTGTATGGGCGCCCGGGCGTCGCGCTGCTTACCGTCTCACCGTAGCCACCGGGACATTGCGGCCTCCTGCCTTGCTACGGCATCCCTCTAAAATTGAGTTTTTATCTCGTAGCAATCGTACGTTATTCTAAACCATGTTATTCAGACCTGACCTCCCATACCGCCCGGTTCCATGTTTTCCCTCTTCGATGTTTGTTTTTAACATAATAGTTTTAGTGTTGGCGCAATGCTCCATTTGTTGAATGGTACTTTATTATTTTTGGACGTCATTATCTTGATTATACCCAAGGGGTTTTCCGATTGATCAAATGTTGGATGATTGTGTTGATAACAGCCTTTTGTGATTGTAAGTTACATGCACCACCATTGGCCACCCAAATGTTGGAATTGTAATGTTTAGCATCATTGCTGTCATTGTTTGCCCAGAGCTAAGAGCGTGTTTGAGTTATGTTTGATTATACCACTTGTTTGTCACTCCTACCTAAGTTGGTGCATTTTATTCGTTTAAACGTTATCAACCATCAGTTGATTCAATTGAAGAAATTTTTAAGTAACTGCCTGAATCATTTTACTTTATCAGTGTTTCTGGTATCCGTGCAAAAAGTGATTGTTGGATGTTTGTGAAGCTATGAATTACTTGTGATAAATGGCCTGCCAAGAGAAGTCTACTAGCGTCAAACATAGGCCATGTGAGGAATAAATTTCTGAGAATGTAGTCTGGAGTACAGTATTTTTTGGTAGTGGAACATGGGCTGTGGGTAAACCGGAACAGAATATAAGCATTTGAGAGGTGGTGCTACAGACGAATGTTGAAAATTAGGGCCGGCCCGGGTGGCCGAGAGGTTTTAGGCGCTGCATTCTGAAACCGCGAGACCACTACGGTCGCAGGTTCGAATCCTACCTCGGGCATGGATGTGTGTGATGTCCTTAGGTTAGTTAGGTTTAAGTAGTTCTAAGTTCTAGGGGACTGATGGCCTCAGAAGTTAAGTCCCATAGTGCTCACAGCCATTCGAACCATTTTTTTTTAAATTAGGTGGACTGATGAGGTAAGGAATGAGGAGGTTCTGCGCAAAATCGGAGAGGAAAGGAATATGTGGGAAACACTGGTAAGAAGAAGGACATCTGTTAAGGTATGAGAGAATCAGTTCCATGGAACTAAAGGGAGCTGTAGGGGGCAAAAACTGTAGAGGAAGACAATGACTCGAATACATCCAATGGCACAGGAGAGGAATTCGTGTCGGGGCGCATCAAACTAATCAGAAGATTAATAACCCAAAAAAGGTGTCCTATGTGATTTCACTAGGCGAAGAAGAACAACTCAGCCAGATATGTTTCACAATAAGCACACTCTTAACTAAGGCAGGTAACGGGCAGAGCCAAAGTTTCGAGCTGTGCTCATCTCTTACAGCCTGTTCTGCGTACTTTGTCGGGAAGTTTCTATCTCTGGTATAATGTTTATATTCAGAAGACCGAATTCTCAACGGACCGTAAAATGTAAATGAGCATCTCAATAGAAACTTCACGGAACTTAACCGGGCCAGTTATACAGCTAACAGTTATCGACACGGTAAGCTGAATTCTATCCGCAACGGCAATGCTTGCATTCTGATCTCAACCAGAAGCAAAGTTTCGCCTTACTTTCATGTTACGTGAGATACGAGACAAATTCAGGGCATCTTAGACAACACGTAGTGGTAAGTGACGCGGTGCCATCGTTTTCCGCCTTCCACAAATTTTTTAATTTGCATAGCAAAATCAAGCCACTGTTCAGAATGAGGACTAAAACCCCGGCAAGTAAATACCATAATTATATTAAATAACTTCGATATTACACACTAACTCGATATTTTTCATATCGTATGAAACACAGTAAAAATGTAAACATCCTTTGCTAGGCAGGGCTTAAATTAAGAATATTGTTTCTGGACATTTAAATATTTATACACAAAGGTATGTACCCTTTTCTGGATTAGTAGAGCAGACGTTCTTACTTTTCGAATTCTGTGGTGCTTGACTCTAAATGGCAAAATCTGACTTAACGATAGCACAACCTTCAAAAATATAGTAAACTTAAAATGGTATCAAGTATAATTCTATACTACTCAAATTTATTATCTCTTAGAAGTAGTCTGACATTTATAGGGTGTTACAAAAAGGTACGGCCAAACTGTCAGGGAACATTCCTCACACACAAATAAAGAAAAGATGTTATGTGGACATGTGTCCGGAAACACTTACTTTCCATGTTAGAACTCATTTCATTACTTCTCTTCAAATCACATTAATCATGGAATGGAAACACACAGCAACAGAACGTACCAACGTGACTTCAAACACTTTGTTACAGGAAATGTTCTCCGTTAGCGAGGGTACATGCATCCACCCTCCGTCGCATGGAATCCCTGATGCGCTGATGCAGCCCTAGAGAATGGCGTATTGTATCACAGCCGTCCACAATACGAGCACGAAGAGTCTCTACATTTGGTACCGGGGTTGCGTAGACAAGAGCTTTCAAATGCCCCCATAAATGACAGTCAAGAAGGTTGAGGTCAAGAGAGCGTGGAGGCCATGGAATTCGTCCGCCTCTACCAATACATCGGTCACCGAACCTGTTGTTGAGAAGCGTACGAACACTTCGACAGAAATGTGTAGGAGCTCCATCGTGCATGAACCACATGTTGTGTCGTACTTGTAAAGGCACATGTTCTAGCAGCACAGGTAGAGTATCCCGTATGAAATCATGATAACGTGCTCCATTGAGCGTAGGTGGAAGGACATGGGGCCCAATCAAGACATCACCAACAATGCCTGCCCAAACGTTCACAGAAGATCTGTGTTGATGACGTGATTGCACAATTGCGTGCGGATTCTCGTCAGCCAACACATGTTGTGGAAATTTACAATTTGATCATGTTGGAAGGAAGCCTCATCCGTAAATAGAACATTTGCAGTGAAATGAGGATTGCCACATTGTTGGATGAACCATTCGCAGAAGTGTACCCGTGAAGGTCAATCAGCTGCGATAGTGCCTGCACGCGCTGTACATGGTACGGAAACAACTGGTTCTCCTGCAGCACTCTCCATGCAGTAACGTGGTCAACGTTACCTTGTACAGCAGCAACTTCTCTGACGCTGACATTACGGTTATCGTCAACTGCACGAAGAACTGCCTCGTCCATTGCAGGTGTCCTCGTCGTTCTAGGTCTTCCCCAGTCGCGAGTCATAGGCTGGAATGTTCCGTGCTCCCTAAGACGCCGATCAATTGCTTCGAACGTTTTCCTGTCGGGACACCTCCGTTCTGGAAACCTGTCTCGATACAAACGTACCGCGCCACGGCTATTGCCCCGTGCTAATCCATACATCAAACGGGCATCTGCCAACTCCGCATTTGTAAACACTGCACTGACTGCAAAACAACGTTCGTGATGAACACTAACCCGTTAATGCTACGTACTGATGTGCTTGATGCTAGTACTGTAGAGCAATGAGTCGCATGTGAACGCAAGCACCGAAGTCAACATTACCTTCCTTCAATTGGGCCAACTGGCGGTGAATCGAGGAAGTACAGTACATACTGACGAAATTAAATGAGCTCTAACATGGAAATTAAGCGTTTCCGGACACATGTCCACATAACATCTTTTCTTTATTTGTATGTGAGGAATGTTTCCTGACAGTTTGGCCGTACCTTTTTGTAACACCCTGTATTTATTTCCTTCAATTGATAGAGAAATGCTTGTTATCTATGAGGCAGGCAACTATGGAGAACTGGCGCACAATTAACTGTGGTCAGGATATCACCATCAGAGACAGCTGTGACAGAACAAGGAAGTATAATATAAAAGATGCCTAAGGAAAAATGTATGCACTATGGACGGAAGTATCCATCAACACTTGAAATGAAGTACAGAAACATACTATACGATAAGGGCGCATCGAATTCGTCAACCGCATCGATTACTGAATGAACAAGAGGGAATCAGTAGGAATTGGTTTTTCGACTTTTTCGAGAAATCTTTGAACGTGTGTTACTAATAGGGTCTATGTGTGTCGTCTCTTCTATGGCAGTTTTCTATATACGCTCTGTACGTTCTTTTTGTGTATTTGTCGTTACTGAAGTTTGAGAATACCTGTTTGTTTTCGTCTCAGTAGGTGGCGCTTATAGTTGGCATGTTAATCTGACTTTGCGTGAACGTTTCTTATTATCGTGGGGCTACAATCGAGGCTAGGAACTGTCATAGTTATTTGAATTGAATTTTCGATCGATTTGCAGCGGGTGTAAAAAGTAAAACTGGCGTCCATCTTTTCGTTAACGCTGCATGCACTGGTTCTGTGTAGAGGGTTTCATAATTTTCTCGTCTCACTGTTATTTACTTTGACATTGGATAGCCAAATCATAGATTTCTTGTCGCAGTTTCACATGGCACACTCTTACGATCGTCTATGGATCGACGTTAGTCCGGCATATTAAGAATGCCCTTCAACTGTTTTCGCTGTTTGTGTAGTGTTATAAACATTTATCTTTTATGGTTTTCTGCCTTTAAATTTGCGAAGTTCGTATAATTTTTAGTTTCTATTTTGACACTCTCTCACGATTACTCAATCATTACTACTGTTTTAAGCTTATTTTACGCTTTCTTGATTTTATGTACGATACTATAACTATGTCATTTTATGGCAGAGCGGTTTTACTAATGGCCTTGACACAGAATGTTTCCTGTTCTGTGTATTTGTTTCAGCATAGCTTAATATTTACCTTTTTATAGTAGCTTGTTTTTAAGTTTTTAGTATGTCATAAATCTGTTGCCTATCATATTATGTTTTAACGTTCGATGAGTCACATGCTTTTACGACGTACATATTTATGTTTTACTGTACATCCTTAGGTTAAAAAATCTAATTAACGTTTCCAATGCTTACGTTATAATTGCTTACGTAGCTGCTAGGTTAGCGTCCGCTGCTTCGCTCGCGTAGAGTGTATGAAATGTAGAGACTTTTTTGTTTTGTCTTTATTGAATTGAATTTTTATGTTGTTCAGGAAGTGCAACACCTAAGGTTTTCATGATAATTAAGGACGTTTAAGCATGGCCTTTTCCCAATGTACTTCTGCCCACAAAGCGATTCTTGCAGCTGGAGTTCAAAACCTTTTGCGTTCTTGTGAGGCTAATTCCATAGTAGCTTTCATCCCCTAACAAATATTTTTTATATCCAACCGAGATGTATAATGCCAGTTGTCATATAAAATTTAAAAAAAAATTCATGTAATGAAATGTTTTCTTAAAAATTTTCATCCCTTATTTGATTTCCTTAGGGGTTGAGTTTCTGGAAACATTGAAACACCTTTCTTTATTTCCGATCGAGAAGCCAGATACCAGTTGTCACAAATGTAGCCTTAAAATCCTTCAGTAATTACTTATTTTCAAAAAAACTTTCATCCACTGTTTTACCCCTTAGTGGTTGAATTTCCATAAATGATCAAACGCATTTTTTTCTTTTCTGACTGAGAAACCAGATACTAGTTTTCGCAGTTCAGCATCAGATTTCCCCTAATAACGACATACTGTCAATAATCATTTCTATTGCAGTAACTTCAAGAAAGAACTAAAGGGTACAACCTAAAGCATACGCATGACGTAGTTGCTATAACAAGACACATTTATTTTATGTTTTTATGACACCAACCAATGACGTAGATATAGTACACATCAGAGAGATTAATATAACCAATTCACTTCAACACTCCCCCTAAATGTTTATCTTGCTAAATGCAGTACTTAACACATTCCAATTAATGATCTTAAATATTTAAGCCTGACATGTGGCAATGGTTTGGTGAGAATATCTGCAAGATTGCTGATTGCCTGGTACATGCTCAATGGCTAGCTGGCCTTCTTGAATCTTCTCGCGGATGTAGTGCATGCGAACATAAATATGCGTTGATCTCTTGTGAAATTCAGATTTTTGGCCAGTTTAATAGCACTTTCATTATCAACAAGAAGAACAGGAACGCTCTCCAGTGGTGAAATTTCTTCATAGAGCTTAGCTGGCCATATTCCTTCTCTTGCCGCTTTACTGGCAGCCACATACTCCGACTCTGTTGTTGACAGTGATAGGCAATGTTGCCGCCTGCTAGCCCAGGTAACTGCTCCTCCGCAAAATCTTGCAACCACTCAACTACCTGAGCGTCGGATTGCTGAATCACTGGCACAATCAGCATCAGTATATATCTTCAGTCATCAGTTTGCATGGCTAGCATCGTATTTTATACCCAATGACACTGAACCTTTTATATACTTCAGGATTATTTTTACCAGAGACCAGTGATTTTCTCGAGGATTCTCTAAAAATTTTGACACACAGCTCACTGCAAATGCTATATCGAGCCTTCTACCAACAGTTAAATACATAAGACAGCCAACTGCTTCTCGATACGGAGCATTAGTTGGTTTATCACTGGTTATCTCATTTGGCTGCAGACACTGCTCAATTGGAGTTGACACAGGATTTGCCTCTGTCATGTTAAACCGTAGAAGAGTATCTTTTGCAAACCATTCTCGATTAATCTCTATTGATCCACTCTGATCACACACAATTTTAATATTTAAGAAATATCCTACTGGCTCAACAGTAATTTTAAACTCATCTTTAATTTCCTTTAGGAAAACTGCAATATCCCACTTCTTACTTGCAGATATTAATCCGTCATCAACATACAGAAATACCATCAACTTGACGTTGCAGTTTTCTCGATAGAACAAACGCTGATCTACCTTACTTTCCACAAGCCCAAGATTTATTAGGAAGCCCTTGAATCGTATGTAGCAACAGGACTCAACGTTTCATTATAATCAATACCTTTTTGTTGACAAAATCCACGAACCACTAATCTTGCTTTATAGCGATCAATTTTACCATCAGCTTTACGCTTAATTCTATAAACCCAACTGTTTGTAATGGGCTTACGGTCTGGTGGCAGAGGCTCCAAAGACCACGTAGCATTTTCTTTCAAGGAAGTCATTTCTTCCTCCATTGCTTTTCTCCAGTGTTCATCGTCTACAGAATTAATAGCCTCAGTATAATTCTTTGGCTCATGTATTTCAGCCAGCATAATTTCAATAAGGCGCTCTGGTCTCTTTAGTTATTGCCTATTTCTCAATTCTCTTTCACTAGAACTTTCTTTTGTAGGTTCCTTAAACACACTTGCATCTTCATGATTCTTCAATTCTTCATTGCCTGTTTCACTTGGGAGTAGCACCATTGTCCTACCAGTTTTCTCGGGTTCAAAAACAACATCCTTACTCCGAAGAGTCCGCTGTTCTGATTCAACCCACACTCTAAAGCCATCAATGCCATCAGAATAACCAACAAAGATTCCTGGTTTTACTTTTGGATCCCATTTATTTCGCTTTTCCTTGGAAATATGAGCAAAACACTTCACCCCAAAAATATGAAGTTATTTAGCTGTATCGTCTTTCCAGTGAATACCTCATAAGGTGTTTTGCCATCCACACGACTTGTACCAGATCCGTTTAACACATAAACAGCTGTGTTACTGCTTCTGCGGTGGTGGTGGTTGTTGGGATGACTGCTTCTGCCCACAAAACCTTAGGCAGACCTTGAGCTAGCAACATGGTTCGAGCTAGTCCCACAACCTGTTAGTGCGCTCAGCACATCCATTCGGCTCTGGTGTATAAGGATTTGTGATAACGAGTTGTATGTCATTTAATTTCATCAAATCTTTAACTTCAGTATTATCAAATTCCCGTCCACCATCAGATTGAAATGCTTTTGGTAGTTGACCACAAAAATTCTTCGCAGTGCTCACCACTTGTGCAATGTTCTCTGCAGTCTCAGACTTCTGCTTGAGAAAATATATCAAGCCTATTCTTTAAAAGTCACTTCTCCAGGTTGTGTGGCACGCTACTGTCGTAACTGATAACTGTTCCGCTGCTGCTTCGCCTTAACACATGCGTCACAAAATTATTCGCCAAAGTCTTCAACTTCAACACCAGGCTGCTTCAAGAATTATTGGACATGACGTTTGTTCTGATGACCGAAGCGTTCATGCCAAATCTGCAGAGATTCTTTTGACGCAAAATTTACCTCAGGATAACAAGGCTGAATTTGTTTTGTCACTCGAATGAACATCTTCAGCAAGTTGCCACTGCGTATGCCACACGCTTTTACAACGCCATTGTTTCGGAACTAACACTTGTCTTTCGCTGAGTAATAGTCTAATCCCTTGTTCATAGCAGATGATACAGAAGAGAGATCTCTTCGCCCTTCTGGAGTATACAAAAACATTATCGATATGGCGCAACTTCCATTTTCCATCTACAAAAGCTTCAAAATAATAGTCCCTTTTCTTAGTGCGTTTATTGTCGAATCATTGCCCATGCATATCTTCATCGGTGTTGCAAACTTAGTAAATGATGTATACGACTCAATTTTCTTAGCCATGTGATTCGTCGCTCCTCAATCAGCGATCCACGAGTCCTCGTCCAATTCTGCACTTATTACTTCACCAATGAAAGCCTGGTCAGGCAAATCACTTTTGTTTTGGTTGTTAACGGTTTTTGTTTGTGTTTCACATTTGGACATATTTTTTTAAATATGGCGAAATACACCACAACCGAAACATTTGAGCTTCTTTTTGTTTGTAGACTTTTCGTATTTGTTTGACGAAGTGACATTCCTCATAGTAGTGCCGCCTGCATTTCTTATGTTTGCTTTGGTAGCGAAAAGTGCAACTACCTCGTCTCTTTTCTCTCTCCGACAAGCTCGACGACTGTCATCAGAAGTTAACACGTCCATTAAATGCTTTAGTTTTTTTTGATCTTCGGATCTTGCCCACCATGAGTGTCACGCAGTGTGTCAAGTAATCGCACCATTAACGATGATTCATTAGGTTTCACATTGTGTTGCTGCATTCGAAGAAACAAGTTTTCAAAACGAGCGAGATGTGTCACCATGTCATCGCCTGAACTCATGTAAAAATTGAATTCTGACTGAACAGAATGTGCAGTTTGCTTCGTTTTCTGTTCAAACACGGCATGTAGCTTGTCCCAAATACCTCGTGCACACTCACATGCAACCAGCAACGCCACGACTTTTGCTTTTACAGTTCTAACAATAATCTGATTCGCTGCACGATCAGCTTTGTCGCATGTTTTTAGCGCAGCATTAAACACGTCTATATGTGCCGATGTTGCATCCGCTTGCAAAGACGCCGGTTTTTCTACGTCACCAATACACACTTCGAATGCGCCGTCTGACACACGTAATAAATTTTGTACTGCGAACTTCCAAAAAATCCAGTTTTCAACCTCACACAGCTTCTCTGTGCCACGAAAATCCATTGCAGTCCAGTAAAACAGTTCAGATTTACAACCGCAAAAATTCCACAAGAGAAACGTGCAGCAATTGTTCACGTACATACAATACGAACCGCGTGTAGCACACAACGCACGCTAACGCGTTTCTGGCATCACGAAATGTAAAATTGCAATAGCCAATTCCTTTATTGAATCGTGTACTGGGTCCATAACCTATTGCAGAAACTTCAAGAAAGAACTAAAGGGCACAATATAAAGCATACGCAGGACGTAGTTGCTGTAAGAAGACATGTATTTAAATTTTTTTATGACACCAACCAAAGACATTGATATAGTACACAGCAGAGACAAAAATATAAACATTTCACTTCAACAATTTTATCCCGTATTTCACACCCTTAGGAGTGGAATATTGGTCAGTCCCTTCTGAAATGATGCCTACATTACAAGATCCACATCCTTTCCATACTTTAAGTTTCTATCCTTAGCGGTATGGGCTGGGTTATGAACCAGTGGACCAGTATCATCACCCTATTTCATCTCCGTAAGGGTTGAATTTCTAAAAACAGTGAAACACGTATTTTTTCACCACTAACCGAGAAGACGAACACCAGTTTTCAAAACATTTAGCTTTAAAAATGCTTACGCAACGAAATATTTTCTAAAACATTTGACTCCCTATTTCACCACCTTAGGGGTTGAATTTCCAAGAACAATGAAAAACTAATTTTTTTTTATTTGTAACTGAGAAACCAAATCTGAATTTTCATAAATTTAGCTTTATAGTGCATAACTAACAAAATATTTTCGTAAAAATCTCATCCCCTATTACATCCCGGGAGAAGATGCTTCCAAAAATACTGAGACACACTTATTTGTAACAAAAAGTGAAATATCATTGTTCATAGATGTAGCTGTAAAAATAGTTTAGTAGTTGTTTAATAACAACATATTTTTAAAAAGTCTTCACCTACTATTTCACCCCCATAGTTTTAAATTTCCAAAAATCCTGAAACTGGTCTCTCTTAATTTTGACTGAGAGACCTAATACCAGTTTTCGTATGTGTAGCTTCAAAATTTCCTGAACAGCGACATTTTCAAAAATACCCTTCACCCCCAATTTCACCCCATTGGGGTTGAAATTTCGAGAAATCCCTTATACGAATTCTACAGTATAAGATCGACATAATCTCAGAATCTCAAGTTCCTATCCTTAGCGGTTACTTATTTTTTCAATGTGAACATTACAGGAGTTTTTAAAGTTTTATGCCTGCATGGTTCCTCCATTGCTTTGAAGTTTTTATATTACATGATCGATATATTCATTGTATGTTTGCCTAATGGCTACATTCTTCGACAGCCAACTATTGTCTGAAAGGCTGGTAACACCATCTGTTGACGGTAATTTCTTTCATTACCACTGTTTCTCGATGTATGGGCTGTTTGGTACCTGTCTCCACGTACATGAAAGCTACATTTTCAGGACTTTATGCAGCCACTTTTGCTTCATTGGTTTTTGTATTTCATTGTAAGTACTGATGGAAACTCCTGTCCATAATGTGTACATTTCTTTTGAGTCATCTTTTTACATTGTATTTCCTTACTGTAGTGCGGCATTGTGATAATGTATAGAATTGAATCAATAAATTAATTTGCGACCACTTATTTTCTCAGTTCATTGTGTGACATTTATTTACTGCTAATACGAGGTGTATGATAAAAGTAATGAGACTGACAAGACAGTGATGTGGCAACGGTCTGTTGTTCTCGTGTGGACCAGCCTGTTCATCCCTTCCAGATGCTCAGTCTGAGTTTCAGCTCCGTATAGCCATCACGTGACTTCCGAGTGAACCGTCAGTAATTTTTTTTTCTTGTGTTATGAAAATGGAACAGCGGAATTTAGAGCATTGTCTTGCAGTCATGTTTTGTGTTACACTTTGAGAATCCGCGAGCCTTAGAAATGATGGAACAGGCCTGTGGAAACATTTCTTATCAGGAGCGCAAGTTTATCGCTACAGCATATCATTTTTGGAAGGCCAAGAACACTGCAGATGACCTTCGCTCAGGGAGACCTCAGACTTAAAAAACCGATGAAAACGTCGAACGTGTGCATGCTCTTGTGAGATCAGGTCCACGTTGAACAATAAGGATAATGAGTGACCTGGTAAATTTAAACACTTTCAACGTACCTAAACTTTTGACCGAAGTTTTCCACTTGCTTAAAGTTCGTGCCAAAATGATGCCGAAAAAACTCAAAACTGGGCAGAAGGAGAATAGCAGAAACGTGTGCGTTGATCTTCTTGACAAGACTGCCAATGACCACGAGTGCTTCAGTCGAGTCATCGCAAGTGACGAACCCCTGATTTTTGAGTACGATCTGAGACAAAGCGGCGAATAGAGGAGTGGCACACTGAGACTCATCGACTGGAAGAAGCTCGAATGTGCAAATCAAAGATCGAAATATTGGTGATTTGCTTCTCCGTCAATAGTGGGATCGTGCATAGCGAATCTGTTCCTCCAGGACAAACTGCCAACCAAGTGTTCCACAAAGATATCCTTGAAAGGCTGAGGAAAAGGTTTAAACGAGTGAGACCGGACACTGCAGACAATGGACGCTGCATTATGACAACACTGCATGTCACCCGGCCACTTCCTGTTCTTCCACAGCACCCTACTCACCTGATGTAACCCTTGTGTCATTTCTCTTTTCCAGAAATTGAAAGATTTCTTAAAAGGACGTCATATTGGGTCTCTGGAAAACATTGAAACGAACGTGATCGACATATTTAGGCTCTATCAGTTGAAGCATTTAACGCTGCCACCAAGACTGGGAGTAGCGATTTCACCGGTGGATAACTGCTGAAGGGAACTACTTTGAATGGAGCAGTATTCTTGTTCTGTAGCCTGCCACCTATAATTGAAACACAGGCTTTATTCATTCTAACACAAATTATTACTGCCATGGACAATGTTTTCTATACATCGACAACCAATACAATATAATAAACAATCTTGTCGGAGGAACATCAGCAACTGAGCATTATGGCAAAGGCTGGAAATACCGCTTCAGTTGTAACGCCCTTTTTATTTAAAGCACGACCTGTTTCAGGCTCTTATATGTCCATCATCAGGTGTTATAACGTTGTGCTGTGACTCCATGCCCCTTGGTGGACGAGCACAGGACGCGGTGTATCAGCAGCTAGCCCTCGCTGCTGTTACACCGCGTCCTGTGCTCGTCCACCAAGGGGCATGGAGTCTGTTGGAGCAGCGACTCGCTTGTATGCTGATTGGAGCCCTGATCGTGCCACGAGGTCTTATGTCTTCGTACAAAATGGATATTAAAAATTAAGAAAATCCAAGTGTGAATAATAAAATACATCAAAAGGAAAGAACAGATGGTGAGAGGAATGCTACTAACAGCTTAGCAGCGGTGTCGCCCAAGTCGGGCAGGCCGAGGTGGCCGAGCGGCTATAGGCGCTTCAGTCTGGAACCGCAAGACCGCTGCGATCGCAGGTTCGAATCCTGCCTCGGGTGTGGATGTTTGTGATGTCCTTAGGTTAATTAGGTTTAAATAGTTCTAAGTTCTAGGGGACTGATGACCACAGATTTTAAGTCTCATAGTGCTCAGAGCCATTTGAACCATTTTTCGCCCAAGTCGCATGTGCTCTCGTAATCTGTAAACCGTATTCTAGTGAGTGCAATACACATAGCGTTAACGTGACGTGATACATTGTACCTAAGATAACAGCGAGTTAATATGATAGTGACCACTTGCCGAAACTAGTTCTTTGGAAGCTTCTAGAATATAATTTATGACTGTACAATGTAATATGTATAACGTACTCTTACCCATATATTCTGTCTACAACTACAGAAGTATGATGTGTGCACACTTTTATTTTATTCATAGAATTAGTGGTTCTTACACGCCTAACTTATGAACGACGCATTAAAAAAGAATAATCCTCTATGTGTTACCTATTGTTCAGAAAATGTTCTTTGTAAGCTCTTGTTACGTCCATTGCGAGTACTTGCAATGATGACTTGGCATTGAACAATTTTTCAACCGCAGAAAAAGTTACAGCTGCATTGTCAGCTTTTTATAACCAATAAAGGAGTAGAATAATTCATGTATTATCTGTGTAATTATTCAGCTAATCGATGGCTCAGAAAACTGATTATATTAAGCGGGTAATTACGTTCTACCAGGCCCATGAAACTGTGTGGAAACATCGCCAAAACTTAATAATATCACACTGGAATATCGAGGCTGGGCACCGATGCATGTCATCAGGCTATACGCAAGGGTGGGCACTCAAATGCACACTAATTCACAAACTCATGACGCAATGATATGGAAAATTCACCCTCATTACGCTATTCATCCCGTGTGAACGTTAATACTCTTTTATAACAGAGACGCTCGGGGCTGGGTGAGAGAAGCTATTTAGTAGATGACAGTGGGGGGAGAGGGCGAGAGGTAGAGAGGTAGAGAGGTAGAGAGGGAGAGAGGGAGAGAGGGAGAGAGGGGGAGAGGGGGGGGGGGAGATAGAGGGGAAGAGAGAGAGGGGGGAGAGGGGGGGAGAGGGAGGTGGAGGGGGAGAGGGAGGGAAGAAAGGGAGTGAGGGAGTTGAAGTACAGCTGTTGCCCAGAAAGTAATGCGCCGCATTTTTTTTTTCAACAGTTCTTCATTGAACACAATGAGAATTACACACAAAAAAGAATGGTTCAAAATGGTTCAAATGACTCTGAGCACTATGGGACTTAACTTCTGAGGTCATCAGTCCCCTAGAACTTAGAGCTACTTAAACCTAACCAACCTAAGGACATCACACACATCCATGCCTGAGGCAGGATTCGAACCTGCAACCGTAGCGGTCGCGCGGTTCCAGACTGTAGCGCCTAGAACTGCTCGGCCACCCTGGCCGGCCAAAAAGGAATGTTGTTTTATCTACACACCCTATTTTTTTCACGTAATCTCCATCCCGTTCTATGGCCTTCCTCCAATGCGATACCAATCCTTGTCCTGTTGGCGGAGCCAGTGTTTCACTGTGTGAATCACCTCCTCATCGTCCTAAAATGTTTTCCACATATGGCATCATTTAATGGCCCACACAAGTGGAAGTCCGACGGGGCTTGGTTAGGGCTGTAGAGTGGATGAGCTAAGACTGTCCAATCCTGTTTCGCGATATGTTCAACAGTCCTCGGACTTGTGTGGGTGCGAGCGTTATCGTGCTGCAGGAATGAAGCTCCCGGGTTGCTATGGCGCCGAAGTCACTGGAAGCGCGTCTTCACTTTAGTTAATGTGTTGACTTGTGCTTCTGAATTAATGCTACCGCCTTTTGGCATCACATTAATAAGAATCACACCTTCACATTCCCAGGACATGGTGATCATGACATTACCAGCGGAAGCAGTTGCTTCTTGCGTGGAGGTGGAAACAGCGCCATTCCATCGACTGTCGTTTCGGGTTAAAAATGGTGAACACAGGTTTCATCATCTGTCACAAACCGGGACAAGAAGGCCTCCCCCTAAGATCCAGAACGTTGCAACAAGTCAAAACCACTGTTTTGTCTGTGTGATTTGTGATCCACCGTAAGACACAGGGGACCCATCTTGCACACACTTATGAATATCCAAGAGTGTGGATAATTTCATCCACACTTCCATTGCTGATTGACAGTTGCAGCGCGTCTGTCCTCACGAGCGACAGCCGTGGATGGTTTCGCCGACCGCTGCAAATCGCGGAGCCCCGCCGAACCGCTTTCTGATGACCTGACCCTCTATGCCCATCGATAACTGTACTTCAGTCGACAGCAGATGCTCTACAGACTTTGCCCAAGGGTTTGTTAATATCCCCCACAGTTTCTTTCTCTGCAATCAGAAATTCAATGACGGCACGTTGCTTGTAAAGTACATCAAGTACATCACTCCATTTTGAAACTGTTCTGCAGCTACGCTGGCTGTCGGAAATATCGGAAACGTGGCGGGCTCACTCAGGAGAATTCATATCATATATACGTAAAATTTCGATGAGGAAAAAAATGCAATGTATTACTTTCTGGGCAACCCCCGTATGCAGGTAGGGATAAACGTGGAGTGTGGCTTCTCTGCTACACACAACGGTGGCTCTAAACCACGGACTCTTGACGTGCAACAGAGAATGTGCACAATATTGTACCTTAGTACCAATTTGGGAATATATATGGGAGAATTTATGACCGAAGATGACGATTAATTTAGTATTCATCTGCAGAGGTATTGGTATTTTAATTTTAACATGCTTGTACTTTCACTATGTCATAGCATTTCCTTGTTCTTGTTGGCTGCTACACACCAAGCTGATTCCATTGTTCTACACTCATATCGTGTAACGATGCCCATTGTATACAACAAAGATAATGAAGTAACAGCGGTGCGGGTTAGGCGCGTGGTCTGACGCAACGCCCCCTCCCCCCCCCCCCCCCCCCCCGGAAGTTTGAGTCCTCCCTTGGGCGGGGGTGTGTGTGTGTGTGTTATCCTTAGCGCAAGTTAGTTCAAGTTAGATTAAATTAGCCCACCCGGTTGGCTGTGCGGTCTAACGCACTGCTTTCCAGGCGGCAAGGAGCGCCGGTCCCTGGCACGAATCCGCCCGGCGGATTTGTGTCGAGGTCTGGTGAGCCGGCCAGGCTGTGGATGGTTTTTAGGCGGTTTTCCATCAGCCTCGGCGAATGCGGGCTGGTTCCCCTTATTCCGCCTCAGCTACACTATGTCGGCGATTGCTGCACAAACAAGTTCTCCATGTACGCATACACCACCATTACTCTACCACGTAATCATAGGGGTTACACTCGCCTGGTGTGAGACGTTCCCTGGGGGATCCACCAGGGGCCGAACCGCACAATAACCCTAGGTTCGGTGTGGGGTGGCGGAGGGGTGAAGTGGGCTGCGATAGTCGTCGTGGGGTTGCGGACTACTACAGCTGCGGCGGGGACGGAGCCTCTTCGTCGTTTGTAGGTCCCCAGTTAACATAACATAACAGATTAAATAGTGTGCAAATCAAGGGACCGATGACCTCAGCAGTTTGATCCATAGGTCCTTACCACAAATGAAGTAACAACAGGTAAATGATACATATTTTTGAAGAGCCTTCCCACAGATACCTACAATTATGAAAGCAAGTTGGTTTTATTCACAGTATCAATACATCATATTATTCCCTCCCTTTCGGTTACGAAACAGTATTGTTCAACGTAATCCCTGTCGGCCCTTACTGGGAGGGCTTGTATGCCTGCATGGTACCACTCTGCTGGTCGACGTCATAGCCAATGTCTTGCTGCTTCAATAAACCTCCCCATCATCGAGCTTCTGCTTCCTGTGTTCATCTATCAGGGGCCCAAACAGAACGAAGTCGAAGGTGCGAAATACGGGCTGTAGGGTGGATGTGCAGAAACAGTCTAATGAAGTTTTGTGAGCTCCTCTCGGATGCACATACTTGTGTCAGGCCTTGCGTTGTCAAGGAGGAGGAAATGTTCGTTTACATTTTGGTAGTGACGAACACTACATCGCTTCTTCAGTTTCCTGCGGATTGAACAACAAATTTCAGAGTTGGTCGTTACACCATGAGGAAGGACATCAAACAGAGTAACTCCTTCAGACTCCCACAAATCCATCGCCATGACTTTACCAGTTGAGGGTGCGTCTTTGAACGTTCTTCCCGGACGAGAGGTGGTATGGTACAACTCCATGGATTGCCGTTTTTTTTTTCCGGTTCGAAGTGATGAACCATGTTTCATCGCCTGTGAAGATGTTCGACAAAATATTGTCACGATCCGCCTCATTACGCCCAAGCAATTCCGCACAGATGGTCCTTCGTTGCTCATTATGTTTTTATCAGGACGGCGAGGAACCCTAGCAAGCACACTGCTTTGAGTACTCCAGGTGATGGACGGGTGTGTCAGCACTACCAACAGAGACGTCCTGGTGAGCAACGAGGTGGGTGTTTGTGATTGGTCGATCACCTCGAATAAGTGTGCCGGCCTTTCCCACATTGCGTCAGTCCAGCTGTGTGCATCCGGCCGGCACGCGGGAGATCGGAGAAGGTTGCGCGACTTTGATGCGTTGATGACAGACGCCTCACCTAAAGACTCTCCGTGCTTTTGTTCACTGCCAGACCTCAGCAGACATTCTGAAAGTGGCTATGAGTAACTGTGATACTATGCTTTTCCACCAAGTGACGTTCAATGAGAGCCGTCCGTTACAGACGCCTGTTTGTAGGCAACGTATAGCGCTACCACCTATCGGAACTTCGTGGAACTACACTACTGGCCATTAAAATTGCTACACCAAGAAGAAATGCAGATGATAAACGGCTATTCATTGGACAAATATATTATACTAGAACTGACATGTGATCATATTTTCACGCAATTTGGGTGCATAGATCCTGAGAAATCACTACCCAGAACAACCACCTCTGGCCGTAATAACGGACTTGATACGCCTGGGCATTGAGTCAAACATGGCGTGGTTGGCGTGTACAGGTACAGCTGCCCATGCAGCTTCAACACGATACCACAGTTCATCAAGAGTAGTGACTGGCGTATTGTCACGAGCCAGTTGCTCGGCCACCATTGACCAGACGTTTTCAGTTGATGAGAGATCTGGAGAATGTGCTGGCCAGGGCAGCAGTCGAACATTTTCTGTATCCAGAAAGGACCGTACAGGACCTGCAACATGCGGTCGTGCGTTATCCTGCTGAAATGTAGGGTTTCGCAGGGATCGAATGAAGGGTAGAGCTACGGTCGTAACACATCTGAAATGTAACGTCCACTGTTCAAAGTGCCGTCAATGCTAACAAGAGGTGACCGAGACGTGTAATCAATGGCACCCCATACCATCACGCCCGGCGATACGCCAGTATGGCGATGACGAGCACACGCTTACAATGTGCGTTCACCGCGATGTCACCAAACACGGATGCCACCATCATTATGCTGTAAACAGAACCTGGATTCATACGAAAATATGACGTTCTGCCATTCGTGTACCCAGGTTCATCGTTGAATACACCATCGCAGGCGCTCCTGCCTGTGATGCAGCGTCAAGGGTAACCGCAGTCATGGTCTCTGAGCTGATGGTCCATGCTGCTGCAAACGTCGACGAACTGTTCGTGCAGATGGTTGTTGTCTTGCGAACGTCCCCATCTCTGTTGACTCAGGGATCTAGACGTGGCTGCACGATCCGTTACAGCCATGCGGATAAGATGCCTGTCATCTCGACTGCTAGTGATACGAGGCCGTTGGGATCCAGCATGGCGTTCCGTATAACCCTCCTGAACCCATCGATTCTATATTCTGCTAACAGTCATTGGATCTCGATCAACGCGAGCAGCAATGTAGCAATACGATAAACCGCAATCGCGATAGGCTACAATCCCACCTTTATCAAAGTCGGAAACGCGATGGTACGCATTTCTCCTCCTTACACGAGGCATCACAACAACGTCTCACCAGGCAACGCCGGTCAACTGCTGTTTGTGTATGAGAAATCGGTTGGAAACTTTCCTCATGTCATCACGTTGTAGGCGTCGCCACTGGCGCCAACCTTGTGTGAATGCTAATCATTTGCATATCACAGCATATTCTTCCTGTCGGTTAAATTTCGCGTCTGTAGCACGTCATCTTCGTGGTGTAGCAATTTTAATGGCCAGCAGTGTATATGGGCTGAAGCAGAAATATTTCACGATGTGCGATAACAAATTACGCATTTTTTCAACCGAAATTGGTGCAGAAAGAACGTGTTGGTTATAACTGAATGCTCCTAGAAAAAGTATGAATGACATTGGGACTATCGATAAGGAATAACAATTGGAAAGTTTCGGGTAAGGTTGCAGTTGCATAAAATTGTAGAACGAATGCTATGGATGTGTTTTAGCATGGTGTGTGTCTTTATCAATGTAGTCAGTGGTAACCTAAGCGCGTCATAAGCAAAAGATATTGCCGAAGGAGATTAAGGTAGCACAGACACATGATATACACCGTGGAATAAATATGGGAAGAAAAAGAGCGGTATATCTTTTCTGAAGATCATGTCAGTCACAAAATAACCACACAATAAGTGATGCTAGGTGCTACGGAATGTTCTCCTAAACAAAGTTTTGTCCTGTTATCTTTACTGTACAACATTATCTTCTTACGTTTGAAGAATTTTGTCTTTTCACTACTTTCGATTAATCAGATCCAAACTAGTAATCAAGTGCGAATACAAGCAACTGAAACTGTAACAATTCTTTAAGTAGTTTTGACGTCAGTACTTCAGGTGACAACTATCTTTAATTTTTGTAGGAACATCTTTGCTTTTAATGTTAGTGTTTTTATTTTCTTGCTTCTGATTTTGTATTTCTCCGCGTTATTTACGCTATCTGATGTCTGTGTGCCAAATGAATTAATGTACTGAAATATGTTAACGATTCGATCTAGACGGAACCGCAATAAAGAAACAACATTACGGTCCCTACGTGAAACCGAGAATAGTGCACTAGTTAGAAGGACAAGGACAGAATCGGTTATATCATTTCCAAGAATACCACATCACAGCTTTTCTCCGTGGAGAAATGTCTCTGCAAGATAGGAAGCATTGACAGCGTAATCTTTTGCCGGTGAGTGATGTTTCTGCGTCATTCGAAACCATAAACTGTTGAGCTCAGTGGCCTTAATAAGCCTGTGTTGTAGTCTTCCTAAGGCTTGGATATTGGTTCATTAAGATTTTGTCATTATTAGATACTTCCATCACACATTTTATACGTTTTGTTTAACACGTTGACTACGTCATTTTCTTTTCGTAATGTTTACGTATGTAGGACACAAATGACAGAGCGATATACTTACAACACGTAACTCTGGCCGAAGTGTACTCAGACCCACGAGTGTCGCCCTTAAAAGGCAGTGATACTAGAACAAAACCACGTGCCACACTGACGATAAGGTCCCGCTCTCAGCTATGTTAGTTCGCAGCTTGTGATCTTGCGGTAGCGTTCTCACTTCCCGCGCACGGGGTCTGGAGTTCGATTGCCGGCGGCCTCAGGGAATTGCACTGCCTCGAGATGACCGGGTGTTGTTGTGTCTACATCATTCATCTCCATTAAGGTCGGCGGAAGGCAATGGCAAACCACCCCCGGTAGGACCTTGCCTAGTCTGCGGTGCGGGTCTCCCGCATCGTTCCCTACGCTCCTCGTAATATGGGACCTTTTCATCACCGCCTATGTTATTCACCTTTGTAATAATTAGGGAATGATCACATTATCCGTATGTTTCATTCAACAGGCAAAGTAGATACATTCTCAAAACACTTCTATAGGGATCACTTTTGCATCTCGTCGTAGGGTACGTAACAGTCCCTAGTTTGACACTGACCTCTTTTGTCGTGTTTGAAATTTACCTGTGAACAACGTAATAGGTTCCTCGACGTGTTCCAGTTGATTTTCACACAAATGAAACATATACGAGGTTCACTCCAAAAGAAATGCACACTATTTTTGTAAAAATACAGTTTTCATTCTGCATGTGTGAAAGTTTTAGTGTGTAGATACATCCGTCTCGCTTGTTTTCAAACTTAGTTCAACCTGTTCCCGTGAGTGGCGCCGTCACAGCATGTCTTCAAGATGGCGTTACACTTGACGTTCGTCAGAAGCCACGTGCTGTCATAGAATTTCTGTGCTGTGAAAACGATACAGTGGGAAACATCCACAAGAGGTTGAAAAAGGTGTATGGAGATGCTGCTGCCGATCGCAGTACAGTTAGTCGGTGCGCAAGCAGGTTACGTGATGGAAGCGGGCACGGCAATATTGAGGATTGTCCTCGCGGCGGCAGGCCTCGTACTGCTCACACTCCAGACAATGTGCAGATAGTTAACGAATTGGTGACTGCTGACAGACGCATCACAGTGAACGAATTGTCACGCTACGTTGGAATAGGGTAAGGAAGTGTATGCAGAATACTGAAAGTGTTGGCGTTAAAAAAGGTTTGTGCCAGGTGGGTTTCCAGGATGTTGACAGTGGCCCACAAAGAAGCAAGGAAAACGGTATGCAGCGAACTTTTGGAACAGTACGAGAATGGTGGAGATGAATTTCTTGGAAGTATTATGACAGGTGATGAAACATGGCTCCATCATTTTTCACCAGAGACGAAGAGGCAATTAATGGAGTGGCATCACACAAATTCACCCAAGAAAAAAAAAAATTCAAAACCACACCTTCTGCTAAGGTGTTTTCCGATTTCGAAGGACTCTTGCTTGTGGACATCATGCCAAGTGGAACCACCATAAATTCTGATACATATGTGACGACACTGAAGGAACTTCAAGCTCGAATGAGTCGTGTTCGACCACATCGGCAAATGCAGAACGTTTTGCTGTTGCACGACAGTACACGGCCACATGTCAGTCAAAAAACCATGGAAGCGATACAAAACTCAGATAGACAACACAAACACCCGCCTTACAGTCATGACCTGGCTCCATGTAACTATCATCTGTTTGGGAAGCTGAAAGACTCTTCGTGGAACAAGGTTTGAAGATGATGACTCCCTTGTGCACACTGCCAAACAGTGGCTCCAACAGGTTGGTCCAGAATTTTACCGTGCGGGTGTATAGGCGCTGGTTCCAAGGTGGTGTAAGGAGTTGAGAGGGATGGAAATTATGTGGAGAAATGAAAATATTGTTCCTAAAGGATGTATCTACACACTGTAAAACTTTCAAACATGTGGAATAGTAGATGGATTTTAAAAAAATAAAATAGTGTGCATTTCTTTTGGAGTGACCCTCGTACAAGCACGAGACTTTTAACTGTACCCAGACAGCCTAATTATTATAAATTTATTTTAAAGTGATAACGCCCTAAGGCAAGAATGAATCGAAATAAATGATCACTTATTCCTGCGACAGTGAGATACAAAAATTAGGGAACTTTACCACAACTTTTGACCATATAATTTATGAAAATATCCAGAACTGAATTCTCCGCTAATAGAATCGCTGAACCGTTACAGCGAGAAGTGGAAACTGGTGATATTCTCTCTTCTTTAGATGTTGGTAACACTGGTGATACGTATAACGTCCAGTATTCGAATAATATGTAATATTAGGAAACAAGTGTGTCATGCAATATTTGTGTATTCATTACGCGAGCCCTGAATATTTTCGCTTTGACAACGTCCCTATTACTCATCACGCAGACTTCGAGGATAATTCAAACAACGCCAACAATGAAATGAAAATATCACAGGTGAGGCGTTTAACTGCTTTCATTTAATACGGGTCTTCAAAAATTTCAACGAAAAAGTTTGTTTAACCTTAATTGGTAGCGAAATATTTCTAACTTTTATCTGTGTATTAAAGGTTTATTTTTCACTTTGTCATAGTTACTACACATAAAGATACCTAAACACAGTCATATTAATGGCCATGCTGTTTTCGTTTCCTCTATACTTCAATTTGAAATACTATCTTCCTGGTAATTTCTTTCTCTATTTCTTAAAATGTTTTTATTGTACAACAATTTCGTGAATTCAGATCATTTTCGATATTTTCCAAAGATAAAGCCACATATAGGTACTTCACGATGAGGATTTTCTCTTTGTAGCACATCAGTCTAGAGGATTATTAAGTAAGTCCCACCAGAGAATTTAGTTAATTTTGTGGCGTTTATGAAGTCGCTGGAGCACCAACCAGAGAGTCTCAATTTAATTTCTAGTGATGTTGGATGACACCCCTCCTATCGTAAATTCCACGTTTATGAGCGTCGTTAAGCTGAAACGGCACATGCATACGAATTAGGAACGCACTCCATAGCCTGCTGTAGGATTTCACCGTGAATCCTCTTGCTGAGTACACTACGTAAATTTATTAACATTGAGAACAGTCTGACAGAATTACCATCACTTCCAGAACATACTTGTAGAGTATTAACGACAGTGTTTCTACCCAAACAGCCACTCGTTTTTTGCGAACAAATGTCATGATCACATTCAAGCTACCATCTATATAGCTGTATAAATTTACTCGAAATTAGTCTACTTCAGAGTATTTCTGAAATTCTGTTAGTTATGTGTTGTATTAGACTCTTCTTAATACCTCTTGCTGTCTAGAGATACATATTTTGAGTTTTGATACGAGAGGTTGTAATAAACAAAGTTACTGAAGGTTGGATAAAAAAAGTAATTTCATTTCAACAATTAAATGCAATTTATCGTGGAAATTTGCTTTAAATTCGGTTTGTACTGAGTGGTGCACATCTACATTAACTCACTAATCGCTAAGAATATTTCAGGAAACAGCAGAGATACATTTTTACAATCGTCAAGGTACTTGTCTAAATGAAATAGATTTCTCCGTGCGAAGTATTCGCTATTTGAGAACAGTCTGGCCTACCCGAAGAATCATATATCGATCACTATTATGCTTCGTTTGGATACTGGTCTACTATGAAGTATTGATGATAGGCGGTGTTCCTACGGTCGCAATGAAAAACACACAGATAGCTGCCAAGTGAATCTCACAACTATTGTACCAGATTTGATCTACGAAATGGCGTTCAGGCAACAAAACATCACAGTAGTGTATGTACGTAACAAGTAGTTATTTCCATGGCGAACCGTTCTATCAAGTTCAAAACATGTAGGATGATGAAAACTGCTTACAAATTGCTGTATTTGAAACGTCAGCAAAATTACCAGTTGTACGCATGACAAGGACGTCACTAAGCAGTTTAAATTGCAAAAACAACCCTCAAATCCTTCTCTGTCAGCTGTTTGTATGACAATGATAAGCAATGTGACTCTAATGATTAGATCTGAACGTTATAAATTCCGAGTTACAACACAGACACCATGTGCATCTTGTGTTTCAACTGTTTCTGGCATTTAACGACAGTAGAGAGGTGTCTGAGGGTTGGATTTTAAGTTAAGTTATTTAGTGGCCTCTCTTATATACTTATACTTTTGATCTTATTTCGTGTGTATTAAATTTGTTACAGAATGTTGCACATTCTTGATATACATATCAATTTCGGCAATTATTCTGTGACTATGAGGGATGCGTTCTTACAGTCCTCGAATGATTCCTCTAAATTAAACGTTTTTATTGTCATTTGGAAATGTTTATAACTTTATTTGCATACGTTATTATATGACATGTGTTAAGACTTGAAGTAACTCCCGTGGCACTTGAAGGGAGCTGTAACAGGTAAAAACTGCAGAAGAAGACAGAGATTCGATTATAACCAACAAGTAATTGAGAACGGTGGGTGTAAGTGCTGCTATGAAATGAAAAGATTGACACATGAAAGGAATTAATGCTGGGCCGGATGAAACCAATCAGAAGACTAGTGACAAGAAAAAACCTGCATGCCAGGAATAGAATCGACTTAACTGTTTGTTACGTTTTTCTCCGTGTTGCGTTTTAATGATACTATGATCATCATACTAACATTCAGAATATGGTCGTAGGGTCATCACGAAACTGTTGTAGGTGAATACTTTGTAGCCTAACACATTTTCGTTATTGAAATTACTGCGATATGACATTTGCTACAAATGTAGCGGGAAAAGTGCAGTCTTTTAGGCACTTACTTAGTGGCAGTTTTCGTTATCTAGCATGTCAGGCCAATCCGAGGAAACGAAGTTCTACTGTGGCAAGTTTCGCGTCCTGAAGCCCTTTTCTGAACGTCCTAGGCTAAGATATACAATTGGAAAGGAAAGTATTGCATAGTTCCTCTGTCAGAACATCCCCCGTGACATACGAGATGACCATGTACCTGCCGGCCGCGGTGGTCTAGCGGTTCTAGGCGCTCAGTCCGGAACCGCGCGACTGGTACGGTCGCAGGTTCGAAATCCTACCTCGGGCGTGGATGTTCATGATGTCCTTAGGTTAGTTAGGTTTAAGTAGTTCTAAGTTCTATGGGACTAATAACATCTATGGTCAAGTCCCATAGTGCTCAGAGCCATTTGAACCATTTTGACTACGTACCTCGAAGAGGTTCCACCCATTCCTCCTCCTTACGGCAAGATCAGTATGGACAACAGCATGTTAAAGAGGCTGCAAAAACAATATCCACACTAGAATTAGATTATTTACTCAGCATTAAATGTTCAAAAATACAAGTCATAAAAGAATCTGAAAATGACAAAGGACCAGGAAGACTACACTATTTCAAAAATGGTTCAGATGGCTCTGAGCACTATGGGACTTAACTTCTGAGGTCGTCAGTCCCCTAGGACTTAGAACTACTTAAACCTAACTAACCTAGGGACATCACACACATCCATGCCCGAGGCAGGATTCGAACCTACGACCGCAGCGGTCGCGCGGTTCCAGACTGTGGCACATAGAACCGCTCGGCCACTCTGGCCGGCACATTATTTGATCAGAAGTATCCGGACATCTATTAGTGGACATTAATACGGGAAGCCTGCAGCGTTTGCCTTTATGAGGGTTTGAACTGTACTTGAGACAGACTGTGAGGTGTCTGATCATCTGCGGAGGAATGGCAGCCTATTCTTCCTCAAGAACCGAAAACGTAGACTGTACTGATAATGTACGCTGTGGTTAGGAGTTAAGTCGACATTCTAACTCGTCTTAAAGGTATTACATCGGTTCACGTTGGGACTCTGAAGGCCAAATAATTTTTGGAGTGGAATGCTGTTTTATGTCAGAGTGCATTGTCGTGCTTACGCAAACTGTCCTCCATCTCCGAAACGTTCCTGTGCTGTACGACCATCTCCGAATTGTTCCTGTGCTGTATGAAGAACAGAAAGCTGTGAAATATGTTCCGGTGCTTCCCAATTTGTCGTTTTCTTAAGCTCAATATGGGAACCACACCCTAACAACGAGAAACCCCTATACTGCAACGCCACCTCCTCTGAACTTCATCCTTGGCACTTACACGGAACGTTCTCCTCACATTTCCGAAATCCATCTCTTCCACCGGATTCATACATGATCTACTGTTATTCATCATAACAAATAATACGTGCCTCTGTCGATGGTCCCCTTAAGTGTCGTTTGGTATTGACTTCAGAAATCTGTGGCTAAGGAGGAGCTGCTGGTTCTTTTTCTTTTTAACTCACTACGCGCAGTCATTGTGCCAGCTGGACTGCCGGTACCACTATGGAACTCCGGAGTGTTTATTTCCGCTGATTTCGAAGGATTTTCTACAACCACTCGACGCAACGCTCGTCTGTTCCGTATCTGTCAATACATGAGACCTGTCTGGTCTTGGTATGCCTGTTCTTATTCCTCCGTTTTTCCACTTCGCCACCGCATCGATAACAATCAACTCGCGCTGCTATAGAATGAATGAAATGCCCCTGATGGGTACGTAAGTGATTGACCAACTGATACAGTTTAACAGGTATTTATATACATGTGTTAAAAGTGTTAAAATACGAAACCTTAGCCCGCAGTAGCTGCTTTTGTTGACTGTGGACTATTGGGCTTCTCGTTCAGTCTTATATTTTAATAGTTGTAACTCAAGTGTATAAACACCTGTTATTCTGTATCATTTAGTCAATCTATTATGCCTAATTACTTTAGCTTAGACTGCTCTAGTTTTAAAATTTACTGTCCGTGATGGATTCGCTACTCACGAAACATTCAATGGCTAGCCACTGAGCTCTACTGATCGATCCGTTCGGCAGTTACTGGTTCTCTGCTGACAAAACATCACTGCTCCCCGACCATTTAAACTGGCATTTAGTGTCCAGATACTTCTGACCTGCTAGTGACCGGCCGAGGTGGCCGAGCGGTTCTAGGCGTTACAGCCTGGAACCGCGCGACCGCTACGGTCGCACGTTCGAATCCTGCCTCGGGAATGGATGTGTGTGATGTCCTTAGGTTAGTTAGGTTTAAGTAGTTCTAAGTTCTAGGGGACTGATGATCTCAGAAATTAAGTCTCATAGTGCTCAGAGCCATCCGAACCATCTGAACCTGCTAGAGCATGCAAGGGGTATCATGAAACTTCCTGGCAGATTAAAACTGTGTGCCCGACCGAGACTCGAACTCGGGAAGGTAGGAGACCAGATACTGGCAGAAGTAAAGCTGTGAGGACCGGGCGTGAGTCGTGCTTCGTTAGCTCAGATGGTAGAGCACTTGCCCGCGGAAGGCATAGGTCCCGAGTTCGAGTCTCGGTCGGGCACACAGTTTTAATCTGCTAGGAAGTTTCATATCAGCGCACACTCCGCTGCAGAGTGGATATCTCATTGAAGGGGTATCATTATTGATGACGTGAAAGCATACAGCTGAAAGTAAACTAAACTAGTAGCAAAAAAGTGTCAGTAAATATAGATCCGTTCGCGAAATAATAGTGACTTTGTGGTTACCAGACTCCACTCAGCTGATTCTATGTATACACCATTCCAGTTAGTAAAACGTAACTATACAACATCTAGAGCAGTTATTAGAGATATTCTGGTAGAAGTGTAGGTGTTCCGAATGAACACAATAGCTACGCGACTGTACTCGCAGTTAAAGGAGAGGTACAAAGTATCGCCCTTGTATCTGGATTCAGGCCTGTCGCTGTCGCCGCATCGAGTTACGAATCCTTTCAAACGCACCTGTACCATTTCGAAATTCTTGACGAGCGCTGACAAGTTTCTGCTCCATACCTGTAAACATGTTAACTGGAATGAGGTACACTAAATCTTTAAGGTTCCCCGAACCAATAAATCCGTATGTTCAGATCAGGTAATCTTGCAGGCGACAGTACTGGTTCTACTCACGTAACCCATCTTTGGCCATATCGCAGTGTTCAATGCTATCTTACCACAACAGCGAAATGTGCCGGTTCTCCATCACGCATGTACATCCTCTGGTGTTACTCTATGGGAACATCTTCAAACAATTCCGCAAGATGATGTCGCAGAGACCGAAGATGATTTCCGTCAGTTGAGTTAGTTTGGTAACATTTGTGGCCTAATAAGACGATCGCCTAGTACGCCTAACTGAACATTTAATGAGAAACATCGCTGATGTGTAGATTACGCGCAGCATGTGGATTGGAGCCTAGATGACTCAGAACCTGAGAATTGTAATAATTAAATACACCATTGCGAGTGAACCCTGCTTCGTCTATGAAACGTCGACTGCTTACAGCTTCTTGTTGCATCCACCGACAGAACATTAGTCTAGGAGTAAATTCCACCTCAAAAATAGTTCAAATGGCTCTGAGCACTATGGGACTTAACATCTATGGTCATCAGTCCCCTAGAACTTAGAACTACTTAAACCTAACTAACCTAAGGACATCACACAACACCCAGTCATCACGAGGCAGAGAAAATCCCTGACCCCGCCGGGAATCGAACCCGGGAACCCGGGCGCGGGAAGCGAGAACGCTACCGCACGACCACGAGCTGCGGATAATTCCACCTCACTAAGACCCAAACTCTTTGGAGATTGCAACGGTACACTGCATTGCGATGCGCTGTTCTCCAAACACTACTGTGGCTCGTTTCAGGGATTTTTGTTGCAAGTCTCCTTGTCCTGTCCGACTGTTCCCAGCATCACATCTTCAAGAACAGGTGTAATTGTTGCAGGCGTACCAACTCCCGCACCATGGACAGAGCGCCCACTTTCTCGAAGGCACTAATGCGTTCGACTCTCAGGTTGCCTTCGGGCAGAGTACGCTTCTTGGTGCAAGCGCGCGGCCTCCTGTACATTGACATTAGCCCTACCATACATGAAATGCATACCCGCATACTCCTCGTTACCATGATGTCCCATGGTACTGCCAACACCCGCACAACGCAACTGACGTTCCGCGGACAACTGATACGTGTGACATTCCGACTCATAACTGTATGTCGTATCCATTGTGTTTATAACTCCACGTCTCGAAAACATAACAAAAGGCCACACCACAGACCTGTATGCAGTATTTACACCATCACGTCGTCAGTGGCAGCTAACCACGAAGTGTCATTTCGAAATTCTCTTAAACTGAGTCTTTTGTGGTTGTAGTGTAGTGTACCTCCAACAGCACGCGTTTACGTCTTTAATCTGAATTACTAAACACTCATCTAATTTACGATAGTAGTGGAGCATAAAACAGGAAAGTTTGTAATTTTGTTTGTAACGTATTATTGGAGGCCTAATAACTGTAACTAATGCGTAACCTATGAGTAAGACTGAGGCTTAAGACACACCGCTCCTGTCTAAACCCTACGTATCGGGAGAATAACTCATGCGTGCACAGTGTCAGATGGTCTGCAGCGGGTCCAGTCAAGTACGTAATTCTAATTTTCATCCACCAGAGTATAGTAGTGTACAGAGACATTCAAGAAACAAGTCAAGAGAATATTTGTGTGAATTGTTCTGTTTATTCCTTGGAGGCTTTTTTGTTTATGTTTGCACAGTTTTGTATATGCTTTTAGTAGTGTGTATGATACGTAAATGTGGTCTAAAGTAAATATGTAGATCATTGTTCAACTAATAAACGCTGTACGAACTAGCGTGGGAAAATTTTAAGACAGTGTGAATGCATACGACGGGGAATTTTGTATCATAATATGGTAAGTAAGTTTATGGTAAAAGGAAAGCTAATTCGAGTGGTTGAAATGGTTCAAATGGCTCTGAGCACTATGGGACTTAACTTCTGTGGTCATCAGTCCCCTAGAACTTACAACTACTGAAACCTAACTAACCTAAGGACATCACACACATCCATGCCCGAGGCAGGATTCGAACCTGCGACCGCAGCAGTCGCGCGGTTCCGGACGGAGCGCCTTAACCGCGAGACCACCGCGGCCGGCTAATTCGAGTGCAAACGACAATAGTTAATAACGTAAGGTATAAATAAAGTATCGGAATGTTAAATGTTTATTTCGGTGTGTATTTTGTTGATTGGTTATTCATGAAAAGCGCGAACTAACGCGGGAGTATAAAGTTTTTCTATTGGCCTTAAAGGAAACTGACCAATCAGAACGGATTATTCTTCGCGCGTCTTTTCTCTTGGAGATACAGAATGCCTGCAGCAGTCTATGCAGTCGGAGTCCAGCCTTTTAACGGTACGGTTGTGTGTAGTATGGGCTCCGAAAGAAGTTTTAGCTTGCCGGTTTTTAGGTGTGTTACATGCATATTTATTCTGGTGTGTTGTTCACAAAGTACGAATTTTTTAAGTAATTTGGTGTATGAGAAAAGAGTAATTCCGCGTGGCCTACTGAGCAGATCGGTGACCAAAAACTTGAGTGCATTAGACACCGATAAAGTTAATAGTATGGCGAGCATTTTCATTTAAGAAAAATCCGTGCTTAGCAGCTGTTCAGGTTTTGGGAAATACGTTACCATAAATTCGCTAACGTGAATGAAAGGGTTTGTGCATGACTTAAGATTAGCACCGGCTTGTCTGTGAACATGTAAATTATCGGGTTTCAGCATACACCGAAGTTTTGCCAGTATTTTCACCTTTCATTTAAAATTAAATTTTTTTCCCGATTCCTAGAATAGTTACGTTGTATGCATCCTGGTGCGAGTTGCAGTACGGTAGGTTTCTGTTCGGCTTTACTACCGGTGATGTGCTGCAACGAGTTCACAGGTAGGTGCAAATAAAAAGGACGGAAGGAACCGCGCCGCCGCAAGACTACCTTTGAATTATTTGCGGAACAGTAAACTTTACGATGTTTTAGCAGCCATGAAACATCCCCCCCCCCCCCGCCCCCCCCCCACCACCTTCCGAACCCTTTTAGTGTTCTCGAGTTATTTATGATACATCCTGTTTAAGTCCTCAACGTGAAAGAAAGAGGAGCATACTCATCCTCAATGTCGGCGAAAGATGTCACTCCTGCTGTGTCTCCTCTCCACTATATGCAATTCCAGATCTTCCACCTTCAAAAGGAAGAGCACTGCAGACAACTCGTACATGTCGCAACTACGAACTTCAACAATAACGAGTAAGAAACTGCTTTTCGCTGATAGTCATTGGTTCCCGTAACGGCTTAATGGTTCAGTGCCTTGGACCAAGCGCCGTGAATGATGTATGGGAGTGAGTGCACTCAAGCCGACGTTGTCTGTCCTATTTTTCTGTTTTATCAAATTAACTAAATCCACGTGGCAGCAACTAAATCAAAGAAAGCCTCTCCTTTCTAACGATGGTGGCATGAATTTATCATCTCATTAACTTTCGTAGCGGTATCTGACAGCACGTAGCTCACTGTAATAGTCTCCGCTAGGGTACTGCACTGAAAGGCCAAGGTACTTTGCAATATTTTTGTTTTCTTTTATTGAAGATAGAGTTAGTAACAACAGTGTTTAAGAACACCGCACGCATAAACGCATAATCGGATTTCTTTTCATTTTTTTTTTTTTGGGGGGGGGGGGGGGGGGGAGGCTGGCGTCTTGGTGCTCGGTTCCTATTTGACTTAGGAACATGCGGCAAAATGTTTTTGGTTCAGTCAGCACCAGCAACCATTGTTACAGCCATTCGAACATGTCTCTTACTGTAGTTATGATACAGTTTGAACGACGAATGGGAGCTGGCACCCAGGCAAATTGAGCGAATCGGTTAATTCCTTTGGATAAAGATTTCAGTTGGGCAGAAATTAATACTAAGTTAAAGACGACGGTTTTATGTACACTGTTCCGATTTTACGTGGAAACACGCAAAAAAGACACGTTTCCTGAGAGGTTTTTGAAGCGCGCCACTTCTATATTTTAAACTTGTACGAATCAGTAAAACCTTTGCACGAATGTAGATAAATGGATCAAGTCAAAACAAATTTTTTTTTGCCCAATAATCTTAATCCGTCGTCGAGATAAAGACAGTTGAAAGTCGAGCTAAATGTATCGCGTAAAATTCGTTCTTACTTGAAGTGAATGCGCGAAAACGGTTTAAAATGAATCAAATATAGGGTGTTCCAAAAATGACCGGTATATTTGAAAAGGCAATAAAAACTAAACGAGCAGCGATAGAAATACACCGTTTGTTGCAATATGCTTGGGACAACAGTACATTTTCAGGCGGACAAACTTTCGAAATTACAGTAGTTACAATTTTCAACAACAGATGGCGCTGCAAGTGATGTGAAAGATATAGAAGACAACGCAGTCTGTGGGTGCGCCATTCTGTACGTCGTCTTTCTGCTGTAAGCGTGTGCTGTTCACAACGTGCAAGTGTGCTGTGGACAACATGGTTTATTCCTTAGAACAGAGGATTTTTCTGGTGTTGGAATTCCACCGCCTAGAACACAGTGTTGTTGCAACAAGACGAAGTTGTCAACGGAGGTTTAATGTAACCAAAGGACCGAAAAGCGATACAATAAAGGATCTGTTTGAAAAATTTCAACGGACTGGGAACGTGACGGATGAACGTGCTGGAAAGGTAGGGTGACCATGTACGGCAACCACAGAGGGCAACGCGCAGCTAGTGCAGCAGGTGATCCAACAGCGGCCTCGGGTTTCCGTTCGCCGTGTTGCAGCTGCGGTCCAAATGACGCCAACGTCCACGTATCGTCTCATGCGCCAGAGTTTACACCTCTATCCATACAAAATTCAAACGCGGCAACCCCTCAGCGCCGCTACCATTGCTGCACGAGAGACATTCGCTAACGATATTGTGCACAGGATTGATGACGGCGATATGCATGTGGGCAGCATTTGGTTTACTGACGAAGCTTATTTTTACCTGGACGGCTTCGTCAATAAACAGAACTGGCGCATATGGGGAACCGAAAAGCCCCATGTTGCAGTCCCATCGTCCCTGCATCCTCAAAAAGTACTGGTCTGGGCCGCCATTTCTTCCAAAGGAATGATTGGCCCATTTTTCAGATCCGAAACGATTACTGCATTACGCTATCTGGACATTCTTCGTGAATTTGTGGCGGTACAAACTGCCTTAGACGACACTGCGAACACCTCGTGGTTTATGCAAGATGGTGCCCGGCCACATCGCACGGCCGACGTCTTTAATTTCCTGAATGAATATTTCGATGATCGTGTGATTGCTTTGGGCTATCCGAAACATACAGGAGGCGGCGTGGATTGGCCTCCCTATTCGCCAGACATGAACCCCTGTGACTTCTTTCTGTGGGGACACTTGAAAGACCAGGTGTACCGCCAGAATCCAGAAACAATTGAACAGCTGAAGCAGTATATCTCATCTGCATGTGAAGCCATTCCGCCAGACACGTTGTCAAAGGTTTCGGGTAATTTCATTCAGAGACTACGCCATATTATTGCTACGCATGGTGGATATGTGGAAAATATCGTACTATAGAGTTTCCCAGACCGCAGCTCCATCTGTTGTTGAAAATTGTATCTACTGTAATTTCGAAAGTTTGTCTGCCTGAAAATGTGCTGTTGTCCCAAGCATATTGCAACAAACGGTGTATTTCTATCGCTGCTCCTTTAGTTTTTATTGCCGTTTCAAATATACCGGTCTTTGGAACACCCTGTAAATAAAAAATGCATTCTTACGGTAAAAATGAAAACTCAGTTTCAAAATCTAGCTTCAATGGTATTTTGGTATTTTACGTGAAAGAAATACTATTTTTGAGTTTTTTACTCAAGTATTTTCTTATTTCAGACTTCTGAGAATCGGTTCAGATTTTGTAAGGTAGACAAATACGTGGAATTAATGGTTAGCTTGTTTTGTGAAAACTTTATCCGTTACACGACGTAGCGCTCCAATGTTGAACATAAAATCTTCAAAAACTACTCTGCACTCTGACAATCTTCTTTTCGACGAAGGAAGGCTAAGTTCGTCAGGTTTCGTACAGGATGGGAAAGTTGATAGTATTTTGTCGTGTATACATTGTTTTGTAATTCTACTTATTTTAGCCATCACATTTAATTCTGATTGCTTGTGGCAAGTTTTCATGATAGTAGAAAAGCTGGAAATTCTCCTATCGTAGCCGAAAAAGAAGATTATGTCCTGCGCAGAATTAGGGATGTAGAAGCAGAGAACTAGCTTTTAGACTTACCCGGCAGTTTCAAAGACATTTAACTCAAAACATCTTGACATATTAGCGCTTTTCTACGGGTTAAGCCCACTTCCCCAGCGCTGTGAACTCTCTCAGCTGCCAGTAGTTGCTACACCTGTATCTTGCAATTTATAAGCTAAAGTCTCTAAACCTGTGCCCAAAATCAAGGCGATTCGGCAGCCATAGTGAACAGTATGTAATATCACAAGGCTGAGGAGCGTACATGTAATAGCTAAAATAATCTTTCTCGGGGATAAAATTTATGGGAGTGGATTTGTTCTTCGGGGGCACTAAAACAGTTTTTTTTTTAATTTTTGTGTGGGGGTAGTTGATTTTTCTATCCCAAACCCAGCCTCCTGCACGTATGGTAAAGGGTGTAAGAAGAAATACACACAAATTTATGTGCTTCTAGAGAGTGGGATGCTTCTACAACAGGAAGTACCCGAGAGTGGGAGTGTGCTTCTGTAATAGAAAGTATCCCACGGTGGACAATCACAAAAACTTTAATGACACGTTGTGTCATGTTGCACTACATGAAATATGGCATGTTGTATGATACGACGGCATACGTCGTATTACGAGTATACATGACATCACGTATCATGTTACTTCACTTGACACGATGCATCGTAGGACACGACATAGGTACCGATACTGGCAAGTAAATAAGCGCAAAAACGTCATGATGTTTTGATTTAAATGTGTTTGAAGCAGATAAGTCGAAAAGCTGATTCCCTTCTTTCACATCCCTAACTCTGGTGGTGGTAAGTTCCCGCAGGTTGACGACCTCTGATGTTGAGTCCCATAGTGCTTAGAGCCATTTTTTGTTTAGTTCCTATGGAACAAACTGCTCAGGTCATCGGTCCCTAGGCTAAAGCACACACACACACACACACACACACACACACACACACACACACACACACGCACACACACACACATGCCCGAAGGAGGACTCCTCGAACATCTGACGGGAGGGGGCCAGCCGATCGAACTATTCCAAGGTTCCGTAACTCTGCCCAGGTTATATTTTCCTTTCTTGCGCTATGACAGGAGCATTTTTCATTCTGCTAAATTAATGTTCACGTAGTAAATGGCTTCTTAGTATTTCTTCCGTTCTTGAGCTATGTCTTCTGCCTAGTTTTAAGTGAATGGCAATGCCACCGCCGCTGATGTCTTCCGCCGGTGCCTGGTTAGTCTAGGACAGTTAGCCAAGACCAGTGTGGATACGCAGCACTGTTAATACTGCATGTCTTCCGGCATCTGACTGACACAGCAGCAGCCTCACAGGCACTTCCTTACGTTCCCAGATTTCGGTATCCTGGTAACTTCGGATTAACAGTATTGCCCCAGTGCACTATTACTTTGTTGCCCTGTGAGGTTATTTTGAAAACAGACCTAGTACTACTTGCATATCACTTCCGTATTTTGATTTTAATCAAGTTTCCGACTACAGTAATTCTTTGTACTGCCGTTTTCTAGTTAATAGTTCACGTTCTTTTTTGTCTTGCTAATGTTGGTTGTCTGCATTGTTAGAAGGCTCTCATAAACTGAAGTTTTTCCCTGCCATATTTTTGTTGTAAGTAAATGGTTAGAGGTAAGAGCGCCTGGTGTAATGCAATATCTGTGCTAGGTTTTACGTTTTAAGAGATCGTCTCGGCTCTTGAACTTTGCCTGGTGGACTTGTTGCTCCAGTTAACAAGGGCTAAAAGTAAAAGCGGGGACCCCCTTCCGGTCACCCGAGCGCGGCTTGCGGCGAAGTGCTTCCGGCTGAGACAGGCGCAAATGGGCTCCTACCAAGTTCGCAGCCCGGAGTGTGTCTGCAGGCGATGTCCAATCAAAAGTTCCGCTTGCCGTGGCGCGACGTCAGCGGGGAGGTTAGGAGCCGGAAGGCTTTCCGACAAGATGGTGCCCTCTACAGGGAGCCAGTAAAAGCACAGCCATCAGCTCCCCCGACATGCGAAACTCTTCACAAACTGCTTTCAGTCGCATGTTTGCTATAATGTCTCTGCTCTCTAAGTACGCACTCAGACGTTGCCGGTCCACAAGGTGGTTTTCGCATGTGTCATATAAGCTGCACCGGACGTGCTAAGCAGACACTGCGATTGCGTTGTGTTAGAAGTTCATGAGCGTTGTTCAAATGGTTCAAATGGCTCTGAGCACTATGGGACTCAACTGCTGAGGTCATTAGTCCCCTAGAACGTAGAACTAGTTAAACCTAACTAACCTAAGGACATCACAAACATCCATGCCCGAGGCAGGATTCGAACCTGCGACCGTAGCGGTCTTGCGGTCTTGCGGTTCCAGACTGCAGCGCCTTTAACCGCACGGCCACTTCGGCCGGCCATGAACGTTGTACTATCGGCCACAATATTATGGCATTTGAAAGTGGAGGCGGTTCGGTCAGATTATCCAGAGTCAGCGTGTAATTGGAGTTCACAGGATATATGCGCAACTGAGCTGAAGGCATTTACAGTGCGATGTGTTCTCCTTAATCGCCACTGCTGTTGTGTACTGTAAGGCCACTGTATGTTCCCAATAGTGACCAAGTGGAGTAACATTGTGTTTGAGTTGTATCCGCATGCAAGCCTTTTTTTTTAGTTAATTCATAGCTCTGAAGTTAAATTTCTTTTAACATTCCGGTTCTACCTCGGATATCCAATTGTATAATGGCTAACCAAAGGGCATTCAAATTGTATAATGATTAATTAATGCTCAGTGAAATACAACTATATTCCAGTGAAAACTTTAGTACGAGTTTGGACTACTACTTTTATTGCTCAACTAAAAAAAATAAAATTACACTGTCGTGTAATACATCTTAAGTGGAAAAGTTAGCTAGTTTGTTTCTGAGATTATATACAAAATTCCCGAGTTCGAGTTTCGGTCCGGCACAAAGTTTTAATCTGCCAGAAAGTTTCATATCAGGCACACTCCGCTGCAGAATGAAAATCTCATTCTGGAAACATCCCTTTCTTCCAGGAGTGCTAGTTCTGCTAGGTTCGCAGGAGAGCTTCTGTAAAGTTTGGAAGGTAGGAGACGAGGCACTGGCAGAAGTACAGTGTTGAGGGCGGGGCGCGAGTCGTGCATGGGTAGCTCAGATGGTAGAGCACTTGCCCGCGAAAGGCAAAGGTCCCGAGTTTAAGTCTCGGTCCGGCACACAGTTCCAATCTGCCAGGAAGTTTCATATTGCGCTTATTACTTAATTTGATGTACCAAAATAATGTTTTGCTTCCACCGCTTGTTGGGTTCCTTTTATGGAGCAACAACGAGTGCCAAGTATGTAGTGTTTATCTTACACAGGAATAATCCAGTCCGACATGTCGAAAACCTCCCATTTCTTGTTTTTTTCAGGAAGAATACAACGAAAGAAATGTACTGTTAAAATATTAGTTGTTAAGAAGGACTGCAAGTATTTTTAAAAGTTGTTGAAGTTACTCGTTTTATCGCACGAAGAACAACTTATGACAGCGGTTTGTGCAGCCCTTCCTGCCTAGAGTGACATCGGCCGTGAGAATAAAACATTGAGCCGCGTAGTGCTGTCAACACTTTACACAATTCCTGTAGCGCAGTCCTTATGACAGTTTTTGATTAGTGTAGTTTATTAACAATGAAACAGAGAGAGAGAGTGTCTGTGTAACAAATAATACAATGTAGCACGTTGCAAATAAATAAACAAAAAAATTATGAAGAAAGAAAAATTTATGCATTCAGGCCCATCACAATGACTAATAGTTTTATTTAGACAGGGCTGCAGTGGAGTAAGAAATATGTAAAACAATAAACTGGTAGCCAAGATCGCAGGAATTCTTTTTATTCCATGATTACCGGTTTCGGAGAAACTAAAGCCTCCATCATCGGATCTTAGGACACATACAGGTAACAACATCAAGGCAAACAGTGGTGACATTGTAACTGTATGTGTCCTAAGATCCGATGATGGGGGTTTTAGTTCCGCCGAAACCGGTAATCATGGAATAAAAAGAATTCCTGCGATCTTGGCTACCAGTTCACTGCTTTACAAGCATCTAGATCGCTCCCACATGAGCACAATGTGCTCTCTACAAAGGAGTACGAAATTATCGTGACGATTGCTCTGCTTATTGTGCTGCATAATGAGCATACTTCAAGCAATTCGTAACATGTACCGATGCGAACTAATAATGCACAAATGACTGAAATTTAAGAATACTGTTCTCCTGGTAAACCTCAAATGACACGGAGCTACCGAAAATTATATTGTCTGACAGTTTCCTTAAAATACTTTACATACTCGAAAAGCTTCCTTTCGAGAGTCACATTGGTTGTTCTGGGTTGAATTGGAATTGTATCGAAAGATAGAGGTATCATAACGTCCAGGCCAAAGAGTAAAAAAAAAAAGTGGATATGTCTGCATTAATCGATTGCACAACAGAATCCGTCTTTTTCCGCCTCGAAACAAGGAAGTGCGGTGTGCTTGCAGTTCTTCCACGAAACCTAACGAGCGTTAGCCACAACACACGTAGCGATAACAGCAAGCTTCTTCGTCTGCTAAGTAATGAAGTCTCCTATACATTTTTACTTCAAGTAAACTTCGTTGGTTTTGCGAATTGCTGTACTTCATCATGTCTTGAATCTGTATAACCAGGTCGATAAAAGACTTCAAACCAGAATTGTTGGTCTCAAGTGTTATTCGGGGCGCCCAGTTTCGTACATCTCCATCAGTAACCTTTCATTGACTCTCATATGCAGCCATACATGATTCATAATTCAAGTTTAGGGGTACATGTTAGACATTAATGGCGTATAATGGGGCTTTGTGGCTATCTTGTACAATAAATCTTTCGGGCAGTTTCTTTCGTGTTGGCGCGAATTTATTACTTGGTGTAAGTCTTTCGTCTATTTATACAGTTCACGGTCAGTTATTACGAAGCAAAACCTGGTTTGTTGACTGTTTAACATTAAACTTTAAACACAAAAAATTATAATTCATTTTTATTTCCATTTACTCTTTAGAGAAAGCAACTTCATTATTACGGATACCAAATGAGGTGCAAATTTGAGTGAACTACAACTGCAGACAATTGTTTGAGAGAAACTTTCAACGAAAAGTGAAATTAGCTTTACAAATTACGGTCTCTCCGTATCGTGTTATCTGTTTACCAATGCCCCGTCACTGAAGGGTATTGGCCTGCCGCGCATACTCAGTCCGCTACATTTCCAGTAGGGAATAGAATTCTCCAGCCACCTGGCGAGCTAAGAAGTTGTCAACCGCCAACATTACAAAAACAAACTTTTGTGCGTCTTAGGAGACAAGTGTTTAAAGGGTTTTTCTTTACGTATATTTTTCCGTATAAAGAATTTCAGGGCATATTTCGACATGTTCTATTGGACCATTCCCTTGTTAGTTAACTTCAGGCTGATCATCAAATTACATTATTGCTCTCCTGTCGTATCAGTGGCCGGCCGGGGTGGCCGAGCGGTTCTAGGCGCTACAGTCTGGAACCGCGCGACCGCTACGGTCGCAGGTTCGAATCCTGCCTCGGGCATGGATTTGTGTGATGTCCTTAGGTTAGTTAGGTTTAATTAGTTCTAAGTTCTAAGCGACTGGTGACCTCAGAAGTTAAGTCCCATAGTGCTCAGAGCCATTTGAACCATCGTATCAGTGGCCTTTTTTATGATTGCTGGGTACCAGCATACTGAAGACAGATGAACAAAATTAGAATAGCAGATTAATGGACGGATTACGTGAAAAAAGTGCCTAGCCATATACATTAAAAAGAAAGAAATGCATTATTAACTTCTATTTTCAACGAAACAAGGACTGGACAATTTCCTGACTCATGTCAGAGCACTTGGCCTGTGCAGAAGATCAGTTGTATAAATTGTTCCACATGGGGCCATAAACGTAGTATCGTGTATGCCGAACAACCGTTCGCCGAGTAACTGAGTCATTGTTGCGTAAAGCGAGAGCAGAAACTTTGTACACAGGGAGACAGCATTGCCCGTTTCTCTGGATACCTCACTCCCTATTGTGAAGTGTGGATTCAAACCGGGGACCTACAAACAACAGAGAGGCTTCGTCTCGCCGTAGAGCCGTGTGGTTCGCCCTTGCCCCCACATAAATCTGTTTTACTGTTGTGTTCCAAAATTAGTAAGGAAATGTGATAGTAAAATTTTTTCTAAGTTCGAACAGCCAGCGTTAATCACACAGAAGTGTCGTCAGCAGCGAACCGTGAAAGGTGGATACACTGAGTCACAGCGCCAGAGACTGCCCCAAAGATTATTATTCCGCCGCCTCCAATGGTGCAGTAGTAGTTCAGAGGATGTCGAGTGCAGTTGTTGTTCTGTTGGGCGAGAGAGTAGATGCTGTTCCATTGGTGTAACGTATAGATGGAAGATGTTGCAATTATCACAGTGTATTTGAAAAGGAGATGGGCTTTTGATTTATGATGCTGGTGTAATGGAAAATTTTCGTCAATATATAATGAGGTAAAAAGGTATTACAGTTTTCTTTAATGACAATGCCTCTTGGTCACAGGTACAGTCAACAAAGCATCTGGCTCGTGTTCATGTATTAGACTTGTAATTCTGGTTTCTATGTGCAATTACAGTATTTCTGGTTTTTCAATTAGTTCATTGAAAATGGTGTTTAAAACATTTTGTCGTTTTGAGAACGAACAGAGCCAGATACATGTACGTTGAGTCACACTACCACACACAGAACAGCTACACTTGTGCTTTGTTGTTTCGTAGCTTTTATAGTTTCAGGGGACTTCATTAATCAATTTTGTTAATGGAAATTCCTTGTCATTCTTTATTTTTATTTTATGCAGTCAGATTGCGTGCTAATACTAGTCACACAGCTACTAAAATTGTTGCATTTATTCATTCATATTTTTAATGAAGCCCCCATGCAACCGGAAAGTTTATACATTTCAACACTGTTACTGGACCAGGACGATAGGCAGCTCGACACTCCTAAGAAAGACCGCGAGAAACTCAAAAAAGTGTGGTTAGAGCAGCGCATACCGAACCGCCTTCATTACTCCCTTAACTTTTCCTAAGACACAGTAGGTAGGTCGCAAAAACGTCTGGCAAGAGTTGGACTGCGATGTAAAGACCTCGTAACAACTTCATTAAGCAAATGTAGAGGAACTGAAGATCGCTGATGACTCGGGAAGAGGAGAATTAAATCGGTCATTACAAATGACGTCGTAGAGCAATACCTCACCTCGGCGACATAAATACGCCACACCCAGCAGCTTCTGTCACTCGAGAAGTAGGACTGACGGCGTTCAAAAAAATGTTCAAATGTGAGTGAACTCTTATGGGACTTAACTGCTAAGGTCATCAGTCCCCAAGCTTACACACTACTTAATCTAAATTATCCTAAGGACAAACACACACACACCCATGCCCGAGGGAGGACTCGAACCTCCGCCGGAACCTGACGGCGTTCATGTCATACGCACTCGATTCTCTGAATACTATATGGCGTCTTCTTGTGTGTGAGATTGTTCTAGTGTTGGTCTTGCACTTGCTGCCCTACAAGGCTATCAGTGATCCAAAGCCACGAAAGATGGATTCCAGCATCCAGTGTTAATATCAGCACAGTAGTCAGCGCTGTGGGTGGACCGAGGGTTTACCAAAACGAGTCCAGTCCAGGGCAGAAGCTGCCTTAAAACTCCATCGTCTCACGGGTCAGAAGGCCTACCATACCGTCGGACCAGGTTCAGCATCCAGGACGACCACAAGGCATCTGACATCACGGTCCACTTGAAGGGAAAACGCGGGTAGTAATCTGGGAGGGTTTGAGTACTCCCCAGGTCGGCGTGTGACTCAAACCCACATGTCGTGGTCATCGCTATCTCTTAGTCGAGCTATCGACGGGGCGTGCCTAATTCTAAACCGGGCAACAAAACCACCACATCCAGGTGTCATCGACTTCCACTCCGAGCTTATGCAGCGTCCTCGGCAGCCGGGAGTCCGCTACTGGGTTCAGGGGATTCTCCTCCAGATCACGTAGCCGCCTGTCGGTGCAGAAGAAACAGCAACGACTCGTATTTTCAGTAAAAAATTGAAAAAGAAATTGAATATTATTTCGTAGCGCCTAACGACTGCACAGGTCCTCGGTCTGCATCCTGAAGAATTAGTAGGGGTTTACAGCCCAGCAGAGAGAGGCCCCTATATTGCCTTCATTGACACTATTACTCAAGCAAGTAAAACACAAAAATTTCGTAATTCTGATTTCAGCTGAGGATTATGGGGGTCTCCTAGGACATAAGTTAATAACAGAAATGGAAATTGATTATCATGTGCTACCTGAGGGGTATCACGTTACATCTTATTATTATGCGGCTGAGGTAAAAACTAAGTGACGAGAAGAGCAACATTACGCATCAATGATGACATAAAGAACACAAAAGGAAAGAAGACAAATGCGATTATCTGATTTGTAATGTTAATATTCATTCTGTTTGGACACAGAATTCATCACTAAATTTTATCTCAGTTTCGAGATAGCACACAGAAATTCAGCAAGATAGTAGTGTGTAACGTTGTGGATTACGTTTTTCAGTGCTTAAATAAGCACCAAAGGCGTCAGATAAATAAAAATTTTCTTCGGTGTCAGCCAAAGAGAAATTCCCCGCTACATTAACAAAGCTACGTGGGTATCAGTGGGAGATGAAAATCTGCAGTAACGAACGCGGAATCTGTGCCCTAAAGGTGTTGGTACGACAATTTCCACCCACGACTGCCCAAAAAAGAAAAAGGGAAATAGACGCAGTGGGTGAGAGAAACGAAAAAAAAGAAAACGCTGGAGGAACTGCAATGCCGCGGGCACTCGAAAGGCGACGGGAAAGATTCTCATTAATGCAGCGTCCGCTAATGAAGCTTCCCCCCATGGCATGCGCCTACAGCAATAAATCACGAGGCACCTTTATACAAGGGAGAAAGCCTTATATTACGTCTCGTGGATTCTGTTTATCGGGTATGTGGAATAGACAGTGTGTGTGTGTGTGTGTGTGTGTGTGTGTGTGTGTGTGTGTGGAGGGGGGGGGGCTGCTTTTTTTGTAGCAGAAAAGCCTGCTCTTATTGCGTAGCAAAGAGACAATTTGGGGGGAACGACGAGATGGGAGGGAATGTACTACGTCAGAGCTGAAGGGCTTGGTAATTACCTCCAGCAATCGTTTTATTTCAGCCTCTCTTCCTAGCTTATTTCAGATGAAATGCACCTGAATTGGGAAGTAGCGGTAACGGTCGCAACAAAACCAACAGTGCAGCATTATTGTAATTTGGTCGGGAGTTTTGACCATTTTCAACACAAAATTTTGACCACAGAATCCCTAGTTGCCTTCTGTGTACGGCAGAGCCTTATACAGAGTTGTGTAAAAAGGTACGTATTGCGTAACTTGAAAGATATATCCAACAAGGTTACGTAACTGAACTAATCTTAGAGAAAAAGCCCACCCTAATGTTTATATGTGCACGGCGAAACATATCGAGAAATTGTACATAATGTGATACAAGCAGAGCTAAATAAAATTTGCTTCTGTTTTGATGCAGTCTCCCATTAATTCCTCTTGTGACAACCGCTTTATCTCTGAGTAGCACACAACCCCTACGTCCTCAGTTATCTGGAGGATGACAAATTTCTGCCTTGACCTACAGTTTTTGCCCTCTAGATCTATCTCCCGTATCTTGGAAGTTATTCCCTGATATCTTACAACATTCCTATTACCGTGCACCTTCTTATTCTCAGTTTTTTCCACATGTTCTTTCCTTCGCCATTTCTGCGAAGAACTTCCACCATCTCTTATCAGTTTACATCTCAAACTCTACTGGTCTTTCCGGTTTTTCCACAGTCCTGATTCACTAAAGCACATTCTGTACTCCACTCGTACATTCTTCGGAAATGCTACCTCAGATTCACGCCGATGTTTGATACTGGCAGACTTCCCTTGGCCATGATTGCCCTCTTTGCCCGAACCAATACTGCTTTTTACGCCCTGTGTTATTTTGCGTCTAAGGAAGCAGAATTCCTTAACTTCGTCTGCTTCGGGCTCCTCGACTTTGACATTCAGCGTGTCATTAATCTCATGCTTACTACTCGTGATTACTTTCACCAGCAGAGTGAATGCTGAAACACAACCGGTGTGAACACATCGTACTGTACTGTTGTAGTGCATGAAATTTCGTTATCCACACGTTTCTAATAACGGCGATGAAAATGTATGGCTGTGAGTCCTGTTCTGACTGAATAAAGATGGGAAGAAGCCGTGTCCTATCGAAAAGAACCAACCCAACATCCGACTGAAGTGACTTACGAAAACTTACATCTTCCCAGCCGGACGGGGATTCAAACACACCGGTGGTGTGGCCGAGCGTTTCTAGGCGCTTCAGTCTGTAACCACGCGACCGCTACGGTCGCAGGTTCGAATCCTGCCTCGGGCATGGATGTGTGTGATGTCCTTAGGTTAGTTAGGTTTAAATAGTTCCAAGTTCTAGGGGACTGATGACATCAGCAGTTAAGTCCCATAGTGCTCAGAGCCATTTGAACCATTGAAACACGCTGCTTCCCAAAAGCAAGATCAGTTCCCAAGCATTGCGTAGTCGTGCTCGCTCATCAAACAATTGGGTATGTGCCACGTTCGTATGAGTCGTCAACAAGCAACACAGCTCACAGGTTAGGAATATACCGTATTACATGGAAGCGTATTGGGATAGTTGCTGCTTCAGTTGTACGAGAGCGTGCTGAGATTTATTTCCTCCGAATTTATTATGAGAGTACTCTTAAGGATTTTTTACATAAAAGAAACGTTATTAACATTCTGCGTGTTTGCTCTTCACGTCTACGTATTTGCAAACTTCTGGCACTAGAGGACTTCAAATTGTAGCGTGTAACATAGGGCGTGGGGGGGGGGGGGGGGGGGGGCGGTATAACGTAGCGGCGTTGCTGCGCGAGGAACAGCGTGCTCTAATCGAGTTTAGAATTGGAAGAGTTCTTCCACACAGCATGGCAACGCCCTTGCACACACGAGCGCTGCGACATCTGAAACATTCCGACGCCTTGCATTCCCTCTCATCGATCATCCTCCACACAGTCAAGACTTGGTCCCATCTGATTTTCATCTATTTCCGTGACTTAAGGAACAATTTAGAGGATTTCACTTTGATAGTGATAAAGCGGTGCAAGCGGAGGTGAAGTTGTGCTCCGTCAACAAAGTAAAACGTTCTACAGTGACGCGGTATCAACAAGTCTCTTGTTGCAAAAAATTCAACCATCGCCAGGGTGACCATGTTGAGAAATAAAAGAATAAAGATCTGAACTGTTTATAACGTCTGCGTTATTTTAAAAAACCGTTAAGAGTTCCAACATAAAAAAAATTCAGAGGGATTACTTTTCAAGTCGCTCTGGTACATTAATCGCCAATCAGGAAACGTTACCAGCAACTACAGACTTTTCGCATATGCTCCGCTTACTTGTAATGAAGTAAGAACTGAAACTGGCTGCACAAATATCAAAGAAGATTTTTAAAACACAAAATTTGGGATTTTTTAAAGAGCAGGAGAAGAGTACTTAATGGACCAGTCCATTAATGTGGACACCGTCTATGTTCGACATTAAAGTGCAATAACCACTCACAGACGGCATTTGACAGTAGTAACAGTGGAGGGTATATGAAGCGTGTCGGGGAGAGGGGTGGGGGTGGGGGGCGGGAGGGGACAGTGCATTCGAGCAGTCGCTATCGTATTGCGTAAACGGATCGATTTATCTGACAGCCAAAAGGGCATAATCAGTGGCTTTCGAGCCAAGGGTGGAATCAATTCAGAAACGGCTAATTCTGTAAACTGTTCGCGTGCCACCGAGCTTAATGTATACCGTGCGTGACAAAATGACACTGTGATGCACCGCGGGTCATAGATAACAGGCGTGAACAACGGTTGCAGAAATGAGTATGAGTGAACAGACGTCACCTGCTGAGTAACTGACCGCTCAGATGAGTCAAGCGGCCATCAACAGTGTCTCCTCAGCGACCCTTCTGCGAACGTTGTTGCGTATGGGCCTCCGACCGTAGGAGGTGCCTAGGTCATGTACCCACGTTGACTGCTGTTTATCAGCAACAAGGGCTGCAATTTGCACGCCAAACCAACACTGGACATCCACTGAGTGACGACAGGTGGTATTTTCAGATGAATCACATTTTATGCTCCATCGGAGTGAAACACCCTACAACATTCGTCAGAAGGATCCAGGCCGGAGGACGGAACGTTACGGTCTGATAAATATGTTCGTGGCGTTCACTCTGTGATCTCGTCATTCTGGAAACCACAACGGATCAACACAGATATGCAACTATCTTGGAGACTTTATCCACCCCTACATGGAGCTTGTTTTTACTCGGCACGATGGCATCTACCAGCAGGACAATGCAACGTTTCACGCAGTTCGCAGTTTCGAAGAGCACCAGGATGAGTTTATAGTACTCCCATGGCCATCAAACTCCCCGGATTGAAACGAAGTGCAGAAGCTGTGGACCACCTCAATCGGTCTTTTCGCATCATGGACTCTTCAGACCAATCTAGCGAAGGTGACCACGGTACTGGAATTGGAATGGCTCCATACCCCTGTCGGTACCTTCCAGAACCTCAATGATAGTCCTCCTACACGTCTCGCAGCGGTTTGCGATGCAGAATGTGGACGTTCAGGCACATTATTGTCATTGGTTAGTGTATACAACTACAATATCACTGAGTCACAATAGGAACCAATCAACTAGTGAAGAGACCTTTGTATGGATGTGAAATGATCATACAGGCTCAGTCGTAGGAAACGCTTCGGTTGACAGGGACGATACTGCTAAATGCAGTCAGTCTGTAAAAGAAGCTGTATACAAAAACTCTTGCTATCTATCATAGAATGATGCTCAAGAATGTGGGACCGGTATCAGAGGTGACTAGTAGAGGACACTGAATATGTACAAAGAAGGAGAGCACGAATAATGACTGGCACGTCTGACTCACGGAAATGCTGGAAAACGCGAACTGACAGACGCTTTAAGATATAATGTACATACTACTGTCTGCTTTTTATCGGTTCTGTAAGATCCACGCAAAAGAGATTAGACTAATTACAGCGCGGATAGAGACATTTGAGCCAGCCGGAGTGGCCGTGCGGTTCTAGGCGCTACAGTCTGGAACCGAGCGATCGCTACGGTCGCAGGTTCGAATCCTGCCTCGGGCATTGATGTGTGTGATGTCCTTAGGTTAGTTAGGCTTAATTAATTCTAAGTTCTAGGCGACTGATGACTTCAGAAGTTAAGTCGCATAGTGCTCAGAGACATTTAAACATTCCTCCCGCTTTCCACACCGAAAGAAAACATAAAATGTATTACAATGCTAAGTACCCGCTGCCATGGACTTCACTGTGGTCTGCATCGTATTTATGTACATATATATGTTCCAAATCTGTGTGATAAATGCTGAAAGAAAACCAGAGGCTTCGCATCACATTTTAGTCATATGAAGACGCCCACGATTGTTCCATTCGCTGTGACAACTTTTATTTATTGACAGATTCACATTTAGATTTTTCGCATTACTTGTTTCAACAGTGTCAAGCTGACATTTTCCGATGTGCTACACGGACCTGAAGTCGATTGTGTGATGAGGTAGTAAATTTAAAGCTGACTGCGTCAGGAAGTAAGGATTGTTACAACACGTGGGACAATGCCTCTGACAATGATATTTCAGGAATTTGAGGACAGCGAGGACTCTTAATTTAATCATAAGTAATTTTGGTTGGATTAAAAATATTATACTGCTTTGTACCCTAAATTTTGACTGACACAGCTTTACCTTATGGTAATTTTATTCATATGTTTTACCAAAATCCATGTTTTCCACAAGCCATAATCTCATGAGATGAGACCTGCTGCTACAAGTTATGTCGGAAATAGTTGTCACCATGGCCACACCACTATATTGCCTGCATCATGTTTTGGGCGGAAATCCAATTGCGTGAGATATAAAAGTTCCCATCGATTTCGGAACACTTCATGTGTAGGTTCCAATACGATATAAATGCTTTAACTTTGTCTATACTACACAACGATTGACAAGTCAAGCACTGGTTGTTTGGTTGGTTGGTGAGTTGATATGGGGGATGGGAACAAACAGCAACGTCATCGATCCCATCAGACTAGAGAAGGGTGGGGAAGGAAGGGGGCCGCGCCCTTTCAAAGGAGCCTTTCCGCCATTTGCCTGGAGCGGTTTATGGAAATCTGGAAAATTTTAAATGAGAATGGCCGGACGCGTGTTTGAACCGACGTCCTCTCGAATGTGAGTCCAGTGTGTCATCCACAGCGCCACCTCTCTCGGTGGTCACTAACTGTATTTATGTTCAATAAATACAAGTGATTAATCACGAGACTGTTTTTTACTAACGAAGTCAAGAACGTGTCTGAAATATAGAGCAGTCGAATCAGATTACTTAGGAAGTTAACACAAGTAGTACCGGACTTCGCCGTCAACGACTGGCTGGTAGGAGTTGGGGCCGCCGCTTATATGGATATCGTAGGGGGCGCCACCGCACGTCACGTGGCGTCGATGTGCAGCGGTGGCGCCCCCTACGATATCCATATAAGCGGCGGCCCCAACTCCTACCAGCCAGTCGTTGACTTACCTCGGAATATGTTCTCCGTAGTTGAGAACGAAACGTCAGGGAGAAGAAGTTCTACAGATCGACCACGGCAACTTAGCTTGGAAGTGTTTACTGATCAAGACGCCGGCCGTGAAAGCCTACATGGAATGAAAGACTGATAGTTCCTTGTTTGGTGGTAAATTCTGAGTTAATGCCAGCCCACGACCAACTTATACAGCTAGGGGAAGTGGACTCAGTTGTCCCTAGTTAATAAAACCAAATCATAATAATACAAGATGAGCGACTGCAATCCTCGCTGCTTGAGCAAAATGATAAATACTCCGACGGTAAAAAATTTGTAACACCAAGAAGGAGTTGCGCGTCGTAAACGAAAGTTGATGGGCGCGTTTCTACATCTGCAAGATGACGTCTATTAAAATTTCACGACACTCACATAAGTGGGGATAGTAGTGCTACTGTAAGAATGTAAAAGAGGTTTGCTTTAAATACACGCTGTAAGGTCATGAGCATTAGCTACTTTTGAGACTGGACGCGGTGAGCTGAAGTTAGTCAAGAACGCCTTTTTACGTGACATAGACGCCGTTATCATCATCTCACAGAGTTTTTAACGAGTCGTGTAACTGGGCTACGAGACATGGCAGGAAGACAGCCCTGCATACGATTGCTGGCAGCGATGGTCGCCAGAAATTTTAGTCGTAAGAAGAATAGGCTCCGGACGGCCATTTGACACTGCCGATAAGGAAGACCACCGTGTTCGGCGTCTACCTCTAGCGCTTCGTGCACCTACAACAGAAATTTGAGCAGCTGTCGGCATCACAGTGACACATAGAACTGTTACAAGTGGGTTACTTCAACGACAGCTCCAAGCCAGACGCTCTGTGGCGTGCAGTGCAGTGGCCACAAACCAACGCCATTTGCGACTTCACTGGTGTCAAACGATAGCTCATTGGAGGGCGTGGTGGAGGACTATTGTTTTTTTCTGATGAAAGTTGGTTCTGCCTTGGTGCTACTGATGGCCATGTGCTGGTTAGGAGAAGGCCAGTTCAGGGTCTATAACCAACCTGTCGGCGAACTAGACACACTGGACCTACACCTGGAGTTGTGGTACGAGGTGCGATTTCGTTTGACAGCAGGAACACTCTCGTGGTTATCTTATCTAATTATTTGTACGACAATGTCGTGCTTCGACCTATTCTGTTGCCATTCATGGTCAGTATTCCAGGGGGTATTTCCCAACAGGGTAATGCTCACCCACATACAACGCAAGTTGTAGCCTAATATGCTTTAAAGAATATCAACATATTACCTTGGCCTGCTCTGTCACCATATCAGTCTCCAATCCAGCACATATGGGGCATCATCGGACGACAACTGCAGCGTCGTTCACAACCAGGCTGGCCGGTGTGGCCGTGTGGTTAAAGGCGCTTCAATCTGGAACCGCGTGACCGCTACGGTCGCAGGTTCGAATCCTGCCTCGGGCATGGATGTGTGTGATGTCCTTAGGTTAGTTAGGTTTAATTAGTTCTAAGTTCTAGGTGACTGATGACCTCAGAAGTTAAGTCGCATAGTGCTCAGAGCCATTTGAACCATTTTTTCACAACCAGTATCTAATGTTCAAATGATTGTGAAATCTTATGGGACTTAACTGATAAGGTCATCAGTCCCTAAGCTTACACACTACTTAACCCTGAATTATCCTAAGGACAAACACACACACACACACACACACACACACACACACACACACACACACACACCCATCCCCGAGGGAGGACTCGAACCAGCCGCACAGTCCATGACTGCAGCGCCCTAGACCGCTCGGATAATCCCGCGCGGCACAACCAGCATCAAATGTCCCTATTGACCAAGGGCAACAGGCATGGAACTCCATCACACAGACTGACATCCGGCATCTGTACAATACAAATGATGCACGTCTGTATGTTTTCATTTAACATCCTGGCTCCGGTCGGAGTGGCCGAGCGGTTCTAGGCGCTTCAGTCTGGAACCGCGCGACCACTACGTTCGCAGGTTCGAATCCTGCCTCAGGCATGGATGTGTGTGATGTCCTTAGGTTTGTTAGGTTTAAGCAGTTCTACGTTCTAGGGGACTGACGACTTCAGCTGTTCAGTCCCATAGTGCTCAGAGCCACTTTTGAACATCCTGGCGGCTACATCAATTGTCAATGTGCCAGCATTTCGCATTTGGAATGGCTATCTCTGGCTTATATTAACCTGTGACCTTGCAATTTTAATCACGTAAGAATGTTACCTGCGTAAAAATATTCCCGAAATTCCATTACCCAATATTGATCTTTTTTAGGGTTGCACTTTTTTCCGTCAAAGTCAGTCATCCTTGTACTTGGTCACTGTGCACGAGGACAACGCCGACACAACATAATTGCAAAACTGGATATACAACCAAAAAATAGCTCTGAGCACTATGGGGCTTAACATCTGTGGTCATCAGTCCCCTAGAACTTAGAACTACTTAAACCTAACTAACCTAAGGGCATCACACACATCCATGCCCGAGGCAGGACTCGAACCTGCGACCGTAGCAGTCGCGCAGTTCCGGACTGAAGCGCCTAGAACCGCTCGGCCACCTCGGCCGGCGGATATCCAACAGGTTTTATTTATTTTTAACGGATTGCCTAATCAGGAAACGTTGTTTGGCTAGGAGATGGATTTTTAAATTTAGGTCCGTGTATAACAGGGGTTCACTTGCTCTGTATGCTCCAAGAAATTAAAAAAAATTGACAGAGAGTAAAGTTGTCTGGGACAAATCGGACAAGTTAAAATTTCAGGTATCTCGGTGAAGTCATCCAGGAGAATGGATTAGAAGAAGAAGCAATTAATGCCAGGATTAGGAAGTTAGACCAAGCATACCAACTGACAAAGAATGCCTATAGCAAAAAGTCTGTGAGTATAGGGGCCAAGTTCCGACATTATAATACAGTTGCAAAACCTGAGGGCTTATATGCGTCCGAAACTTTGACCACGAATAGACAAGGTCATGCTGAGTGGCTGGAAAAGCGAGAGTGTAGGATATTAAGGAAAATCCTAGGTAATAGATGGGTTGATGGACAATGGCAAATGAGGACTTGTACAGCAAGACAGAACCCATCACAGAATCCATTAAAAAGAGATTTTGTTATTTTACGGTCATCTCATGAGGATGGACGGTGACCGACTAACTAAAAGAATATGGAGTTTCATCCAATCTATCAAAACAAGGCCAAGGTGGTTCGGAGACTGTGAAAAAGATCTTAGGCAGATTGGTATCTCAGAAAGAGAAATTCCTGACCAGAAAAAATTTAAAAGATTGGTGAACAACTACCAAGGTTTTAAAATGGCATCAGCGTCCAAAAGACGGCGAGGACCATTATCCGAAGAGCATAAACAAGCAATTCTTGATGGTCTCAGAAGATACTGGCAGGAAGTCAAAGCTGGAACAAGAACACGACACAGACACTAAAATGAATTTGGTTGTTACCACGCAGTCCATAGAGGCTCAACTCGATAGTAAAAAAAGTTGTCTGAACATTGAGTTTAACTGACCAAGGATGACGCTAACTCTGACAGAAACCAAAGCTAATCTTGAAGAGTGTATGGAGAGTAAAACGGAAATGCCCTTATTTGTGCAGCACGCGTATTCAATCTTATACAGCACAGTATAGCAGTTCTCAATAAATCACACCAGGAACCCAAGTTGCGTATTTGAAACGCAGAGCTAACCAAATTACTCAGTACATTGATCGTAGTACCGCGCATTACGATCATACATTTCCTGAAAAACGGGATTGCGTGTCGAACAGCATCAGGCGGTGATCAATACGCGATACATCAAAATTAACTCTCCAGACGGTAGACGACCGCTGACTGTCTTACTACCTCGCTCCTTCTCGGCTCCTCGACTCAAAGAAACCCTCCATGGAGGGGACGGCTCTACGATGTTGCTAAAGTGACAGGCGAGAATTTTTGGAAAACTCATTGAAAATCAGGGCAGAGCTCACGTAACTTCTCTGCTTTCGCGTACAAGACGTAAGTTTTAAACATGAATCAGGTATTAGGCCTCACCAATGGTTAGCCTTTTACGCTATGAACAATGCCAAGAGCAATGCAATTATACTGGCTAAACCAACTGACTTTTCAGTGCTGGTCGGCTGGTGCTACGTTGTTTTGTTCTTTGATATTCGCGTTAAAGGTAGTAATGTCGTGCTCAACATTCTCTGGGAATTGTATGTGGCCGCGGCTATAACCAAAAGAGACCGCAGCTCAGCTTTCAATAACCGTGTAGGGTGTCACTATCCGGTTTCCGTGTAAACTACACGTATCCCCAAAGAAGGAGCTCATCACCCAATGAGATTCAAAGAATGCCTTCTATCGACAAAAGGGGGCCACGGAGACGTTTCCGGCGACACATCACCCTAGTGTAGAGGCAAAAGGCGTCCCAAGCATACAGTTCCGGTATTCTCACTAAAATAACCACTAAAAGGGGCAGTAAATGAATTAACGCCGCATAGCGATGTCTGATAGTAACGGCACAAGACAGAAGCTAACGGTTGCTTATTCATAAAACACTAACCTGAAGCTCTAGTCCGTCGAATATTTTGCGTCCAGTTCAGTTGGCACTTTGTGTCTAATGGATCTCTCAAACAAATAGAAAATACTTTTTATGTTCTTAGGCAATTATTTCGAAAAAGCTGAAGCACACATTTTGAAAATACATGTAACTAGTTTCCAGTTCCGCCCCATGACGGTTGCAAAATATCAGTTATTTATACATACGATATACTGAGCAATAGAACCTTTGTGTGGAAATGTATCTACGAAATACATTTTACTTCTGACAAAACGAAATTAGCTTTTTCAATCAGCGCTATAGGTGTTATTTCTCATCCGGTACGAACGAGTTGCGAAACATTTCTCCTGCAAATGCATCAAACACTCGAATAATCTATTTAAATATTAAGCTCATAAAACGAATATCTGATGAAAGTGAACTGATGAGGACGCACCCATGCTTTGGGGAAAAAAGACCGGGCTAACGCATTGTGTGTTTGCTGAGCTAACACCGCCAGTAGCTCCGGGTGACATGTCGCTCGTCAATCAGGGCAGGTACAATTTAAAATGCAGATTAGGCTACTCGATTACACAAGGATTACATGGATGCCACTGTGATCGAGTAGAAGCATCGCGGCAGAACAGAAGCGCAATCGATGGCGTTAGATCAACATCAATTTTTATGCCTTGTTTCAACCAACAGGATGTGGAATGAGAGATAATGGTGAATCCTGGTATTCAAGGAAGGCAGGATTCGGTTACGATTGTGGACGGGGCCGTTAAAGTTACTGTTGCTTCCCTTTTTCTGTTACACACATTTATTTCAAAACGGTAATTCCAGATATTACTCGTTATTAATGAAAGAATAAACAACTGTGTAATTAATAGTAATTTCAGTGCATTACAACTTACCAAATGAGAATAGAATACAGACACAGCTAGTAATGTTTTCAAGCCAATGAGATCCCAATTAGAATTTTAAGGCAAGTAACCACAGTCACAGCTGAAGGCCTTTAACGCCAAGAACAGTAATTAAAGAAAATTAACAAACATACTGTAAAAACAGCAATAGAATAGCAAGGTTAAGTTAAAAAGACAGGCAACTGATCACCAAACGGGTGAGACAAAATTATGCTGAACTTGGTAGTACAACCATTTAGTCCTGCTGCCACGCCAAGAAAGGCAATTATATAAAAAACTTAAAAAAAAATACCGTGAAACAGCAAATACAACAGCAAAGGTTAATTTAATAGCACAAGCAACTGATCAGCAAACAGGTGAGGCAAAATGATGGTAAACTTGGTAGCAAAATCCTTTAAACCTGCTGTAACTCCAAGAATGGCAATTATATAAAAAATTTAGAAACATTCAATAAAACAGCAAATACAATAATAAAACGCAAGGGCCAGTCACAGACGGTGCACGAGTAATCGACCTTTGAGTCTGGCAAAAAAAAAAAAAAAAAAAGAAACACTTTCGCAAGCGATGGATTTTTTCTTCGTTACTGCCTAATTCTTTTTGATCTTCATAGGACTATACTAGATGGCAAAAGGAATTGCCTGTAAACAATCTAATAGGGCTGCTCAGATTGTATCCGCAATCTTTGACACAGAAGAAGAATAGCAGTGGGCCTACAGCGCTTCTTTCGAGGATTTAGGATAGAACTTCGGTTTTAGCATGTACGAATGTACGGTCCTACTGCTTTGTTCCAGATTGTGCCTTTATTGGGATCTGAGTGAGTAACAACTTTTACATTGTTTCGTTGGGGGAAGGGGGCGGCAGTTCAAAATGGTTCAAACGGCTCTGAGCACTATGGGACTTAACACTGGATGTCATCAGTCCCCTAGAACTTAGAACTACTTAAACCTAACTAACCTAAGGACATCACACACATCCATGCCCGAGGCAGGATTCGAACCTGCGGCCGTAGCAGTCGCGCGATTCCGGACTGAAGCGCCTAGAACCGTTCTGCCACATCGCTGCCGGCAGGGGGGGGGGGGGGGGGAGAGTTGTTGTGGATGATTATAGAAATGAAGTTCCCTCTCCAAGAACAAAGAACCGTGACCATTAGGGTGGCTTGCGTTACATAACGATACAGGTAGCCGTACCGTATGTACTGGAGAGACCAGACTAAATGGTCCCGGCGGAGGTTCGAGTCCTCCCTCGGGTATGGGTGTGTGTGTGTATTTGTCCTTAGGATAATATAGGTTAGGTTAAGTAGTGTGTAAGCTTAGGGACTGATGACCTTAGCAGTTGAGTCCCATAGGATTTGACACACCAACACACACACATACACATACACATACTCACACACACACACACACACACACACACACACACACACACGCACACTCACACACACACACCAGGCTAAATCTTAGCTCCTGAAGAGGAGCAACCATCTTTTCTGTAGCTGCAGGGGCAACAGTCTTGATAATGGACTAATCTGGTCTTATAATATCAGCCGACATGGCCTTGCTGTGCTGTGCTGGTACTGTGATCGGCTGAATGCAAGGGGAACTACAGCTGTTAATTTTGTCCAGAGGATATAAAGCTCTACTGTGTGTATTATTAATGATCCTATCCCCTTGAATATGGCATTGAGTCATCAGTCTTCTGACTGGCTTGATGCAACCCGCCACGAATTTCTCTCCTGTGCCAATCTCTTCATCTCAATATTACGGAGGTATAACAGTCCTCCATTCCTCCATTTGAATCTTCGGGCGGGGTCTACACAGGAAGATGTCATTGTCAGGAAAAACAAAATCCACGGGATGGAGAGTGAAATGTTAGACCCCTTGATCGAATAGATAGGTTGTAGAATTTAGAAAGGGACATGGATAGGTCGAAGTCAGATATAGTGATATGTAATTAAGTGCGGGGCGGAAGAATAAGACTCCTAGTCAAATGAGTACCGTGTTTTAAATACAAAATCTGATAGGAGTAATGCGGGAATTAGGTCTTTTCCATAGTAGACTTGCTCCCAGGACTTGTCCTCAATAGAGCATGCGCGGGACTAGCTGAAATGCCAAATACCGCCATGTAAGTCAGTACATGATTTGGAGGTGGCTGTTCAAAATTTTTTGGACAACGTTTAATCGATTGGATGCCGAAGCGTATTGCGGCATGTGTTGGAGGAAAGGGACCCAACGCGTTATTGATGTTGCCTTGTATTTGTCTACTTGTATTCATTCTATTTGTTTACATGTATTGATTTTGGAATCAAGCGAATCATCTATATCATGGTGTCTAATAAATTTCACTTCTATTCCATCTCCCCTCTAAGTGTGCTGTTTTTAATGTTCTGGTTTCCTAGGATATTTGCTGACATCACTTTCCATCCGCTTCCTTCTTCCGTCAACTAGATCATGGTAAACCATTGCACTAAGTGTAAAAGGACAAAACGATAAAAGTTTCTGCATCACACAGAAATTGTGATGTAGATACGTTTCTCGTTGGTGTTCCTTCTAATACATTCAGTTCCTTTGGCAATGGCGAAATCCCGAAACGCGTGGGGAAGAAATGAAATTAATACTTTGTGGTCAAGACGAGAGTTCCACTGTAAGGGCAGTACCCGACCGCGACATCTCACAAAGCTTTCAGGCAACATATAAAACATAGTACTGCATATAACGATCACTATGGCGGTCGTCCTTACTATGTGTCACACAACACACGTATCTACATTCACAGACAGTGAAGGAGCTGTATGTGTAAGTAATATGCAACATAAATCTGCAGACTTCAATGTTCAGGAGTCCAACAGTGCCGGTTAACCCACAATACCTTTCAGATGAGTTTGACAATAATGGTCTTCTCTGTCGTCTCACCTCACTTCGCCGTACTGCAAAATCCTAAATCCAACAATCTCTCCCCCTCTCCCTGCTTTTAACACAAAGGTAACGTTTACAAGAAAACTTCTGAGACAGTTTGTTTCAACAGTACGTGGAAAATAATATAATATTCTGTACAACTACATAAACTGGGACTTATTCCAAACAGTAAGTTTACTCTGCTTACCAACAGCAGGAAATAACATACGCTTTATACAATTAGTATCCCAAAAATCCAGGAGGCGACTATTTGTATAAAAAAAACATACGAAGAACATTATATATTCACAGAGGTGTGTTCTTCACTGCGAGTAAATTTACAACTACTGTTGATGACCTAGATCACTGATGCAATCTGTATTTAATTGATTGTGTCGATTTGTTAATAACATGCCAGCTATTCTAAAATCTAAAGTACCGTTCAGTAGGTGCGCTTGCCTCAAGAATTATATAAAATACATCTAATTGCAACCATCACTGGTAGATGCATTTCATGTCTGCAAAACCACTTTAACATGTCAACATCACCTTCGAAGTGTATTAAAATATAGAGATCAACTTCATCTGTAGCGGAGATTATGTTATTTTTTTCAGTCCTTGAAACGATCTCTCTCTCTCTCTCTCTCTCTCTCTGGGTGATGATGACACTGCATTTGAAGGTTCTATATTAACAAACAATAAAGAGAGAACTGTAATATGATGTACCCGAGAAAAATGTACTTTACGTTGCGAAAACATTATAAGAATTATGACACTTCCGTTTGGCTATAAGACTCTATGCACTAAATATACAGAAAGATGACAATATTTATTGCATTTAGTGTCTGCAAAACTGGTACGCGTTTATCGCACACTGCTAAGAATTTCCTGTTTTCTATTTATGCCAAGCGCGTTGACATCACGGAAAATCGACTAAAGGAACGTGGCAGTTTTACGTTTCCAAGTAATTGCAACCTTCTCACGTAGAACATTCATGGCTCTGTTTTTAATCCCTTTTATTCCTGTTAACAAATACGTGCATACCAGTCAGTACACCTCAGTTACACTAGTTAGGAACAAATCTATCATTTCCTCTTGTCATGCTGCAACAGTATTTCTAACTACAGTATTTTACCTCACCTCAAAGTAATTTTCATTGGCGCTGTAGATTTGGTGTCAAACAGTAGACGAATTAACAACTGTATGTTCTTTTCCGTCTTTTAATTCACATGTGCCCCTTTCATTCGTTTCAGGAAATCCACAATTATTCCTGTAAACATATTATCGTATCCCTGTAAACTGTAAGCGTAATTCTTTTCCGTCGCTAAAGCAACAACTTCGTTCTACTGAGTGTACATGCTCACCTATTGTTTAAATGATGATTTCAAAGATAAGCAGGGATCACTTTTGTTCATGCACCGTACAATGCATTTTTGAGCATTTATTGTTGCCGTGATATTTTGGCACCATTTAACAAGAATTTATCTTCATCGAAAGTGTAGCTGAGTGCTGTGTTATTACTATGATCAGCACAAAGAAGCCTTTCACGATTTTCCAAAGTTTTTATTATGTTGGTCGGGGACAAAACAAAATTATGCAACGTGCCTGGCAAAATGTTCTGGTCAGCCATACTCCGTTCCATTTGATTTGTAATTGTTGCTTCTATCTTTTTAACGTCCGGTAATTTAGTTGTAAATAAAACGTTATTGGTAACAAATCATTTCGTCTTTATGTAACGTCATGTAAGCGTTAAATAATGCATTTGATTATATGTATCAATCTACTTATCAGCTGTTGCAACACATATTTTAATAATAACTGCCGTTATAACAGAAGGCGTTATACTTTTTCAAACTGCTGCAACCTGTTCTTTGACATATCTGCTTGTAGCTGAGGATGTAGCATGACTCTGAAATGTTGACTTTTCCATGATGTGCACCTGGACCTTCTTGGCCTAATTCTTTGAAACCTTCTCTAGAAACAGCATTAGTAAGTCTCATATCATTCGCATACACAACAAAACGTTTCGCTGTTATACTATTTTGTATTAATGCCGGCGTCCCTGAAGAAGTTGTGGCAGTGTGGTGGTTTTTGTGCGACTATGTTTCTTCAAACGAATAGTTCACGACTCAGAACACTATAAAGTGGAACAGTTTATGCAAGATACGTACCCCGTGCATCTCCTGTTTTTGTCTACCACGAACAGAAATTTCTGCTTTTTTCTGGGTGATTGGAAACTTCTGTAACTAGAGATTTCCGCTACCAGTATATGCGATTATAAACTATTAAAATTTGCCTTAAGCAAGCAACAAATAAAATTAAACACAAAAATATAAACTATTTGGCTACTTTCAGCGTAAACTCACTTCTAAAAACAGGGAAACTTAAAATGTTAATAAACTTTATAAAACAGATAAATACAATTATAACAGCACTCCAAGAAACAAGGTATACTGATGAACATTCATTTGATTCAGAAGGATTCAGAATCTCCGAAGGGAGCCCGGGAAAAAGAGTTATGAAGAAAGTACCTCAATTTGGAACATGATTCATTGTAGACCAAAGTATATTAAACTCAATAGTAGAATTTAAATCTATCAATGATAGACTTTCAACACTAACCTTCAAATCAGTAAACAGACTGTATACTATTGTAAATACACATGCACCAACAAATGTGAAAAACAGAACACAAAAAGAAGAAACAGAATTTTTTTGGCAGGAACTGTCAAACACCTTAGACCAGATTTCATCCAAAAACACAATAACGTTGCTGGGAGACGTTAATGCTCAAATCGGCAAAGAATGTCATCACTGATCCATAGTAGGTAAATTCCCTGCACATAAAAAAACCAATACAAATGGAGAAAGAGTTATTAGTTTATGCAGAGAACAAGACACAGTTCTAAAACCTACATTTTTCAAAAACCTCCCTCGGAAACAAACTACATGGGTATCCCCGAATCCAGAGTGTGCGCAAAACAACTTGACCTTGTTGCTATAAGCAGACAGTCTACATCAGAGATACTCAATGTAAAAGTTGCTAAGAGAGCAGGTTTAGATTCAGATAGTGATCTCTATCTATTGTTCAAATGGCTCTGAGCACTATGCGACTTAACTTCTTAGGTAATCAGTCACCTAGAACTTAGAACTAATTAAACCTAACTAACCTAAGGACATCACACACATCCATGGCCAACGCAGGATTCGAACCTGCGACCGTAGCGGTCGTTCGGCTCCAGACTATAGCCACCTAGAACTTAGAACTAATTAAACCTAACTAACCTAAGGACATCACACACATCCATGGCCAACGCAGGATTCGAACCTGCGACCGTAGCGGTCGTTCGGCTCCAGACCATAGCGCCTAGAACAGCACGGCCACTTTGGCCGGCCTATCTATTGTTAAATTAAAAACAGGCCAATATATAAAAGAAAGAGCTAATATCAACCAAAAATGTTTGACACTCAGATATTAACTAAGGAAGATAATTTCAGGACACATTTGGAAAGGAGAATACCTAAAACATGGGAACAACTTCAAAAAGAAATAGTACAGACAGCAGAAGAAACCGTCCTCCTTAGCAAATAATGGAAACACGCCTGGTGGAATGATGAGTGTGACGAACTAATCGTAATAAGACAACGAATCTTGGATCACATGGAATGCAAATCAAAATGATAAAAATAGGAAATACCTAAAAGAATACCAGAAGCAAGCACTAAAAGGCCTCAAAAATATCGAAGTACAATACATGAAATACCAATTAACACCAACTTCAAACAGTATAATGTTAGCGACTTTTACAAAACTTTCAAAAGTAGCATAAAGAAATACACTCCACATATTCTATTTTTCACGGAACGAAAAATGCAGAAAACTGCATATAATAGCACACAGAACTGTAGAATACTTGCCGAATACTTTGAAGAACTACGTAACTGTGTTACACCGAAAGAAAAATTTAACTTCGATATTGTAAGTGCAACACCACCGGACTAAAAGCCAACAACCATAGATGAAATAATAAAGCACCTGAATAGGATAACATAGTTGCTGAACTATGGAACTACTCTCGTGACAACATGATACGATGTCTATCAGAAATACTCAAAGAAATTTGGACAACACACAGCTTACCACCAAAAAGGACATCTGCATTAATACATCCACTACATGAAAAAGGGAAGAAAACAGACCCTAGCAATTCTAGGGGCATATCCCTCTTACCAGTGACGTTTAAGGTCTTGTCTAAGGCGTTTCTAAAAAGAGCAGAAGGAATACTTGAAAAAAAACTAGGAGAGTATCAGGCTGGATTTAGGAAGGGAAGGTCATGGGCAGAACAAATATTAAACTTACGGAACATAAGAGAAATGAGCAAAAACAGGAACTGAAAATATCTAATTACTTTTGTGGATTTTAATAAAGCCTATAATTCAACTGACAGAAATACACCACTTGATATCTTAAAAGAATTGGGACTCCATACTAAAACAACTGAAAAAATTAAAGCAAGTTTGACAAATACAAAATCGAAAGTAAAATTTAGGGGAGAGCTCTCAAATTGTTTGAAATAAAGTCAGGTGTCCGACAGCGAGATGGTTTGTAACCACTGCTTTTCAATTGTGTTTACAGAAGGTAAGTCGAGAATGGAGGAAGTCCACCAGTACGAAAGGGATTCAGCTAGTAAGAAATCCAAACAAGACCACTGTCGACTGTTTAGCCTTGCAGATGACATGGCATTGATTACAGATTCGCTTGATAATGTCCAAGAACAAATAAGGGAACTGAAAAAACAAGCAATCAAAGGAGGACTAAAAATATCCTTTGAAGAAACAAAATATATGACAAATATCTGTGATGCTCCTAAAAATACTGCAGTTAACAACAATACAATACACAAAACAGTTTCCTTTAAATACCTAGGAGAGTGGTTTACATACAATGCAAAAGAAAAAGACATCTACAGAAACTAGAGTGCACAAAATGAGAAGAGTGTTTCATATGAACAAACACGTTTATAACAAAATATCTTTGTCCTGGAACACGAAATTAAAACACTACCAAACAGTGGCCAGACCTGAAGCTCTGTATGCGGCAGAAAAACTTAAACTAACAAGAAATGGAGATCTTGAAAAGAGAAAGTCGAAAGAAGAATTTTGAGGAAAATACTGGGAGCTAAAAGAAACGATAGTGCTGAATACAGGTTAAGACAAGAGAGCTATACTTGAAAACTGAAAAACTAACTTCAGAATCGATAACAACAGACTATCCAAGAGGATATTCACATTACTCAACAGACTAACCAAGCGGATATTCACATTACTCAATATCTACAAATCCAAGCCCTCATGGTTCATAGAGACTGAAGAGGACTTGGAAAATGCTGGAATTACAATAGACACAACAGAACATATTTCAGAAAGGCAGTTCAAAAGGCAGAATTTCAGGAGAGAAAGAAAACAACTAGACGAAAGTGAAGAAGAAAGGGAACAACACTCTAAAAGGATGAAGGAAATATGGAACTAAGGAAATCAAATACAATGAAGAGTAGCCAAACTCTCCAAATAGGTTATTCGAAAGAAAAAGAATGTATTGAACTTTAAGAGCAAATTTCTTCATGTAGTCTAACGCAGAGTGAAACAAGAAAAATGTTGACGCGCCTCATTTTGCGATAGGTCTATTTGTTCGCTTGTGATTGAAGCTTAAACTCGAGTCTCCATAATTAAAAACTCAGGAACTAGTCGGTATCACTGCTTCATCTTTGACTACAATAGATATTTATCCTTCCAAGCACATTACAAACGCAGGAGTGCAACTCAAAACAAGCACGAGAGAGAGAGAGAGAGAGAGAGAGAGAGAGAGAGAGAGAGAGAGAGAGAGAGAAAGCTCACGCCAGAGATACACCAGAATGCTGCGCTGTGGAAATTTGCTACCACGTAGCGTTTCTCATCGTATTCAGAGGAGAGCTCTTGATTGAATTCTCGATATTTCGCGACGCGCGTTTTGGAAGGACGTTATGGACTACTTTTCCCCGTTTTTTTGCATGAAGGGAGTCGATAAGTAACGAGAAAACGAAACGAGATGCCGAACCGGAAATTGAATTCCAGCCATTAGAATTTCTTTACGGTTTTCACGTTAAGCACGCGATTCCCTTCATGGCATTTTCCTCTTCGGCAACGACATGGACTGTTTACTTTACGGTTCTTAGCTGGCATATTATTTACTATTATTCTGTGTATCTAAGGCAATAGATTTTAAAATGAACATTAACAGTCACTCATAAACAGCCTATTTCCATGGTATGAGGTCTGAAGATTGTCGATCACTGACCGAATCAGGTAATTACGAAAATAACGGTATCTTGCGGTCGAGACGGTTTATGTTCATTTTAAAGTATTAAGAAAAACTGCTGTTCTCTACGAGGAATGTTCTAAAAAATTGCTGTAGTAATGGATTAACGGAGTATTCGATATATTTTAATTAAAGGCGAGATACGTAAGTCGTACAGTTCCGGCGGATCACATCATTAAACATTTCTCTATTTACTGTTCACATGTGCGAAAATAAACCTCAATATGTTTTTAATGTTTATTTTACATAAGGAGTGTTACACGGACGTTGTTGACCACATGGGCAGATAGTCGGTCGCAGTCCGGGTGGTTGGGAGGGGGGTGGTGGAGGTGGGGGTAAGAGAGAAATAGAGGGAAGCGACACACGTGACGTACAGTGATCTGTTCACAGAGCGGCCGGTGGTCGGTATGAGCCGTGTTGGTCGGCAATATTTGGGCCTAATGTCGACGCAGCAGCATTATCCTGGATTAAGAAGGCATAGTTGCAGATGTGGGTGTTGGACTGCTGTTCATTTTCTGGTCCCGTCTGTTCTTCCCTTTGGGCGTAAGATACTCGATACTTGATTAAAACAAGTCCTCCCGCGTTGACGTTGCTCGCGCTACGCTGGACTGTCTATGGTTCTCCATTCTCCATCACCTGCCTCAAGTGTGCTGTCTTGTGGTGCCTCAGTTTGAAATTAGCTGAGTGCCATATCTGTGTGTTTTAAAATTTCCTTTAATTGTAACTTGTTCAATGTCTGCTTATCTTCTCATTCGGACCTAAAATTAATTGTCAAATGTTCTACGCCGCCATGTGTGTTAGTGACCCCTGAAATAGATATTTGATTCTTATTTATATCGGAAGTTGTTGCTTCTCTGAGTGATGCAGCGATTATAAAATTGCCTACGGCCGTGGTAAGCAAACGCTAGAGGCCCAGTGAATCTTGGCTCATTTGGGTGATGGGGTTAAATGTTTCTGATGATATTTTACTCTTTTCAAGAAAATTAATAGTTATGGTTTTAAATATAATTACTGTTCAGGCATGAAATCAAGCACTGGCACGCCATGCGGGAACGTTAGAGCAGAGAGGGCTGTGAGACGACGCCAGCCAGTTGCACACTGGCTGACCCCTCTCCAAGACGACTACGCGATGTCAGCGCCCTCTACACGAAGAGGACATAAGCACCGCGCCGCCTGGGCAGTTCGCCAAGTTCTACAGCAGCGAGTTCAAGAATAGCATCAAGACTATTCATTTCGATTCTGCTATGTAGCATTGCCTATACTGAAGAGATTTCTTATTTTGTCTGTCACCCTTTGCCTGCGGCTCATCAGTATTTCACGAAGTTATGTACTGTAATCATTTCCTTTTGTAATAAACTTCATTAACACGATTTTCTTGAATTGTTGTCTAGCGGCCCGAGAAATCAGATTTCCTAGGCACCGCATAGTTGACGAGTAGACAAGATACAACTGTTACTATTTTAGTTGTTTGAGTGTTAGCCCTCGAGATCTGCCTGTTACCTTTTAAGTCACTTAAGTTAATATGTTTGAGTAATCTGTGATTTCTGTGTTATTACATTACCTTTTTGGTGAATTTTATTTTAAGATTAACCGGTTAATCCTTTTAGTAATTCTTATTGTAATATTCTCGTTGTAACACGTGAGGTTTGGTTGGTGCTTGGGGCCGCGTTCAAATTGAGTTTCTTGTCTGGTCTGGGCGTTTTGATGCGTTCTGTGATTATTATGCATGAATTATATGTCTGCTTGTTTGCTCTCGGCTTTCGGAACTGTTCGTCTACGTTGCGGCAGGTTGATCTGCTTGAATGGTGCGGTGGAGATATAGGCAGGCAGTTTGGAAGGAGAATTTGTACACTTCTGTGCCATTATGGAGCCACCATCGGCTTGCACTGTGCCTTATTGACAACTTTTGTCATGCCGTCATGGGGTCTGCGCCATACTCTAATCCTACCATCAGCTCTTACAAACTGAAACAGAGTGTCATCCGAACAGGCCACGGTTCTCCAGTCCTCTAGGGTCCAACCAATATGGTCACGAGCTGAAGAGAGCTGCTGCAGGCCACATCGTGCTCTTAGTAAAGGTCCTAGCGTCGGTCGTCTGCTGTCTTAGCCCATTAACTCCAAATTTCACTCCACTGTCCAAACTGATACGTTCTTTCTATTTCCCACATTGATTTTTACTGATATTGCATGATTTGTTGCTTGTCTGTTAGCACTGACTACTTTCCCCAAACACCACTGTCCGCGGTAATTAAGTGAATGACGTCAGCCCCTGCGTTGTTTGTGTTGAGAGGTAATATGCCTGAAATGTAGTGTTCTCGGCACACTATTGACACTGTGGATCTTGGATTATTGAATTCCCTATAGCTTTCGGAAATGGAATGTCCCACACGTCTAGTTTCAACTATGATTCCGCGTTCAATTCCCGTCGTGCAGCCATGAATCACCTGGGAACAAATGACAGTTATTCCAATGCACTGTCCTTCCGTACATCTCAGTTTATATTTCTGTGCATTGAACGTTATGAGCTGGTAACATTTCCTTGACAGATGTAACTGCAATGTCGCTGAGTTAAAAAGAATTTAACATTGCAACTGTGAATTATGGAAAATGAAATTTTTTCCGCCTTTCCAAGTTATCCCTCATGTACGACTATAAATACTCAACTCGAACGGAAGACGCACTCCATTAATTTTAATGCAGTGCTCTGTTATGAGCAGTAGTTTCTGTGAATTCAGTCCGAAAAAACTTTAACTCCTGCAAATGGTTGAACTACAAGGTAATGCTAATCTTTAATTTATTAACATTCTTGGAAATGGGAGCCCAACGCTGAGCTAAATAGAAATAAAAGCATTTTTGTAGTATATATTTTAAATTACAAGACCGTTTTTTGGGAAATGGAAGGCCGACGCTGAAATAACTAGAAATATACTCATTTGCCTATAGCTCATTTATAAGTATTACAGACTTTGTTTCATTTATTAGGCTGTTGGGGCTATCACATTCTTACAGTGATCTTGCAATAACAGTCATAATGGAGTTTCATAATTTTTTAACGTAATAACGTCTACAAGCCATATGAAGTTTATGGACTATAACTACGGTCGTGAAAGTCTACAAGCGCAAATTTGCCTAACCAATACATAATATGCTCTAGCTCATTATGAACATCCTCTTCTATGATTGATTCTTTGTAAATGGAAAGCATGCCCACGCTCCCGTAGATTAGAGGCCACGTTCATGGAACTGTCAATCCAGCATTTGACTGAACGAGTATGGGAAACCGCCGTAAGACCACAGTCAGACTGTCGGTGCAGTTACGGTCGTTAACCCGTTGCACCAATTCGATTAGGGTCTGATGAATCTACATGCCCCGCATGCTATTGCGCGGGGCACGTGCCTTCTTGGAGCGGTCTGTATAATGGAATATCTGTCTACGGGCTAAGATACTGTCAGGACGCATTATTAAAGTAGAAACCGAAGGGCAACCAAAATATAGACAATTAATTAACGATAACGAATTATGAGGGATAACTTTCGAATTTGAGCTCCACCGACAGTCGGGAAGCCCCTTCATCTGCAGTACTGAGTGAGCGGTCCGTCTCCTGACTCCGTATTGTTTCTATTGCGCAACCGCATCGTCTTGTTTTCTCGCTTGGTCGCCCTTTAGAACTTGGTTTGCTTGTCGTTCAGTTATTCGTCTCGTTTTGTCATCACGAAGGTCTCACACAGGACGCTCATCGTTTGTTCTTTCTTCCTTCCTCCGGATTTGCTCGGATCTCTGTCTTGTATCACCGGCCAAGGAGTTGTAAGTAGTTAATCACCGTCTAGGCCAGAAATGAAAGTGACAAAAGTGCGAGGCCTAGAGAACCAAGCTTTTAGTATAAGCAAAAAAAAAAAAAGATTTTGTTGTGATTGTCGGGCGTGGCATCAGCTATTTATGGTAGTGCTGTTTGCAGGTAGCCATTGGCGCCACAGAAGGATTTTAGATCGTAATCTGAGAGTCATGAGTTCGAGTTACGGCTAGCTGAAAAAGAGAGGCTTAGAGACAGTGGGAGATATATATACATATGTGAGTGTGTGTGTGTGTGTGTGTGTGTGTGTGTGTGTGTGTGTGTGTGTGTGTGTTAAACCCCTTCCCTCAAATATCTCTTTCATGCCACCTCTGCGTTATCACAAGTGACGTGTCATTGATCTCATTAGTATTAAGATTGCAGTATACGTGAATTACTTACACAGCTCTGAGTGGAATACGTAAGTTCCAATAAATGTTCTCCAACCTGCAGCCTTCTATAGTTATTGTCCCCTACGCAGAAAACAGCACGTAGGTTCTGAATCCGTTATCTTGTGGCTGTAAGAAACTCTTAGCGAGGAACTGTTGTTTTAATAATAATTAAATTTCCAAAAATGGTTGGTTCAAATGGCTCTGAGCACTATGGGAGTCAACTGCTGAGGTCATTAGTCCCCTAGAACTTAGAACTAGTTAAACCTAACTAACCTAAGGACATCACAAACATCCATGCCCGAGGCAGGATTCGAACCTGCGACCTTAGCGGTCTTGCGGTTCCAGACTGCAGCGCCTTTAACCGCACGGCCACTTCGGCCGGCTTAAATTTCAAGTCAGTCTGTTTACAGGGGATGCCGCTCACTTTTTATTAGCAGAACATGAGAAACTGCACAGTTACACAAATAATTTCTATTCTTCAACAAATTAATGAACTGAATATTTCCGAAATTTTAGCTCTCACATTTACAAACTAGACATTGCAAATTAAGCCTTATCTGATACCGCGGCAGGTAACATGTCTGTCCTCCGACACTGCCAAACTAGCTCTATTAACAACAAACCATACATTACTAATAATGTCTTAACTGACACCGACCGCGGCAACCAACATATCTGTCCTCCCACACTGCCGTACCAGCTCTGATCTTACAGCCGAACCCCTTCCAAGTTAGGTGCGATGCGAAGATCACGGAAGTGCTTTGTCTGTCTTTTCGTTTAGCAGTTGTTTATTATTCTAATGGTTATTAATACTTGTGAAATAATGAAATGATAGCGCACCACTGAGAGATTATTTAATTTGAAATGCTAGTAAATACGTTGTTTAGTTCATCTAATATTAATAGCAGAAGATTAAAATTTTGGCGCGCAACTACCGAACGCAGCAGCCAGTTGCGGAGAAGGACCACAATTTAAGCGGTCTTTCTGACGATACCGGTACCTAACGAACCGTCTGTCATCAGTACCTCACACCAAATTGTGTCATCTTGCCACAGCTGCCTTCTAAACTCCACTAAAAAGAGCTTCTTGTACCTGAATATGACGGCTGTCAAGCCGGAAATAATACAGAATATGTATGCGAAAACGCGTTTCATTTTTGTATTTTAAATTTTTCCTTTACTTTTTGTGTAAATAAACCGAAATAGTGTACAGTATATTGAATATTTTCTTGAAAGCCATGAAAAGGAAAGAACACAGCAAAATTTGTGATTGCAACTAAATATCCATGAAATTGTAATGTGTATACGAGAACTTCATTTTTAAAATTAGATACTATCACTATTTTACACTTCCTGATTTAGACGTGTTCTGTAATATTCACCATGAAAGAAAGTAAGCAGTAATTTTCTGGGCATCTTGCTCACGTTATAAGCTCCGAATTTTTGCAGTTACATGGTTGTTTTAAAGTGTCTGTAGGAAAACAAAATTGGATTGCTTCTATAAACGACTCTCTCCCTTCGCACAATTTGGCAGAAAACAACTCATAAAACCAAATTTCATCGGTTATTATAGATGACTGCTGGTGATGTACACTGAAATGTATTCTAATGCAGTCTTCAAGGTCAAAATGAAAGTAACACAGTACGAAGTCATATACGCTTTCCCTTCTCTAAATGTTATTCGGACAGGCCTCGCGGATGCCTTAAGTTCAGTCCTTTCTTGAAAATTTATTTGCAATCCGAAATTTTCGTTTACCTTTCCTTGAAACGGCTCTTACGAAAATTCTAATAAATACAATATCCTGAGTATTGTTTCGATTTACTTACAGTATAAATAAAGTAAAAATTCAAAATATAAAGTTGGTAATTTTCGGTATTACTCGAACCCACGATCCTCGCGCTACCGATCCGCACTCCTTCCGCCGCGTCAATGGTCATCTGGGGACGACATGGCTGATGCCTCACCCGAGCCGCACCAAAAATGCTATTTATTTCTAAACGCTTTATCATCTGTAGCTCCCACTGCTGTTACTTTCATTTCCCGACCAAACCCTCCGTATGCTATACATATGGATGAAATCGATGTTGACGAGTAGTTTCCGTTTGCGCCGCCTCGCGGCTAGAGCATTATGGACCGAGGTTATCCTTTCGTAGACGACAATGGCTTCTCAACGCTGCCAGTGTCTCGTGGTGTCCGTACCATGACGCATAGAGGGCATATGTTTACCGTACGTGTTTACAGTCTTGGGCCGCGCGGGATTAGCCGAGCGGTATAGGGCGCTGCAGTCATGGACTGTTCGGCTGGTCCCGGCGGAGGTTCGAGTCCTCCCTCAGGCATGGTTGCGTGTGTTTGTCCTTAAGATAATTTAGGTTAAGTAGTGTGTAAGCTTAAGAACTGATGACCTTAGCAGTTAAGTCCCATATGATTTCACACACATTTGAACATTTGAACGGTCTTGATATGTCCAATTCAGTTACTCATGAATGTACAACATCACATTCAGCGCATGATCATTTCAATTATTGCTCTAGCAATTAGTGAGGAAAGATAAATATTAAAGACAGACTTAATACAAACACGTATATGAAGTGAGAAAGTCCAGCTGTTAGCATAGGTTAGCGCAGCGCGCTAGTTCACCAGAAATGGAGGTGAACCTGGACACGATAGAATCCCCACTACGCGTTGGTCTGGTACAACGGCCAGTCACACTGACGCTTTTAGACGGTTCGTTGAGACAAATGTTGGGCTGGTCCACACCCCATAAATTATGATACAGAAACAGTTCGGATACATCTCACTTAATTATTGTACAACTACGTTCCAACATTCAAAACATATGACAACACGTTCCGAGAATCAAGCTCACGTCAATTAGGATTGGAAAATGGTTCAAATGGCTCTGAGCACTATAGGACTTAACATCTGAGATCATCAGTCCCCAAGAACTTAGAACTACTTAAACCTAACTAACCTAAGGACATCACACACATCAATGCCCGAGGCAGGATTCGAATCTGCGACCGCAGTGGTCCCGCGGTTCCAGGCTGAAGCGCCTAGAACCGCTGGGCCACACAAGCCGGCATTTAAGATTGGACAGCCATATGATCAGAGCTTGGTTGTTGAAACGCTTTGCTGTTTGTTCCCTTTGCTTTAACGTGGTTGTATCCTAAATAAATACACTATCCGATCAAAAGTGTCCGGAAACCTATGAGTGAAAAATAATGTGGGATGTGTCCAACCGTCGCTAAATGATACGCTGAGCGGGAACTCTCAGTTAGGTGTCTGAATGCCTACGGGCAGCCCATTCCCCCGTAACAGACGAAACGAGAGAAGGAATGGTGTTGGACTATGATATCTGGAGCAGTTTCAACGTTCTAACTCATCAGCTCATCTCAAGGGTGTCATATTGGCTTCAGGCCTGGACTCCAGGCAGGCCAGTACATTTCGAGAATCTTGCTGCCACAAACCACTGCCTCCGAGTTGCTACTTTGTGACAGGGTGGTTTGTCATTCTGATAAGAGCAACCACCTCCAGAGTGCTCCTCTACTGTACCCAGTACACACTGGTAAAATGTATTTATTTACTTTCATTTGCTAAAGCGCAATGAGGGAACGCCGTAACCACGAGACAGTACTCATATCATAACATCACCTGCTCTGCACTTCATCGTTAGCACCATGACTATGATGGCATGCAACGTTTTCCAGGCAGTCGCCGAAAGCAAACCCTTGCTTCGGATTGTTACAGGATATACCTTGATTCATCATTCAAAATCACTGGTTTCCAGGCATCCGCTCCCCAGTGGCGTCGACCTTTCCATCACCTAAAGGATAGCACTGATTACTAAATTCTGTGGTTTACGATGAAATGTTCGGGAACTGTGCTTCTTTTAAAATCCCAACGCCTAGCCATTGTGCTAGGTGGATTGCTGGTAGCACTCTTGGACTCACGAGTGATCCCTTTTACTGGATTCATGCTACTTTTTACAATCACCCTTCGAATGCTCGACGGCCCACGTCTATCAGTAAAATGTCACTGGCCAGCTTTTGATTTAGCTGTGATTGTCCCTCCGTGTTTCCACTTCACAAGGACATCACCACATTGACTTGTGGGGTGAAACCTCATGATGATTTTGTTACTCCGTTGACAGCCAATGACTAGTCCACGATCGAAGTCTCTGAGATATCCTCGTCGATCCGTTCTGCTGTTACTGCGTCTTTACTGACGACATAATACTTCGTGCCTCGTTTCATACTGGGGGGTGTAGGTGGGGCGGCCTCTTGTGACGTCTACTGGTCCATCCTGCGTTACAAAGGCGTATCGGTATATTTTCTATCGTATGGTTTATAACAGCCACGTCCTCTAACCCATGAGTTGAACGTTATTAAAAAAAAAGATACGATAACATACAGAACAAAATTTAGTTAGTTCATACAGATGACACACACGATTCCCTTCCCTTTGGTAAACTGGTGACTGTGGCAATATGAAGAACATTGGTCACAAAACTAAAATTTGAAAATAAAATGCCCTATCGTGGGAATAGCGAGACCCATACGACGCTATAAATGCTAGGAAAGAAATTTAAACCTCTCACCTCTGCGTTACCAGTCAGCAATGCTTTAGCGAGACCTCTGGGACTGATTATTCGCTACACTTGTAATATTGCACGGCTGTGTTGTAATGCAAACTCTATGAGCATGATTTAGACACGAATCACGAGGACTAAACTCTTGCATAAGAGACGTGTTCAGTATTTTACTCATGGATACCAGTGACGCCGTCACAGTTTGGCAGAGGTTTCCGCCACTTGCACAGAGCTGGGAACTGGGCCGCGAGAAGTCTGCAGCAGAAGAGGCGGCGGCTCGCTACTTTCTCCCTGCAGGCAGTCGCGTGACGCAGGGCCGTTCACAACACGGGCTGCATAAGGACAGCGGGCCGGGCCGTTGCTTTATGGAGCCTCGCTGGCACACGCGAATAACGAGGCACCTCTTTGCAGCTCGCATTTCTTTTCTCAGATCCACACTCTCTTAATGAGGCATTCTTTGCAGAACAGATCCACCTGGCAGAATGCCGCATTCAATCAGACCTCAACAAAGGCCTGAAAAATCCCAAGACCAGTTCCTTGCTTTTATAATGATCTCACAATAAAATTATAAAACAATTGTGGTATTTAAACAGTGTTTCGTTTTTCAGAAGGACCAGTAATATTATTTAATCTTACTATTTATTTAATTTTATGTCTTAGTTGCGTTCACATTTGAATTAATCATTATTAGTTCCCAACTTACTTCGTCGCTTTCAAACTACCTCTGTTCACATAATGGCTCTGAGCACTATGGGACTTAACATCTGTGGTCATCAGTCTCCTAGAACTTAGAACTACTTAAACCTAACCAACCGAAGGACATCACACACATCCATGCCCGAGGCAGGATTCGAACCTGCGACCGTAGCAGTCGCGCGCTTCCGGACTGAGCGCCTGAACCGCTAGACCACCGCGGCCGGCTCTGTTCAGAGAATGAAGGCTTTTGTTCTCATGTTGTTCATGCAGTAGTTTCGTAGTAAGTGTCACCGTGACACGTTTACGCAGAGCACTTTTCTTTAAAACCATTCTTGATAGAGGTCTACCGAAAACGGTAGATTATTACTGGCATCTACTGACCGTCTCACGAACTTCAGGGCACCATCTGAGTGAAAGCCTTACCGCGAAGAATATATTTGCGTTTTTATTCAAGATAAGCAAATTTCGTTATATATCGAGTTTCCTAAGGAGAATACCTATTAGAATTGAGAACAGATAAATATATCTTCGTTTACAGGAGATTATTCAACGTTGTATGGTGCATTTGTATAATTTGACAGCTTGAAGGTTACTACTGTAGCTTCGAAACTAATTCAGACATAGCGATGCGGTACGTTTACGCACTTCTATTGGGGCTCTGCCATCCTTACTGATACCCCAGTCAAGGAAATTTAAGACAACTGCAGTTGGAAACACAATCAAAAATGTGAAGACACAGGAGAATGGAAATGGGTAAAAAAGCCATTTGAGCCTAATAAATTTCAAGCAAAAAGGATTAATTGTGTGAGAGTAAGAAGCGATAAGAACGAGAAATTGCTAAAAGCAAGAACAAGGACAAATTTGGATATGTCTACTTCTGATGTCGTCATTAGGTTTCAGCCCAAGAGTAGGTTCTCACATGGTGATTCTGCATGCTCTCCTGTCTTCTGCCATTTTCCTCAGGTCCGCGCAATTTCTACTTCCCTTATGTTGTCTATAATATTGTGTCTTCTCATTCATCTTAATCTCCTTCCACGAAATAGTCATTCCAAAACGTCTGTTAGCAAGTACTCCCCTCTCTATGAATGACCCATGCAGATTTTCTTCCTTCCTCATATAACGTGCAGTAGTCTGATGAAAAGTATGAAAATTGCCTTTCTGTTTGCTGCATGGAATGATACAACCAATCAAAAAGAAATCAAAATAGGTCCAGTGACTTACATGAAAAAATAAATTTAAATATTTTATCAAAAACTGCTGATAACAACGTAAATGAAACATCGTAAAGTTAATCTCTTCAGGGGGTAGCTACCTCCATCACGAAAAGTTGCGCTCGTATTATAATTAACTATCAAAATGGCTCAGTTAAAAGCAAGTAATGAAGTCAGGAACAAGCCAGTAACGAAAATGAGGTGTCAAAAAGATTATTTCTTTCTGTACAAAACTTGCAAATACAAGAAACTGTAAAAAAGCCTTTAAATATTTTGTGAAATGGTTTGCCAAAAAGCAACAAATACAATGATTAGAGAAACATCTGTCGCACTCCTTTAATAATGGTCGAAATCATGTACATGAAATGGTGTAACGATTGAGTGTTTACAGTACAGTCTCACAATTTTAAAGTGTACTAGAGGATATTTTTCCAGTGGATTACGTAGACCATTCTGTCGAGTTTGTGTGGTCTTGATGTATTTGTCTCGTCAGTGCCCGGAGATGTAAACAATTTTAGTTTTTCAGTCTCAGAAATTTTTCAGTAGAAGCTCTTTCAAATATCAGAAAAGGGAATACGAATTCTCAATCTGCATCTCGTTTGCCGTGCATGATTTCAATCATGATTTGGAGGGCGCAACAAGTGTTTCTTTAATCATTTTATTTCTTACGTTCAGACAAACCGTTTCACAAACCATCGTGCTGTTTTCCTTTATTTAAAAAAATAAAAAATAAAAGTACTCAAGGTTTAAAGAACTCCCAATCTTAAAATGTTTCAGTAACATTCGTTCTTTTCTTCCTTTCCTAAGTATTAACTGAGAATGGAAGAGTGGCATAATGCCGAATGATAGGAGAAGGTCGAAAAGTGGGAAGAAAATCTTTTTATTAATCCTTCTGTGCAAATCTGTTGCAAGCAAAGAACATCCGAGACGCCACGAAGCATCATGTCAAGGGGAACGGAGGGCACGGGAGACCAACGAAGATGCAGCTGCGGCGAGGAACAATGGTCATAGAACGAGGGACAGGCGACCACAGCCATCCTTTGCTTTCCGAAGAGTGGAGACTACAAACTGTACGGGGTCAGTCGCTGTTTTGCATCAATTCTGGGCTGACCAGTTATCACTGCGTCAGGCTATTCCAAATACGTTAAACAGTTTAAAGTTAGTTACGAATTTATTAATACGAGGCGCATGGCCTGTAATACTTATGTTAGAATGCATTTTAGTATTTTTCAGCACTCCGTAGTTTCGTTTATGCAGTTACTGTATGTGAAAGTTTGTTCGTTCTGTACTCAATCAACTTCTTTTATTGCTTTGAATGACGCTGTGACAACTGTTTACTTTTGTACTGTGGTGGAGTATTCTTCCCTTCACTGGAAGCAGAGCAATATTTATCAACATTTTCTTGCTATTTACGCAGTCAAGTGTATATTCTAGGGCCGTACTCACTTTTTTTAGGATGGTAAATAATAATACTGGTTCACACGACATAAACGTAATTTTTTAATATACATTCTGGAACTGAAGGTTGAAGTACGTCCAAATAAACTCAGCCCTTTATATAATTAAATTTATAGAAATATCATGCAGGAAAAACACGAATAACCGGCAGAAACCCGATTAATCAACGTAATAATTAATTGTTTTGCAGACCACAGAGGTACAGCGAAGTTATGGTCTCGCCTTTCGCCGACCTTCAGGTGAGCTTATCATGCTACCTAGAAGAAATCCCGCAGTAGAACTCTAGGCATTTTTTATGTATGCATATCATCGCCAGATCTGGAAGGAAAACGCCTGAACAGAAGCCCTTTGGATTTATAACGACACATTCGAAAAATGATATCAGTACTGTGAGGAATGCTGTTATTAGGGTCATGTACACGCGGTGCACAAAAATTTGGAAACATTACCTTGCCTACTAAGATGTAGGAAAACCGCTGGCATTCAAAACTGCTTCCACTCGTTTTTGGACTGGATAAATGCAGGTTCTGTACGGTTTTCAAGGTGATCTTACATAATTCTTCCTGCGAAATAGTGGTAATGATGATGGAGGTGGATAGCGATCATACACCCTTTCCCCAATAGATAACCACAGAGGCTCAATGAAATTGATCTGATGATTCTGGAAGCCAGGGGAGAGAAGATAGTTCATACTCGGCTCACAAAAACAGTCCTGTACGATTTGAGTTACGTGAGAAGTGACCTTGTCTTAGAACACACCGCCGTCGTTGGGGAACGTACATTATACCATGAGATTCACCTGGTCGTGCGAAATAGACACACAAACTTGACAAGAATGTGGCCTTGCAGAGTAACGATGGGACCTGTGAAATACCGTGATTTGACTGCCCAAATCATTGTCGAATCTCCACCATGTTTCACTCTTGGGATGTAAACTCGGCCAGAAGTTGGAACACTGTGCAACAAGATTCATCTGACCAAATGATTTAATTCCATTTTTCTGTAATTCAGACTTTATGGTTTCGGTACCACGGTTTCCTGTTACAGGCATTTTCATCCCTGATGAGAGGTTTTGGAATTCTAGCTCGCTCTGGAATTCCCGGCTAATGGAGGTCCCTTCGTGACGCTTTGGTGCTAAGAGCGCTCTCAAGTGCTACATTCAGTTCTGTAGCGACTTTGACAGATGTCCTCTTCAGTGCCCGTCTGTCAGGATCACTCAGATCACCCTTTCGTCCGCTTTGTGACTTGGCGGATGATGTTTCTCCGCTTTCGCTGCCTGGCGCTTCTTGAAACACCAAACACTTCGGCTCCGTTGGTTATGGAAATATCCACCCACGATCGACCCACATTCGAAGTCACTTAGCTCAGACATAACGCGGTCGCAACTGCACGCGACTCTGCTCTAATCACGACTGACGCTTGATGGCGTTGAACAAGCACCGTTCATGGCCAAATACAACTGCGCCATCTGCAGGTTTGCTTAGCATCTACATTTATGTTAGAGCCTGCATTTCTCGCGGTGTTTCCGTATTCTTGTCCTACCCCTGTAGATAGGCCATATACGTTGCCGATACACAACATTTTGACGGTTGTCAGCGGGAGAGTGAATGCTACCTAACATTGCGCACTGTGACGTGATGAGGAAAGTAAAATAAGCGCAGGAGGGACAAATTGGAGTCACCCCAGTGGCGAAACGAGCCGCGAAAGGGGATATCCACTGAGAAAGGAAATGGTGAAACTGTTCGGCTGTTCACATGCTACTGTCACGAGCGTAAATGCTTCATCACAGAACGTGAAGGCCAGAGGCTTGTCTCCTCTGCAAAGCAAGACAGACCTGTCGCAGATGTTTCGAAGGATGGGTGTAGACGGGTACAAATGTTATGGAGCACACCGGTCAGCGGACACTGTTGAACATGCGACGTACCTGGTAGTCCTGACGCGTTTCAATTCTGACCGAACGACATCGCCAGTTATGACTGCAGTGGTGACAGGATCATCGAATCGGATCATGGACCAGTGCAGACCTGTCATCTAGTCGGACGAACCACGTATCTTGTTATACAAGGTGGATCATAGACTCCGGATACCTTGTTATCCAGGAGAACGGCTACTTGAAACATGCACAGCGTGACGGATGCGGATAAAAATAATTGAAAGTGCAGGCTGCAAGTGCTACTGTGAGATGGAGAGGTCTGTTCTGGGGAGGAAATCATGGAGTGCTGCACCATGCCCCTCAGATGACGAATGAGGCGGAAAAACAAAAAATGCTGCATAATTACTGAGCTGCACTTGACCGAGAACATTAGACACAGTCGCCTGCTGTGGGTCAATTAGACTGCCTCTTATAATTAAGCTTCAGAGTTTCAGAACTATTTAATAAATTCCAGAATAAAGTGCTTGAAATGAACCTGTATCACCCTATTGTCCATCCCGTTAATTGTCCCTCTATTCCTAAGGTTCTCCCCAAATTAACCTCAGCTTAACACAGAACTTTGATGTGATACTGAAGTTATTTTCAGATACAACGAGAATGAGTGAAGATTATGATGCCTTTATTTCAGATAATTCTGTGATTAATGGGAAGAGAGCAGATAAAACAATATAATACTTAGAAACAAGCGCCGAGTATTTTTATCAGTAGTTTTTAAGGATAAAATATTGAATACAACGTTGCGTTTATGGTGTAGAGGTGTATATAACGAGGAGTGGCGGTTGACCTCAAATTCCACTTTGTATGCACATTCTGCGATGCAGGGGAAAAAAAAAACTGATGCACAATGAAAAAATTTCCAACACGCATTTTCAAATCCCTGTGCACTGCAGTGCAGGGAAAGAATATGGTGGTTGCTTGGACAATTTACTGGCATTGCCAGTTCCAGGTAATAGTAAGTTAACAATTATGGTCACTCATATTAAATTTCAGTCTCTTCCCGAAGTCTATTGCGAGAAATGCTGTCACCAGTTGAACGTAATTTCGCATTCGGCTGCAGTTGAGCGCCACAAAATGATTACAGTTTCCTCGACCAACGGCTGGTGTTTCTGTGGTAGCAGCTGACTGATTGCCGGCCGCGGTGGCCGAGCGGTTCTAGGCGCTTCAGTCCGGAACCGAGCGACTGCAACGGTCGCAGCTACGAATCCTGCCTCGGGTAAGGATGTGTGTGATGTCCTTGGGTTAATTAGGTTAAAGTATTTCTATGTTCTAGGGGACTGATGACCTCAGAAGTTAAGTGCCATAGAGCTCAGAGCCATTTTTTGAAGCTGAATTATTGACACACGCTAATGCGGAAATCTTGGCCACAAGAAATATGATCGGCGACCAAACTGGAAGCATGTGGAATGACTTTACGTCTATATCTTATAACGGCTCACTTATGAGACTTAAATATTTACACGTGTCTTAAGAAAAGATGTGAAAAGTACTGTGTGAAGCTAGGCAAATGCTGTAATAAATGAAAATTTGTGATAGATCGGAGTTCTACACTAAATCTTCCACTTATTGCGACTTGTTGCCTTTTCCACAAACCACCTTTCAATAACCCATTTTTAATGTGGTACGCTCTATTACAAATGACAAATTACTCCGCTGTTTTGGAACCAACATTATGGTCTGAAGAAGATATTGATGAAACCAGTTACCAGATAATAACATAATAAAAAAAGCGACTTGGACTACGTTAAGATTAGTGTTACATCTAAATGTAGCAACGTGAAGGAGTCTATCCCATTTCTCGATCCGGGATTCCTGGTTTTGTGTTTTCCTAGTTTATTTCAGTCTCTGACGGTTCTCTTTGAAGTAGCTGTAGCAGCAAAACCACGAAGAATTTCTTAACATGACTTCATAAAATATTACACTACTGGCCATTAAAATTGCTACACCTCGAAGATAACGTGGTACAGGCGCGAAATTTAACCGACAGAAAGAAGATGCTGTGATATCCAAATGATTAGCTTTTCAGAGCATTCACACAAGTTTGGCGCCGGTGGCGACACATACAACGTGCTGACATGAGGAAAGTTTCCAACCGATTTCTCACACACAAACAGCAGTTGACCGGTGTTGCCTGGTGAAACGTTGTTGTGATGCCTCGTGTAAGGAGGAGAAATGCGTGCCATCTCGTTTCTAACTTTGATAAAAGTCGGATTGTAGCCTATCGCGATTGCGGTTTATCGCATGGCGACATTGCTGCTCGCGTTGGTCGAGATCCAATGACTGTTAGCAGAATATGGAATCAGTGGGTTCAGGAGGGTAACACGGAACGCCGTGCTGGATCCCAACGGCCTCGGATCACTAGCAGTCGAGATGACAGGCGTCTTATCCGCATGGCTGTAACGGATCGTGCAGCCACATCTCGATCCCTGAGTCAACAGATGCGGACGTTTGTAAGACAACAACCATCTGCACGAACAGTTCGACGACGTGTGCAGCAGCATGGACTATCAGCTCGGAGACCATGGCTGCGGTTACCCTTGACGCTGCGTCACAGACGGGACGGCCTGCGATGGTGTACTCAACGACGAACCTGAGTGCACGAATGGCAAAACGTCATTTTTTCGGATGAATCCAGGTTCTGTTTACAGCGTCATGATGGTCGCATCCGTGTTTGGCGACATCACGATGAACGCAAATTGGATGCGTGTATTCGTCATCACCATACTGGCGTATCACCCGGGGTCATGGTATGGGGTGCCATTGGTTACACGTCTCGGTCACCTCTTGTTCGCACTGTCGGCACTTTGAACAGTGGACTTTACATTTCAGATGTGTTACGACCCGTGGCTCTACCCTTCATTCGTTCCCTGTGAAACCCTACATTTCAGCAGGATAATGCACGACCGCATGTTGCTGGTCTTGTACGGGCTTTCCTGGATATAGAAAGTGTTCGACTGCTGCCTTGGAAAGCACATTCTCCAGATTTCTCACAAATTGAAAACGTCTGGTCAATGGTGGTCGAGCAACTGGCTCGTCACAATACGCCAGACACTACTCTTGATGAACTGTGGTATCGCGTTGAAGCTGCATGGGCAGGTGTACCTGTAAAAGCCATCCAAACTCTGTTTGACTCAATTCCCAGGCGTATCAAGGCCGTTATTACGGGCAGAAGTGGTTGTTCTGGGTACTAATTTTTCAGGATCTATGCACCCAAATTGCGTGAAAATGTAATTACTTATCAGTTCTCGTATAATATATTTGTCCAATGAATACCCGTTTATCATATGCATTTCTTGTTGGTGCAGCAATTTTAATGGCCAGTAATGTAAGTAAGCTTCAGAGTTTCAGAACTATTTAATAAATTCCAGAATAAACTTCTTGAAATGAACCTGTATCACCCTATTGTCCATCCCGTTAACTGTCCCTCTATTCCTAAGTTTCTCCCCAAATTAACCACTGCTTAACACAGAACTTTAATGTGATACTGAAGTTATTTTCAGATACAACGAGAATGAGTGAAGATTATGATGCCTTTATTTCCGATGATTCTGTGATTAATAAGAAGAGAGCAGATAAAACAATATAATACTTAGAAACAACCGCCGAGAATTTTAAACAATTGTTTTGAAGGATAAAATATTGAATATAAGGTTGCGTTCATGGTGTAGAGGCGTATATAACGAGGAATGGCGGTTGACCTCAAATTCCACTTTGTATGCACATACTGCAATGTAGGAAAAAGAAAGTGATAAGTAATGAAGAAATTCCGAACACGCGTTTTAAAATCCCTGGGCACTGCAGTGCAGGGACAGAATTTGGCGGTTGCCTGGACAATTTAGTGGCACTGCCAGTTCCAGGTAATATTAAGTTAACAATGATTCTCATTCATATCAAAATTCAGTCTCTTCCCGAAGTCTATTGTGAGAAATGCTGTCACCAGTTGAACGTAATTTCGCATTCGGCTGCAGTTGTGCGCCACGAAATATTACAGTTTCCTCGATCAAGGGCTGGTGTTTCTGTGTTAACAGGTGAATGACTGCCGACCGCGGCGGCCGAGTGGTTCTAGGCGCTTCAGTCCGCAACCGCGCGACTGCTACGCTGCAAGTTCGAATCCTGCCTTGAGCATGGATGTGTGTGATGTCCTTAGGTTAGTTAGGTTTAAGTAGTTCTGAGTTCTAGGGGACTGTTGACCTCAGATGTTAAGTCCCATGTGCTCAGAGCCATTTTTTTAAAGTTGAATGATTGTCACACGCAAATATGGAAATCTTGGCCACAAGAAACATGATCGGCGACCAAACTGGAAGTATGAGAAAAGACTTTACGTCTATTTATTATAGAGGGCCACTTATGAGGCTTAAATATTTACACGTGTCTTAAGAAAATATGTCAAAAGTACTGTGTGAAGCCAGGCAAATGCTGTAATAAATGAAAATATGTGATAGATCGGCATTCTAACCTGGATCTTCCACTTATTACGACCTGTTTCCTTTTCCACAAATCACCTTTCAATAACCCATTTTTAATGTGGTACACTATATTATTAATGATAAATTACTCCGCTGTTTTGCAACCTACAGTTTCGTCTGAAGAAGATATTGCTGAAACCAGTTACCAGATAATAAAATAATAAAAAAATCGACTTGGACTGTGTTAAGATTAGTGTTACATCTAAATGTAGCAACGTGAAGGAGTCTACGTCATTTCTCGATCCGGGATTTCTGGTTTTGCGATTTCCTAGTTTATTTCAGGCTCTGACTATTGGATTTCTGCTTTTGCGTTTTCCTAGTTTATTTCAGGCTCTGACGGTTCACTTTGAATTAGCTTTAGCAGCAAAACCACGAAGAATTTCGTTCCATGATTTCATAAAATATTTACTAGTAATCTGTGATACGAGAGTCAGGAAGATAAAGGATAATAGTTCTAATAGAATTAATCGAACCGATACCCATGACGATGCATGCAGTTCGGAGCGATAATAAAAGTGCACAGCACTCATTCACTGGTGGTTTTAGGAAGTACGGCCTCTTATATAGCAAGCCTGTTCGTTAGGAATTAATTTTATAGACGGTTTGGTGAACCACACCGAATGCTTCATTGATTCCCAGTCCACGTCACGTGGATGTACGAGAGCTTAAATCGAAACAACAAATACAGAACATGGGTGCCTGAATTACAACGCGTTCCAACAATATTCAGTAAATGCCACCCGCTAGTGCTCCCACAAGCTGTGCTGTAATGGGTGTAAACTGTTTCAAATGTCGGAAAAGCAGCTGTTTACCCACAGAAGTAGGACTGTGTTTCAAGCAAGAAGTCAACTGGTTCAAAATGGTTCAAATGGCTTTGAGCACTGTGGGACTTAACTTCTGGTGACATCAGTCCCCCAGAACTTAGAACTACTTAAACCTAACTAACCTAAGGACATCACACACATCCATACCCGAGGCCGGATTCGAACCTGCGACCGAAGAAGTCAATTATTACCCACAAAGTAGTTATAAAATTTTATTGTAATCAAATAGGAAACTTACAAGAACTTCATTTTTCGACATAGTCTCCTTGCGTTTCAACGCACTTGGTCCATCGTTGTACAAGTTTCGTGATGCCCTCATAAAAGAAGGTTCTCGGTTGAGCTGCGAGCCAGGAATGCACCGCTTCTTTCACTGCTTCGTCCGAGATTTATTGATGGTCTCTTAATACCTGTTTGAGTAGACCAAACAAGTGATACTCAGAAGGGGCAAGATCGGGACTATATGGAGGATGATCCAATACTTCAAATTTGAGATTCTGGAGCGTTTCAGCAGTGTGGGCAGCAGCATGCGGACGGGCATTGTCGTGCAACAGCACAACACCTTTTGACAGCAATCATCAGCGTTTTCTTCGAACTGCAAACTTCAGCCTGAAAGTAAGCATCTCACTGTAACTTACACTGTTTAATGTTGTGCTCCTTTCCCCATAATATTCAAGTACTGGACCTTGTGCGTCCCAAAAATCCGTAAGCATCAGTTTTCCTGCGGACGGTTCAGTCTTGAACTTTTCCTTGCAAGGCGAATGTGGACGTCTCCATTCCATACTCTGCCGTTTTCTCTCCGGATCCTAATGATGGATCCATGTTTCCTCACCAGCAACGACCCTGTCTAAGAAGTTGTCCCCTTCGTTACTATAGCGATTCAAACGTTTTTTGCAGATGTCCAAGCGCGTTTGTTTATGCAACTGTGTGGGTTGCTTTGGGACACATCTTGCACAAAATTTATGAAACCCAAGTCTGTTGTATATGATTTCGTGGGCAGAACTGTGTCTAATTTGTAGACGATGTGCCACTTCGTCAATAGTTAATCGTCTATCTACGAGAATCATTTCAGGTGAACGCTGAATGGTTTCTTCATTTGTGGCGGTAAACGGTCGTCCGGCTCCTTCATCGTGCGTAACACTTGTGCGATCATTTCGGATTTTTTCAGTCCATTCATAGACACTCCGTTGCGCCAAAACACTGTTCCCCTACTGTACCGAAAGTCTTCGATGAATTTCGGCCCCTGATACGCCTTCCGACCACAAAAAACGGATCACTGAACGTTACTCCTCTTTGGTGCAAGTAGACAGCGGAGCAGCCATGAATAACAGCACGGCAGCGATAACGAAACTAACTTAGCAGTCTGAAACTTGCAAAGATATAACAACCAATAAACAAAGCATGAGTCATCAACGTAAAACGACAGTACTACCAAAATGAACAAAAATATAACTAAATTGCTGATAATAATTGACTTACCCTCGCATATCGCATTAACATCTGAGTGATCTATGAGAACATAAGTAATTTCATATGCAGTTTTACTGACTAATATTCTCTCACAGATAAAAAGAAATTGTTAAAGGATTCGGTTGATTAACGCCCTGTCATCCTCTAGCAACAAAATGGCTTACTTCTGTATGAAAAAAGAGAATGGTTCTCTAACAGTGGCTGTTTAATAATAATAACGAACCAGCGTGGCCTTAATTTATGGACTCCATGTCACTCTCCGGCTAGTTGAGTGTGAATTATTAATATCTCTAAATGGGCCAACTCTGACAATGACTGGGAAAAGTTGGGTACTTAAGCTATTTGATACGAAGCGTTTCAAAAAGCTCATTCCATTTGTCAAGACTATATCAGTTCCGCGAATGAAGATAGGAACTTTAGGTGACTCTTAACTCAGGCACTGAAACAAAGTTTACCTTGGCGTCAGTCTTAAGTCTCGGTACACTTTCTTTCCTGTAAGCTTCTCGTTGGTGTAGTTAGGTTGTTCGTTCATTACTGGAGCTGTGCTCTAGCAAAATTACGGTTCGGTATCTTTAGTACACTACATGAGTCATCTACATCTACATCCATACTCCGCGAGCCACCCTACGGTGTGTGGCGGAGGGCACTTTACGTGCTACTGTCATTACCTACCTACCCTGTTCCAGTCGCGTATGTTTCGCGGGAAGAACAACTGCCGGAAAGCCTGCGTGCGCGCTCGAATCTTTCTAATTTTACATTCGTGATCTTCTCGGGAGGTATAAGTAGGAGAAAGCAATATATTCGATACCTCATCCAGAAACGCTCCCTCTCGAAACCTGGACAGCAAGCTACACCGCGATGCAGAGCGCCTCTCTTGCAGAGTCTGCCACTTGAGTTTGCTAAACATCTCCGTAACACTATCACGCTTACCAAATAGTAAATGGCAGGATTACCAGTGGTATTGGTAGCGAGACATAAATGAATGTGTAAGAGAGAAACTAGGAGTCGATGACTTCTCTTTGGTTTTTTATTTGTTTGCTTGTTTGTTTGTTTTGCACATAATTAGAACTGCACACCTCTCGACGTTAGTTTATTGTGATTTTATATCTTAAAGAACTTGAATTGCTTTTTACAAGTAATAAAAATTAGTTGATCGCGTACCTTCCGCGCTTTTATGTAACCAAAGCAATTACTTTGGAAGTCAGTGCAGTTTATATGCACAAACAACGTAAAAAAATGCATATAAATATTGGCGTTATTTTTTACGCAACAGAATGTTATTCATCATGACCGAAGCAAGTGTATCCTGTTATTATTGATTAAAATGGAAGTTGTTTTTGAATGACAGAACTGTGTTTCATTTAAGTTCGACGAAATGAGCGAAATGAGCGCATAGCATCACTGACTGGGAGGCCCCAGTCAGGAAAGCTCGGCCGCCAAGTGAAAGTCTTATTTCAGTCGACGCCACATTGGGCGACTTGGGCGCCGGTGATGAAGATGAAATGAGGAGGAGGACAACACCCAGTCCACGAGCGGAGAAAATCTCCAAACCGGCTGGGAATCGAGCCCGGGCCCGCTGCCTGGGAGGCAAGCACGTTACCACCCAGCTAATCAAACGGAATGTTTAACGAAATACTGAAGCAATGTCTGGTGTATTTATGTTCCGCCGTTTCTTTACTTTTTTTGTATTTAAACTTTGAGGTTCACCAATGAAATTGTAATTCTGTCAGTGACAGCAAAGGACCTGGAAGAGCAGCTGAACGGAATGGACAGTGTCTTGAAAGGAAGATATAAGATGAACATCAACAAAAGCAAAAAGAGGATAAGAGAATGTAGTCGAATTAAGTCGGGTGATGCTGCGGTAATTACATTAGGAAATGAGACACTTAAAGTAGTAAAGGAGTTTTGCTATTTGGGGAGCAAAATAAATGATGATGGTCGAAGTAGAGAGGATATACAATGTAGACTGGCAATGGCAAGGAACGCGTTGCTGAAGAAAAGGAATTTGTTAACATCGAGTACAGATTTAAGTGTCAGGAAGTGGTTTCTGAAAGTATTTGTATGGAGTGTAGCCATGTATGGAAGTGAAACGTGGACGATAAATAGTTTAGACAAGAAGAGAATAGAAGCTTTCGAAATGTGGTGCTACGGAAGAATCCTGAAGACTAGGTGGGTAGATCGCATAACTATTGAGGAGGTATTGAATAGAATCGGAGAGAAGAGAAATTTGTGGCACAACGTGACTAGAAGAAGAGATCGGTTGGTAGGGCATATTCTGAGGCATGAAGGGATAACTAATTTAGTAGGGGAGGGCAGCATGGAGGGTAAAAATCGTAGAGGGAGACCAAGAGAAGAATACACTAAACAGATTCAGAAGGATGTAGGTTGCAGTAGGTACTGGGAGATGAAGAAGCCTGCACAGGATAGAGTAGCATGGAGAGCTGCATCAAACCAGTCTCTGGACTGAAGACCACAACAATAACAACAGCAACTTTTTCGTTACGATAATTTTCGTTTTTCTGCCCTGTCATCTCGACTGCTAGTGGGATCTAGCACGGCGTTCCGTATTACCCTCCTGAACCTACCGATTCCGTACTCTGCTAACAGTAATTGGATCTCGACCAACGCGACGATGAACCGCAATCGAGATAGGCTACAATCCGACCTTTATCAAAGTCGGAAACGTGATGGTACACATTTCTCCTCCTTACACGAGGCATCACAACAACGTTTCACCAGGCAACGACGGTCAACTGCTGTTTGTGTGTGAGAAATCGGTTGGAAACTTTCCTCATGTCAGCACCTTGTAGGTGTCGCCACCAGCGCCAACCTCCTGTGAATGCTCTGAAAAGCTAATCATTTGCATATCACAGCATCTTCTTCCTGTCGGTTAAATTTCGCGTCTGTAGCGCGTCATCTTTGTGGTGTAGCAATTTTAATGGCCCTTAGTGTATGTTCCTCATTCGCCGTGGCTGGGTGTTTACTTTTGTGACAGCGGGTAAGCAAGAAGATGAAAGCCTGTAGCCGTATTCTCTATTAAATTGTGTCCATTTTGCTTTATTTCGGTTGCTGCACTGACTTCCATTCTATACATATTACTTTCCTTGCGTAGAACGACATATATTCTTAAAATCCATAGCATAGTAGCATTTTACAAGGTGCTCCAAAACCGCTCAGCGTATATAGCGTCCCTGCTCTCTAGCTCGATCTTTTATTGTGCTTCCAGTTTCGCTGATGATAACACGGAATATGACGCGGCCTAACGCCTCAAAATATTTTATCATCAGTGACCAAGACCAAGAGAGCCTCTAGACACAATTTTGGTAAAGGTATGGGACGAGTTTGATTATAGTCTTGATCCTTCTCGTGCGTCCGGTGGAGGGCTAGTTTAATATTTTTTTAAAGGTAAATGAGAACTTTGATACCAAACGTAAATGTAAAAAGTACCGGAATGTGTCTACACCGAAATGTCCTATTTTCAATCTGTTACTAACTCAACATTAAACGAAAAAAAATAATTTCCTTCCCAAAAATAAGTTCCATGAGAAGGTATTAAAAGAAATTAAATCAGGTCACAACAGTTCCACGTGAGCCTCTGCAGTGAGACGAATAAAGATCTTCACGTACCACGAGATAAAAATAAATCCAACGTTGCTACGTTAGGAGAACTTGGAGGCCAATTCATGGGTCCATCATAGTCAATACAGCGTTGTGATAATGTTCAATTCAGAGTTTTCGCAACGTCCAGCAACCCTTGAGGTGGAGCATGTAATGGTACTTGAATTACGCAATCATTACGGCACCTCATCTGAACCTCTCGATACCAGCTATATTCTACTGTGTTTCTGCAAAGTAGTTGACATATTTCTGAGACAACATTCAGATTTGATTTCATTTGTGATACATCGATATGTTTATATTGCAATGATATTATTCTTATGTGTATTCTTTCTTTTGTCACTATGATCTTTGACGTACTTGTAACTCTGACTTTTGGGTGCGTGAGCGATTAGTTACTTAGTTGTTGAGTTGTTAGAGAGTCGGACCTTGAAGAAGTCAAGTCTTGGACGTCATGTTGGAAAGATGCATATTGTAGTTGGCTTATAAAATGTGAGGAAGATGTTTTCAAGTATGTTTTATATTGTGAAGTGATTTTTGTGTGTCACGTGATATTGCAATAAAAGCAATTAAAAGAAAGTGTAACTTAAATTCGGAGTGCTGATTACTTTTTTTACATCACCATTGTCCAGTAAAATTGTAAGCTTCAAGAATGGTTTGTGAAGCTCACCTACAAAACTTTTGAATATAGCAGAATAAAACTTAGGCCTCTTTGCATCAGAGCTTGGAATCATAACCACCTAGATTTTCAACGATGGAACCATGATAATACGAGACCAGCGTGGGAAACAAAAAGATGAGTGCCTAGTTTTTTCATTATTACATGAAATGACTATTAACTGTACTCTAATGACACCTGCCACATAATATGACTGATGTTGCCCGAAAATGCAGTATTTAGCAGCGTGAGCAACATCACAATCGTTATTAAAATTTTGATCTTTGTTGTGGTAGGGTTGTTAGAAGCACCATCTTGTCAAAAGCAAAGGTGTGGTTGCATATCTTCAGTCTGAGGAAGATACACAGATTCAGAGGCATGGAATATCACCTCACCAAAAACAGTACACTTCACAAGAAATCAGGATACCGATGGATTCGGTTAAGCTTTTCACACGCAATTTCATACCGCCGTTGCTTGTAATCGGGGGTTGTGGCGAACAGAATCTGAACCTTGTATGACTAAATTAACCCCTCGTTGAGAATCTTATGAACAGTTACATATGATATCCGAAGTTCCTGTGAAGCTTGACGAATAGATTTGCGTGGACTTAGTTGGAACGCTTGACAGACATTCTCAGCGTGTTCCTCACACACACACACACACACACACACACACACACACACACCGACTCTCTGCATGCCACTGCAGAATGCTGCTGGAGTCCAGAAACTGTGCCATGCTTTTACTCTCTTACAGTCAGATGCTACTTTTTTGCAAAAGGGTTGATAAAAAATAGGCAGGACAAGTCAGAGATGAAATAAAATAAGATTTATTTTTAAGTAGCCTCAAAAAAGCGCGTTTCGGTGTTGACACTCGGAGTCTCCGTATAAAAGATATAGCCTTATGAAATCAAATGCTTCCACTAAAATTAAAATTTGTGGTCGTATACGTAAGTTGAAATTCACCAGAATTTTCTGTCTTCATTATGAAATAAAAAAACTCCTTGTTTTACATTCCTTTTCTGATAACCTAGTGAAATACTCTCTGAAGGGTCAATTTATTGAAAGTTTCGTAATTCCATTTGAATCTTGCACACCTGCACAGAATAAGTGATTTCGAACAGTACATTAAATTTCATAAAATTTATTATTTTATTTGTTTACTTGTAAGCTATGTTCGTCCAATATATGCTAGCATTATTTTGCATTCACTAATTATGCCATAATTAAGAAAAATTAGGTTGGCATTGTTATTTTTCACTATTTTGTATAATATTATACATACGAGCGTCATCCATAAAGTAAGTCCCGTTTCTGTTTCTACCGCGGCAGAGCTACGATCGCAGTTCCGAGCATGCGCTGCAATTACTCTTGGCTCAAGGAGAAGACATGTACCCCATTTTCAGATCGCTGCTCCCGACGTGTGCTTTGTAGTGCTTCTTTATAATGTCAGCCGTAACTGAAAATGCCGCCACGTGTGAAATCAGATCTGTGATTCGTTTTCTAAATGCAAAGAAAGTTCAACCAAAGGAAATTCGTCAGCAAATCTGCGAGGTTTACGGACAAAATGCTATGAGTTATTTAATGGTTAGAAGAGGCGTCAGACTGTTCAGTGAAGGATGTGATCAAGTGCACGATGAAGAACGAAGTGGACGCCCTTCTGTGGTTACTAATGAACTGGTTCACACTGAGAGGCACCCACATGCCTTGCTCATACTGAGGCATCAAGCAGTCAGGCCTGCAAGATGAGTGGCCTGCCAAGCGAGTGGATTTATTTTTATTTATCGAGTAACATCAATGACTGATTATGAGCTTTAGTACCCACAATTATGCTGCAAATTATTCTCCTATCTGAATATTACGCAACGGAAACTGATAACGCACTTCTGACTATTAGTAATTTACACAACTCTGATTGTTCACCACGCTCTGGCAATACCATATTTTATTTCTTACTCAACGGCTTTGGTCAATACGTGGCCATCGCACTGAATATGAATGGCGCACACATTATAAATTCTGGATATCATGACTACACGCTATACGAGAAACAAGGCCATCAATATTTTTCTTTTCACTATTTTTTTTATTCCGATAAATTCTATTATGATTCAAAGATAACCTAAACACACCATTACATTGTATACAACAATTACACATGAGAAACTCCGCCCAGTGGGCAGGGCTTTGCATTGGTGATTATCTATCTTATGGTCTCGTAATTATCTAACGCTACAGTGCACTTTCTGGATAGGATGGTGGACCTTTTGCTATATCTCACATTTCGACTCTCAGACCCATCATCACGAAAATTTCCTCCAGACCGAGCGGTACAAAAAGGAACATTCATAACCCACTGCCTCTGAACCTATCTTGCTACTCTCCCATGCAAACCACACATACTTACATGAAATACATCACACTCGCAACATACCATACATCACAAAGAATAGTCACCACGTTAGAATCACTTCACTTTCAGCTTTCCCACTTCAATTAGTATTCATCCCAGTTTCACACGACACTCCCCCACTTCGTAACTCTTATTTCCTACTACGAACTCTGGAGGATATATGCACGTCTTCCTGTGCAATGCAAGCCAAATGGCGTTGCTGGATAGACGGCTGACTCACCTTGCTTCTCCCTCAGAGTATTAGAGTTTGAATCTAGCGTCACACGGAAACATAACCCACAAAGTAATATTAAGATCATATTCGTCACACACACACGAGTCCTCAACTGATACCTTGAACGAGTACTTCTCTTTATCCTTTGTCTCATACACAGATTGAGACTCACACAGTACTCACCACGTGGAAGTGCTCGTCTCTAATTTCAAATCCTGCACACGCCATTTCTTAAATATTTCCAACTTATAGTACACATGCCAGTAGTTCAGCTGAACTTAAGCACTCGGAAGTATTTCAACTTAGTACTAGCACTCGCAAGTATTTCAACTTATTGCTACACGTGGTTTCATTGTTACCGTTGGTCACTTCTGAAGATTACAACGATCCCCTTAATATTAGCTGCCTGTCATTTAATTCTCCCCCCAAAAGTTCCTGAAATAGAGAAATAATTATTCCAAACTACTCTTAAGTATTCCACATGCATACCATTCTCTCCACTCTTTTGTCTTTATGGAGCACACCTAAGACAGGTCTTACCAACACAAGATCCACCGCCAGAGCGTTGAAACATGTCCGTTCTTCAGGTCATCTAGCACCTCCGCCGGGGTGGGGGAGCACCATGCTACTGTATTGGTCAGCCACGTTTCAGACGCTCAAAGCTCAGGTACATTTCATCTCTTTGCTTCCAGCAAAGGTGACCAAAGGACCGTCTGAAAGATGATCAAATATTGCATATTCACTATCTGCGGTTAGCAGACGACCATACATTCATTCATTTCATAGATCTCACCAAATTGGATGTAGTGTTTTATTTTGTTTGAGTGCACACGTGATCAATTAAATAAATAAATTGTCATTCTTTCCTACATGGTATCCGGCTTCGGTGTATTAAGTGAAATTGAGTTATTATTACAAAAAAATATGTGGTTCTGACGAGAATAACGAAGTATGTTGTACCTATTTTCAATGTCGGGCGGTACTGTACCTTTCAACACAATCGAAGAGGAGACTAAGCACAACCCTAAGTTTACACTTAGTGCCCTTGCTATTGATGTTTCGCAAATCACACGATCACTAACTCGTGAAATTTTTCTGAAAAACTGAAATTTAGGAAACTTTGCTTATGTTGGGTTCTCAAAATTCTTACTGAAAAACACAAAAAACAACGCATGGGCATTGCTTTTCAATTTTTGACACGCTACAATGAAGAAGGCAATGGTTTTCTTTCTCGGATAGTCACGGAGGATGAAATTTGAGTATCGTACGACACCCCTGAAACAAAATGGCAATCAATGGAATGTAGGCACACTCCATCCCTAACGAAGGTTAAGCCTGAGCAAATCTTGACACCTCGCAAAGCCATAGTTTTGGGACATTAAAGGCATTTTGCAGATTGATTTCTTACCACGAGGCCAAACAATCAATGCACATGGTTACTGCGAGACCATTAAGAAATTGCGTCGCGTAATACAGAACAAGCGCCGAGGATTACTGTCAAAAGGTGTTGTTTTTTTCCACGATAATGCCCGACCTTACACGGCGAATGTGACCAAACAACTCTTACGTGAATTTCACTGGGACGCGTTTGATCATCCTCCGTTCAATCTGGACCTCGCTCCCGGAGACTTTCATTTCTTCTTACACCTAAAATCTGTCCTTGGTGGTCAACACTTCAACGATGATGACGAGGTGATAGAAGATGTTACCACATGGTTGAATACACAAGCGGTAACGTTCTATGAAGAAGACATACAAAAACTTGTGTCACGCTATGTCAAGTGCCTACAAAATTTCGGAAGCTATGTGGAAAAGTAGTTCAACGGTTGTAGATTTTTGTACAATAAATTTTTTTTCTGTATCTGTACACGTTTGTTTTATATAACCAAACGGAACTTACTTTGTGGACGATCCTCATACCTTACGTAAAAATCTTTTATATTGTATGCGCCAGATTCGGCATAAAATACGAAAGGTTTTGTGTTTAGTCATTCATAATAACTTTGAATATTTAATTGTTAATTTTATAAATTTGCACTATAGTTTTGTTAACGTCACTGTTAAGGACATATAAATATGGGGAGCAGAAGGCTCAGATGAAGCTCACTGGGAGACATTTCACTGACGCAACCACTGTGTCGCACGCCAGTGTAATAATGTAATTGTTGTACTACGGTTTTGTGACTATGGAGCCTGTTACATGGAGTGGGCTCCCACCAAGAACAGGTTGTGCAGCTTGTTATTAATAAACCATTATAAAACGACTTGGTACCTGGATTATTTCATGGAATTCACGTAACTAGATCCAGTTTGCAGATGAAATGGACTGGGATAACGACTTCAGCAGCAGTGACAGGAAGCAGATTACTCCGAGTTGCATAGAACTAAGATATGTATTGCTGTGTACATAGTTCCACGTAGTCATCGTGTACACAACTTTCCATCTAGAGCGCGCCCCAGTAAGCACAACAGCATAGGCGCAGCGCTCGTCCGTCTCCGCACTACGAGATGGCGCTGCCTTAGAGATGGACCAAATTCTGCTTCCGCCGATCCGCGTATTAATATGTAACGCAGCCAATGAGATTGCTGCTAATGTAGAACCTTTTCTCCTTGCGGATCACACTGGCGCAGTGATACATGAACGCGCGAGGTATTATAACGAGTGTACAGACCTCCGATTAGTCCGTCTGAATTTGTTTGTACCAGTCTGCATTTGTCTGTACCAGTCTGCATTTGTCTGTACCAGTCTGCATTTGTCTGTACCAGTCTGCATTTGTCTGTACCAGTCTGCATTTGTCTGTACCAGTCTGCATTTGTCTGTACCAGTCTATAGTCAAGTTTCAGTCTGCGCCTAATAAGATTATCATATTCCTGTACATAGCCATGAAGATAAATGTAGACACACTTTTGTCAAGTATCAGAGATATATGTGAGAATAAGATTAACGTACCAATACCAAAGCAACTTCAGATTGTCAATTGTAAATAGCATCCAGAACCAAGTTAAGTAATTTTTAGGCTTGTTATTATTTTAATAAATGTGTGTGAAAATTAATCAAGTTGGTCACCGTCAATCTGCTACTCTAAGCGTGCAAGTGGCATCTCTATCGTCTGACCTAACGGCAGAAGATAAACACGCCACGATAAGACCACGAGACATACTGCTGACACTCGCCTACTTCGTTAGAGCGAAAAGGCAAATAATCTGATGGTGTGTGTACCGAAGGTCTTACAGCGCGCACACCACATGTATAAAGAATGAACTAAACTTTATATGCCACTGCAGAACTAATTACTAAAGTGTAACGTTTAACAACAGTTCTAGCAGCAAACATACGTATTTCTCTCAAAGTTATGTTTGAGTGGTGGAGGCAAGAGTCATCAGTAACAAAGACACCCCATGAACACACGTGCTTGATGTCATTGGAACTGAAGAATAATAACGAACTTTTCAAATTCTCTGTTTAATCAATAATCTATCGATGATTATTTCTGTTGCATTGAACCAACACTTCCAGTCTCAACCCATGGCAAATTCGTTACAATTAACACAGACAAATCTCTTTGCAGCATCCCGTATTTTTATAGCACAAAAACTGGATTCGTCAGATAAGTATAGAGCGCATTCAAGATACCAAATGCCCCTTTTTCAATCTATTTTTCCATTTCGCATGCAAATACATACGCTCACTCAGATAGAGAGGCATCTGCAGTTTGACAGGTTTAACGAGACAGTGACGTCACAGCTTTATCGCCATTGACGAGCTACTCTCTTCGCGTAGCTGGTGAATAGCAGCGCCAAGTACACGCAGCTCGGCAGGAACATCAATCATGGCCGGATGACAGGCTCATGTCCGCAGGAGGGCCCCCGGGGGCGTGCTGAAGAGGCGGCGGCGTGGTGAAATTATCCGCACTGCAGGCGGCTGCGTCCCCAGGGGACGGCCGTGACACGTCGCAGGAAGGCGCTCAGGGACGCAGGCGCCGCGTCGCTGCGACGACAGGTGGGATATGGGCCACTTGTCGCCCCTCACTAGCTGTCACAACTTCTACAATGGCAGTTATCAAGATTTAAGTGAATTTGAAGGTGTTGTTAGTCGGCGCACGAGCGATACGACACAGCATCTCCGAGGTAGCGATGAAGTGGGGATTTTCCCGTACGACCATCTCGCAAGGTTATGTGAATATCACGAACCCGGTTAAACATCACTGCGCCAGGGACAACATCCTGCAATAATGGGACCAACGACGACTGAAGAGAATCGTTCAACGTGACAGGAGTGCAACCCTTCCGCAAACTGCTGCAGTCTTCAATGCTGGGCCGTAAATGCTGTTCAACACGCGAACCATTCAACGAAACATCATCGGTGTGGGCTTTCGGAACCGAAGGCCCACTCTTGTACTCTTGATGACAGCACGACACAAAGCTTAACACCTCGCCTGCGACCGTCGACACCGACAATGGAGTGTTGCTGACTGGAAATATGCTGCCTGGTCAGACGTCTAGATACGACTCTCACAGGTGACACGTACGTAAGCATCCTGTCTGATCACCTGCATCCATTCATGTCCATTGGGTAATTCCAGCAGAACATCGCAACATACCACAGGTCCAGAATTCTTCAGAGTTTAAACACTTCCACTGCCCACCAAACTCCCCAGACATGAACATTACTGAGCAAATCTGGGATGACATGCAACGTGCTATCAGAAGAAATCTCCACACACTCTTACTCTTACGGATTATGGATAGCTCTGCTGGATTCATGGTGTCAATTCCCTCCAGCATTACTTTTAGATATTAGTCGAGTCCATGCCACGTTGTAATGCAGCATTTCGTTGTGTTCACGGGGGGCCTACACAATATTAGGCAGGAGTACCAGTTTCTTTGGCTCTTCACTGTACCTGTCTATTCGCAAGTCCCGTTTACGACACTGCCAGTGTGAGGACGCCAAATGTGCATGCGCAGAACCGACATTTTTCACCGTTCAGCACAGTACATCACTTCCGAGACGCTCCGCTCAGTTCGTTCGTGCTATTTCGTAGAGAAGCGAGTGCGTTTTGCGTTGTTGCTCTTTGTTTTTGTATTGTGTCAAGTATGTTCATTGTGTTTCATATTGTTATTGTTGTTGTGGCCTTCAGTCCTAAGAATGATTTGATGCAGCTCTATAAGCTACTCTGTCCTGTGCAGGCTTCTTCATCCCCAAAGAACTTCTGCTACCGACACCCTTCTGATCTGGTTACTATATACATCTCTTACTCTCCCTCTACGATTTCGACCACCCGCACCTCCCTCCAGTACTGAACTGGTGGTCCCCTAATGTCTCAGAATGTGCCGTGTTAACCGGTCCATTTTTTTAGTCAAGTTGTGCCACATGTTTCTTTTCTCCCCAACTCTAATCAGTTCCTCCTCATCAGTTACTCCACCCATCTAATCTTCAGCATTCTTCTGCAGCACAACGTTTCTTGTCGAAACCGCTTTTCGTCCACGTTTCACTTTCGCGTGTGACTACACTCCACAAAAATACTTTCAGAAAAGACACTCTGACACTCCAATCTATATTTTATGTTTAATTCGTCTTCTTCAGAAATACTTCTCTTGCCACTACCATTCTACATTTGTTGATGTTGCTGAGCAACAGTCATATAGTAATTTGTAAACAAACACATGGCCATTTGACTGATTTCTTGTTTATTGAATTAAGATCTAGCTTTCGGCCTTTTCGCCATTTCCAAGTGATTGAGCTTATGTCATTAACATACTTTGGAACACACCAAGCTCAAAATAGGCCATAAATTAAGAGAATGCCAGATCTAATATCATCATCTTGTAAAAATATCAGTAAATAATACTGGAAGCATGTCATATTTAGTAAAAACAGATTTACTTGGTATATAAAAGATGAACACATGTCCTTGGGTCATCAATCACTTGAAAATGACATTAAGGGCTGAAACTTAGCTCGTAATTAAACAAACAACAATATAGTCAAAGGGAGGTGGATCCATTTGAAAAAAAAATCATTTTATATCCTCTGTATTTCTGCATATTTTGCTCTCCAAGCAACAAAACTCTTCTATCACGCTTAATGTTTCGTTTCCTAATCTCATTCCTCCGTATGTTGCATTCTCTTGTCCTTAGGGTGGGAAATCGCCCCTAAAGGAGGAAGAATCGACAATGGTGAACGGTATGAGGATGCAGAAGGCAACGAAAACCACTGAATTAAAGATACATAATCGTGTATCCACAAGATATGTGGCCTGTAATTGAAAAAATGGCATTATGATCTCTACACTGGCAAAAGACTGCGGAATAGTCCCCCATTCGGATCTACGGGAGGGGGCTGCTAAAGGGGAGGTGACCACGAGAAAATGATTGAATAAAAAACAAAATGAAACGTTCTAGGAGTCGGGGCGTGGAATTTCAGAAGCTTTAACGTTGTAGGGAAGCTAAAAACTCTGAAAAGAGAAGTGGAAAACTCAATCTGGATATAGTGTGGGATCAGTGAACTGAAACAGTAAAAAGAACGGACTTGTGGTCAACTTGTGGTCACATGGGAGTAGGGTAATATGAACAGCGGTAAAAAATGTAACAGGAGTAGGATTCGTCATAAACAGGAAGGTAGGATAGAGTGTGTGTTACTGTGAATAGTTCAGTGGTAGAATGGTTCTCATCAGAATCGAGAGCAAACCGACACCGACAACGGTTGTCCAGTTATACGTGGAAACGACCGGGAGATACCGGAACATTTCAGTTAGATTATCTCATGGCCACACAGTTAGTCCGTGATCAGATCCTGGCTTGTAAATATAGACTCGGATCACAATGCAGTAGTGATCAATAGTAGACTGAAGTTTAAGAGACTAGTCAGGAAGAATTAATACGCAACAACTGGGATACGAAGTACTAAGGAATGACGAGACACGCTTGAAGTTCTCTAGGGCTGTATACACAGGCAATAAGGAACAGCTCAGTTGGCAGTACAGTTAAAGAGTAATCGACATCCGTAACAAAGAACAATCACAGAAGTTGGAAAGAAAAACATAGCTGCAAAGAAGGCAACTGTGAACAAACTATGGGTAACAGAAGAAATACTATAGTTCATCGATGAAAGAAGAAAGCACAAAAGCGTTCAGGCAAATTCAGGAGTACAGAAATACAAATTGCTCAGGAAAGAAATAAACAGTAACTCCAAGGAAGCTAAGACAAAATAGCTGCACGAAAAATGTGAAGAAATCGACGAACAAATGATTGTCGGAAGGACTGACTCAGCATACAGAAAAGTCAAAATAACCTTTGGTGAAATTAATAGCAAGTGAGATAACATTAAGAGTGCAACGGGAATTCCACTGCTAAATGCAGAAAGAGAACAGATCGGCGGAAAGAGTACACTGAAGGTCTCGTTGGGAGGAAAGATTTGCTGATGTGATAGATTTAGAACAGATGGGAACTTCAGTATAAAAATTAGCATTTAAAAGAGCTTTGGAAGACTTAAGATCAAATAAGGCAGAATTCATAGCCAATATTCCATCAGAATTTCTAAAATCAATGGGGAAAGTGGCAACAAAACTACTATTCACGTTGGTGTGTAAAATATACAAGTGCGAGTATATGCATCCAAGTTGCTTACAAGAATAAATACAAAAGAATGGAAAAGAAAATTAACAATGTGTTAGATGACGATCATTTTGGCTTCCAGAGTGGTAACTCTGATGTTGCCGTTTATAATGGAAGCACGACTACAGAAAAATCAAGACATCGTCGTAGGATTTGTAGACCTAGAAACGGCGTTCGACAACGTAAAATGGTGCAAGATGCTCGACATTCTGAGAGAAATAGGGGTAAGCTATAGGGAGAGACGGGTAATATACAATATGTGTAAGAGTGAAGAGGGAATAATACCGATGGACGGCCAAGAGCTATACGGAGAGACAGGTAATACATAGAATGTACAAGAGCTAAGTGGGAATAATAAGGATGGCCGACCAAGAACGAAGTGTTCGGATTAAAAGCGGTGTAAGACGGGGATGTAGTCTTGTACCCCTACTGTTCAATCTGTACATCGTAGCAGCAATGACGAAAATAAAGGAAAGGTTCAGGAGTGGAATTAAAATTCAAGGTGAAAGGATATGAACGATACAATTCGCTGACGACGTTGCCATCCTGAGAGAAAGTGAAGAATTACATGATCTGCTGAATTGAGTGTACAGTCTAATGAGTACAGAACATGGATTGAGAGTAAATCGAAGAAAGGTGAGTGGACAGTCTAATGAGTACAGATCATGGACTGAGAGTAAATCGAAGAAAGGTGGAAGTACTGAGAGGTAGGAGAAACGAGAACAGCGAGAAACTTAATGTCAGAAATGATGGTCACAACGTAGTACCTGGGCAACAAAGTGACCAATGGCGAACGGAGGACATCAAAAGCAGACTACCACCGGCAAAAATGACATTCCTGGCCAAAAGAAGTCTACTAGTATCAAATACAGGCCTTAATATGACGAAGAAATTTCTGAGAATGTACGCTTGGAGCACAGAGTTGTATAATAGTGAAACATGGAGTATGGAGAAACCGGAACATGAGAGAATCGAAGTATTTGAGATGTGGTGCTACAAACGAATATTGAAAACTGGGTGGACTGGTAGGGTAAAGAACAAGGAGGTTCTGGGCAGAATCGGAGAGGTAAACACTGACTAGGGGAAGAATGACTGTTAAGACATAAGGGAATGCTTCCATGTGGGAATAACTTCCATATGGGAATGACTCCCATGTAGAAAACACTGACAAGGAGAAGAATGTCTGTTAAGATATCAAGGAATTACTTCCACGGTACTAAGGGAGCTTCAGTGGGTAAAAAATGTAGAGATTGGAATACATCCAGCAAATAATTGAGAACGTAGGTTCCAAGACCTATTCTGAGATGAAGAGGTTGGCACAGGAGAGTAGTTCGTGGTGAGTCGCATTCAGAAGACTGATGACTAAAAAAAAACTCTGATTGCATATCGCATAGTGCCGGGCCTGGAGTTCTCGATCAGCATCACACACTTTCAAACTGCCTTGGTCAAAGCGTCGGCACTATGTCGCTACGGTGAACGAGAAAATGCGAATAGACCGTAAACACCCAGAATCTCAAGGTGAGTGTGTGTGCAATTATTCTTGCAGTGTGTGTTCTTATAAAAATGCAGAATTCCATGTACCACACGTTCATTAGTAAGCTATGAATAATTATGGGTAACGTCACGTTACTTGGCACGTAATGCTTTTATGGTACATAACGAGGGGACTTCAAAAAATAAGTTACACATTACTATAGCGAGTCAAGGAACTTTAATTGAAAGCCGCACTACAAGTCAGAGTGATATGGCCACATGTCACTATGCTACTACAAAATAACCAAGTTTCTGTGAAAGAACGGTTGGAAAGTTCAGCTCCTCAGTTCCTTGAACGCTAAGCCAATTTAGACTTTTGACCACAAGATATACTGTCCTGGATATCTCAACTTTGCAGTAGGTTTCCGTTTGCCGCGCCATTTCAGTAGCACAGTGTGATGCACCTGTTATGCGCACCACAGCAGGACTGTGTCTGCGTGGAACCCGCGGCACGTACTCCTTTCTGGGGCACGTACTCTCTTCTGACAATGTGCCACTCTTGTTACTCACAGGTCTTAGCGTGGAACGACATACGGAACTTACCTTCTGAAGTCCTTGTATAATATTCTAACGACAGTATTGCGACAGGGTTGTTTCGATCACTTCGCGATTTGCCCGTTCCCACGCATCTATTGTGGTCATTTTCATGCTATGTGCCGTTCTTATTAATTCCTTGTCCTGTTGAATTATCAACTTTCTGACATCTCTTTCATGATTCATCGGTAATCGTTGCGTTACCATACACTCAACGTACCTTTTGCTTCTTCTGGAGAATGTCCTACCGCACACTCCTTTATGCAGGGAAATGTTAACAGCTCTTTCTCGTTTCATAACGCTCATTAAGACAGTTTGTGTAATATAGGGTAACTAGGTCTGCGATATCCGCGAACGCTTATAATATACAGTAACGTCTCTCATTATTCATTTAAATGTCAAGTCAGTTTATATCGCAGAAAGGAACTTTACTGTTTGTACAACAACACCGTTTCAACATGGGAAGATCAATTCGTCGACAACTCGACCCTTAGCACAGCACAGCAGTTGTCTTCCGCAGTATCTGGATGGATGCAGGAACCTTTCACCAGTGATTCAGTTTGGTTACTTACCGCTTCCATATAACTTGCACGTATTAGTACCGCAGCTCTGCCTCAGAACTCACCTGAAACAAGGAAACAAAATGTTAATATTAAGGTTCAGAACTTACAATGAGCAGAACAGTGGAAAATGGGGCAATGCATTTCCTCAAAAATACAGTTCATTAAAATTTCAAATACAAAACCACATTGCTGCTCTTCTCTTTCTAATTCATTACCGATATTATTGTTTCCGTAACTTCATTCACACAATGCAAGAGAATGCTATGCAAGAGAATTTGTGACAATTGCAGCAGTAAGTGTGTTGTACACTGAAGCGCAAAGAAACTGTCATAGGCAGGCGTATTCAAATACAGAGAGATGTAAACAGGCAGAATACGGCGTTGCGGTCGGCAACACCTATATAAGGCAACAACACTTGTTAGATCGGTTACTGCTGCTACAATGGCAGGTTATCAAGATTTAATTGATTTTGATCGTATTGTTATTGTCTGTGCACGACTCATAGGACACAGCATCTACGAGATAGTGATGAAGTGTGAATTTTCCCGTACGACCTTTTCACGAGTGTACCGTGAATAGCAGGAATCTGGTAAAACATGAAATCTCCGACATCGCTGCGGCGGGAAAAGATCCTACAAGAACGGGACCAACGAAAATTTAAGAGAACCGTTCAACTAGACAGAACAGCAACTCTTCTACAAATTGCTGCAGATTTCAATGCTGGGCCATCAACAAATGTCAGCGTAAGAACCATCCAAAGAACCATCATCGATATGGGCTTTCGGAGCCCAAGGCCCTCTCTTATCCCCTTGATGACAACACGACACAAAGCTTTACACCTCACCTGGGCCCGTCAACGCGTACATTGGACTGTTGATGACTGGAAACAGGTTGCCTGTTCAGACGAATCCCTTTTCAAATTTTATCGAGCAGATGGACGTGTACGAGTATGGAGACAACCTCATAAATTCACGGAACCTGCGTATCTGCACGGACTGTATAAGCTAGTGGAGGCTCTGCAATGGTGTGGGGCGTGTGCAGTTGGAGTGATGTGGGACCGCTGATGTGTCTAGATAAGAGTGTGACAGGTGACACATACGTAAACATCCTGTCTGATCAGCTGCACCCATTCATGTCCATTGTACATTCCGAGGAACTTGGGCAATTCCAACAGGACACTGCGACACCCCACACGTCCAGAATTGTTGCAGAGTGGCCCTAGGATCTCTTTCTTGAGTTTAAACAAACTCCCCATTGCTGAAAATATCTAGGATGCCTTGCAACATGCTTTCAGAAGAGATTTCCACCGCCTCATACTCTTACGGATTTATGAATAGCCCTGCAGGATTCATGGTCTCAATTTCCCCTCATGCGACGTTGTGTTGCGGCTTTCCTGCGTGCTCGCGAGGGTCCTACATGACATTAGGCAGGTGTAGCAGTTCCTTTGCTCTTCGCGTATGTAACTGAAAGGCATTTGACATTATAGATCAGCTACAAGTCCGTACACAGTACTGTACATTTTACTGCCCTTTTCTTTCGGCAGTTTTCTGACTGATCTAAGGCCGCCCACCGAGAGTTCCTCTCATGCACAAACCCCTTCGTTTCAAAGCAGTACTTGCACCCTAAGTCCTCAACCACTGCTTTAAAAACTCTATGCAATGTAAAGCACCAAGTGCTGAGTCAGAACATCTAAATAATCTGGCACGGAATCGAAATTGGGCCACATATACTATCTGTTCGTAAGTATGCAGACGTTATGGACATTGATGTGGAGTGCGTCCATACTTCGCCTGGTTCACGGCCTGAAATCCGCTGGAGACAATCTCAGTGAGGTGTCTGAATGTCTATTGAGAAAAGGTAGCCCATTCACCTTTGAGAAGCAAAAACAGAAGGTAGTAATACTTTAGCCTGGGGTCTGGTGTCGACATTCTGACTATGCCACAGGTATTCCACAGGTTTCAGATTGATACTCTGGGCAAGCCAGTCCATTTCTGCAATGTTTCTGTCCACAAATCACTGCCTCAAGGATGCTGCTTTGTGGCAGCGTGCACTGTCGTACTGACACAAACCATCATTGTCTCCGAATATTTCCTCTACTGTGCGCAGTACACAACACTATAAAATGCGTCATACCCTTCTAAAATTAGTGTTTCCTAAAGCACAATAAGTAAATGACGCCATAACTGTGAAAAACACGCCGGCCGAGTGGCCGTGCGGTTCTAGGCGCTACAGTCTAGAACCGAGCGACTGCTACGGTCGCAGGTTCGAATCCTGCCTCGGGCATGGATGTGTGTGGCGTCCTTAGGTTAGATAGGTTTAATTAGTTCTAAGTTCTAGGCGACTGATGACCTCTGAAGTTAGGTCGCATAGGGCTCAGAGCCATTTGAACCATTTGTGAAAAACACGTCCATACTTCAACAATTCCTCCTGCATGTTTCACTGTTGACACTACAGATGATCTCATGTAAAGTTCACCGTGAATGTGTTAAAACCAAGCCCATCCATCGGATATGCCACAGGGTTCAGCGTGACTCATCACTCCAAGTCGCTCGTCCCCAGTCCTTCACCGTCCAGTGGTTTTACCCTTTACACTGCTTCAGGTGTCCGCTAGCATTGACTACCGAAACGTATGACTTAACGAGTAGCTGCTCGACGACTGTCCATCGTTCTGTTTAATTCCCTATTCATACTCGTTGTGGCAGTTGGACTGCTGCTAGCACTTTCGAACTCAAGAGTGATTCCTTCCCCTGATTTCAGGATTTTTTGCAACGACAGCATTAATCCGTGAAACAAAATTGAAGTGGTTTCAGTACAACTGAGATGCGGCTTCAGAGTTACATAACGACAACTGATTTAGCAAGAAGTGGTGAATAAAGCGGAGGACGCCCTTCTCTGCCTCGAACCTACAGTCCTGTTGGTCGGAATCCATTACTCCATTATAACACAAATATCCTGCTGCAGAGCAATAAAAAATATCGGTTCTGATGTTATTGCACCCACAATGGTAACATTAGCTTTCGCCCTCCATTTCGCGATGGATTTTTTTTTTTTCAATTTAGAGATACGGGGGTAACTGTTGATATTCAATCGCAGAAATTGCTGTTTTATCCCTGCAAATAGGTATTTTTAATTTCTGTGCAGTGAAATATACCACAGGCGTCATTTGACGTTTTCAAAACAACAGCTCGATTTGTTACAGCACATATGTAAGTAAAGTACGTAAATGAGTCATCACTGGTTCATCACCGCTGCATTGTAATCATATGGCAAAGAGAGATACATTCATATATGTTTCGCTCACGACTGCACCTGATGTCATCTGTGTCCTCCGGCAGTGTCGCACCAGTCATATCCGATGTACACTGAAAATTATGGTGGGTGTTTTCTTTCCTCTCTGGTCGGCTGGTCTGTTGGACGGACTGTTTTTTCCCTTCCGATATTCCCACGTTTTTCAGTTTTATTAGCCGTAAGTAATAGTTGACTGAGTTACAAAATACTCTCATTTTCAGAAATTGTTGTTTGCGTTTCAAGAATTTCTCCACTAACGGCTCGTTCATTCCATAAAAACAACTTCTTCGGCATATCAGTGTTACACGCACTCCCGCATTTCGAGTGGATACCTGCAGTCCACATCATGGTAATGAGCAGCACCTCTATTCTAAAGGCCATTTTCCTCAATTCACTGAAATGAAATGAATGAACAACTATCTTCAGCTCGTGGTCGTGCGGTAGCGTTCTCGCTTCCCGGGCCCAGGTTCCCGGGTTCGATTCCCGGCGGGGTCAGGGATTTTCTCTGTCTCGTGATGACTGGGTGTTGTGTGATGTCCTTAGGGTAGTTAGGTTTAAATAGTTCTAAGTTCTAGGCGACTGATGACCATAGATGTTTAGTCCCATAGTGCTCAGAGCCAATTAACAACTCATTGGTGATTATCTTTGAAACTGTCTACGCTCTTTTTTCATACAATGCTCCCTCTCCTAGATCTCCACAGCTAGTACTGTCTCCACTTGTGTCTGCGGTAATAAAGCAGAGGTCACACCTGCCTACAAAAAGTGGAGGATAAGTGACCCAGAAAAACTACCGTACAATATCAGTGAGAACTATTTAGTTTCATAACGTAAGTACGTCTTCTGACCTAATTCGTACTGAGGTAAAATCGACCACGATGATTGATTCCCTCCCTATCATGAAAGCTAGGGATATAGGCAGTTACGTAGATGCAGTGATGCAGTATTTCTAGACTTCCAAAACGCATTCTGTCCACATCCATGCTTGATACAGAAAGTACGACTGTGTGGAGACATCGAGCGACCTTTGTTGGACCTGAGGACTCCTTGATCAGAAGGAGACAGTTATCTTTGGTAGAGAGCCATCGACAGATTCGTAACTAACTTTCGATTGGGCCGAAGAAAGTGTATTGAGAGAATACGAGATTCTCCATGGTTTCATTAGTAATAATTCTGATTAAACATGAACAAAAGCGACGAACTTGGCGTTAGCGGGAAGTGGGATAATACTATGCTATCGAGATTAAAATTATCTCTGTTTGAAATCAGTGTTACTTTAGATTACGTTCTGTTGTAATTCTGTTGCCTTGCTGGATGGCGGTTTGGGACACAGGTTCCCATCCGTAGTTTATTTTTCTTCTGCATACCGAAAAACAGCGGAGTTTTAGCGCGCCGCTGTCGAACGGGTGGCCTTGTAACAGGTGCCGGTGCCTAGAACTTAGACGCTCAAAATTCAAGTGGCTCTGAGCACTAAGCGACTTAACTTCTGAGGTCATCAGTCGCCTAGAACTTAGAACTAATTAAATCTAACTAACCTAAGGACATCAAACACATCCAGGCCCGAGGCAGGATCCGAACCTGCGACCGTAGCGGTCGCTCGGCTCCAGATTGTAGCGCCTAGAACCGCACGGCCACTCCGGCCGGCACTTAGACGCTCTGTAGCATCGTTGGATGAACCTTCCGGACACGGTTTCCTATCCTCGATTTCTTCCTCGAGACACATTCTACAACCTCTCGAAGTTCGTCGCAACATTTCTCAGATATCCTGTAGATGCAGATCAATTAACTCATACGCGAATCGATGATGGTTAAATATCTCCTTTCTTTCAAGTACTTCAAGCTTTGATATCAGAACTGGTGATACAGATGACTGCAGAGATCAAACCATCCCTCTATAAAGTAAATCTGATTAACTCTGAGACTGCATGTAGCACTGGCCCGGAGAATTTCTCCGTATCTTGGAAACCATCAGAATAGGGATAACTTGCTAGCCACGGGACCCAGGGGACAACTAAACCACAGCTCTGAAGACCATTGTTGTTCGGCGCAAGGCGATGCCCTGTGAGTTGCCGGTCTCACAGGACAGCGGTAGTAAGCCAGTGATACTGTGTAAACGGCAGACCGGTGACGCAACGTGCTTTTACTTTGGAGACACTGTGCAAGTACCTGGCGGACGAGTGTCTGCTAACGAACTTTAGCAAAGAGCACTAAAGAGAAAGCTAGGACGGTGAGGGACATGTGCTTTTCTTTACTTGGTGACCTATTCAGCTTCAACAACCTCAAACGTGTTCGTTGACTGTATCTCTGACGCTGATCGTAAAGGCATTGTGTGAGGGTGGCTGGAAAGGTAGATAAGATCTTATTTGCCCCGTGAGAATACAAAACTCTTGTTTTGGAATGGAATGTCGGCTACACTTTGCAAAGACTGTGTGCCGGAAGTCTGTTGCCAAGCTACGGAGTATGTTGACCTCAGCACTACAGAAAGTAGTGAGAACAACGATGACTGGAGAGTGCTTAAAAAAAAAAGAAAAAAAAAGAAGCTTGAAGGGGGATCGGACCCCATTTTACGAGAATAGTAAGAAAAGGCACTGCTCGCGTTGCTTAGCACAGAAACTTTCCTCGAGAGTTGGAGATTGTTGCTAAATTTTAAATAGTTTTGCAACAAGAAAAAAATAAGAAGTAGACTACCTTTTAAATAAACTTTTTTCCTAGTTGTGAGGGCAAGTTGTTATGTTTCCCAATGGAAGAGTGACTGACAAATGTTGTGAGTGGAAGAGGAGTGTGTTCTGGTGGTGCTTCCATGAAGAACTGGAAGCAGAGACGATTTTGGGAACTTTCAGTTCGAGACTGAACTTGTAGTCGAAGCTAGGAGGCATTCATATGGTTCATAGAGACACAGTCGGAGAATGAAATCTACAGATGGGGCTCACGTCCACTAAAGGGCACGAGCCGTGCGTAGCAAGATGCCGCACGCAGAGGCAGCAGAAAGAAAATGCGGTAACATCTTCCAAGTAAGTGGAGGTGGGGATGACTGGTTAAGAGAATGCAGGCCTGTTTCTATAACTTAATGGGATCATCTTTCAGAATTGCACTAAGTAATTGGTTGCTCACTTTGGGGTTTTGCATGAGATTATAGCCTTCACCCAACGACGGAGCAAATCAATCGTCACGTCCACAGTGTAACTGTGTATTTACTTTTCTTTGATTAATTACAAATTATTATTCTGAACAAATAAGACAGAAGGGATAGATAACATTCTATTGAAATTTCTAAAATCATTGAGGAAGTGGCAACAAAACGATTATTCTCGATGGTTTTAAAATGCAGGAAACTGGCGATGTATCATCTGAGTTTCGGAAAAACATCATCCACACTATTTCGAAGATGGTAAGAACCGACAAGTGCGAGAATTATCTATCGCACAATCGGCGTAACAGCTTATGTATCCAGGTTCCCTGACAAGAATAATATACACAAGAATGGAAAAGAAATTTGAGTATATGTTAGACGACCAACAGTTTGGATGTAGGAACGGAAAGGCACCAGAGAGGCAGTTCGAGTTTGGGACTGATAATTATAGAAAGACGGAAGACAAATCAAGACTCATTCATAGGATCTGTTGATCTGGAAAAGACGTTCGACAATGTAAAATGGTGCATGATGCTCGAAAATCTGAGGAAAAGAGCCATAAGCTATAGCAAGAAGCGTTAATATTCTGTATGTACAAGAAGAAACAATAAGAGTGGAAGACCAAGAAAGAAGTGCTCAGGTTAAAAAGAATGTAAGACACGGATGTAGTTTTTCGCCCCTACTGTTCAGTCTATACACCGCAGAAGTAATGATGGAGATAAAATAAAAGTTCAAGAGTGAGATTAAAATTCCGGGTGATAGGACATCAATTGCGAATACGAACAGCCATCGGCTATGTAAGGGAATGTGAGCATTTAAAATGTGTGCCGGAGAGGGACTTGAACCCGGATTTCCAGTTTTACACGAGTGGTTGCCCTAAGGGGATGTTTTGTTTTTTATATTTAAAAAACATTACAGTTACCTCCAGTTAAATTCGAATGCTTCTCCTCTCTATGTTCGTAAAATGACAGGTTATCCACTATTTTTATTTTATTTTGTTTTTTATTGTTCCTCGCATTTAGTCCCGATGGACGTCACATGACACCCATTGCAGTTCATCGTTGATCTCATCACTCAGTTTTTTTAACAAAGAGCGGACAGCTCTTTCTGTCAGAATCTGTACTCGCACACATTGTGTAATTCCCGTACGAGGGAGACCATTTTAATTGAAAGTCGTTCTCCGGTGTCGGTGGATAAATGCGATGCGTGTTGTTGCGGCGATCGATGCGATGTTCCTTCTGAAATACATGCATGAATGTCAGAAGGAACATTGCATCGTTCGTCTTAACAACAAAGGTGCTGCAGTATCGCAGAAATGAGAACAACGATAAAACTAACATGAAAACAATTTTTTAGCTAAATGCTTTAAACAATCCGGCCTTGTAACGTGTGTCCTGATATTACAACAGTGACAGGAAGTTTAAATTCGCCAAAGTTTCAAACGCAAACGTGTATACTTAACGAAGCAGTGCTTAAAGTGGAGAGTATCTCTTTTTGAAGTCGATGGAAAGCAGCATTATAACCGATTTAGGAATACCAGTGTGAAAGGCACCCTAGTACCACTTTACAACACGTCAGAGCGGGATAGCTAGCTACAGTAAGGACTTTTAGACTTACAGTGTGAAAGGCAGTGGAGTAGTAAGTTTCACAATAAAATAAGTCCCCCGAATCACATAAAAATTTTTTTCAACATAAATTTCCAGAACTCCACATGTTTGCAGCTACGACTGTTGTCGATGTTTGAACCGACGTACTTGTGCGAGCAACTTTTTTTCTGCAATGAAGAGAACGAGATTTGTCCACAGAAGGTCAATCACAGACTTCAATTTAAAGCTTATGTTCGAATTAGTAGTCCTCAGAATGTGGTACCAGACACTAACGCTTCAGTGAAAAGCAAAGTATATAGTGTTCATTGACATGCACTGTTTCTGTGTTGAACATGTGAATAAAACTGTAGCGAAGTATTCTCTGCCTCGTGATGACTGGGCGTTGTGTGCTTTCCTTAGGTTAGTTAGGTTTAAGTAGTTCTAAGTTCTAGGGGACTGATGACCATAGATGTTAAGTCCCATAGTGCTCAGAGCCATTTTTTTTGTAGCGAAGTGCTTGTTGATGTCAATTTAAACTTCGTCCTAAAACGACGTTCATCACACTACTGCATCAGTCGTATCACTTTTCGTACTAAGCTGCCAAACGCTCTTTGCCTCATCAAAAGAAATGTAAGTTTCATTTCATCGTCATTTCTCATCAATGCAACAGTTTTAGGAAATAAATTTGGCGCAATAAGCACTGATTAGAGACCATGAAGCGATACATCTCCATAGGACTATTAGTGCTCGTAGAGTAAGCTTGTTGGCTACGGTTTCTCGTGCCGGTAGTCTTGTTCCAATTCCTCATCTCCTCTCCCCCACCCCCCTCCCCTCCGTTTTACCACGCCATTACTCTCCCTGAGCCGGCCAGTTGGTAACTGTAAACTGAAGGAGATCACCGCTGCCAGGTGCAGCGGGACATTACACGGAATCAGCGGCGACGAGTGAAAATGTGCACGGGATCGGTATTCGAAACCGGGATCTCCTGCTTACGAGGCAGGTGCGTTAACCACTGCGCCATGCAGGACACAGCGATATCTCAACTCATTCCGATCCACACTTCCACTGAGCGCCACCTATACGCAGTCGCTGCCCGTCATATTCCTGTTCTCTACTCTAAGATTCCCACTGGGGGTCAGACGGATTTTTGCATCCGCAATCAAGGAGGTGGATCCACTGCCCGCTACGCGTATCAGTTACATGAATGCGTGGTGTCTGTTCCTTTGGACACTTCCGAAAGAACAGATGCCACACATTCATAATATCACACAACTGCTAACTACTGAAGCATGAGTGCGAGCCAAATCTCACGAGCATATCAGAGCACAAGCGTGGCCTAGAAAGATGATAGCACACAATACTGCTCAGCCTTTGTGGCCTAGAAAGATGATAGCACACAATACTGATCAGCCTTTGTGGCCTAGAAAGATGATAGCACACAATACTGATCAGCCTTTGTGGGCTAGAAAGATGATAGCACACAAGACTGCTCAGCCTTTGTGGCCTAGAAAGATGATAGCACACAAGACTGCTCAGCCTTTGTTTGGGGTTCGATCCTTACAACCGTCCCTTATCCAATTTTTGGATTGAGTTCTAGTACGGTTTTGTGAAAACTAACGAACAACGTTTGGCGACACCGTGTCTGGCGGGCCACTTGAATTTGCACGCGCACCTGCTTGGTCTGCTAATTTCAATGCTAATTAACAAAGAAACGGTGTCACGTATCTATCTTTTTGTTAGTAATTATTTCTCATTTCCCAGCACAGCTTACCATGCAACATCGTCACAAGTTTTTCATGCTGCGTCCGACACCCTGCAGCGATATAGAAATTTACACGTTACATTTTAAATTCGCAGTTCTGTCTGGTAGTGCCATCCACAAGAAATGTACTTAGTGCTCGAAAGATTTATTAAATGTTAACACCAAAACAAATGGAGAGCTACACAGCTGTTTCCCTTTTAATAAGCTTATACTGAAATTTACTCTATTCGATGACAAGGTCCACATAGATGCGCGATGTGTATTACTGCATAGTTTCAGTACGCACCTGTAAATATAAATTTGTCACCTTTGACAGCTGTATGGCCCCTTCTGGTTTGCTCTTTTCTATTTTTTGCCATCACTGTTATTGATTTAAGCACCCATAAATTTACTGTCACGTCGGGCGCATAAAAAAAAAAAAACAAATACTAGCGTATTCATCCGCGAGCGAGATATTACTTTTAGTGTGCGCTCACGCTTTTATTCCATTACATACTACGTTATCTGCTGATTTTAGTGGGAAAGGGAGGTTTGAGTGAGTTGTTAACGTAAGTTTAGTATTCTTCTCTAGAATATAAACTTCTTAAAATTGAGGTATGTACAGCTGGGTCAGGATAAGACGACTCATCACGCAGTGGCTGTCGGAAACGGCAGAAAGAGCACCTTGTCTCTGCATTAAGAGTGTCAAAAGGACAGTAGCGGTACGGGGAGGCACCACCGAATCCTTCTCGCACTGCTGGCACCATTGCCCTCTTTCGTGCATGTACGCAATCGGAGATGACACGCGGAAATGTTGGCAGCACTCTGAGATAAATGAATATCTTCCAGTCAGGGTTGATTTTACGTTCTACATCTACATCTACTTCTACATCCGTACTCCGCAAGCCACCTGACGTTGAGTGGCGGAGGGTACTTTGAATACCTCTATCGGTTCTCCCTTCTATTCCAGTCTCGTATTGTTCGTGGAAAGAAAGATTTCGGTATTCCTCTGTGTGGGCTCTAATCTCTCTGATTTTATCCTCATGGTCTCTTCGCGAGATATACGTAGGAGGGAGCAATATACTGCTTGACTCCTTGGTGAAGATATGTTCTCGAAACTTCAACAAAAGCCCGTACCGAGCTACTGAGCGTCTCTCCTGCAGAGTCTTCCACTGGAGTTTATATATCATCTCCGTAACGCTTTCGCGATTACTAAATGATCCTGTAACGAAGCGCGCTGCTCTACGTTGGATCTTCTCTATCTCTTCTATCAACCCTATCTGGTACGGATCACACACTGGTGAGCAATATTCAAGCAGTGGGCGAACAAGTGTATTGTAAGCTACTTCCTTTGTTTTCGGATTGCATTTCCTTAGGATTCTTCCAATGAATCTCAGTCTGGCATCTGCTTTACCGACGATCAACTTTATATGATCATTCCATTTTAAATCACTCCTAATGCCTACTCCCAGATAATTTATGGAATTAACTGCTTCCAGTTTCTGACATGCTATATTGTAGCTAAATGATAAAGGATCTTTCTTTCTATGCATTCGCAGCACATTTACACTTGTCTACATTGAGATTCAATTGCCATTCCCTGCAGCATGCGTCAAATCGCTGCAGATCCTCCTGCATTTCAGTACAATTTTCTATTGTTACAACCTCTCGATATACCACAGCATCATCTGCAAAAAGCCTCAGTGAACTTCCGATGTTATCCACAAGATCATTTATGTATATTGTGAATAGCAACGGTCCTACGACACCCCCCTGCGGCACACTTGAAATCACTCTTACTTCGGAAGACTTCTCTCACTTGAGAATGACATGCTGCGTTCTGTTACCTAGGAACTCTTAAATCCAATCACACAATTCGTCTGATAGTTCATACGCTCTTACTTTGTTCATTAAACGACTGTGGGGAACTGTATCAAACGCCTTGCGGAAGTCAAGAAACACGGCGTCTACCTAGGAACCCGCGTCTATGGCCCTCTGAGTCTCGTGGACGAACAGCGCGAGCTAGGTTTCACACGATCGTCTTTTTCGAAACCCATGCTGATTCCTACAGAGTAGATTTCCAGTCTCCAGAAAAGTCATTATACTCGAACATAATACATGTTACAAAATTCTACAACTGATCGACGTTAGAGATATAGGTCTATAGTTCTGCAAATCTGTTCGACGTCCCTTCTTAAAAACGGCGATGACCTGTGCCCTTTTCCAATCCTTCGGAACGCTATGCTCTTCCAGAGACCTACGGTACACCGCTGCAAGAAGGGGGGCAAGTTCCTTCGCGTACTCCGTGTAAAATCGAACTGGTATCCCATCAGGTCCAGCGGCCTTTCCTCTTTGGAGCGATTTTAATTGTTTCTCTATCCGTCTGCCGTCTATTTCGATATCTACCATTTTGTCATCTGTGCGACAACTTAGAGAGGGAACTACAGTGCAGTCTTCCTCTGTGAAACAGCTTTGGAAAAAGACATTTAGTATTTCGGCCTTTAGTCTGTCATCCTCTGTTTCAGTACCATTTTGGTGACAGAGTGTCTGGACATTTTGTTTTGATCCACTTACCACTTTGACATAAGACCGAAATTTCTTAGGACTTTCTGACGTCACCAGTAAAAAAGGCTCACGTTATCGTGGCCAGACTGTAGTATTTATGAATTAAAAGAGTCTTTAATTAATATTATTTAAATGATAAGCTGCTACATTTTGTATGATCTCTGACAAAACTGAAAAGAGAATTTGGTTCTTACTGCAGCGTCTCTCTCGTTAAGATCATATGAGTTACACGTCTGTAAAGAGTTTCATACTATCGTTTTTCTCGCGCGCCTCGCTAGCCGTGCGATCTAACTCACTGCTTCCCAAGCGGGAAGGCGTGCCGGTCTCTGGCACGAAACCGTCCGGCGGATAAGTGTCAAGGTCCGGTGTGCCGGCCAGCCTGTGGATAGTTTTTAAGGCAGTTTTCCATCTAAATCGACGAATGCGGGCTGGTTCCCCCTATTCCGCCTCAATTACACTATGTCGGCGTACGCGCACATCATAATTACTCTACTACGCAAACATTGGGGCTATACTCGTCTGGAATGATACGTCCCCGGGGGGGAGGGGGGGGGGGAGGCTGGGGGACGAACCGCACAATGACCCCGATTTCGGTGTGGGGCGGCGGTGGGGTGAGTGGACTGCTGTAGCCTGTTGTGGGGTTGTGAACCACTGAGGGCTACGGCAGGGACGAAGCCTCTCCGTTTCTAGGTCCCCAGATCAATACATACATACATATATACATACATCATTTTCGCCATACTTTTAATTCTAATAATTGATAATATAATGATGTGCAACAGGAAAATCATGTGCCATTTGTACAGAGGCAAACATGTTTATGAAAAGCGTATTTGTTACATTCAAAGATGGCATTTGATATTTGGTACAGCGAAACTTCCTGACATTGTGAAGGCGGTGAACGGAAAGGCACTGAGAGTAAATGAAGGAGCGCTGATCTTTCATCTTCTTATCGCCTTTTGTTGTTAGGAGCTCAAGATGAACAGATATAAGATTCGTAGTTGTCAATATATTTGAACTATAAAGATTATTTAAATCTATCTGTTGTGCCGGCTCCGTCATTGGTTCAAACCACTACCTTGTCTCTTACTAACTTGTGATTTCCAAATGTTATAGCGTAAAGTAGGAGAAGTTGGCGGCGGATTGTTAGGACACGAACGATCGGACGTAATTAGTATCCATTCCTTAATTACTTTTCCATTAAGTAACGGAACCCATGTGAGAAATGTTTTCTGATCACTTGTCGGCTGCATGCAATGTTTCGCAGTTAAAACTGCGCTGGTCTGTTCGGTTTCCGTTTCCGAATGATGATGTCTGTCGGCCTCTTCAGTGGCCCTTTAAGACGAAGATCTGCCAATAAACCACACGTGGATTTCTGTACGGTAAATTGTTGTACAAAAACAGGGAGCTTTCGTGAGACTCACCACATTGTGCGCTTCTTAGCACAATTATCCAACCTCAGTGGGGGTTGTCCCCATGTCGCGGCTGTTCTATTATACTAAGTTGCACGATTTGCAAATTTTTGAACTCTTGCCGCGTCATTGAGAAACCTGTAACTTCTTTAACTCTCATTGTGAGACAGGAGTAACTCCTCGTCTGGCTGAATGAGTCAAATTTTGTTAAGGAAAGTAACAACGTGATACAAGGTGCTTCAGAAATATCGGTACGGTTTCGTAAGATTATATCTTTTACATAAATGAAAATAGAAGGTTCAAATGTCTCTGAGTACTATGGGACTCAATTGCTGAGGTCATTAGTCCCCTAGAACTTAGAACTAGTTAAACCTAACTAACCTAAGGACATCACAAACATCCATGCCCGAGGCAGGATTCGAACCTGCGACCGTTGCGGTCTTGCGGTTCCAGACTGCAGCGCCTTTAACCGCACGGCCACTTCGGCCGGCAATGAAGACAGAAACCTGAGGTGAATTTTAACTAAGAGACTGATACTGTAGATCTGCCATAGGGCGAGCTGTAAAATGCTGATTGATGTGTTAACCGGTGCGGGTCTCTTTGCTGCATCCTGCTTGCACATTCAGAGGCTCACGTATCCGGATGTTTCGAAGATATGGATATTTCCATAAACGGGTAAACATGGCGAAAATGTCCTTCTGAAATAGGACTGAGCACAACCGACTGGCACCCCGTCGGTAAAACATTTCATAAAAATTAGTTGCCTCAACAATGTCCGGAGCGTCCGAGGTGTATAGATGGATAGATAGATAGAGAGAGAGAGAGAGAGAGAGAGAGAGAGAGAGAGAGAGAGAGAGAACTGAAAGCGTCAGTATCTTTCCTGTTATATACAAAATCTTTTTAAATAGGAATTTTAAGTGCCCGTTCTGTAGACCGGTCCCAGTCTAGTCTGTGCAATGTTTGTTTCATCACTAGGCATTCACAGGGTCAGTGAAACGCAAAGAATAACCTGAATTCCAGCGGCGACATCAGTGCCCCAGCATGCGCTGACTGCTACTCCGCCAATCATGCAGCGCTACCGAATCGCTGTAAAGAATGTAGCACTAGACCAATTTGGGAACGCTCTAACGAAAGTGCACATAAAATTCCGATTTCGACACCCGACGCATGAAGGACGTGACGAGCAGTAAATGTTTTGGATGGCTTGAATTATACAATGCAAAAACGAAATCACAAATATCTGCTGAAACATCAGAGAAAATACTCCTGACGTCTCTTAAGAGAGACGAAGGTATATATATATATACTGGGATAGTTCCTTCAAAAATAAAACAAGATGAAATCATTGTAGCCCTAATAATAAATTAACATTTACTCATAGTTCCTCTTTCTGTTCATGTAGAAAATGTAATCTTGTGAAATGTGATGTAACGTTTTGAAAAAACGTTTAGTTAGCTGTCAGATAGTGAACCATGATCTTTCTTTATTTTCTTTCGATTTCTCTACATAAAGACATTATTATTCTGACGTAGAGAAGTCTGCTGTGACGTATTTGCCGAAACTACATTTTATCACTCTACACGTGCCTTATCTTCAGTCGTTAACCTGGTAGATCTTGTATGACATATTATGATGATACACCGAGTTCTCATGTTTCAGACAGAGGAATAACATCATACTCACGAATAAAAGCAAAAACTCTGAATGTTATTGAACACTCACAGTTAATTTTTTAAGTCATATAGAAAAATGACAGCTGTTGTACCAGCTATGCTGCATCACACGACTGCTCCATTATGACGGTTATATATTTCTTACAAAACTCTAAAATTTCAATAAAAATTACTCATCAACATGATCTACTGTTAAGAAAAAAATATATTTGAACAAAAATAATTCGATATACGCTTCTTATAAAATACTGATAAATATTTGACAGCTGCGACGTCGACGACGAGATATGGAATTAAGTACTCGACACACTGTTACGAAACCAGTCAGATACATTAGGTAACAATTATGCATACTAATAGCTATACATATTTGTATATCGCTTAACAAAGGATTGTAGTCATTATAGCCGTGGTCTACAGCCGCCGGCATCTCAGCGTGTTCGGTCAGAGGATTAGTTGCCCTCTGTAATGAAAAAATGAGTTAATAGACTGACGACGAACTTAAACGGGTGCCTTACGACATCCACCCCGAGCACATGCAACGAAGGAAAACGAACGATATTAGATTTAAAAAAGAAAGAAAAGAAAAACACAGGTAACGTCTTTCACTAGTAATCACAAAGTCCTCGGTCTCGGGTACGAAACCCGCCATGGCTTAAATTTTGATAAATATTGAGCACTGACGGTCGAAGACTTCCGGCATAAGAAGTTACCCTCATTCTGCCAACGGCCTTGTCAAAGAGGACACACTCTTGTCCTAGGAATGAGAAACTTCCCATAAAGGCGGAAGAATCAACAACGATCAACGGCATGACGATTCAAAAGGTAACGCAAACCACTGCAATAAAGACACATAACGTGTATCCACAGGACAAGTGGCCCGTAATTGAAAAGTGACATGATGATACGTTCATTGGGGAAAGATTCCGGAATACTCCCCCATTCGGATCTCCGGGAGTGGACAGCCAAGGAGAAGGTCACCATGTAAAAAATGTTGAATAAGCAACGAAACGATAACGTTCTACGAGTTGGGACGTGAAATGTCAGAATCTTGACTGTGGTAGGGAAACTAGAAAAACCGAAAACTGAAATGCAAAGGCTCAATCTGGATATAGTAGCGATCAGTGAAGTGAAATGGAAAAAAAAGGCGAGGATTTCTGGTCAGATGAGTATAGGGTAATATCAAAAGCAGCATAAAATGATACAACGGGAGTAGGATTCGTTATGAATAGGAGATTTGATAGAGAGTACATCAGATTTACTTTCACTCAGATTGATCCACAGTGAGGTGGTCCTCCAGAATGGAGAACATGTCAGAAAAACAGAGAGTAGATCAGATTTACTTTGATTCAAATTGATCCACAATGAGGTGGTCCTCCAGGATGGAGAACATGTCAGAAAAACAATAATACATGACAAATATTTAAAACTATATACATATATGTATACGAAATTCTGGGAAAAATACCGGAGAGCTACAGGGAGAAACGGGTAACGCTCAATATGTGCAAGAGCCAAGAGGGAATAATAACGTTGGACGACCAAGAACATAGTGCTCGAATTAAGAAGGATGTAAGACAGGGATGTAGACTTTCGCTCCTACTGTTCAGTCTGAACATCGAAGCAATACTGATGGAAATAAAAGTTCAGGAGTGGAATTAAAATTCAAGGTGAAAGGGCATCAATTATACGATTCGCTGATGACATTGCTGTCCTGAGTGAAAATGAAGAAAAATTACATGATGCTGAATGGAAGGGATAATCTAATGAGTGCAGAATATGAACTGAGAGTAAATCGAAGAAAGACGAAGGTAATGAGACGTAGTAGAAACGAGAACAGCGAGTAACTTACTATCAGGATTGGTCACGAAGTAGATGAAGTTAAGGAATTCTGCTACCTAGGCAACAAAAAAAGCAATGTCGGACGGAGCAAGGAGGACACCAAAAGCAGATTAGCACTGGCAACAAATGGCACTCCTGCCCAAGCGAAGTCTAGTAGTATCAAACATAGGCCTTAATCAGAGGAAGAAATTTCTGAGAATGTACGTCTGGAGTACAGCATTGTATGACAGTGAAACAGGGACTGTGGGAGAACCGGAACATAAAAGAATCGAAGCATTTTAGATGTGGTGCTCCAGCGGAATGTTGAAAGTTAGGTGGTCTGATAAGGTAAATAATGAGGAGGTTCTGCTCAGAACAAGGCAGGAAAATAACACGTGGAAAAGGGATAAGATGATTGTACATCTGTTAAGACATCATGGAATAGCTTACATGGTATTAGAGGAACTTCAGAGGGAAAAAACTGTAGAGGAAGACAGAGATTGGAATACATCCAGCAAATAATTGAGGGCGTAGGTTGCAAGTGCTACTCTTAGATGAAGAGGCTGACACAGGAGATAAATTTGTAGCGGTCCACATTAAACCAGTCAGAAGACTGATAAAAAAATAGGTGAAATAACCTGATCGCCTGACTGTACAACTCTTGAATAAAGCTTCAAAAAATAGCAGCGTCCTGATACACATGAAATGTCTTTGTAAGATATCTACTACGCTGCAAGCTCTGAGAGATATAAAATAGCGTAAGAACGTACAATGCAGCTGTTCAAAGTAACAATGATTCTATTTTCATAAATATTACATTCAAGAAAACAAAATAAATTTAATTACAGGATGTATATACAGCCACATTGGTTGCACAAATTTTTTTGTCAATTGGTTTCGATTGTACTAGGGTAGTCTTCATCAGAATAAAAAAACATGTGGATTACCTAGGAAATACGACAAGGCTTAAAAATACAATATCCACTTAATAGGATTCCTTCCACAAATTATGTTAAAACAGAATGTACTTACATGTAATCACACCATGGGTAAAAACGTCTGAACGAAAGTACACTCGTCGACTAGAAATGTCACAGGAATAAAAACCAAGAACAATATGTTTGTGAACTGGATAAAATATTCAATGGAATACAAATGACAGCCGCAAGGTCGCTTAGGGCCAAAAGCGGCATTACATAGCCACTACCGTCATAGCTAACATGCCGAAGCAGCCACGAGGTGGACACGAAAACAGATTCGCGCCATCTAGCAAGAAGTAATCGAATTACAGGCAACTTAAGAGCAAATGAGGCATTGCAAGCACAACTTTAAACATTACTGGTAACAAACAGAAACCAGCGTATGAAAGTTAATACATAACGTAACAGTCTTTTTCACAAAAGGAAATACAGTTCAGGTAATGTACAGGGATTAAATGAAATTGGAAGGGGAAACGATGTTTAAAGCCGGCCGCTGGTGGCCGAGCGGTTCTGGCGTTACAGTCTGGAACCGCGCGACCGCTACGGTCGGAGGTTCGAATCCTGCCTCGGGCATGGATGTGTGTGTTGTCCTTAGGTTAGTTAGGTTTAAGTAGTTCTAAGTTCTAGGGGACTTATGACCTCAGCTGTTGAGTCCCATAGTGCTCAGAGCCAAACGATGTTTAAGACTACACTGAGGAGAGTATCGCCATTCAGACAATTTTAATTAGCGGCTCTACAGGGTGAAAAGTATTTAAACCGACAAACTCTGGGAGGTTGTAGGGGACATCAAAACAAATATTTTTCCCTAATGTCATTTTTTCCTACGAGGATTATTTAAACCGTTGGAGGCCGTCTTACGCTCTTCAGTTGATAGAGGCCGTATTATGATCTTCGGTAGTTTGGGGCGTATTACGCTCTTCAGTTATAGGCAACTGCTGTCCACCAGTGTAGTAGTGCATTGTCTCTGTTTACTAATGGAGCGATACACGTGGAGTGAGTACACTGATATGGTTGGTGCGTACTACATACCGCACCACAACGGACGAGCTTCACAGCGGGTTTATCAACAACAATATCCTAATCGTCGGACCCCGCATCATACGACCTTTGATGCTGTGTACCAACGTCTGCGTGAGACCAGGTCATTTAGCAGATTACCTGGACAGGGATGCCGTCGCACGGTAAGACCTCTGCAAATTGAGGAAGCTGTCTAGCAGCATGTGGAGCGGGATCCTTCAATCAGCACTCGTGCAATTGCACGTAACATGGGGACGAACCAGACGAATGTAAGAACAGTCCTTCGAGAGCAATTGTTACGTCCATTTCACTTGCAGCGTGTCCACAACCTGGAACCAGTTCATTATCCACCCAGAGGACAGTTTTCGCAGTGGTACCTGGAACAGTGTGAAATGCATCCTACATTTCCATCCTCTCTGTTGTTTACCGATGAAACAACGTTCGGGCGTGATGGAGTCTTCAACATGCACAATTCGCATGTTTGGAGTGAGGACAGTTACTAGTGCATCAAGTGTGGGTCGGTGTTGTTGGAGACTGTTTAATTGGGCCGTATCTGCCACCTAGTTGTTGTCTCTTGGTGATAAAAAAAATGGAAAAGTGTTTGTTGGTTTAATTAATTTGCCGCCAGAGAAATCTTCCTCTACCGGTTTAAATACTCTGTAACGACAACTATACATATAATAATTTTTTTTTCTTTATGAATTTAGATAAATTAATATAAGCAATGTGTTGAATTTCTTTTTCGATTCTTTTCGTGTCATGTTAAAGAAACTGTGAGCAACTTTTGAAACGAATATTATTATTTATGTTAGATTTCAAATAATGTGGTAATCTAAGGAAAGTGTATTTAATGTTAAATACTATTGTAAGATGTCAAAATTGTAATTTATGCACTTGGTCCATACGTAGGTAATGCATTAGGATATGTGTAGTAGAAAACCTGTGGTGAATACCCTACCTGTAGGGGAGCGGGAAAAGGTGGAGGCAGGCGAGGCGGGAAAAGGCACACTGGCGCGGTTCGGCACAACGGGCACAGTATAACAGTCGGAGGCGAGCAACAGTCGGAAGTACACGTACTGTACCGAGGAGGCTACCCAGGAAAAGTGGATTCCATTGAGCCTCGGATGAACCGATTCCGACGACTACTTGGCATGGCTATATTCTGAGGCACAAAATTGGAAAGATTACGACGCTAAGAAGATGGAAAGTGCCGATGTTGTGTGAGCCTTAGCCGTGCTAGTATGTGTGCCGTGCTGCCCGCTATCTCGCTGCCCGCCATCCGCCGCACCGACTTGCACAGGTCAAACATTTATTTCATCTTTAGAAGTGTATCTGTGTGGACCAGTGTCGAAAAGGTTTCTAACTGTTCAATAATAATGTGACTTTTACCAGAATTGCTTTAGCCATGACTTATCCTGATCACTGACCTAGACAGGATCCTTACCTCGTATTGTGCAACCCGAGTATCCTGACCTGAAAGTTTAATGTTAGTGTTAATGAAAATTATCAGCAGATTAATCTATGCCATAAAGGATTCTAAAGCTATGTGTGTTATTGCAAATGTTGGTAAAGAACAAAAGCATGACTAAATTGGAAGAGAGTTTTTTCCATTGAGTTAGCGATGTTATTTAACTAATTTGAGGCAGAAATAATGACAGTTAAATTATTCAGAAGTAAGACAAAAGAGTAGTTATCCATAGATTGATAAATTTGAGTGTAACTTTGTCTTCAGTACTTAATAGTTTCAGTATAACGACCATAACAGTTTCAGCCCCCCCCCCCCCCCCTTCTCTTGTCCATTCTTTCAAACCTTGAAATGTTTTGATCAGATTTGACCAGTAAAGCTAAGTCTATATTAATCCTAAGTGTATTAGTGTTTTTCCATCATTAATAGTGATATTGTGTGTGTACTTTCAAGATTGTCGATGCTAGGGCAATCTATGCCCGATTTCAGTCTGCTCAACATACAAAATGCAGTTCGTAGTAATCATTGCTGAGTAGTGGTGTGTAAATTTAGCTCGTCCAAATTAGTACAAAAAGAGAAAACTTTAGTTCAGTGGATTTTTCCGGTTAAAACTTTGTCATATAACGCATCATTACTACGTGTTACTATGCTTGTACATGCACCCACTTGTACAAGGAAAAACTTACTCATTGTCTAAGTAGGCTGGCGACCGAATGATTAATTATAGGTAGCATCTACTGTGTGTACTTCTTGTCTATGCTGAAGGGTAGTTATACTTTGCATTTGCTTGATGAATCACTGTAGTTATTGACTGAATATAAGTCCGATCTTGCTTCTATTAGGTACACGCAGTCAACTTATGTACTAAAATCCTTATTTATAAGGTGAAGCCCGTGAACTTATTGCAGTACAGGCTTTATAGAGATAACGTACGTCAGAGAAGGGCGGAAGCGTTACAAGTGGCTTCCCGGTGACAGGACATCCAGCTGTTGTCGGTTACAAATTAATGTAAAGATCGAACAGTGGATGTTCAGTGGCACGAATAGCAATAAAGTTCAATAAAAGAAACTGCAGTGTGAGTCAAGTATAATAGTGTGGTATAGTTGGCATTTAATATGGACAGAAACGTAGACGGGGTAGGTGCGCCAAGCGAAATGGAGAATGCGGCTGGCAGTAGCCGGAGTTTACGCGGCCAGATAACAGATGGCGTTAGCGAAAGACAGTTGGCGTACATACAATACCACGAACATGTCAATGAACAGATTGAAAGGTTGAGATCGCCTCGGACACAGCAAAGAATAAAACAGGAAGTAGAGGGTGATTTTGTAGATGATAGTGGGTACGTAAACGAATCCAATGACAAGTTTGATTCACCACAGATAAAGAAAGAACCGAAAGAAACTTCTGAAGTAGAATCGGAACACATCGATCCTGTAGAACAAAACAGTATAAAAATTTGAAGTATGAACGACATATTTGAACAATTAACCAAACAAATTGCAGGACAGAATGAACAGCTTAAAACGCACGTTGATGAGCAGCTCAAAACGCAGGGCCATCAGCTCAAACCACAGAATGAGCAGCTTAAAACGCACGTTGACGAGCAACTCAAAATACAGGGAAGTCAGCTCAGAACACAAAATGAACAGCTTAAAGCACATGTTGAAGAACAAGGAATTAAAATTAGTAAACAAATAGAACAGGTAGAACAAATAGTGGGTAGTTTAAGTTCTGTGGTAAATACTATGAAGTTTGAAATTGACACAATTAATATGAATATGGATACTATGCAGGGGGAAATTGACAACATTAATAGTAGATTTGATGTTGAAATTCTCAACATCCAAGAGAAAGTAGAACCTCTGGTTGAAACTAAGGTAGACGAAAAAGTTTTCGGTCTCAAAACTGAGATCGTAAACGAATGTCAACACGGGATATCACAATTGAAAAAGGTAGTTTTAGACACTGAAAGGGATTTAAGTAAAAAAGTATCCGGATGTGTTCAAAATTGTGAACAAAGTACTACGAAAATTCAAGGCAGAATTTTCGATCTGGAGAGCAAAATTAAAGATAGGCCTGGTGTTGTCTGTAATGGCACACCAATTACGAAGCTGTTAGAAGGCGAGGAACGCTTCGATCCAGCCAAGAAACATAACGGGTGGCATCCGTTAGATTTTATCAAAAATTGCGAGAGAGTATTTCCTGAGCACTTGTCTGATCAGGAAAAGAGAAATGTAGTAATTAGCGCCTTAGCGGGTGATGCTAAGCGCTGGGGAATAAATTTAAATACCGAACGAATGGCGTTCGAAGAATTTAGGCAGAGATTTACGGAAGAATATTGGTCTGAACAAAAGCAGGATCATTTATCGCGGGAGTTCATCATGGCAAACAGCATGATAACAGGGGCAGGAATTCTTTGAAAGATTTCTGCGAGCATTGGTACCGGAAATTGACGCATTTAAAAGGCTGAAGATCAGATTCAGAAATTATCTGGGAACTATATAAAAAGCTTCCGGAGGATTCAAAGAGGTATGTAGGAAGCAATCATCGCAGCTTCCAAGCATTTCTTGAAAGAGTCGAAGACGAGGATCATTGGCGCGAAAGTCGTGCCAATTATCAAAATTTTGGTAACCGTAATAACCGAAACAATGACGAAAGAAATGACGGCGATGGATTTCGCGTCAATATAATACAGAGAGGAAGAGGCAGAGGAAATAATCCAGGTCGCGGTAGAGGGTATACCGCGCAAAATAATAACGATGCGGGAAACTAATTTCCGCGAACGTTGCGGGCCAAACGGAAGCGGACAACATATACTGGCCCCGATTTAAGAAAAGATATCGGACCGACCGTAATGTAATGAGACAGGCTAGGGACGGACATGGAACGCCGCAAAGTGTTGTGGCGAAACAAGCGTCAGGTGCGAGCCAGAATGAATCATCTCTGCCGCACAGAGCGCTACATGTTAACAGGCGAGTGGAGCATCAGAGGGCAACGGCCCAGCCTAGCAGAACATCTGTTCGGAAAGAAGCCGCTAGCAATACGGCAGCAGTAGGTACGAACGTAGCCGTAAGAGCTGAGGAAACTTTTACGAGTGATAATTCCGTGGCAAAGGAAACAATAAACGAAACTGTGAATACACAGAGAGGTGCGGTTAGCAGTGTTTGGGATAAGATAAAAGGCGAGGATGAATTAGCAGAAGTAACTGATTGGCGTGTGCAGATCGATGATCTGTACAAGGGCCTAAAGCAATGTGAGTGGGAGGATTTTAAACGGGAGTATGAGGCGAAGAAATTAGTTGGGGGAAAGAGAGATAATAGGGACGTCCATAAAGTGACGTGGCCCAAATTTGAAGAGGAGAGAATAAATAGCGCCGCGCAAAGTACGCGTGCCGCCAATAGGACGGAGATTAATGATAGGAAGGATTTGGAGGATGAAATCCTCAGCATTGACGAAGAAATAACTTCTGCTAATAGTCTGCCAATAGTACAAGCTGCTACCGAGAGGCACCGTGGAGAAGGGGTAGATGATTACCTGAAAGTAATTAAAGTCCACGAGGATTACACTAAATATGAAATCACAGTAGATGTAAATAAAGCTGATGCTGAGGCCGTTTTGCCAAAAGAGGAGATTGAATTAAAATCCAAGCCTGACGACAATACAGAGGAAAAACTTAATGCCTGTCTCAGAAAAGCTTTTATGTTAGAACCTGAAAGCGATCCGGAATGGTCGGATTCCGACGATAGTTCAGATGATGAAAGATACGCAAATACAGACGAAAATGAATGTACTAACGCTCCATATTGTGCAAAAGTAGGGTGCTTAAGTGAATCTGATGTTGAGGAAGAGAGTAGTGGTGATTCTAGTGAAGATGAATTTTCAGGTGTAAAGGAAAATGAATATACTTTTACTGAAAGAGGGTATGAGAAAATCAGTGAAAATAAAGGGGATACAGTTAATTGCGATATTGTACCTAACGATGACGACGTATCAAAACAAAATCCAGACGTTGAAACAGAACAAAGAAAGAAAGAGCCGCCGGACGACTCAATGTTTATTTTGCAACGAGTTCAAGTAAACAAAGACTTTGAACTCCAGAAACCGAAAAAGCCGCCAGATATAAAAGGTTCACAGGTCAGGAACGTATCTTGGGACGATGTCACAGTCGACCAAGGTGCGTTGCGGAAAAAAGAGGAAGGGGCATGATATAGAGCCTGGGGCAGGTTTATATCGGATTTTGAGAATGTCATGAACACATTACATCATGAAACTACTGGATTTCCACCGGAAGAAATTTTGTTAGGCAGGAGTAGTAAAAGTTTAATTGAAGAAAAACTAGAGTTTCCACCTTGTACAAGTTTGGGATTGGATCAAAAGAAAGAATTGGTGATAAAAAGGGCAAAGCAAAAAGCTGAATCTAGATCTAAAAGACACAATAAAAATTTAAAAGTTTCAAAATTAAAAATTGGAGATTATGTTCTTTTAAAAACCCACGAAAAGTCTAGTGAACTAAACCATGAAATTTCAAAATTTAAATACATTTATAATGGACCATATATAATACAGAATATTCCACACGACAATGCTTACTACCTGATCTACCCAAAATCCAAAATACCTTTAGGTGTAAGAAATATTGTGGACCTGAAACTGTATGTTCCTAGGAACGAGTAAATGTGCTGTATCTTATGCTGACCCAAGTTATTCTAAATATATCTAATCTTTGTAAATGTCTGTATACCCTTGAAAGTGTGCTAATGTAGTTATGTGAATTTCAGATTACCAATTGTACTGTAACTGTAAAAATGTATGGAGAAAAGGACTGAAAAGAAAGGATAAATGCTATCGCCAGATAAAAGAGGGGACTGTCAAAAATGAAAATGGGCAGTGTATGAACCATAATATGAAGGACTGCCAAATACCAATGAGGGCAGATAAATAATCGATGGAAAATTGCAAATGTGATCCAGGAGATGTGACAATATGAAGTGAAAAGGACTGCCCAAATCCGCATAATAGGCAGAAAATATGTGTAGTTAATTTTCTAAATATATGTGTGTGTGTTTTGTTTAGTAAGTAAGAAAATGGACTGCTATTCAAAGCAAGCAGCGACGAATTATCTTATAGTGTATACAAAATATGGAATTGTTTTTGTAGTTAAATGTTTGTATTCCAGAATTTTAAACTATTTCTTTGAGAAATTTAGACAAAATGATTAAATTACTATTTTAGTGATGTTATGATGGGAAGTTGGACTGTGCAAAAGGCACTTGAGTAAATGACAAGTAATTATTCTTGATGTGTTAAAAAAGTGTAAACCTATATACAGTGAGTAAAAGGAAATATGTAGTGTAAATCTTTTTGGACAATTAAGTAAAGATTCGGAACCACTGTATAATTGTAAGATTTAGTGTTCCCATAAAATTTGGACTTAAGAAAATTTTCTGGAAACAGGGGCATGTGTAACGACAACTATACATATAATAATTTTTTTTTCTTTATGAATTTAGATAAATTAATATAAGCAATGTGTTGAATTTCTTTTTCGATTCTTTTCGTGTCATGTTAAAGAAACTGTGAGCAACTTTTGAAACGAATATTATTATTTATGTTAGATTTCAAATAATGTGGTAATCTAAGGAAAATGTATTTAATGTTAAATACTATTGTAAGATGTGAAAATTGTAATTTATACACTTGGTCCATACGTAGGTAATGCATTAGGATATGTGTAGTAGAAAACCTGTGGTGAATACCCTACTTGTAGGGGAGCGGGAAAAGGTGGAGGCAGGCGAGGCGGGAAAAGGCACACTGGCGCGGTTCGGCACAACGGGCACAGTATAACAGTCGGAGGCGAGCAACAGTCGGAAGTACACGTACTGTACCGAGGAGGCTACCCAGGAAAAGTGGATTCCATTGAGCCTCGGATGAACCGATTCCGACGACTACTTGGCATGGCTATATTCTGAGGCACAAAATTGGAAAGATTACGACGCTAAGAAGATGGAAAGTGCCGATGTTGTGTGAGCCTTAGCCGTGCTAGTATGTGTGCCGTGCTGCCCGCTATCTCGCTGCCCGCCATCCGCCGTACCGACTTGCACAGGTCAAACATTTATTTCATCTTTAGAAGTGTATCTGTGTGGACCAGTGTCGAAAAGGTTTCTAACTGTTCAATAATAATGTGACTTTTACCAGAATTGCTTTAGCCATGACTTATCCTGATCACTGACCTAGACAGGATCCTTACCTCGTATTGTGCAACCCGAGTATCCTGACCTGAAAGTTTAATGTTAGTGTTAATGAAAATTATCAGCAGATTAATCTATGCCATAAAGGATTCTAAAGCTATGTGTGTTATTGCAAATGTTGGTAAAGAACAAAAGCATGACTAAATTGGAAGAGAGTTTTTTCCATTGAGTTAGCGATGTTATTTAACTAATTTGAGACAGAAATAATGACAGTTAAATTATTCAGAAGTAAGACAAAAGAGTAGTTATCCATAGATTGATAAATTTGAGTGTAACTTTGTCTTCAGTACTTAATAGTTTCAGTATAACGACCATAACAGTTTCAGCCCCCCCCCCCCCCTTCTCTTGTCCATTCTTTCAAACCTTGAAATGTGTTGATCAGATTTGACCAGTAAAGCTAAGTCTATATTAATCCTAAGTGTATTAGTGTTTTTCCATCATTAATAGTGATATTGTGTGTGTACTTTCAAGATTGTCGATGCTAGGGCAATCTATGCCCGATTTCAGTCTGCTCAACATACAAAATGCAGTTCGTAGTAATCATTGCTGAGTGGTGGTGTGTAAATTTAGCTCGTCCAAATTAGTACAAAAAGAGAAAACTTTAGTTCAGTGGATTTTTCCGGTTAAAACTTTGTCATATAACGCATCATTACTACGTGTTACTATGCTTGTACATGCACCCACTTGTACAAGGAAAAACTTACTCATTGCCTAAGTAGGCTGGGGACCGAATTATTAATTATAGGTAGCATCTACTGTGTATACTTCTTGTCTATGCTGAAGGGTAGTTATACTTTGCATTTACTTGATGAATCACTGTAGTTATTGACTGAATATAAGTCCGATCTTGCTTCTATTAGGTACACGCGGTCAACTTATGTACTAAAATCCTTATTTATAAGGTGAAGCCCGTGAACTTATTGCAGTACAGGCTTTATAGAGATAACGTACGTCAGAGAAGGGCGGAAGCGTCACAACTCCTCATAGGAAAAAATGACATTAGGGAAAAATAATTGTTTTGATCTCCCCTACAACCTCCCAGAGTTTGTCGGTTTAAATACTTTTCACCTTGTATACATCGAAAACAGTTTTTCCTGCGTAATTAACAAGTAACAACTGTTCGTTAAGAATGAGACCGTCCTTCAGAGACAGGTGTTTAAAAATTTCTAGCTCTTCTAAGATGTTAAGCCCGAAGCCTTTTTCCGCAGAGTGCAATATCTGGACGTCTTTTACATCTTTAGGGTTATGTCCTGTGATTAATAAACAGTCATCGAAAGTTTATTTGTGAACATTGGTGCCTTTTTTGCCTAGAAGGTGTTCCTTGAATCTTATTGAAATACACCGGCCTGTTTGCTCTATGTAGTAGGTGGGACAATTGTCGCAAATAATTTTATAAACACCAGAATTCTGCAAAGTGGAAAGCGTAGAAGTTATGTACGATGTTATTTTTTAAATGATTATTAGTGGAGAAGGCTGCTCTACTGTCACACTTATTTTGAAGCAGTAGCTGTATCTTGTAAGAAACCGGATACGGAAATGGTATAGAGAAATTTTTTCTTTTCATTATGTTCATTACTAGAAAAGCCTAGGGTGCTGATTTTCATATTGGTTTTACTACTAAAAATATTATCTACTATGGAAGGGTCATAGGCATTACAGACTGCAATAGTTTTAATCAGAGTGATTTAAATGTTGAGATTTTCACTAGAAAGGGTGGTGGAGGTGGCTCCATGGATATCTGAATGAAGAAAGATCTTTTTATGAGAATACGGGTGTACCGAAGTGAAGGGCTAATTTGATCAGAACTGGTTTCTATACGGAAGATATTTGAGCTAATTTTGTCGTTTACTATCATAAGAACGAGATATAGAAAGTTTAAGTGCCGGAACTCATTTTAAAGTTCGCAAGTGAAAAAAGAATCGTCAAACTCGTTAAACATATTAAAAATTCGATCAGTACCGTCGTTAGACTCTTTGTAAATAATCAAGACGTCGTCGACGTATCTAGCATATGAAAGAATGCCTACAGCTGATGCTGAAAATTATTGAAAAATTTTACTTCTAAGGAATTAATGGTGTATTCCTGCCAAGGAGTTCCCCATTGCAAGGCCGACTAGTTGATGATATAGTTTTCCATTAAACTCAGAGTAATTGTATTTCACTACAATACGAAGTAAATTCATAAGATCAGTGATTTTCTCAAGCCTTTTTTGAATGAATGTAAATTTTTTTCTACTCTGTCTATGATAGCAAGTACTGGCACATCTGTGTAAAGATTTTTTATGTCAAAAAAAAGTAATTTCGTATCTATCAGAGTGAATGTCGTTAATTTTACTAACTAAATCTTGACAATTGGAAACAGAATAATTATTATGGAAAATGAACAATTTTAAAATGTGTCTTGCAGAAATTTGGCTCAGTCGTGAAGGGCACTGTTCATACTGCTGGAAGTTGGGTGGATCGGGTGGTCCTTTTTATGGACTTTAAACTGAGTTCGTAACTTGGGCGGCTGAGGATTCATGCTGATTAGCTGCTTTTCTTGAAACAGTTTAAGGAGAGATTTGGCATCGTTAATTGCTGTTCTGACTTCTTTCTGCAAAGTTGGCGTGGGGCTCTGATGTAGCTCGGAAACCTTCAGAGTTTTTGTGACATAGTCCCGTTTACTAGCAATGTAAATGGTATTGTCCTTATCGGCCTTCGTTACCAAAGCTTTTTTTTACAAGCTTTGGTTATAATAAGTTTTTTTATCGGAATTAACGACATTACGAGAATTTCTGACAATATTACAAACGTCATGTGCTACTCTAATCTGACGGGAACTGTCCATTTTTACAATCAGCAAAAAAATATTCAAGTACATTTTGGTTTGATAACTGAGGCATGACATTATACTTGAAGCCTTTCTCCAGTAGTGAAATCCCATATTTTTTTAAAATTAATGTCAGTTTATTTAAAACCCTGTCACAGAAATTATGAGAACTTTCTTTAAAACTAGACAGATGACATGATTTTACAGGTAGCAGGTGTCTAATGAGAATGTTTTGTCTACAGTTGTCTAAGCTTTCGTTAATGTGGGACCAAAAATCAACTTGAATAGTATAATGAACCTTAAAAGTGTTCGTTAATTCGAAGTACAAATAATAATCTTTTTCATTTAAAACATACTTCTAGTATACAGGGCACCTATTTTTCAGACATGGTTTTTTGCACTAAACATTTGAAAGTATTTGTTTCGTTTTTGCACTGCTTAAAGTTCAGGTAACATTTCACATAATTAGGTACAAGTCCACTCGCTTCACATTGTTTATTGTTATTAATTGCCATTCCTATAATCGCAATTTTCATTTCCAAGTCTTCATATTTCGTGACGACCTTAGATACCTCGGCAAGCAGGAATCTTGAAATTTTAAGCATATTTATTGCCTGAGATCCAGCAACCGCACGTTAAGTACAGGATGTATACACAGCCACGTCGGTTGTACAAAATTTGTCAATTGACCATGGTTTCGATTGCACTAGGGTAATCTTCGTCAGAATAAAAAATTACATCGATTACCTAAAAAATATAATGACATGGCTTGACATACAATATACACTCCTGGAAATTGAAATAAGAACACCGTGAATTCATTGTCCCAGGAAGGGGAAACTTTATTGACACATTCCTGGGGTCAGATACATCACATGATCACACTGACAGAACCACAGGCACATAGACACAGGCAACAGAGCATGCACAATGTCGGCACTAGTACAGTGTGTATCCACCTTTCGCAGCAATGCAGGCTGCTATTCTCCCATGGAGACGATCGTAGAGATGCTGGATGTAGTCCTGTGGAACGGCTTGCCATGCCATTTCCACCTGGCGCCTCAGTTGGACCAGCGTTCGTGCTGGACGTGCAGACCGCGTGAGACGACGCTTCATCCAGTCCCAAACATGCTCAATGGGGGACAGATCTGGAGATCTTGCTGGCCAGGGTAGTTGACTTACACCTTCTAGAGCACGTTGGGTGGCACGGGATACATGCGGACGTGCATTGTCCTGTTGGAACAGCAAGTTCCCTTGCCGGTCTAGGAATGGTAGAACGATGGGTTCGATGACGGTTTGGATGTACCGTGCACCATTCAGTGTCCCCTCGACGATCACCAGTGGTGTACGGCCAGTGTAGGAGATCGCTCCCCACACCATGATGCCGGGTGTTGGTCCTGTGTGCCTCGGTCGTATGCAGTCCTGATTGTGGCGCTCACTTGCACGGCGCCAAACACGCATACGACCATCATTGGCACCAAGGCAGAAGCGACTCTCATCGCTGAAGACGACACGTCTCCATTCGTCCCTCCATTCACGTCTGTCGCGACACCACTGGAGGCGGGCTGCACGATGTTGGGGCGTGAGCGGAAGACGGCCTAACGGTGTGCGGGACCGTAGCCCAGCTTCATGGAGACGGTTGCGAATGGTCCTCGCCGATACCCCAGGAGCAACAGTGTCCCTAATTTGCTGGGAAGTGGCGGTGCGGTCCCCTACGGCACTGCGTAGGATCTTACGGTCTTTGCGTGCATCTGTGCGTCGCTGCGGTCCGGTCCCAGGTCGACGGGCACGTGCACCTTCCGCCGACCACTGGCGACAACATCGATGTACTGTGGAGACCTCACGCCCCACGTGTTGAGCAATTCGGCGGTACGTCCACCCGGCCTCCCGCATGCCCACTATACGCCCTCGCTCAAAGTCCGTCAACTGCACATACGGTTCACGTCCACGCTGTCGCGTCATGCTACCAGTGTTAAAGACTGCGATGGAGCTCCGTATGCCACGGCAAACTGGCTGACACTGACGGCGGCGGTGCACAAATGCTGCGCAGCTAGCGCTATTCGACGGCCAACACCGCGGTTCCTGGTGTGTCCGCTGTGCCGTGCGTGTGATCATTGCTTGTACAGCCCTCTCGCAGTGTCCGGAGCAAGTATGGTGGGTCTGACACACCGGTGTCAATGTGTTCTTTTTTCCATTTCAAGGAGTGTATTTAATAGGATTACTTTCATAAATTACAAACAGAATGTACTTACATGTAGACTGAGGTCACACAGACCCCCGTGATATTCTGTGTAAAAAAAAAACCTCGGATAAATTTTAATGTACTGCACACCTAGAAATGAACGATACATCCTTGGATAGAATCTACTCAGACGGGAAAACTTTTATATTTTGAAAATAATAGTTGTGAAAACAAGGGAGATATGTCTTCCCATTGTGTTTATGGGGTCATATTGACCCCACTGGTAGCAGGAGGGTTAAATCTCGTTATGACTACTCCCGAATTTGCTAACAAAACGTCGTCACCACATTGTATTTCTCGTACCTCTGTTATGTAGACACTGTTTTACCCATAGTCATCTTGTGTTTTCTTTTTCTGACACGTTTCATCACAACAAACGCCACAAAAAGATCGCCGAGCAAGCTAATGGATGTAGACTGCTTGAACAATGAGGCAACGTGTAGACATGAATTCATGCATGCGTACACGCGTTCTTTCAAGTAATTTTTGTGTGTGTGCTTTTGTTTCCTTGCGTTAAGGATTGCACATCAGGGAAGTGAGTAGTGTGGGAATACCTTAAATCACACTAAACGGCTTCTAAAGTTTCAAAAGACTGTAATTCAATATATGCTTAATTTTTTATTTTTAGTCACTCACAAGCACCCTGCACCATACTGTATATTAGTCTTTTGATCTCTTTCCAAGTTTTTTCTTCTTTTCTGCTTTCTGGACTCCTTGGTGGTCAACTGCGCTGCATACTCTGCTTTAACAGTGCGAGCCTTGTCCATCCGTTCAAGTTCTCTGATGCAGTTTGCTCCAGGATTAATTCCCATGTGTTATAGCACTTTCACCCTACCAATATTGCCATAATTAAAATCAGTAACAGCATCACTGACCCACCACTTCAGTGTCTTCATTCCAACAAAACATTTTTAGGTAAGCGAGTCCATATAAGATTACTGAACGGCTCATTGGGATTTTGAGGCTGACCATGCAGACACTTCTTCAGTAATTCAGGATTTTCCAGGTCTCTGTAAATAAATATTAAGATGTCCATGACTGCTGCTGAGATGGAATGTTTGGATGTTTATGGCTGTATGAGATGTTTGAGCACTGGGCATTGCGGTAATTGCACCATGAATCAGGCCCAGGAGGGCAAAGGTGGTGTACTGGCATTTCATCAGTCGACAGTCTGTGAAAAAAGGTATCCCATACTGCCTGCTTCATTTTCAACAAATCCTCAGTATTATTTCTAATGGCGATCCCGTAATACTGCTGTAATTTAGCAATTACTTTGTCTGTCGGCCTGCCTCTTATGGTTTTACCATCAGAAAATTTCTTGTCATTCAAACTTTGTTTCAACTTCCTCCAACACATTCCAGTTTTGTGATAATCTTCTCACCATAAGGATGAGCGGCTACTACACTGTTATATGCTTTTGGGTCTCCATCACCTAAGAACTTAGTGTATCGCACTTTCCTTTCGTTCACAGATTGACTAACAATTTCAATAGCTGCAGAGGCCTCCATACAACCACTTGTTCCTTCATAACGTCTGTCACAGATATGCCCTTCTTCATTCCCTGATTCACACTTATAAAAATGTTTGGTTTAGATCTAAAAAAATCTATCACCTTTCCAGTATCCACACTGGTCACGGTAGCATCAGAAATATTAGTATTGTAGCCGACTTCTGCCAAGTGCCATCAAAAGCTACTGATATGTCAGTCATACCAACATTTATTTGCCGGCTGGAGTGGCCGTGCGGTTCTAGGCGCTATAGTCTGGAGCCCACGCTGCTGCTACGGTAGCAGGTTCGATTCGTGCCTCGGGCATGGATGTGTGTGTTGTCCTTAGGTTAGTTAGGTTTAAGTAGTTCCAAATTCTAGGGGACTGATGACCTCAGAAGTTGAGTCCCATAGTGCTCAGAGCCATTCGAATTTGAACCAACATTTATTTCAACAGCTTCGTTTGCAGCACCCTTTATTGACTCACATGCAATGGATTCCACAGCAGCTCCAATAAATCCTGCATACTTGCTGATTTTACAAGGTGGGCGTGGCATATTAATCACGGCACAAATTGTTTCTGCTCCAGTGAGTCCTTTGCCAATAGCTCTCAGTCGATACAACCACCTAACATTTAGTTCAAAATAATTTTCTTTACACTTATCTGAATTCAAAAATGAATGAGTATGTTTACAACTGGCATAATTAATGATACGTTTCCTGGCTAGTCCATTTGATACCTCATTGTCTTCATGTAAGCTAACTGAACCTCCACATATTTTACAACACACACATTCACCTAACACCCTTGTTAGGATGAGTAAATCTATCAGAATATAACCTAACCTACCATTAACATCACTTTCGTTTTGAGAAAACTGTGTGTCACAACGTTTTATTTTAATCTTCGAAGCCCTAATGGGTGTTTCTCTAGATACTGACGAGTTTGCCTGTATTTCATTGTCTGTAACTTGACATGCCACATGTTGAGCACAGTGTTTCACTTTATTTGAAAACCTATTACGATGAAACCCACGTTTCTTAAAACACCTCGTTTTGGCTTCATACTTTGCTTTTTGAGAGATTTACCAATCTATTCATCATTTTTCCTTGGAAAAACGTTTGCACTTCGAAATAAAATGCGTGTTTATACTACGAAACTGACACACACAGTGGTTACGGTTACTACAAGCCACACCGCATGTTGGTTCGAATGGCTCTGAGCACTATGGGACTCAACATCTATGGTCATCAGTCCCCTAGAACTTAGAACTACTTAAACCTAACTAACCTAAGGACATCACACACATCCATGCCCGAGGCAGGATTCGAACCTGCGACCGTAGCAGTCGCGCGGCTCCGGACTGAGCACCTAGAACCGCTAGACCATCGACCGCAAGTTGGGAAACGGGGCCAAATTTCTAGTAGTTTACTATCGAGTTGAGATTTTCACACACAAATGTTTTATTCATATCTTACAGAAACTAGCAGTACGGCCATAAACATGCCGCTAACGGCAATCAAGTAATATACAGAAATGCAACCGTTTAAAAATTTCTTTTAAAAACGGCAATCAAGTCATTTATAGCAATACAACAGTTTAAAATTAAAAAAAAAAAAAAAACAGCAGCTAGCAGTGCGGCAATAACAGCCTTTTAAACACGCCGCTAACGGCAATCATGTAATTTATAGTAATACAACAGTTTTAAAAAAATTTAAAGAACATTAGTAAATAGGCTACTAAAGTCACTACCCAGTGACCGGTCCTTCATGTTAGGTGTCTCCTTTTTTAACTCCAGTGTTGAATCGGAGGACTTAAAAAAAGCTTGTTAACGTCCCACCAAGGTGAAATGAACAGCAACTACTCGTGGGGCGACTCTGTATACAATCAACCTGCGGGGAGCTCTTCCGTCAACTCGACATACATCACGTGGTGACTCGGTACAACCGACCACGTCTGGTCCGCACTGGCGAGCCACACTGCCCTCCCGTGTCCACCAGACTCTCTGAGCGCACGCCCCTACTCCCGGGCTACCACACGAAGTTACCACCGGTCAAAGATCTCACTTCCTCCACAGCAATTTCCCGGAAGCAAAACGAAGATATCGATAGCAGAGGGAAAAGACAACCAAGCAGCCACTTAATGACAGACAACATATCAAACAAACATGTCAGGGGAAGCAAAGGAAAACCAATGCAATTTAAACACAAGGTGTAGCCCGAGTCGATACACGGCTCAGAAACGATACGATACTGTTTTTGACAGTGTTACCAATAGAAACACGTAATTTAACCTTTGTAACACAGAAATTGTTGTGGGTTGGCAGGAGAGCCAACCCGGTATACTAGAGGAAGCCGAAAGGCACGCGTTTTAGCTCACGCAGACTGGCGTGAGGTCTGGATCAGGTCAAGGAAATTAGACTTTAGCAAAAAACGTACGTTGCTGCTGGAATACTTAACTTTAATCCATAAATGGTGAACATCGCTCTTGATGGTACATTATTCATAATCTCAATAGTAACTGGCAATGGCGCCTTGCTAGGTCGTAGCAAATGACGTAGTTGAAGGCTGTGCTAACTATCGTCTCGGCAAATGAGAGCGTTATTGGTCAGTGAACCATCGCTAGCAAGTCGGTTGTACCACTGGGGCGAGTGCTAGGAAGTCTCTCTAGACCTGCCGTGTGGCGGCGCTCGGTCTGCAATCACTGATAGTGGCGACACGCGGGTCCGACGTACACTAACGGACCGCGGCCGATTTAAAGGCTACCACCTAGCAAGTGTGGTGTCTGGCGGTGACACCACAGAAATCCACAGCCTTTTATATAAAAAAATTATCGACTTTATTAGATCTTGAAGTAATGTACGTAAAATTTTTAACATTTTCAACTGGTGTAGATTATATTTAAAAATTAAAATGTTTCAGAATGTGTGTGTGAATTCCTAATGGATGAAACTGCTTAGGTCATCGGTCCCTAGACTTACACACTACTTAAACTAACTTATGCAAAGAACAACACACACATCCATACCCGAGGGAGGACTCGAACCTCCGGCGGGAGTGGGAGTTCAGTGCAGATGTTATGTCTCACGGTATACAAGAAAACCGTCATATGTTACATGGCGAGCCGGCCGTGCGAGGTACGCAAGTACACTGAAGCGTAGAAGAAACTGGTACAGGCGTGCGTATTCAAATACAAAGATATGTGGACAGGCACAGTACGGCGCTGCGGTTTGCAACTGCGGTACAACGAATGTCTGGCGCAGTTGCTGGATCGCTTACTCTGCTGCTACAATCACAGGTTATCAAGATTTAAGTGAATCTGAACATGGTGCTACAGTCGGTACACGAGGGATGGAACACAGCATCTCCGAGATTGCGATGATGTGGGAATTCTACCATACGATCATTTCACAAGTATACCGTGAATATCAGGAATCCGGTAAAACATCAAATCTCCGACATCGCTGCGGGTGGAAAAACATCAAGAATGAGACCAACGACGACTGAAGAGGGTCGTTCAATGTAAAAGAAGTGCCACTCTTCCGTAAATCGCTCCAGATTTCAACGCTAGGTCATCAGCAAGTGTGAGCGCGCGAACCATTCAACGAAACATCATCGATATGCGCTTTCGGAGCCGAAGGCCCACTCGTGTACCCTTGATGACTGCATGTCAGAAAGCTTTAGGCCTCGCTTGGGCCAGTCAACACAGACATTCGACTGTTGACGAATGGAAACATGTTGTCTGGTCGGACGAGTGTCGTTTCATGTTGTATCGAGCGGATGGAAAAGTACGGGTATGGAGACAGCCTCGTGAATCCATGGACCCTGCCTGCATGCCAGTAGGAAACTATTCAAGCTGGTAGAAGCATTGTAATGGTGTGGAGCGTGTGAATTTAGAGTGATGTGTGTGTGTTGGGGTTTATGGGCGCTCAACATCGAGGTTATCAGCGCCCTGACACGCATTAAAAGGAACGAATGTGGACAGACCTAAGAAAACTGAAGCACACACGCAGAGAAAGCAGGAAAAGAAAGAAAATGCTACATAAGATAGTAAAACCGAAGGAAAGGGAAAACATAGCAACAAGAATGCCACTGAAATTTTCACTGGCTGGCTACTTACATAAAAGATGGGCGAGCTTGTCACACAATGAGCAAATTAAAATCCTCTCCCTAAAATCTTTGTAAAAACATTTGACATGGCACAGAACTTTAAAACTTTAACTGATGTGTCGACAGAAGTGCCGACACAGTGTGATTTGAGGGGACCGCAATGCACGCTATAAACACACGAAGGATGGCGTGAGGTCTGAAAAAGGATACGTAATGAATGCTATAAAGAAAAGTACGTAGCTTTTGGAATACTTAACTTTAATCCATCCTTGTTGTATACATCGTTCATGATGAGACATGCTTTATACGATAAGTATCAATTGCTATGTAAGGCTAATGACGCCTTGCTAGGTCGTAGCCATGGACTTAGCTGAAGGCTATTCTATCTGCTCGGCAAAGGAGCGAGGCTTCGTCAGTGTAGTCGCTAGCAAAGTCGTCCGTACAACTGGGCGAGTGCTATCCCGTATCTCGAGACCTGCCTTGTGGTGGCGCTCGGTCTGCGATCACACAGTGGCGACTCGCGGATCCGACATGTACTAATGGACCGCGGCCGATTTAAAACTACCACCTAGCAAGTGTGGTGTCTGGCGGTGACATCACATTAACAACATTCGTCCGAGTGTTGCATAAAAGAGTTGGCAGGTCGCTGGCAAGTCAGCCGCGGCCCGCTGGTCAAAAAATAAAACTCAATCCAACAAAACGTGGCGCACAGTGACCTGGACGCCGCAAGCACCACACATTGGAGGGTCTTCTCGCCGGAGCAGGAAGCCATGCGTCATAGGGTTGTGGCCTATTCGAAGCCGAGTGAGGAGAGCCTCATCCCGTCGATGGGGCTGAAAGGAAGTACACCACACACGCGTTGTGGGCTTGACTATACGGAGCTTATTGTCAGTCACTTCCAGCCACTCATCTTCCCACCGACACATGACTCGTGAGCTCAACAGCGAGGTGAGTGCGTGCAAGGGGATAGCACACTGAGATACTTGTGGATCGAGACACGCAATTTAGAGTGATACGGGACCCTGATACATCTACATACGACTCCGTCTGGTGAGACATACGTTAGCATCTTGTCTGATCACCAACATCCATTTATGTCCAATGTACATACCGACGGACTTGGGTGATTCCAACAGGACAATTCGACACCCGACTCGTCCAGAATTTCCGCACGGACACTCTTCTGAATTTAAACACTTCCGCTGCCCACCAAAGTCCCCAGACATGAACATTATTGAGCATATTGGGATGCCTTGTAACTTGCTGTTCAGAAGAGATCTCCACCCTCTCGTATTCTTACAGATTTATGGACAGCCCTGCAGGATTCGTGGTGTCGATTCCCTCCAGCACTACTTCAGACAGTAGTTAGGTCCATGCCACATCGTGGTGTAGCAACTCTACATGCTCGCGCGGGAAGGGGGACGGGTCGGCTACACTCTAGAAGGCAGTTGTACCAGTTTATTTTGTTCTTCAGTGTAATTGACGTAGCGCTACCTAAGTCAAAGGAAACGGAAGACTTTCCACACCAGCAACAGTGCCAGTGTTTAGCATACGAGCCGCAAGGCACAGCAAAGCCCAAGCAAGCACAGCCCGTGAGCACACAAATAGCTAGCAGCTTTTGTACTGTCATTATTATAGTACTACCACCATGCGGCTGTGACACTTGGAGCGCTGTCCGGAATGCTGAACGGGGTTCGCAGTTCGACCTCGCATCAGGCAACCGGCGCTGAGACACGAGACGCAGAGCCGCCACTGTTGCGGGGCCAGCCGACCGCTGCGACACAGCGCGCCGGGCAAAGTGCTACAGAGCCACTGCGGCGGGTAATGTTCGCTGTGTTACCTGTTGCCAACAGCCAGGCAGTGTTGGTAGTGTCAGCTGCGCTGCCGCCCACTTACCTGTCGAGTCCGGGACGCATTACGTCACTAGTCGGCCAGCACTGTTGGACGCCACACACACACACACACACACACACACACACACACACACACACACATGGGGAGGCGACTCGGTGCTTCACACACAGTACCGCTGCTTGTAATGAATCGCGACGGAGAGCAGTAGTAAAGGAGTAAAGGAGTTTGAAAAGCTCAAAACAGTCTCTAACTCCGGCGTTCTTTAGCTACTGACAGAGACAGCACTTCGAAAAGGCCACGGATAGCACAGGCTGTGTGGAACTGCTTCTATGTTAGTCATCATGCACTGAGTTTGGTCTAGAGCAGTGGTCTCCCAACATTGGCCCGCGGACCAACACGGACCTGCGAACACCATCAATACGGTCCGCGGTGAGCCGTGGTAAAAAAATTACTGTTTTCAAGAGCGCGCCGCAGAGCGTTGTGTGAAGCAGTCGCAATCGCAGCTTTGGTGTCTCCCTCTGGTGGGAAAGCGAAAAGGCTGTCTGTCCAAGTGCATGTAGGGGCCGTATCAGCTCGGCAGTGGGTCAGTCAGGTTGAGGCTAGGTTAGTCTCGCGTCACCAGTTGCTGGTCTGTCTCTCGTTCGCATTTGTGCGGCAGTTAGTGTCTGTCTGTCGTCGGAGTGCGAGTATGTCTGTGGTTTGGATCAAACTTTAAAGCCAGAAAATGAGATTCTTGCCACTCTGCCAGTAACAGAACTCAGCTAGTGGTCGCCCGGTCGGGGCTGAGTTCCTGTATCTGAGTCTGAGCATTAGGCCGCCAGTCAGCTCGAGTTGCTCGGGCAACGGTCATTGGCGGTTGGATCGGTCGGTTGGTTGTTCGCGCACTGAGACACGAGATGACTTGTCCGCCTTGAGCGTCGGCGCATGTGAGGTCCCCACCTGAGTCCAGTGGGCAGTACCGTATAGAAAGCGGTAGTGGCTTCGCTGTTGACACGAGAGCAACAGGAGCGAAACCACGACATCGGGCTGGCCGGGGCGAGCTGCGACGCCGTGAGACGGGAGATCGGCGCGCCTTCCAGCGTCCGTTGAAGCGGCTGACAGTGGATGGTTCGGGAGAGCGTTGGGGGTGCTGCGCCAGGTCTTCGCTATAAATCGCAGTTTATTAGGTGATTAGAGATATGTTGTTTCATTTACTTGTTAAATTCTACTTTTTTTCTTGGTGAGGTCACCAGCCCCTTTGTTTAGGGGTCGTCCCACCATTCTTCTCCGTTTGCCCACCCACAGGAAGGTGGTGATTTGTAAATTGGGTGGTCCGTTTTTCCCTTGTGGAGTTGGGGAGGGTTAGAGCAATCAGCGGTTCGGGTTGTTCAGTAGTCCCCCTGTCAATCTGCCATACGTTAATAGCTGCCTCTGTCATGTTTGTCGGATTCGGTGTTAACGAATTTATAGAATTAAGGTGTAAAGGCCGAATTCCTGAAATATGTTTTTATCTTGCCTATCATCTTGCGAGGCGGTATATGTGTAATGTAGAGCATGTTGCACATTTTATGTAAGTCTGAATTTCATGGGTTTTATTTAAATCGTCATTTTTATATAGTTGCCACCCTTCCACCGTAAGAGTCCGTTTAAAAACAAATTGCACTTTCGGTGGCAAATAATTTCTTAGTGTGAGTGTTTTCATCACACCATTTTCATCCCTCTTACGGGGTACATAGTTAATGTGTTTGTTTGCGTTGTTAAAATTTTTAGTTTAAAGTAATCTGGTGTGTTGCAGATTTGCACCAATGTAGTCTTTCTGATGTTGTTGTGAGCGGTCGTGACTACGGCCGTGTTGAAAGGGAGCGACAAGCTTCTTAGCCCGAAGGCTCATACTGTCAATATTGTTCTTTCTGCCTCTAAATAAAATTGTAACTTAATATTTCGAGGATGTTTTTGTGCTTATAAATTATAAATCTGTTTTTGAAAAGGCTTTTATGATTAAAATTCCTATTTGTTGAAGGTAATTTCACTTTCATCAGTTACTTCCACGCTCACCTAGTGTGATTAAATGTGTTAATGTTCTTGATGAATCGCTAGTAAATAAAGTAAATTCTTTAAGAAAAGATTTTGAAAGTAAATTCACGGTTCACGCGGTAACGAATCAGACGTGCATGGTATCCGGTTCTCCGTAATTGTTTTTTTTTTTTTTTATTACAGCCGAACATTGACTATCGAGCACCTCCATAACGAGTGACGTTCACAGCGAGTAGAAGAAAGTGTAAGAAATTGACTCGCTCAAACTATGTTTTGCATAAATAATCTGTTTAGTGATGAACACTAAATGACACGTTCTCCCATAAACTACCACTGTTTAATGTAGAAGCTCCGACAATGCTGTATTCGCTAAGCTGCATCGATCGCAATGCATCCCGTGCGGCAATTGTCGTCACCTGGGCTGCTCGGGAGACCGCGAAGACGTTGCAAATTCTCTGCAACGATGTTGCAAGATCTTTTCTTCGTCGGAATTATGTTTACCTTTTCTCTTGCAGTATCTGTTTGGTATTCATAAATTCCGATTTGTCATCGCTGACTATAACGAATTCATTAAAGATGCCCATAAGTCAATAGCTTTGCGCGCTACGAATTCATCTAACGACGATGCTATGTCTCTTTTTGGACAAATTTTTTACGTACTGGCATAAGCAATTATCTTTGCACAACTTTCTTCTAAAATAGGATGTGGTGTACTATAAATAAAAACTATAATGCTGTATTACAAATCTGTTTGACTATCTGTTTGTTCGGAATTGTACGCAATGACATATTTACACGGATTTCTACGGAAAAAATATTTTACTTCACGAGTGCTAAATGCGAGCCATATTCGGAAACGAATCACGCTCGTTAAGCTGAGTAACACTGTACCTTGTAAAATGCAAATAAAACACTCAAAATAGTTGCAATTATCAGTTTTTTAATTTTTTAACACAGACTTTTTGGGTGACAATTATTGAGCTATATGAAAGAAAACGTAAATTAGTTACAAACTACGACTTGTACACACTTTATTCACCATGTAAACGTCACTATAGATATTCGGATTTAGCTTATGACTTTTTCGATACGTCTGCCATCGTTGACGATGAAGTGGGGCAGACGAATAGCGAAATTGTGCATGACCCGCTGAAGTTTCGAAACATAGATGCTGTCGATGACCTCCTGTTTTCAGCTCAGCAGTGTTTTTGAGGTTATTGTCCCACAAAAGAAGGACGCATGTGTTCAGATCCGGAGAATAGGCGGACAATCGAGGCCCATGTAAGTGGCCTCTGGGCACCACAGAGCCGGAATGCGGTCCCCAAATTGTTCCTACAGGACATGAAACCTTTTCTGCTTTGATGGGGTTTAGCTGCGTCTTTCATGAACCAAATCTTATCGAAATCGGGGTGACTGTGGTTAATGGGGATGAAATCATCTTCCAAAACCTTCACGTAGCGTTCTGTAGTCACCATGCCATCAAGCAATAGCATCCATTATTCTGTGACTAGATATTGCGCACCACAAGATCACCCGTTGAGGGTGAACAGACTTATCGACCGCGGAATGCGAATTACCAGTCCCATAAATTCGCCGCTTTTGTTTATTGAGGAATCCATCCAAATGAAAGTGGCTTAACGAAACAACGCGCATACTAATTCCCATCATGCCGCGCTGCCATCCGCGCAGTTTGAACGTCCTAACGCAAACCGTTCGGAAATTATAAGGATTTTATTTCATATAATTCAATAATTATCACCCTGTGTATACTGTAATTTAGTATTCTAGCTGTAATAAATTATACGTGATTTCTTGAAAATTTACAACACCTAAGTGACTTACATAGGCAATTCACACTACGAAATTAAGCATTTTAATTATGCGACTCCTTTTTGTGGGGCTGTATTAAATACATGTTGTACAGCAATAACACCAAAACCATTGCTGAGCTGAGAACAGGTGGTCATGGACAGCATCGATATTCCGACACTTCAGCGGGTCATTCAAAATTTCACTATTGGTCTTCGCCACATCATCGCCAGTGATGGCAGCAGGCATATCGAACATGTCATGAGCTAAATCCGAATATCTACAGTGACGTTTACGTGTTAAATAAAGTGTGTGCGCGCGCCGTAGTTTGTAACTAATTTAAGTTTTCTTTCATATAGGTCAGTAATTATCACCCATTAAATAAATTGGCTTTTCCTGGACACATTTCTTCAACTACTGCATTCGCACAAATCTTTGCTAATTCGCCGACAGTAAATGGTTTTCCATGTTTTGTTATTGAGTGAACGACGCGGAAACTAACACGATTAGATGCTTTTTGTTCAACATTTTCTTTCTTAAACAACATTTATTTACTTTCTTAAACAGCTTTGCTGAGATTTCAAACCGCATTTCAAAGTCACATGTATTTATAACTGTTTTCTTCCGCTATATATGGAATAACTCTCTGAATGTTTAGTCTCATAATGGCGTTTTATATTGTCTTGTTTGAGAACTGATATTGTTTCTTTGCAAATTACACGTATTGCCTTATTATTTGATTCAGATACAAAATACTGATATCCCCAGTGCTCTTTGAAATTTCTGCACATTGATACAAACCCAGACAAAAGGGATGTAACAGCAAAGTAAAATGACATCAATTAACGATTTTAGGGGCATTGGTTCTGAGTAAAGATTTGCACTTCTAATTAAATAAAATACTCACTGTTGAACACGGTGTATCTTCACTAACGAACTGTAGTCACAAAACACACTAGTCGCACTATATTTTGCTTTTCATTTCGCACATGTTGCAATTATCCACAAGATTGTGCTATACTGCTGCACCGAACTTCTCTACTCTCCGAAACACGTCACTGCTACACATTTGGTATTGTCAGAAGTAGTCTTAACGATAGTAAAGTGCAGCACGTGCATCGACTATGACCGCGGGATTGAAGTGCTGACAGAAATTACGGAGTGGAACCCACCCCGATCCCTACGTCATAGATATCTCAAGCACTGTCTGTCTGGACCTGAAGCGACAAGTTGCTCGTAATTCAACACTAATATTAATATGATTAACTACGTTCTGTCCAACTTTTCTCGAGCCATGTCAGCAGTTATAGCAGGGAACAAAGAGGTAACCAATGTTGCTAGCCGCGTGGCGACGAATGTTGCGGCGGGAAGATAACCCGCTTGCTCACACCATACTATGCAGTTCGCCCTACGTTCTGCCCACTTGGTGTGATGCTAATGACGCACTGAGGTAAAAAGGTTTCTAGAAAACATCTCACAACTATCTTCACGAATGGTACATATTTATTGCACTGTATAAAAAGATAAATTACGGCTATAGTTAAAAGTCAAACAATACGCAGTTCATTGTGTAATGATTACTGCAGTGCCACTCAGAGTAAGCTCTTAAAGATTGGCAGCAGTGCTAAAGGTCACGAAAACTTCTAAAATGTACCAAGGAGTTTCGAGCAGTATTAGGGTATCAAGCCTCAAGAAAACTTAGACCCTTGAGACTTACTGGAAGAGCCATTGTGGCCCATAGGCTAAAATGATTAAAGACCCTGAACTTCGGTGTCACACCATATCATTATCAGACTAAAGCAGTGTCAAACTCTTACTCATTGCAATGCCAGGCCGCGCGGGATTAGCCGAGCGGTCTGCAGCGCTGCAGTCATGGACTGTACGGCTGGTCCCAGCGGAGGTTCGAATCCTCCCTTGGGCATGGGTGTGTGTGTTTGTCCTTAGGATAATTTAGGTTAAGTAGTGTGTAAACTTAGGGACTGATGACCTTAGCAGTTAAGTCCCATAAGATTTCACACATATTTGCACATTTTTTTGCATTGCCAGCATTAGCTTTGTTGTAATCCAATGTAGCTCTTTGGTAAGACAACTTTTGCTTGTGAGCACGACACCTCAGTACAACAACTTCTTTTCTGTGATAATGGTTTCACTACTTCCTAGGTTGATGCTGGGTGCCAAAATTACTTGGTAAATACAATAGTAACAAATGTTCAAATGTGTGTGAATTCCTAAGCGACCAAACTGCTGAGGTCATCGATCCCTAGACTTACACACTACTTAAATTAGCTTACGTTAAGGACAATGCACACACCAATTCCCGAGGGAGGACTCGAACCTCCGGCGGGAGGAGCCGCGCAGTTCGTGACATGGCGCCTCTAATCGCGCGGCCACTCCGCGCGGCACAATAACAACATTTATGACGCTCTCACAAGGGGACCTTATAGAGTGGCTATCTAAGATTGCCTTCATACACAGAGAATTTGAAAATGAGTGACAGAATATAAATTACCTAAAACACTATATCACAAATCGAAAAACTAACCGTAAAATCACCTTTGTAAGTTAGATTTCCACATGCAGTTACGTACAAAAGAATTTACTATTTCAACTAAAGGAAGAGTAGCTCAGGTTGTAGCATAGTAGAGATCCGCATGTATTATGAACTAGGTATGGTTCAAATGGCACTGAGCACTATGGGACTTAACATCTGAGGTCCCCTAGAACTTAGAACTGCTTAAACCTAACTAACCGAAGGACATCACAGACATCCATGCCCGAGGCAAGATTCGAACCTGCGACCGTAGCGGTCGCGCGGTTCCAGACTGAAGCGCCTAGAACCGCTAGGCCACACCGGCCGGCAGCAAGGTATGGTCATAATGTCTATATTTATGTATGTGTATGTATACATGCATCTATGAATATTTGTGCGTATACTCTAAGGTAAGGAAAACGACACACTGCAAAGGAATTATCTGAATGGGATTGAAGTACACAGATGTTACGTAGATGTACAGGCAAACAAATGATTATAATTTCGAAAACATTGGATGATTTATTCAAGAGACAGAGCTCACAAATTGAGCAAGTCAATAACGCATTAGTCCACACCTCTGGCCCTTATGCAAGCAGATATTTCGTTTGTCATTGATTGATAGACTTCTTGATGTCCTGCTGACGGATATCGTGCAAATTATGTCCAATTGGCACGAGTTGGATAAAACATTGTGAGTTGGGGATAGATCCGGCGATCTTTCTGGCCAAGGTAAGCTTGGTCAGCGAATACAAGCTGTAGAAACTGTGGTGTCACCGCCAGACACCACACTTGCTAGGTGGTAGCTTAAATCGGCCGCGGTCCATTTAGTACATGTCGGACCCGCGTGTCGCCACTGTGTGATCGCAGACCGAGCGCCACCACAAGGCAGGTCTCGAGATACGGAATAGCACTCGCCCCAGTTGTACGACGACTTTGCTAGCGACTACACTGACGAAGCCTTTCTCTCATTTGCCGAGAGACTGTTAGAATAGCCTTCAGCTAAGTCCATGGCTACGACCTAGCAAGGTGCCATTAACCGTATCTGAAGAGAGTCTTATTTGTATTATCAACAGCGATGTACCACAACATGGAATAAAGTTAAGTATTTGAGGAGCTGCATACTTTTCTTATTAGAATTCACTACTTATCCTGTTCCAGAATTCACGCCCGTCTGCGTTAGATAGCGTGCATTTAGGCCGCCTCTATCTACAAGGTGTTGGCACATTTACCAACACATCAGAAACACTCGCCGTGTACGAACAGGCAGTATCCCGATTAATCGAAGTCCAGGATGGCGTGCAATAAAGGGCAACAAACCGGAGCGTAGAATATCGTCAACGTACCGCTGTACTGTAGGGATGCCACGGATGTCAATCAACGCTATGAAATGCTATGAAATGAAATGGCACCCCTCGCCATTACTCCTGGCTGTCAGACTGTATGGCAGGCGAGAGTGAGACTGGTATCCCCAACAATGTCGGTGCGTTTCCAGACACGGGTTCGGCCTGGATTCTCATTTCCTGAAGTAGAATTATTTTCAGTCATTAGTCCTGCTTCGAATTAAGTCCCGGACAATGCGTTACCAACCTGTGTGTCGCCCACCGTACACCTGACAACCAGGAGTGACGGTCTGGTATGGCGTTTCTTTTCATGGGTTGGGGTTGGGTTGTTTTGGGGGAAGAGACCAAACAGCGAGGTCATCGGTCTCATCGGATTAGGGAAGGATGGGGAAGGAAGTCAGCCGTGCCCTTTGAAAGGAACCATCCCAGCATTTTCCCGGAGCGGTTTAGGAAAATCACGGAAAACTTAAATCAGGATGGCCGGACGCGGGATTGAAACGTCGTCCTCCCGAATGCGAGTCCAGTGTGCTACCATCTTTTCATGGCAGGACGCCTTTGGTAGGCACCTTACAGCACAGCGGTACATGACGATACTCTACGCCCCGTTTTGTTGCCCTATATGGCAAGCCATCCTGGTCCTACATTTCAACAAGATAATATCCGCCCGTAGATGGCGAGATTTTCTGCTTTTTGTCTTCATGCTTGCCAAGCCTGTCTCGCCCAGCAAGGTCGCCAGATGTCTTTCCAATTGAGAATATTTTGAGCGTTATGGACAGGGTTCCCCAACCAGCTCGGTACTTCGACGATCTAACGCACCATTATGACAAAATCTGGCTCGATATCTATCAGGAGAGCACGCAACAAAAAAAATCAATCAATGCCAAGTCGACTATCTGTTTGCATAAGGCCCAGAGCTGTTATTGACTTGATAAATTTGTGAAGCTATTTCTCTTGAACAAATCATCCAGTTTTTCTGGAATATTTATCATTTGTTTGTCTATACATGTAAATAACATCTACCGACTTCCGACCCCTTCGCGAATGTATGTTTCCCATCTCCTACTAAAACTGGACCGATTTCAGCTAAACTTATCACATACTTACTGTAGGGACATCATCGCTGTGGGTAAAAGAACCACCTACCTCTCAGTTCGGTGGGGGTGAAAAAACAGTGTATTCCACGGCGTGAAAATAACCACACTTTAGCTATCCAGTATTTGAGAGTAAAAGCACTTACAGATATGCAACAAACTTTACACATAATTTTAAATCTTTGTGCAATTTTTTTCTCGGTGACTACCCCCACAAAATGACGAAAGGAGACAAATTTATCACTTGCCACATTTTCGATTTCCATGCAGTGAAACTACCGCATGAAGTAAGATGTTTTAATTTATTACTACTTTATTACTAACTATGTTCGCAAATATGCCGCTGAATACACCTCAAAAAATTTATACTTGTACAATATATAGTTCTGTAGATAAGAGACCACAAACAGGGAGATGCGTGAAAAACTTGCCACATCACGCATGACGTTATGATTTATTGCTTCTCTACTACTAACTCTGTTCACAACATAATTTGCATACAGTAGCCACATATACCACTGGATGTACGTGCATAATTGTATCATTGTTCAGCTCATACCTCAGCAGATACGACGTCATAAATAACACTGCAGGATGAAATTTGCTAGATACGAGTGAAATACATGTACCAATACTTGTGAAATATGTTAAATATATGAGAAACACATTTGACATGTGCGTACGCGGGCAAAATCACAGATAAAAAGCTCATCCTAAACCCCTGTAACGATTTAAATCATATTATATTCACATATTAATTACGATCTGGAAGAAAATGCTGTGGGATAAGAACCATCAGCCATCTATTGGGATGAGCAAGATAGCATGGGGAGAAAAGGTGGGAGGAGAAGATGGACCGACAGCTAAAGGATGGAGGAGATGGGCGCAGATTAGGGGGAGGAGTTGCAGATGGTAAAAGAGAGGGAGAGAGGGGAAGTCGGAGATGGACAGAGGGGAAGAAGGATATGGACAAAGAGAGAGGAGGAGAAGAGTGACAAATAGAGGGGAAAAGAGGAAATGAATAGAGAAAGGGGCAAGAGGAGGAGGACAGAGTGTGGAGTGTAGAGTGTAGAGTGTGGAGGAGATGGATAGAGAGAGAGGGTGGACGGAGTGAGGGCAGAAGAGGGGATGGATAGATAGGGGGAGGAGGAGGAAATGGACAAATAGAAAACTGGAATAAATACATACCTGGGCAACGCCGAGTATTCAGCAACTACAAAAATAGAACCGTTGGTTGTAATTTCGCTAGTGGCATATCTTTCTTTAGTTTGGTTAATTAAATACTTGTTAACAGAGGGAATTTTATTATTACAATTACGTTAAGGTACGCACTTAGCTGCCGACGAATTCATTAAAATACTACAATTCTTTTAAAATTAAGAGCACTCGGATATCTATGCTTCAAAGGCGATAATTTCTTGTTGTTTCTTTAAAATTTCATCGTACTGCTTTAAGGAAAATGATATCTGCGTGCTGGCCTTCAGATCGTGTAAGTAACAGAAAAATCGGAGAGAACCACTGTGTAGGGTGTTTTTCCGTCATCACTGGCATCATTAATGACAGGCCTCTTTTAACACTGCAATTGTGGTGGTTACTTCGTTACTCCGGATTGTACTGGTACCAATAGGTTTTATCTCCCCTGGAGATGGTTTTGAAATGCTATCTGTATCTACATATAAACTCCGCAAGCCACTTTACTGTGCAAAGTAATTCGTAACAAGATTATCGGAATTCTGTAGTACTTGGTTCGAGAAATGTTACTTCTGTACACACACCGGGTACGCTCCCTTATCTCCCTTAATGTCGTGAGCTATATGCATGACGCACGAGGGAGATAGCTGTTTCGCCAACAGACTTCCTTGGGTATCAGTTCTCTAAATATACTCAACTGGTTTCGCTAGAACTACATTTCTTGTCTAAACTGTAGCTACTTGTTACGAACGACATCTCTCATACAGACTATAGTGATCTGTTACGATTCTAGTAAAGTGTGCCTTAATCCTTTCCATGTCAGCTGTCTCGCTCACTTGGTAAAGACTGTGAATGCTGGAGCAGTCTCAGCTCACCGCCTAAAAATCTTTGTCCATATGTCTTAACTGTTTCTATTAATGCTCGTCAAAGACAGCCTGAGGGCATACCTTTATTGTGTGGTTCTACTCAAGTAGTTTGAAATTACTGATGTTACTAAAATTATTTTAATTGTCTCGGTCGTGGCAACGAGTCGTCTTTGGTGACATGTATTATTCTTCTTTTCTGTTCTGAATTTTCTTCCCCCGTTGTTTCATGCGAGAGCGTTCACAGTTTATTTTTTCTGTCCAACCACAGAACGTTTCCTCGCGTCTCTGATCTAGTTGTAGTTTCCTCTCTACTTTGTTAAGCCAGGTACAGACTGTTGCCTTTTAAGCGGTGCTTCTGAAAGACTTTCTCTTCCTCAGCGGGTGCATTTATGTTAGCTGTAGCCTCAAAGACTTTGTTTCTTTGCTCCTCGTGGTGTTCTCTCTCTTTCCTTGCGTGTTTTGTGTTGGTGGTCTGACAAATTTATTTTCATTAACTCTTTGGCTGAATGTCATACTCGTCACTTAACATAAGGGAATGAAGTCGTTTGCACCATATGAATAGTTTTATTTTAATAGTTTTATTTTAACTATTTTTGTAGTTTAATTTTATCCATTACTGTCACTGTTTCTTCCGTGAATTCGAAAAATAAATAAGAACCGCTTTCACCCACAATCGTGATTTATTTCAGTTCCATGCACTATTTTTATTAATACACATATGATGTTATTTCAAACTAGAAGGAAGTAATAAAGGACAATTCGGTTTAACGCCCCGTCGACATCGAAGTCGTTAGCGAGCGAGTACAAGCTCGGTTGGCGTCTAGGATGGGGAAGGAAATCGACCGTGCCTCTCAAAGGAACCATCCCGACACTTGCCTGGAGAGATTTAGGAAAATGAAGGAAAACCTAAATTAGGATGGCAAGGCGCGGGCTCGAACCGTCGTTCTCCCGAATGCGAGTCCAGTGCGCTAACCACTGCGCCAATTCTCCTGGCTTCAAATCATACACAAAGCTATTATATTATTAGCTATACAGGACGTAGTCCGCATTTGAGAATGTATCAGATGTGGGTGTACGTAATCAAATGATTGCACTATTAAATATTTTTTCTTTTGGAAAAAATAAAAAAAGCACTGGAAAAGCTGTTTATGCGAAACTCTGTTTGTTCATTTTATGTGTGTTCAGAAGATCTTTGTTTGTCTAACATTATTTGTAATTGTTCTAGAACACCAAGATTTTTTTCCATGGTTTCGTGTGTGGAGGACAGTTAGGCTGTTGTGGATGTGACTTACATTGTGTCTATTGACGCACATGTCTCTGGATATTCTGGACTTGTCGAAGTGGTTACGTCTAAAAGCTCTTCGTAACGTGTGCAAAAAGCTCTTCCTGTTTTCCCTATATATAATGCAGGACAGCTGTTGCGTTGTGATTAATATATTCCACTACGTTCTGTTATTGGAGTATCTGTATATACTGTGTGACGTAAATGGTGGGCAAGTTTGTCGCGATTTTGTATGATGGCAGTTATTCTCTTTTATTTGTGTAGTGTATTTTCTCAGGCATAGATTGGGTAGTAGACCAGTATTCGCCTAAATGAGCACGGAAAACCGCCTGAAGAGCAGACGCACGATGTAATTTCCAAGCTAAGTTGGCTGTTACGCTATTTTTGGAATGATAGTATAAAACAACAGCTATAATAATTATTAAGAAGTTTTGAATAACAAATATTACGTAATAAAATAAAGTAGGTAATAAAAAACAATAAGAATCCTGATAATTCTGCAAAATTATGTATACATACAAAGCGGCTACTCATTTAATTTCTTTGTGTATTTATCTTAAATCAGTAAAATTCATCTAAAAATGCTCTGTTTCATATTCTCGTTTTTCTACTACACTGACTTTGTTTTTTCTGTTTCTGCAAAAACTGCTGTTCCACTTTAAATAGGACACAAAATGAAAAAATTGATCTATTTTTTTAAATCATTGGCAGTTTTTGTGTGTGTCAAATACTGTAGAAGGAAACAAGTTTTATAAAGTTACCTCCAAGATATTTAATAATTTTAGAGTTAAAATTCGATATAATTGGCATTGTTTTCCGAACTTGACAATTTGTCTCCCGTATGGCTAAGGACCGTTATACCGGATTTTAATGAACTACTATTCGGTTTGAAGCTGAACGTATGTTGTATGATGTATGATGTCCTCCTCGCCGTGTCCGGCGACAGCGACTCCGTCAGTCTTCTCTGTCCTTGTTGTGGTAGGCTCGGATGTGGCTCGCGAATCCGAATTTCGATTTGAATATCCTGTTGCATGAAGCACAGTGAAGCTGACCAGCAGAGTTGTAAGTATACGTGTAGACAGGCTTGAGCTGAGATTTTCGGAGCTCACTTTTAGCCTCCAGGTTCATTAGACGCTTTTGCTCGAATTGTTCGACGCTCTTATGTACAGTTGATCGCCGCTCCGATTGGCGCAATGCTAGCTCCTCCCAACGGTTGCTTGGAATGCCACAGGCTGCAAGGTGGCGTTTAATGGTGTCTTTATATCGCAGGTGTTAACCACCTTTCCTCCTCTTCTCGCACGAGAGCTGCGAGTAGAACACCGCTTTATGTAGCCTACTGTCATCCATGCGTACTATGTGACCACTCCATCTCAGTTGATGTTTCATTATTAAAGCTTCAATACCAGCCAGTTTCACGCGGCGCAAAATCTCCGTGTTTGGGACACGGTCTTCCCATTTGATGCGCAGAATTGATCTCAGACATCGAAGATGAAATTTATCTAGCTTCTTAATGTCAGCTTTGTAACAGCACCAGAGTAAGGTGGATAATACTACTGCTTTGTGGACTGTAATTTTTGTTTGTAGTTTGAGATCATGTGATTTCCACACTCGGTCATTAAGCTTACCGAAAGCTGAGGCTGCGCTGGCTATACGCGCTGCGATTTCCGTTGTCAGGCTGTTGTCACTTCTAATTTGGCTTCCCAGGTATTTGAAATTTGGCACATTTTGCAAGGGTTTGTTATTTATCTCAATACTGGAGTCATCTGCATTAAGACCTCTAAGTGGCTGTTTGAGGACTTGCGTCTTAGCGATGCTAATGGCTAAGCCAAATCTTCTGCAGGAGGCATTTAGCAGATTTATGTAAGTCTGAAGAGTTTCGCAAGAATTAGCCATCATGCATACATCATCCGCGTAGAGAATCTCTAAGATGGGTAGTTTGGTTACGCGACTTTTTGTTCTGAGGCGAGAGATGTTGAAGACACTTTTGTCTGTCCTTGTGTCGAGACTAATTTGATTACTACAGGCTTTGGTCGCGTCTCTCATAACAACTGCGAAGTAAAGTGAGAAGAGTGTGGGAGCCAGAACACAGCCTTGTTTTACACCACATGTCACGGGAAACTGTTCTGAGAGCTTGTCCTCATGACGGATATTTGCCATCATGTTTTCATGAAACTGCCGAATCAAACTGACAATTTTGTCAGGGCACCCAGTTTTCTTTAGTATGATCCAGAGAGCTTCCCGTGGACACGATCAAAAGCTTTTTCCAGGTCTACAAAGCACATGAACAAAAGCCGATGTTGCTCTAAGCTTTTCTCTTGCATTTGTTTGACAACAAATATGGCATCCACTGTGCCTCTGTTTGGGCGAAAGTCACGCTGGGTCTCTGGTAGCAGTTTTTCTGCAAAGTGTGTTAACCGGGTGTTAATTATGTGGGCAAGGACTTTTCCCGCTGCTGAGAGAAGAGAAATGCCCCTGTGAGAGCTGAAGTCTGATATGTCACCCTTGCCTTTATAGATCTTGGAAATACAAGCATCTTTCCAGTCTTGTGGAATCATTTCATACTCCCAAATCCTTAAGATCAGAGCCGGCCGCGGTGGTCGTGCGGTTCTAGCGCTGCAGTCCGGAACCGCGGGACTGCTACGGTCGCAGGTTCGAATCCTACCTCGGGCATGGATGTGTGTGATGTCTTTAGGTTAGTTAGGTTTAAGTAGTTCTAAGTTCTAGGGGACTGATGACCTAAGATGTTAAGTCCCATAGTGCTCAGAGCCATTTAAGATCAGAGCAAACAATAGTTTCTTGATGTTTGGCCCCCCATATTTATATCGCTCTGATGGCAAGTTATCTAATCCTGCTGTTTTGTCATTTTTCAGCTTAGCCAGTGCTGAAATGAATTCATCGTAGGAAGGGGCATCCGCAAGTTGTTCCTCAAATGGCAGGTCTTCAAGTACTTCTATGTATGGAATATCGGTTGTCTGATGGTCGGGATTAAGAACGTCATTAAAATGTTCCGCCCACCGAGACAGGATGTCACTCCGTTGCGTCAGCCGACAACTTTTATCTTTGTTATAGACTGGTGTTATCTTCCCAACTCTTGGACCAAAGATAGTTTTCAGGGACTCAAAGAATCTGCCCGTTTGGTGTGTGTCGGCATATAACTGTATTTCATTTGCTTTATTTGCCCACCAACTGTCTTTGAGAGCACGTACCTTCACTTTCAGATTGTAATGCGCTGCTCTACGCTTGTTATCATCAGGGGTGCGAAGAGAGGTTCTGAAATCATTAATTAGCTTTCTGATCTCTGGATCTGAGTCGTCAAACCAGTCCTGGTGCTTCTTCTTAGGCTTTCCCAAGACTTCTGAAGCACAGCCACGCAGTCTGCTAGCGTATGCACTCCACTGTTCATCTACAGGGGCAGATTCAGATATCAAAAGGCCATCGACACCAAATGTTTCATCCAGTTTTGCTCTTATAGTCTGATCATTGGCCAAGATTTTGCAGGACAATTTTGTTGGTATTTTGTGTGAAGCTCGGCGTGGTGCCTTCAAAGTTATCTTTAATTTGGACCTCACGAGTCGATGGTCTGTCCATCCCTGAGCGCCTCTCATTGCACGTGTGACCAGTACGTCACCAAGATCTTTTTTCCGTACTATCACATAATCCAGAAGGTGCCAGTGTTTAGATCGCGGATGCATCCATGTCGTTTTATATTTTTCAGGCAGACGAAAATATGTATTTGTCAGACAGAGTTCAAACTCGGCACATAGAGTTAGAAGATCCAAACCATTCGAGTTGCATTTTCCAATCCCATGGCGACCGCGGACTCCATTCCAAGCACTGAAATCATTCCCAACACGAGCATTAAAATCACCAAGTAACAGAAGTTTATCTGCAGAATAAATATCCCTAAGGACATGTCGGAGGTCTTGGTAGAAATTGTTCTTCTCTTCATCCGGAGATGGCAATGTAGGTGCGTATACATTGATCAAGTGAAGATATTTCTTGGATGCAAGGTGAAGTCTGAGTGTTATTATTCTGTCACTGATACCTTTTGGGAGTTCTGTTAGTGAACATGCCAATTTATTGCGTATGGCAAAGCCTACCCCACTTTCCGCCCTTTCAGTGGATGATTTTCCACTCCAGTAGTAGGTATAACCTCCGAGCGGTTCACATAACTGTCCAGAGTCACTAAGATGTGTTTCACTTATGGCGGTAATGTCGATGTTATATCTAGCCAATTCCCTTGCGATAAGTCCTGTCTTTCTCTCTGGGCACTGATTATGGTCGTTATCCTGTAAAGTACGGACGTTCCAGACTCCAATCATTAGATATTTAAGGTAACTGTTTATTTTATTATTTTTTTGACCGCGTATGTTAGTGAATAAGTGACCGCAGTTTGCCACTTGCGCTGGGTTGAGATGGGCTATGTTTAGGCCACCTTTTCTAGGCCCCTCCCTGGATTAGGGAAAGCAGAGCGATCCTAAATAGGGCTGCTTTGTCGTCTGACGAGCTGCCGAACCAGTCCTCCCGTCTCTCACGAGTACCAGAACGACCATCACCGTCTGACCGCCTAACGTGCAGAGCACCAACTAAGGTTCAGGTACACCAAACCCTTGCCTCACCATCAGTACTCCGTCGCCGCAGGACTTTCAAAGCTCATAGTCCATTGAAACTTTGCCGGAGTCATCTGCACGTGAAGGTATTTAAAGTGGACAAGCAGTTGCGCAGATGCAGATCCACTCTCTCGTCCTCTGGCTCTGGTTGGCAGTGGATCGTAGGGCCGATACGACTGGCAAGAGGCAGGGGATGCAGTGAATGGCCATATGCCACTGGAAGTATCCTGACATACGCCCTTAAGGCACATCACAGGTGCCTTGCTTCGTCGGTGCAGAAGCCGTGAGTGTTTACCTATCGATATTACCCGCCTCCTATACCGATGAAGAGACTGACAGAAGGGAAGAAGGAAAGGGAAGGGACTGGAAGGGAAAGGGAGGAAAGGACGGTAGGTCGTTGTGAGGCACACTTCGTCTGGCTCCTCTGCTGAGACCTGACCGGCTAGGTTGAACCTGCCAGTAGCTACGCTACCACCGGTATAGCTCTCAGCGTCACAGGAACACGCAAACTCTCCCACCCGCACGTACAGTGCTACGATAAGGTGGTGCCTCCAGGGAGATTTTTAAAAATCTTTTATTTATGTATTCGGCATAAACACAATTTTATAAAGATTAATTTAAAAGTGCTTCTTGTCTGAAACGTGGAAACAATTAGATACATAATTACGATTATGCTCCACTTAGGCTGCGACGGTCTGCCGTGAAACATAAACAGCAGGCGATCGACAACGGCAGCTTCATGAATCATGGGCGTTGCCGCTATTTCTATTTACTTTTCATTTTTTCCACGGCTCTTCATTGAAGAAACCATAAAAATGTCCATTGAGATTGGTTTTAAATCAAGTTCTGAACAATACGACACAGTTCATTCCATTTTAAATTGTGGTTTTCAGAAAAAAACGAAACATGATGAAAATTTCACTGAATTTAATTTCTAAAAATACCTTATACATATCACTTCAAACTAAATGACATTAAACTTGCTAACACATTAAAAATGTCTGCCGGACCGAGACTCGAGGTCTTTGTTTAGACAAATTACGACTATGCTCCACTTCGGTTGCGACGGTCTGCCGTGAAATATAAACGGCAGACGAACGACAACGGCAGCTTCATGAATCTTGCCGCGAAAGGCAAAATCCCGAATTAGAGTCTCGGTCCGGCACACAGTATTAATCTGCCAGAAAGTTTCATATCAGCGCATTCTCTGCTGCAGTGCAAAAAATTCAGTCAGTATACGATATCACCTTCATTTTGAATTTTATTTGGATAATTTTACATTGAATAGTTTCGGAGCTTCAGAATCGAATTGCTTTATTAAATTACATGTTTATCAGAGCTGCTAATTTGTATAAGATAGTAACCTAAAGTCTACAAAAAACTGAATCCCTACCATTATTTTCGGATTCCTGCTGACCCAGCTAAAATGGAACAGCTCACACGTGCTGTGATCTACCAAAAGCTTTGATGGAACATTAATTTCGCCGTTTCAGACCAAACTCAGCGTTGCTCACAGTTCACACAGAAATAGCTGTCGCTGCGTAGCAAGTACTGGTCTGTTTACCAGATCGTTCGCCATATGTTTAAATTCACGTTCCGCTCGTTTCCGCCAGTCACTGCAACCGCCGTGTAAGTAAACAGAGATGTAGAGCCCAACTCTGCACATTTGTCACCGAGAACGCTATTCTGCAAGCTGCTGTGGCTGCCATTGGTGCCACAGAGCTATAAAAAACTGAACATGTTTCGCCCCTTTGTAAAGCTCCTGCAAAAGAAAGGAGTGACGCTGATCCTGGAAACTTCGTGCTTTCCTATCATTAATTCTGCTTCATGAAGGAAGCAAGCGTAACCCAAAATATTTTCTCGTTGGCACGTGTATTCCGCTTCCTGAGGCGGTTTCTTCACAACCGAATGCGAACACATACGGCAGCGGTGGCTTCATGTTTGCAGTTGACAAACTTGAGCTTGATCACTCTTGAAGTGAGTGGGTGATGAGAATCTAAGGCAATTAGGCAGATAAGTTACGCAGACCAAACAACCAATTCTATACTGCACAAGCTGTGTTTGACGCTACCCGGGTAGTCCCAGTATTTACCCTAAGAGTTTCGACGCTGTTACGCAGTTGATGTGATTTAGCACCACAAATATGTCATGTTAAATGTCTTCCCAACGAATTCATGCTTAGGGAACCCTGCCAAATTGTTGACATTATTCTGAAATTAAATGTATTTTCCTTTGAGATCAATAGGGGCTGAAGAACGATCCACAGATTCCAATTGAGTATTCCTTTTGCCGAAACAAACATCGATTGTATTTTATTCCACTGACAGCTACCAAAATTCAAGTAATATTAATTTATATAAATTTTCACTTTTTTACATTGGGGCTTATGGAAACAAATTATTTTTATTGAATAAACATGTTCCGATGTTTTGACATTATATGGTGCTAATGACGTTGAAATTGACCAGTTTATACGGGATCTGAATAGTTTAAACCAAAAGATACTGTTCACTGGGCAGTGCGCTGATAACGACACTTCATCGTTTTTGAACCTCCATGCGACCGTAAAAAATGGAAATATCGGCTTCGATATTTACCGGAAGCCAACCACGACAGATATTTATACACAGGCAGTCACCCAATGAAATATAAATCCGCAGCATTCCGAGCTATGTTAAACCGTATATATGAAGTTCCCCTTGCAAGAGAAGCTCAAGTGGTTAAATATGAGGTTATACAGTACATAGCGTATCAAAACGGTTCCGATCCAGAATTTATTAACTCAGTTAATAGAGTGCATCGAAAAACAAAAATCTTCCTTCCCATAGCGCATTAGAGACAGATTTTACAACGCGGTACTACCGCTATCTGCATATGTGCATATCGCTATCGCATGACTTCTGTTACTTCAGTGTATTATCCCTCTTTCCCTACAACTTACTCATATTTCTCCCAGAATTTCAAACATCTTGCACGATTTTACACTGTGGAACGCTTTTCCTAAGTTGATAAATCCTATGAACGTCTCTCGGTTTTTCTTTAGTCTTCCATCCATTAGCAACCGCAAGGCCAGAGCTGTCTCTATGGTGCATTTAGCTTTGCTAAGGCCGAACTGATCGTCATGTAATTCATCCACAATTTTCTTTTCCGTTCTTCTGTATATTATTCTCGTCAGCAACTTGGATTCATGAGCTGTTAAACTGATGTGCGATAATGCTCACACTTGTTGGCTCAAGCTATCTTCGGACTAGTGTGGATGATGTTCTTACGAAGGTCTGATGGTATATCGCCAGTCTTATTCATTGTACACACGAACGGGAATAATCATTTTTTACTACTTCCCCCAATAATTGCGGAAATTTCATGCGCCTTGTTTGATCTTAAGTCGTCCGAAGCTCTTTTAAATTCTGATTCCAATACTGAATAATTTATCTGTTCCCAGTCGACTCTTATTTCTTCTTCCATCACGTCATTAGAGAAGTCCTCCCCGTCATAGAGACCTGGAGTGTATTCTTTCACTTAACCAGCTCTGCATTTAACAGTGGTATTGTCATTGCGCTCTTAACGTTACCGCCCTTGCTTGTAAGTGCGTCTACGGGACTCATTAGGGGTTGTTAGCAGCAAGTTTGATTAAGACAGTGTGGCTTTGTTGTACTTGTGCCTATCTCAATCTATTTCTAATTCGGTGATCAGTATTTTGAACAATTAACAGTGTCAGTGTAAGTCCCCTGTCTCCCATGACGGCCCATTATTTTCATGGAAGATTTTGAGGGGATGTCCTGCTATCGGCAACTCTTCAACCTGGCGGTATATTGACATTTGTAGTGTGGCCCCTATGGAATGGAGACACTACGTTTCTATAGCATGTTATTTCGCTCTACCCGAATATTCAGAGCCGGCCGCGGTGGTCTAGCGGTTCTAGGCGCTCAGTCCGGAGCCGCGCGACTGCTACGGTCGCAGGTTCGAATCCTGCCTTGGGCGTGGATGTGTGTGATGTCCTTAGGTTAGTTAGGTTTAAGTAGTTCTAAGTTCCAGGGGACTGATGACCATAGATGTTAAGTCCCATAGTGCTCAGAGCCATTTGAACCATTCGGAACCGAATATTCAGATCACGGTGGAAGCGGAAAAAAGAGGGCAGCTTACCATTCCTGTAAGTGGAAAAAAGATGGCAGTTTACTATTCATGTAAGTGGAAAAATGTGGCAGCTAACCAGTCCTGGATGTCATGGTTCGAAGAAAAGCATACAGAACGCTGGGACCTCGTGTCTACCACAAACTGACTGATACATAGGTATATTTTCATATAAAAATGTGTCTTTCACCCTGCACAATGCAGAATTTTTGTTAGTTAATGATCAGTTTTAGTCCAAATTTTGCTGCCTCGGTGACTTTGTTCTTTTATTGCATTACAGAGGCTTAACGAAATTGCGATTTCGGGTATTAACTTCACTCACTTAAAGTGACGTAAAATTTCAGTGCCAAAACTAATAACTAAAGGTACAAAACAAATTAAGGGAACTCAATTTCATTTATTTTATATTTAGCTCAGCGAGTGACTTCTGCTGACTTGGTACGTAACTCATTGTTATTATGTTAAAAGTAAATCAGTTGGACATTTGTTTAAACCAAATTCAATTCAGTCTTTCGATATTCAAAAGTAAATTGCTTGCCTTTTTGTAAATTTTGCATTGCTTTACGATGAGGTTAATAAAAGTCTCTTTTTGCGCAACAAAGTTTCAGTTTCTGACAGTCATTTATTTAACCAGCAAGTTCATTTAACTTTACTTTCAAAATTTAGAATTTAAGAATAAATACTTGCAAACTCAGTGCTTTCAGATTAATTTATTTTCTCGTGAACTGTTGTGTTGTGGAAAAGCGTGATAACCTTCTGTTGCCACGCCGGTGATTATTTGATTTTCCGTGCCATTATCTTTCTTAGTATTTCGAATATTCATTGTCCTGGTAGACTGGCGACCGTTAAATTATCCTTTTTTTGCTAAACAGTATTTTTTGCATTAAATATTACGTGGTGTACCTTTTCCCCCCGTGTGGTTCATGGGCGAGTGCACTATGTTCGACCCATGTCGAAATTGTCATCATTTTCCTTCAGAATGGTCTGTTGTACACTTTCCTGCTACTAACTGATATTACTTTCCTTCGGTAGCGACAGCCTCACTCACTGTAAAATTTTATTAGGCATACGTGATAACGGTCAATTGTATCGCAATCCAACAGGCCGCTTAAGAATGGGGAGGCTGCACTTAGACAATAGGATCTAAACTCAACCCTTCCGAGCACAGTATTGACATAGTCAGAAGGCCTGACGAATTCAGTGATGTTAAAATTCACAAAATTTTTTAAGTAAAATTTACATAAACGTCAGTTTTACAACTTTAAAGTGCTCGACTAAGCCGTTGGTGTAATAAGGCCAGTCAATGAAACCAAGAAAGGTCGAATGTGTGAACTAATTCTCGCAGTCGAAAATTTTTATACAGTGGTAGGAGCGAGTGCCCCACCTGATGAGTGGGTCCTAAGTGTGGGAGAGGGTTTACGTTTGAAAGTCGCTTTGCAAAATTATCCTCGAACTGTTCGTTACTGTAAGGCTTCTTATAAATTCATAATACAAATCGATCTGACTTTGGGAGGCTACCTCTTCCTGCACGTTGTGAACGTTATGCAGCAAGGTATTTCTTTATTATTGACCCGGTAAGCAAATTGACAATTTTGTCTCTCGCTGAAACTGGAAATAGGACACACAGTGTATAATGCTCCTTGCGTTTGCCTGCATTCAGAGCGAGCAGTCTAGACAGAGGGAAATCGGCTTCATTCTTTAATGAGCTATTTTAACTTAAATCTTAAATTTATATTTAATTATGAGATCTGATACTGTCGAAAGGTATCTCTTAGGTATTTGCAGGGTTTAATTTATTGTCAGGACCACTACGGGAGATTGGAGTATAATCACAATTTATTTTCTATTCCAAAACACTCCCTGCTTTCAACTCACTTTCCATATATGGTCTATTGTCATTGCGTCTCCTAATCCTTATTTAAGGGCGTCACACTATAAAGGAATCAAGGGGAATACACAATCATGTGAAAGAAACTGTTTCGGACTCAACATACAGGCATGCAAACCGCAAGATAGTCTAAGCTACTGCAATCGCAAAGTGACTGTGCCGGGTTCACCAAGCAAACTGAACCTAGCAGAATAAATTGTTTTAGCGCTCAATAAAATATATAACACGGCAAAACTCAGTTATTTTAACACAATGTAAAGAAACTTTGACTCTCCGGTAGTTCGTTCTCTCTAACTGCATTGAATGGTTATGCGATCGCTCTTGGGAACGCCACCACGCGATAAGCTACCGTGAACTGAATATTATTCTCACAGTCAACAAACAGTATTAGCATTTTGAGTCACTGAAACTGCTGGAAACCCTACTAGCGCCTGGTGTCCATCACGCTTCTTTGAACAGATTAACAGAAATGCTCAGAATCTGTCTATGAATTTCACACTCTACAGCAACTGTTTAGCCATGTCAGTTTATATTCTCTGTTGTGATGTCGTACCCAAAGCCTTTGCAGACAGCGCGTGTAATGCAAGCTCTCATATGTGGGGCGGCCACGTGGACCTCCACTCTTCACAAAGAAATCACGCAATACAGGCATAAAAAAACATTTAAATGTCTTCACAGGGCTGTAATTGTCTTTACACAATACCTGGAGGCCCAAGAGACAACGAATTTGGCGTGAAGTACGCTTTCTTCTGTTAAGTACAACGAAAACAGCAGAAAACACCGATAATTATAGCTCCTTAAGTTGAGCTTGAATTCACAGCTACTTCTGCTAACTGCTCTTGTATTTCGTACCTAATGCCTGAACGCAATGTTCATTGTCCCTATGTGGCACAAACCGTGACACCAGTGCCCAACACAAAGAAATTCTCCAAAAAATCTCAAATTTGTTGCCTTACACCAATGATACTTCATTTCCACAAATAAGTAAAAGCTTTCTAGCACAGAACGGTGAAAGAAACTCCAGAAGTATCATGTCTTAGGCCCTCGTCCTGCTCTCTATGATATAAAGAGAGCCATATAAAATTACCATTTAACCATTACAAGCCGCACACGAGATCGCACCATTTCACTTGAGCTATGTATTGAAAAACCTTTAATTATTAATTATTAACCTATCCGAGTACCAAGCTGATGGCCCGTACTCTATCTTGCGAACCTAACTTCGCATCTTACCACAAGTAAATTAGCCCATAATTGCCAATATAATCTTATTATCGCGTTTCCCCATCTACACGGACTGTAAAGCACACACTGCTCGCAAGATTAACGGTTCTGTACCTCATTTACCGGACACTTTTCTTATCATCGTGACCTCGAGCGTGAAGACGTTTTTCTTCTCAGACGGCCCTGGAACACTATTCCATAAAATGGCGTACCCGGTACGCAACGCTCTCAGGTTTTCGAACATCACAGACCACAAGGCTCCTTTTGGCTGAGACACCTCACTCCCCCTCTAGCTATAGATATTTGCTACCCTTAACTTCTCCCAGTTTCTTTGCCCACTCTTCCCTACGGTTTCATCTTTCCAAACAACCAGCCTCACCTCTATTTTCTGTTAGTCTTTCTGCAACTAACACAAACATGCAGTCATTCATACTTCCACGTGATAGGAAGTACCAAAGGGACAATGTAGTTTTGAATGCATGGTGTCTGCTTCTTCGAAAGAACAGACACCACGCGGATACCGCAGCTATGAAACACTACATGAACATACAGAAAAAATAAGTGTGACCTTGGAAGTAAAGCAACACTCTTTGCCTTTCCACATCCTCATGGTCCTGACGTGTAAGAATCTTTACATGTAGCTACACATTCCGTCATTGCGAAATTATGTCCACACAGTATAATTACCTTCAAATGCAGATAGCCCCACGGGCTTTAAGGGAACGAAACGAGAAGTTACGTTTCAAATTCTGTACGTTTTTATCGAATAACTTGAAAACTACGGTCGCTAGTGAAAAAATATCCCAGTACAAAATTTAGACTATACTAAATTTCATACAAATAGGTCCTGTTTATTTTTTCTGTGCGACTAATACTTTGCATTTAGCGAGCGAGAGAATATGAAAATCTCGCGCGTTGTTTTTCGAGGTAAGGGATAACATATCGGATTGCATAAAACGGCAGCTGACTCATCTCATATACTAAAGGAAAGAAAAACAAGTATTTTGTAAGTAATCTTATCCCAAGGACCACAATAAAACAATATGTCCGTCCGCTAAGGTATATATGTGCTAACCTCTTCATCTGAGAGTAGCACTAGCAACCTACATCATCAATTATTTGCTGGATGTATTCCAATCTCTGTCTTCCGCTACAGCTTTTGCCCTGTACACCTTCCTCTAGTACCATGGAAGTCAGTCCGTCATGTCTTAACAGATATCCTGTCATCCTGTCCCGTGTCGTTATCTGTGTTTTCCACATATTCCTTTCCTCTCCACTAAGACATAGTCTTATCATAATATATACAGGGTGTATCAAAAAGGTACGGCCAAACTTTCAGGAAACATTCCTCACACACATATAAAGAAAAGATGTTATGTGGACATGTGCCCGGAAACGCTTAATTTCCATGTTAGAGCTCATTTTAGTTTCGTCCACCTACGCTCAATGCAGCACGTTATCATGATTTCATGCGGGATACTCTACCTGTGCTGCTAGAACATGTGCCTTTACAAGTACGACACAACATGTGGTTCATGCACGATGGAGCTCCAGCACATTTCAGTCGAAGTGTTCGTACGCTTCTCAACAACAGATTCGGTGACCGATGGATTGGTAGAGGCGGACCAATTCCATGGCCTCCACGCTCTCATGACCTCAACCCTCTTGACTTCCATTTATGGGGGCATTTGAAATCTCTTGTCTACGCAACCCCGGTACCAAATGTAGAGACTCTTCGTGCTCGTATTGTGGACGGCTGTGATACAATACGCCATTCTCCAGGGCTGCATCAGCGCATCAGGGATTCCATGCGACGGAGGGTGGATGCATGTACCCTCGCTAACGGAGGACATATTGAACATTTCCTGTAACAAAGTGTTTGAAGTCACGCTGGTACGTTCTGTTGCTGTGTGTTTCCATTCCATGATTAATGTGATTTGAAGAGAAGTAATAAAATGAGCTCTAACATGGAAAGTAAGCGTTTCCGGACACATGTCCACATAACATATTTTCTTTCTTTGTATGTGAGGAATTTTTCCTGAAAGTTTGGCGGTACCTTTCTGTAACACCCTGTATACATGGTGTTCTTTAATGAGGTCACCATTGTACTGTATGCAACACCCCTTGTTTACGTGCAACTTGACGGGGTTACCTCGATGTGAAGGTATAGACAGTGAATCACCAAGAACTTGAGCCGTAAATATTGCACACAGGAAACGTTCTGTTCATGTGTGGTTTTCACAGAACTGATTGTTAGTCAGGGGCTCGTATTGTTAGCCAATATACAGACTGTAATAATATTTAGAATGCAACAATATTGAAAAGGAAAGTTGCTACTTACCATATAGCGGAGATGCTGAGCCACAGATAGTCACAAAAAAAAAAAGACACTCTCAATTAAAGCATCCAGCCATTAGGGCCATCGTCAACAACACACACACACACACACACACACACACACACACACACACATATATATATATATATATATATATATATATTACTACTATTCCATCCCGGATTTTCCATTGTTTAGTATTTAAAGCGCGTGTTTTGTCCAAACATACTTTTTAAATGGAACAGTGTCTATTAACACTAAAAAACTAGATGTAGGGTAAATTAGAATGTCAGTGGTGTTTGTTGCAGGATTCCTTTAGTGTACTGCGACTTTCTAGTCAGTCAGAGAGCGGCAGTCCAAGCACTAGGTTGTGACTGAACTATGGGATTTATCAATTCAGAAAAAGCTAACATGCTCATGGTGTATGGAGAGTGTAGGAATAACGCAGTTTGTTCTTGCACGGTGTATGCTGCAAGATAGCCAAATGGACGTCAACAATTTCTGTAACTAATTGTCAACCTCTTCAATCAGCTACGTGAAAGTTCTAGTGTAACATCTAGACAACGAAACAGAAGGAAACAAGTGACAAATTAATGTTCTTGCTACTGTTGCAATCGACCAGCACGTTAGCTCCCATGCAATCGCATGATCAGTCAAGTGTCCTACACATTCTCCATCAACATAGGTTCCATACGTATCAGATCTCTCTCCATCAAGAGCTCCATGGGAACGATTATGAGGATCGTGTTCTGAACAGAATACTCCAGATGTATCTAGTGATGAAGCGACATTTACCTGTCATGGCCAAGTAAACTGCCGAAACATGCACTATTGTTCTGTTGACAATCGCTGTTGTCTTCGTCAGATGGAACGTCAGCATCCATGCAGAACAGATGTGTGCAGAGGGTTAGTGAACCATCAGTTCATAGGCCGGTTTTTCATAGACAGGACTCTGAACGCCCGAAGTATCACAGCCTTCTAACAGAGCATCTTCCACGGATACCGGAAGACACTCCTCCTAGTTTGCAGAGGAATATCTTCCGGCATCCGTGGAAGATGCTCTGTTAGGAGGCTTTGATACTTGTGGGCATTCAGCATTCCATTTATGAAAAACCGACCTATGGTATCAACATGACGGATGTACAGCCCATATCTTCCGGCATCCGTGGAAGATGCTCTGTTAGGAGGCTTTGATACTTGTGGACATTCAGCATTCCATTTATGAAAAACCGACCTATGCTATCAACATGACGGATGTCCAGCCCACAGCGCACGAAGATCTGCAACATGTCTTTATGGATTTATTTTTAATTTTAATAAACAATAGCCTCAGTTGCACCGTTTACTTAGAATATATCTAGGTTTCTAGGTAAACGGTGCAACTGAGGCTGTTGTTTATTAAAATTAAACTTAATATTTACACAGTTGCTGACAGCACCGCGAAATGTTGAAGATACTGGGTAATCAAAAAGTCAGTATAAATTTGAAAACTTAATACTCCACGGAATAATGTAGATAGAGAGGTAAAAATTGACACGCATACTTGGAATGACATGTCATTTAAGATCTTTTTGGATTGTTTGCAAATCTTTGGATTGGAAGCAGAGGACTTCTCTCTTTGCCGGGTCGTTCCCCGGATGTGACCCCTGTACACTTTTTCTGTGGGGGAAGCTGAAAGATGTTGTCTCCAGCGACATGCCAACTACACCTGATAACCAGCAATAAGTATTACTACAGGCTGCTCGGACATCTCCGCTAAATGGCTAGCACGTGCGCAGCAGCCATTGTATACCAGATTGGAAGAGTGTATTGTCTCTGCCAGTGGTCATTTTAAACACTACCTGTGATGATCAATTGTCTCGTTACTGATCAGTGCCCACATATCCAATGTAAGCAGTTGTGTAGTTCTGTAGTATGTGCTACCATAGGTACTGTACATGCGTCCATGTGGAAACTTTTCAAAATACGGTATCTCGTAAACGATTCGCACTAGAATCCTGGGACAAATGTCACTGAAATTCTAATTTACCCTACTTTTAGTTCAATTTCAATATGCGTTGTTCGATTTTTTAAAAAAGTCGTCTTTTTGCACTTCCTAACTATGACTACAATCTGTGAGTTGGCTAACAATATGACCCTCTGGCTACCGACCCATTCTGTGAAAACCGCAAATTAACAGCACTCTCTACTTCCGCAACATTTGTGGTGCAAGTTTTAGGTCATTCACCCTGTACTTTCTGCCTGACTTGAATGTACTCTAAGCCCAGTGCAGACGCTGTAGGAAGTAATGGGTTTACTATAGCGGTACTTGCATTGTATATTCCTCTTATAAAGTAACTAATTGTTGTTGTAAGGAGTGTGTCAGAACTCTCCATTACGTAAAACAATACTTCCAACTTAACGCTATAATTTGCATTGTGTAAGCACTCAGATATCGATAGTAACAATCTGAGGGCGATACATGGGAGTGCGTCTAAGCATTGTTCTGAGACGAGGTCTGTCTGCAAGAGTGGAAGTAGCAGTGTCGGTCAAGAGCTCGGAGACAGAAGACGTGTCACGCTGCCCTCACGTCGGTGATGGCGGATCTTATCACAGTCAAGGCTTGTATTCATTTAAATAGCTAGGAGGGGTTTAGATGGCTTAACAATGCTTAAAGATGGAATTCAAGGTAAAATTCGCAAGAACAGCGCAAAAGCAATTGTAGGGTTAGGTACGTGATTGTTAGTCCGAGTTTGCAATTATCCCTAGTTTTGCTTGTCAGATAAAGATCCTCCAAATAATAATAATTATTCTCCACATCTAAATAATACGCTGTTGTTACTAAATGTTCATGTAACTTTAAAATTGAAATAATTTGTTAATCTGGCACTCAGTCTTCTTGACACATGTCATTTGTCATCGTCATTATTGATACTTTTTCATGATGGTTCTGAAGGTTTAAACAGAATTAATTAATGAAATCCCTTCTCAAAAGTTATTTAGTAATTAACAGGACCCAAGCAATCTCATTTTTTATTAAATTCATTCTTAGTAACAATGAGCTTTATCTGTTGCCGGTGAGTGCACAACTTAGTGCCAAAATAGAGACACTGACACACAACAACGTATCATGCACTCTAGTCCAGTAAAATCCGTTACCCAAGTCAGACTCCGTATCACTTGAAAATTCTTGTTCAAAAACGCAGTCACATAGCTTATCCAAATGTTAGTTTTACGTTTTTCATGTAACGATCTGTTGAGGGCTTAAATGACAGTGAAAGTGACATTAATAATATATATATATTATATATCTATACATCTGTGTGTGTGTGTGTGTGTGTGTGTGTGTGTGTGTGTGTGTGTGTGTGTGTCATGCAGGTTAGATTTAGCCGCTGTTCCTGCAAATTCGTTGCTTATACGCTACAATGTTCCACAGGTGTATCATTATGTTATAAACTTATTTGGGTCACGCCACGTTACGCGGCATATATACGTTTCTGGTAAATGCTTAGCAAACCTACTCGTGCTACTTATACAATCTGCTTAACTCTGTGCTACTGCCACTTTACTCCCTTGTTTGTTAGACTTAATTACACAAATTAAACAATTCCAGCTGCTGCTTAGTTGGATCCCTCTGTTATTGCTATTTATTGCGCAGCTTCGCCGAACATATTGTCTTATTGTTCTGTATAAAATATGGATGTTTACGTGTACCTTATATGTATTTTAAAAAACCCATATATGTGACACTAACATGTTCATTACGTGCTGATGCATTTAGAAACGCTTATTTATAGTAAAAATTACGCAATTCACTTACCCGCTCCTTGATGAAAAGGCAACAGAGACTCTATATTAAGATATCGACTACAGAGGGAGCGAACACCCTTTTGAAGAATCTTTCCATTTTTTAATCAATCTTTGATAGAAGTCCAGCCATCCCGCGTCCATAAATGAAACTACACAAGGTTCTTGAAGTGATCATGACAGTACTCAACGAATGACTAATTTAGAAACGTATAGCGTCACACATTATAAATCTGTCATTAGGAAGCAATGCATCACAGGATTCTTGTTGTAGTATTTGTTTTAGTCCAAAATACGGCTTCTTTCTCTCTGTAATAAATATCGTGTATTTTTTTCTGTATCCTAAAGTACACTGAAGAGCCAAAGGAACTGGTACACCTGCCTAATATCGTGAGGGCCCGGGCGAGCACGCAGAAGTGCCGCAACACGACGTGGCATGGACTCGACTAATGTCTGAAGTAGCGATGGAACTGAGACCATGAATCCTGCAGGGCTGTTCACAAATCCGTAAGAGTATGAGGGGGTGAAGATCTCTTCCGAACAGCACGCAATACATCCTAGATATGCTCAATAATGCAAATACGTGGGGAGTTTGGTGGCCAGCGGAAGTGTTTAAACTCAGATGAGTGCTCCCGGAGGCACTCTGTAACAATACAATTTGAAACGAGACTCGTCCGACCAGGCAATCTGTTTCCAGTCATCAACAGTCAAATGTCGATGTTGACGGGCGCATGTGAGGCGTAAAGCTTTGTGTCGTGCAGTAATCAAGAGCACACGAGTGGGCCCTCGGCTCCGAAAGCCCATATCTATCATGTTTCGTTGAATGGTTCGCACGCTCACATTTGTTGATCGTCCAGCTTTGAAATCTGCTGCAACTTTGAGGAGGGGTTGCACTGCTTCCACCTTGAAAGGTTCTCTTCAGTCGTCGTTGGTCTCATTCTTGCAGGATCTTTTTCCGGCCGCAGCGATGTCAGATATTTGATGTTTTACCGTATTCCTGATATTCACAGTGCATTCGTGAAACAGACGTACGGGAAAATCCCCACTTCATCATTACCTCGGAGATGCTGTGTCCCATCGCTCATGCGCCAACTGTAACACCACGTTCAAACTCACTCACACCTTGATAGCCTGGCTTTGTATCAGCAGTAACCGATCTGACGACTGCGCCAGACACTTCTTGAGTTATACGGGCATTGCCGACGGCAGCGCCACATTCTGCTTGTTGGCCTACCTCCGTATTTACGTACGCATGCCTGTACCAGTTCCTTTAACGCTTCAGTGTATATTCATGCGTGAAGATAAATCAATAAATGAAACAATATTCTGAATTATTAGGTGTTCACATTATCAGATGCTGAATTGGCCGTCACGTGTTGCAGATCATGAACATAAATGCTCCGAAGATTTAGCGTTACGGATAATTTCCTATTTTTGAGATGAGAATGTCAAAAAGTTTACAAATGTTCAATTGTGTGTGAAATCTTATGGGACTTAACTGCTAAGGTCATCAGTCCCTAAGCTTACACACTACTTAACCTAAATTATCCTAAGGACAAACACACACACTCATGCCCGAGGGAGGACTCGAACCTCCGCCAGGACCAGCCGAAAAGTTTACATACCTACCCTATTTTCATTCACTAATGTTGTATGTAATATTATGGAGTAACTCGAGGTTAAAGAAGTGTTTGTTACGTAGAAGCGTGTAACAAGAATTCCGTGATGATGATTCATACTTTCAAGAATTATGGAGGCGAGTAAATGTACCAGTTTGAGATATGGGACCCTGGACCGGAAAAGACCGATCGAAAGTTATAAGCGAAAACCGTTCTGACACCTCAGACGGCGGAATACATACATCGGTACTATTGTTATTAAGTTTGTTGGGTAGCCAAGTTCAGAGGTGGTAGTATGGCTCAAAACAAGAAAGAATTTTGTTACTGAAAATAGGCTCTAAAATACATATCTTACAAGGGAACCTCCCCATCGCACCCCCCTCAGATTTAGTTATGAGTTGGCACAGTGGATAGGCCTTGAAAAACTGAATACAGATCAATCGAGAAAACAGGAAGAAGTTGTGTGGAACTATGAAAAAAATAAGCAAAATATGGGCAAGATAGGTAACATCAAGGACAATAGCAGCTCAGGAGCGCCGTGGTCTCGTGGTTAGCGTTAGCACTTGCGGAATGAGAGGTCCTTGGGTCAAGTCTTCCCTCGAGTGAAAATTTTAATTTCTTTATTTTCGCACCTGCGGAACGAGAGGTCCTTGGTTCAAGTCTTCCCTCGAGTGAAAATTTTAATTTCTTTATTTTCGCTAAGTTATGATCTGTCCGTTCGTTCATTGACGTCTCTGTTCACTGTAATAAGTTTAGTGTCTATGTTTTGCGACCGCACCGCAAAACCGTGCGATTAGTAGACGAAAGGACGTGCCTCTGCAATGGGAACCGAAAACATTTGATCGCAAGGTCATAGGTCAACCGATTCCTCCACAGGAAAACACGTCTGATATATTCTATACGACACTGGTGACGGCATGTGCTTCACATGACAGGAATATGTTGTCGACCCACCTAACTTGTACACTTGGCGAATGGGTAAAAAGATTCTTCTACCTTGCTCGATTTAGGTTTTCTTGTGCATGTGATAATCACTCCTAAAAAGTGATGAAAACATAAGAGTTTGTCACATAAACTGCAACAAATGAATGCAACAGTTTCACAGTCGCACAGTTTTCCCTGTGCTCTGTCAAAACATATGTTCTTAACGTTTTCAAATTTTTCCGTGTGTAGACCGTCAAATCCTGCATATGTCCAAGCAAATCTGAACATGTCCTGGAATTTTGGAGAGCGAAGTTGATTATGTGTGAGTGCCTGAACTTTGATAATTGTCTGAAAACAAAAAATTGAACGTTTCACTCGAGGGTAGGCTTGAACCAAGGACCTCTCGTTCCGCAGGTGCTCACGCTAACCACGGGACCACGGCGCGCCTGATCTCAAATTATCCTTGATGTTACCTATCCTGCGCATGGACTACTCAGTTTGTATATTTTGCTTATTTTTTCATAGTTCCACAGAACGTCTTCCTGTTTTCTCGATTGATCAGTGTTCAGTTTTTCAAGGCCTATCCACTGTGCCAACTTATAACTAAATCTGAGGGGGGTGCGATGGGGAGGTTCCCTTGTTAGTAGCTATGAGCACATTTTCATCTTCGCTACAGTTAAATACGTATCTTTCTACTGGATAAATGATCATAGCTGCCGGCCGCGGTGGTCTCGCGGTTCTAGGCGCGCAGTCCGGAACCGTGCGACTGCTGCGGTCGCAGGTTCGAATCCTGCCTCGGGCATGGATGTGTGTGATGTCCTTAGGTTAGTTAGGTTTAAGTAGTTCTAAGTTCTAGGGGACTGATGACCACAGCAGTTGAGTCCCATAGTGCTCAGAGCCATTTTTTTTTGATCATAGCTTTTAAGCTATGCTTTTTGGAGTCCATATTTACTGAACATTTTTTTTCATGTTTTGGTCCTTACTATCAGCTCTAAAAATTATCCACCGTACTATCTATGCAACAACAGCGCCAGTAAATGTATTTCACTGTCACAGCTATAAGAAAGAATTCCGCTAATAACATCCGGCTCGGTAGTTTCCTGACCAAGATCCCATACCTCAAAATGATGCGTTTACCCTTCTCCAGAACTCCTGAAAGTTTGTAAGATCATCACTGAGTCACCCTGTATTTGGTTATGTAGGACTGTATTGGGGCGTAATGGTTCGGTTTGCAGCTAAAAGAAAACTATCTGTTGCGTACTATTGAACTCTGGCACGTTTACTGTTCAGCATTACACGTAAGTTTTAAGAAAAGGCCCATGGTAATAAAGGTGGTATCGAAAGTAAGGTATTTTCAATGAACACGCTATTAACTCCTCAGCAGACTTCCAATATACAAAAAAGTCTATGCAAATACTAATTTGCATCGAGATGCGTTAGTATAGCTAGGTAAAACCCCTTTCAATAATTCACACTGGTTTACTGTTACTGCTGTTGTGTGTGTCAGAGACGATGACATGGCTTCTACGCAACAGACGATACGTTAAAGAATTCGTTAACGTCAAGCTGAAAACTCTGGGGGTCACACAAAAAAACTGGATATTGTGACAGCCACTAGAGGGTCAGCAGCTGTTGCATTAAATTCCACAGAACCGTCTGGAACGTCATAATGCCATCGGTCAGGATTTTTTCCTCTGTTTCTTTAGTTGCCGCTTTGAACTTCACCACGCTGTCAGAGCTTTGATAATATTGCGAATTTTAACGAGACGGAACTGCTGCGTGGGTTGGGCAAGTACGCACAGCTGTAAAGTTAACATGAGCAAAACTCGAGCATATTCAAACTAACGCGACGGTGGTAAATGTCCTAAATTTTCAATGTCTGCTCAGCACTTAAGAAAAGAAAAGAAAAAAAAAGTTGGCGGCAAACAGGAGTTCGTGACACTAAAAATTACGGCAGTAGCAACAAAGGTCTGTTAACAGCTCGCTTTTTTACAATTGAGTGCATAACGAATTATTTTATGTAATGTTAGCTACGCGATGTCACTCATACCTTGTAGGAATACCGATTTAATGAACGAGGGTGAGTCAAATGAAAACATTAAATTTGTAATAACAAATCGAAATTTCCAGCCGTTATCCTGTAAGTTGGTAAGCGTGCTACATACAGCGTGCACAATGGCCTGTAGGTGGCAGCATAGTGTACATGCACACACATCGTCGTAGTACCAGTGTAAAGATGGCCGCCCCACTTGCGACTTGCACCAGGGAAGAACAGCGTTCTGTTATTCGGTTTTCGCGTAGTGAAGGTGTGAAACCTATTGAAATTCATCGACGAATGAAGGTTCAGTACGGCGATGCATGTTTGTCACAGCAGCAAGTCTACGCATGGAGTAGGAAGTTCGCAAATCGTGTGACTTCAGTGGAAGATGCTCCTCGTCCAGGTCAGGCACAACGAGTTGTGACTCCACAGAACATTGCAGCAGCTGAAGCCATAGTGAAGTAAAATATCCGAGTGACACTGAATGACATTGCAACATGTTTACAGATTAATCATGGGTCAGCACACCACACTGTGCATGATGTGCTCCAGTTTCACAAAGTGTCTGCAATATGGGTGCCACGGCAGCTGACGCCTGAAATGAGAGAACGACATGTTGATGCTCGTGAAGAACTACTTCGGCGCTTTGAACGAGAAGGCAATGGCTTCCTTGCAAGAATCGTTACTGGGGACGAAACCTGGGTTCACTTCCAATCCGAAAGGAGTGTCTTCCTCATCCACCATACTCACCAGACCATGCCCCCAAGTGATTTCCATATGTTTGGACCACTCAAAGACGCAATGGGAGGAAAGAAGATCCGTTCTGATGAAGAGGTACGCCACGCAGTGCATGAGTGGTTGCACGGACTACTAAAAGAATTTTTTTTTCTAAAGGAATTTACGCACTTTGTGAGCTCTGGAGGACTTGCATTGAGCGTGGGGGAGATTATGTTGAAAAGTGATACCGCTTTGTACCACTTCTGCACAACAAATAACATTTTTAAAAAATATTTAAGGTTTTCATTTGACTCATCCTCTTAAGTCTTGAACATTTTCCGCGAGAGAATGGTGGAGTACAATGAGAATAATAAACATTATTGCATTCGAAAACTATTACAATATTTTGTTTACATCGGTTTCGAGTTTGTTGTCGCTATGATAGCCTCCACTACGGAGACAGGCAGTTGATATGAAACCTTTATATAAGCGAGGCGGCAAGCTGTTACTCAAAGCGTATTTCCGGAGTGTGGCATCGTATGGCTGAGACACACGGATTATCGATACTGAGGAAAGCAAAAAGAATGAATTCTTTAGAGATGTGGTATGACAAGCGCTAATGCTTGAAAAAAGTGGTAGAGAAGGGTAGTTTATCTAGGGTGGCACGATTCTGGTTGTGGTAACAAGGTTGGCAGCACTTTGGTCCGATGAGCTGCTGGGCAGAAACGGTGTGTGCCCCCTCTGGCGGAAACAGTGATAGCTCGCGGCTCTTGGCTGTGGCGTGGAGTTGGCAGAGAGCCGAGTTTCTGGGTTGTTGACTATGGCGTGCGCGAAGCGACAGCTTACAGTGGCGGAGCCTGTTGACCAGAGTACAGTCCTGCAACTTGTGGTTGTGATTTATGACCTTTTGGAAACAGGATGGTACCATGATCCAAGGAAGATAGTGCTTTAATCTGTTACTGTAAGCTGATGTTTTGCTAATTCTGCTCTCGCTGAGCCCCAGTGACTGAACTGTTTTAACCTCCTGCGAATTATTGTAACCTACTGATTACATGAACTGGCCGCAGCTAATGACTGTTTAAATTCTTGTAAATTTATGTTGATACTCGATTATTGTGTCTGAACTCTTCCTGGTAAATCTTTGAGTAGTGGTCAACTTCGATGTACATTATATTTCTGGATAATGAGAAATTGTTTACAAACTGTTGCGCCAGATAATTTTATTCTGGGCCGATGTGAAAAATTTTGAAGGTTTCTCTAGCCAGCGCCAACACCTGTGCCACTGTTAAAGCCAAGGCAGGCCAATACGTAACATCTGGATTGGAATACCAACGAGGGAGAAAAGCCGATTGTGCGTGAAGCACTGGCGCAACAATAGCTTATTGCCATACACCACCGATGGTGGACGACCAGAGTGCCGAATGGGCCAAGTTCCCGCGCAGAGAATGGAGCACAGAATCATCCTGTCGACACGCACAGTGAGGTAGCAACACACAAGACATACGCGAGAATGGCTTTCAGCACACAGACGCTGCAGAAATTACTTAACTGCAAACTTGAAGAGCGGATCCTCCTCGCCTCATATCACTACTGGCAATTAAAATTGCTACACCACGAAGATGACGCGGTACAGACGCGAAATGTAACCGACAAGAAGAAGATGGTGTGATATGCAAATTATTAGCTTTTCAGAGCATTCACACAAGGTTGGCGCCGGTGGCGACACCTACAACGTGCTGACATCAGGAAAGTTTCCAACCGATTTCTCATACACAAACAGCAGTAGACCGGCGTTGCCTGGTGAAACGTTGTGGTGATGCCTCGTGTAAGGAGGAGAAATACGTACCACCACGTTCCCGACTTTGATAAAGGTCGGATTGTAGCCTATCGCTATTGCGGTTTATCGTATTGCGACATTGCTGCTCGCGTTGGTCGAGATCTAATGACTGTTAGCAGAATATGGAATCGGTGGGTTCAGGAGGGTAATACGGAACGCCGTGCTGGATCCCAACGGCCTCGTATCACTAGCAGTCGAGATGACAGGCATCTTATCCGCATGGCTGTAACGGATCGTGCAGCCACGTCTCGATCCCTGAGTCAACAGATGGGGACGTTTGCAAGACAACAACCATCTGCACGAACAGCTCGACGACGTTTGCAGTAGCATGGACTATAAGCTCGGAGACCATGGCTGCGGATACCCTCGCCGCTGCATCACGTACAGGAGCGCCTGCGAAGGTGTACTCAACGACGAACGTGGGTGTGCGATTGGCAAAACGTCATTTTTTCGGATGAATCCAGGTTCTGTTTTCAGCATCATGATGGTCGCATCCGTGTTTGACGACATAGCCGCGAAACGCATATTGAAAGCGTGTATTCGTCATCGCCATACTGGCGTATCATCCGACCTGAGGGTATACGGTGCCATTGGTTACCCGTCTCCGTCACCTCTTGTTCGCATTGACGGCACTTTGAACAGTGGACGTTACATTTCAGATGTGTTACGACCCTTGGCTCTATCCTTCATTCGATCCCTGTGAAACCCTACATTTCAACAGGATAATGCACGACCACATGTTGCAGGTCCTGTACGGGCCTTTCTGGATACAGAAAATGTTCGACTGCTGCCCTGGCCAGCACATTCTCCAGATCTCTTACCAATTGAAAACGTATGGTCAATGGTGGCCGATCAACTGGCTCGTCACAATACACAAGTCACTACTCTTCATGAACTGTGGTACCGTGTTGAAGCTGCATGGGCAGCTGTACCTGTACGCGCCATCCAAGCTCTGTTTGACTCAAAGCCCAGGCGTATGAAGGCCGTTATTACGGCCAGAGGTGGTTGTTCGGGGTAGTGATTTCTCAGGATCTATGCACCCAAATTGCGTGAAAATGTAATCACATGTCAGTTCTAGTATAATATATTTGTCCAATGAATACTCGTTTATCATCTGCATTTCTTCTTGGTGTAGCAATTTTAATGGCCAGTAGTGTATCAATACTGGTCAACTCCTTCGTTGTGGCCAGAGGGAAAGGAGGAGGGGAGTGGATGTTATAGAGTACTTGCTTGGTGAGCGACCAGCAGAAAGAAGAAGGTGACTGGGATGAGACGGTCTGAGCCCTGCTGCACTTGCTACGGACTTGAGTGGCCGACGGATGAAGCACGCCTGTATTCCCGTGGTGTTTCGAAGCGCGTCGAGGTGACAGAGTCAGCTGACCTGGCGCACGGTGGGCGGAAACTTCTACTGCACGCCTTGAGAGGAGCCATTGCTGTTGCGATATGGCAGAGTGATGGAGACTTCTCACCTAAATCGTGAACATCCTGTGGCTACGGCTTGGTTTGTCCGATTGTTGCGAGACCTCTTGTTGTCTGTCTGCAACTGTGAAGTATTATTATTATTTTTTTTCTTAATGGACGAAAGTAGAGAGAAAGACACTGGTCGGAACCGTTGATGCATTAAATGGTTATTTTGAAAAATGTTCAAATGTGTGTGAAAATATATGGGACTTAACTGCTAAGTCATCAGTCCCTAAGCTTTCACACTACTTAACCTAAATTATCCTAAGGACAAACACACACACACCCATGCCCGAGGGAGTACTCGAACCTCCGCCGGGACCAGCTGCACAGTCCATGACTGCAGCGCATAGACCGCTCGGCTAATCCCGCGCGGCACGGTTATTTTGAATTTGGCCCTTAATTAGCACGATAGTTGCCTAAGTCAAGAAGTTAAATTTGGTCAATTTGTGTAAATGTGAACGGGTTTCTTTTAAACTGCGTTCATTTGTTCTGAGCCTATCCTTATAATTCTTTCATGTGTTCCACGTAGCTTGATAATTGTGCTTGTAAATCCTAGAGCTTGTATTACCGGCTAATTAGCGGTATGTATGTCACTGCTTAGTGGTCCCTTGTTACCGCTGCGCGTAATTATGCCGTCACCCGATACCAGTAGCTTCGCCCGTTGGTTCTGTGATTCTTGAGACAACGTAAAGCCTTACAGATGTGTAAAATATAATTCTTTAACTGGTCATGAAGTAGATCGTTTAATAGACTGATGAGCCAAATAAATTGGTACGGGCATGTATATTCAAATATAGAGATGTGCAAACAGGCAGAATACGGCGCTGTGGTCGGCAACGCCTATACAACGCAAGAAGTGTCTGGTGCAGTTGTTAGATCGGTTACTGCTGCTACAATGGCAGGATATTAAGATTTAAGTAAGCTTGGACGTGGTGTTACAGCCGGCGCATGAGTGATGGGACACAGCTTCTCCGAAGTAGCGAGGAAGTGGGAATTTTCCCATACGACCATTTCACGAGTGTATACTGAATATCAAAATTCGATAAAACATCAAATCTCCGATATCGCTGCGGCCAGGAAAAGATCCTGCAAGGACGGGATCAACGACGACCGAAGAGAATCGTTCAACGTCACAGAAATGCAACCATTTCGCAAATTTCTGCAGATTTCAATGCTGGGCCATAACCAAGTGTCAGTGTGTGAACCATTCAAAGAAACGTCATTTATAAGGGTTTTCGGAGTCAAAGGCCCACATGTGTACCCTCGATAACTTCACGGCTTAACGCCTCGTCTGGGCCCGTCAACACCGACATTGAACTGTTGATGACAGGAAATATGTTGCCTAGTCGGACGAGTCTCGTTTCAAATTGTATCGAGCGGATGGGCATGTACGGGTATGGAGACAACCTCATGAATATAAGGACCTTGTATGTCAGCAGAAGACTATTCAAGCTGGTGGAGGCTCTTTAACGCTGTGGGGCGTGTGCAGTTGGAGTGATATGGGACCCCTGATACGTCTAGATACGAGTCTGGCAAGTGACACGTACGTAAGCATTCTGTCTGACTATCTGCATCCATTCATATCCGTTGTGGATTCCGATGGACTTGGGCAATTGCATCAGGACAATGCGACACCCCACAGTCCAGAATTGCTACAGAGTGGCTCCAGGAACTCTCTTCCGAGTCTTAACACTTCCGCTGGCCACCAAACTCCCCAGAAATGAACATTATTGAGCACATTTCGGATGCCTTGCAACATGTTGTTCACAAGAGATCTCCACCACCTCGTAGTCTTACCGACTTATGGACAGCCCTGCAGCATTCATGGTGTCAGTTTCCTCTAGCACTACTTCAGACATTAGTAGAGCCCGTGCCACGTCGTGTTGCGGCACTTCTGCGTGCTCGCTGGGGCACTACACGGTATTAGGCAGGTTGTAAAACTACAATCAATATTGTTAGTAACTTGTACCGATTACTTCTGCATAATGTCAAGTGTATATTCTTTATTAAGAAATATCTTTGATTTACTGTAAAGGAGTGGAGAGGTAGTGTGAATGTTTACTCTGCGCAAGTTAACTTCTTTGTATTATTTGGAGGGAAGTGGTATTTAATTATGTATATTTGTGTTGACTTCTTAATATGTTTAAATAATGAGATTTATTAAAATGTGCTTCCTGGCAACTATGTAATAACTAGTTCATACAAAGGGACTTTGTATTGTATAAAGAGAAACCCAAAGTAGTTCCCCTTTTCAATGAAGCTACTGTGGTCTTGTGCCAACTTATTCTCTGCTCTTGTGTTAAGTTTGTCTATCAAACCATGTGTGACAAATGTGGTGGTTGCGTAGAAATTTGAAAGAGGGGGTGTTCTGTGTAGACTGTAAGTTATGGTTTCATTGGGGCGAATGTACCGTGGAGGAAACGAGGATAGAAAATGAGGCTTTTCCATGGCAGTGTAGATTATGTATAGGCTTTTCCATGGCAGTGTAAATTATGTATAAAGGACAGAAAAATCGCTGAACAGGAGGCAAAAATTTGTGCCTTAAGGCTGAATTACAAAACGCGAACTGGGAATTATGTAGGTTAAGGGAGGAAAAAGAGACTGGGAACTGCGAAAAGGTAGCAAGCAAAGGGCGAAAAGTGCAAACACTTGAAAAAACTCCAAAAATTCTATTAGTAAGTAAGTTTGGCTTGCTAACCGAAGTGGAGTAAGGGCCCCATCCAGATGTAGTTGACAGTAGGTTGGAGCAGAATATTAGCTTAAAGAAAGAAAGAAAGATAGGTCGGGATCAAACCAGAATAGGAAAAGACGAATTCTGCTTATAGGCAGCAGTCGTGGAAGGGGTGTGGGCCAGCAGCTTCAGGAGAAATTAGGTGCAGCGTACCAGGTCACAAGTTTTGTGAGACCAAGTGCTAGCCTTAGCTAGCTAACAGAAAACTTAAGGTCAGCTATGCAGGGTCTTTGGGAAGGAAGATCAGGTAATTGTAGTTGGGAAGGAGCAGAAAGTGATCACACAAATGTGGGGTTTGTGGAGGTCTTTCAGCGCCATGATCAGCCCTGGGTAAATACTGCTGTAAGGCATGTTAACACTGAGCTGAACAGGATGCTCCAGACACTGGAAAAGTCTCACGTAAGTGTAGTTCCAGTAATTGCTATTGGCAGGTCGGGATGACCTCAATAGGGAGAGGAAAAATAAGTTAGCTTTTCCATTAGCAGACACTGTAAGGAGGTCCACAGTCACACAAGGGGTGATCCCTGTGGTTAATGGGTCCAAGCAGACAGGTTTTTAGGTTAAAATCAAAGTCCAGACAGATGACAATCAAGATAAATAGAATAAAAGAAACTTCATGTAAAGTAAATAGGGGTAAAGCTAAGGGCAGTATCAAGTTACTACATTATAATATCAGGGGAATAAAAAATAAAGTAGATGAGCTACTGGTGTGTTTAGCTGATCTCAAAAATAAGAAAGAGATTGATATACTCTGTGTGTCTGAACACTATGTAACTGTGAGCAAGGATAGTGTCAGTATAAGTAGGTATAATTTAAATCTTACTCTTGTAGATCTAGGATCGATAAAGGACGAGTTGCCATTTTCATAAAACAAGGGTATAAATGCAAAACTGTAGAGGTAAGCAAATATTGTGTTGATCAGCACTTTGAGGTTTGTGCATGTGAACTCCAGCTAGATAATGTAGTATTGATATTAGAAACAGTCTACAGGTCCCCATTAGGAGACTAGGAGCTGTTCATAAAAAAGTTTGACTCCCTATTATGCTGTCTGTCAGACAAAAAAAAACAAGTTATTAATCTGTAGTGATTTCAACGTAAACTTTCTAAGTAATTCTGACAGGAAAAGTGAACTAGAAGTGTTATTAACAACATATAACTTATAATCAGTGATCAATTTCCCTACACGTATAACTCAAGACAATAGCATGCGAATAGATTATGTATTTCTACAGAAAGAGGATGTAAAACAAACACATGCTTTCCCTGTGGTACATGGATTGTCAGACCATGATGCAAAACTGATTAACTTACAAAACCTAACAGGGTGTACAGTTCGGAAACCATTAAGTAAAAATGTGAGGTCGCTCAACCTGGTATCTCTAGAGCACTTCAGAGGAAACTTAAGAAACGTTTATTGTGGAGATGTATATAATGAGCCAAATGCTAATGATAAATGCAACATATTTCTTAATAAACTTGTATCCCTTTTTGAACATTGTTTCCAAAAGAAAATTACTAAATGTAACACCGCACACTTTTCAAGGAAACTTTGGATTACTACAGGTATTAAAGTGTCTTCAGAAAGAAAAAGAAACCTGTATGAGAACGCAAGAACTAGTAAAGATCCAGAAGTAGTTTTACACTATAAAAATTATTGTAACATACTGAGAAACGTTCTAAGGAAATTAAGAAATATGTATGTTAGAGAAGAAATTAACAACCCTGGCAATAAAATCAAATGAATATGGAATGTTGTTAGAACGGAGACAGGAAAAGGAACCACTGGGGTAGGTAGTACTACTATTAAAGAAAAAGAGACCATCCTAACCAACAGTACACAAGTAGCTAATGTATTTAACAACCATTTCTTAAGTGTATAAGAAATTGATGACAACAGTTCAAAAGAAAAAGCCAAGCAGTACATGGAAGAGTGTTTTGAAAAAACTTAGTCAGATTAAGTTTCACCTAACAACCTCTTGTGAGGTAAGTAAAATTATTAAATCTTTGAAAAATAAATGTTCTGGTGGAATAGATGACATCTCTAATAAGATATTAAACAATGTGGAGCAATTACAGTCGATGTTTTGACCATCATATCTAATATATCATTAACTCAAGATATTTTCCCAGACAGGTTAAAATATGCCATTGTCAGGCCTCTCTACAAAAAGGAGGACACCATAGATGTCAATAACTATCAGCCAGTATCCTTGCTTAGAGCATTTTCAAAAATCGTCGAGAAAGTAGTGTACTCGAGAGTGGTTAGCCATCTAACCAGTAATAGGATATTTAGTAAATCACAGTTCGAATTTCAAAAATGCGGTTCCACTGAGACAGCAATATACAATTTCACTGTCCACGTAATAGAGTCATTAAATAGCAAAATGTCACCAATAGGAATTTCTGTGACTTGTCCAAGGCATTTGGTTGTGTGAACCATGACATTATGTTACAGAAATTACTATTCGTTGGTATAAATGGAATGGCATATGAGTGGTTTAAGTCATACCTACAGAACAGGAAGCACAAAAGAAACTGTCGCTTGGGACATATCGACAAATCGGCAGTAGCGGAACATGTTTTTAAGGATGGAGATCACGACATAAAATTTGGTGAAACAAGCGTGCTAGCGAGGACGTCGCACTATTATACACGTATGTATAGAGAGGCAATTGAAATCCACAAACATCAATACAATTTTAATCGTAAAGAAGAAGGATTAAAATTGGATAAGATATGGCGGTCGACGTTGCATCAATCACGTGACAATCGATTGCCTGCAATCGAGAGAACAGACGATAGCCAGAGACAGCTGCACATCGACGCCATGTGACGTGTGGTGGCGCCCCCTACGATCTCTATATAAGCGGCGGCCCCAGCTCCTAGCAGCCAGTCGTCGACTCACCTCGGAAGATGTTCTCCGTAGTTGAGAACGAAACGTCAGGGAGAAGAAGTTCTACAGATCGACCACGGCAACTTAGCCCGGAAGAGTTTACTGATAAAGACGCCGGCCGTGAAAGCCTACATGGAAGGAAGCAAAAAGTTTACTTATATGGGTCAAGTGATTTAAATAAGTTTGACACTTCATCTAACTGGGGTAAAATTACATTAGGTGTTCCACAGAGTTCAATCATGGGTCCCCTTCTGTTCTTGATATATGTGAACGACCTCCCTTCCTATCTGAAACAGGAAGCTGAACTGACACTGTTTGCTGATGATACAAGCATCATTAATAATCCAGTATAAGAAACTCCAGTTGGAAATAATACAAATAAGGTCTTTGGAAAAGTCATTAATTGGATTTCTGCAAATGGGCTTGCTCTAAACTTTTAAAAAACACAGTACATCCAATTTTCTGCTCCAAAAACTACAGTTCCTTCTAGAAATGTAACACATCAACAGAAGTTAGTAGATAGGGCATAGTATACTAAGTTTTTGGGTATACATATAAATGAGAATATTAATAGAAAATTCGTATTTTGGATCTTCTAAAGCAACTAATTTCAGCAGCTTTTGCAATCAGAATAATAGTCAATTTTGAGGATATAGAAATTAGTAAGCTAACAAACTTAACATACTTTCACACTCAGATGTCATACAGAATAATACACTCCTGGAAATGGAAAAAAGAACACATTGACACCGGTGTGTCAGATCCACCATACTTGCTCCGGACACTGCGAGAGGGCTGTACAAGCAATGATCACACGCACGGCACAGCGGACACACCAGGAACCGCGGTGTTGGCCGTCGAATGGCGCTAGCTGCGCAGCATTTGTGCACCGCCGCCGTCAGTGTCAGCCAGTTTGCCGTGGCATACGGAGCTCCATCGCAGTCTTTAACACTGGTAGCATGCCGCGACAGCGTGGACGTGAACCGTATGTGCAGTTGACGGACTTTGAGCGAGGGCGTATAGTGGGCATGCGGGAGGCCGGGTGGACGTACCGCCGAATTGCTCAACACGTGGGGCGTGAGGTCTCCACAGTACATCGATGTTGTCGCCAGTGGTCGGCGGAAGGTGCACGTGCCCGTCGACCTGGGACCGGACCGCAGCGACGCACGGATGCACGCCAAGACCGTAGGATCCTACGCAGTGCCGTAGGGGACCGCACCGCCACTTCCCAGCAAATTAGGGACACTGTTGCTCCTGGGGTATCGGCGAGGACCATTCGCAACCCTCTCCATGAAGCTGGGCTACGGTCCCGCACACCGTTAGGCCGTCTTCGGCTCACGCCCCAACATCGTGCAGCCCGCCTCCAGTGGTGTCGCGACAGGCGTGAATGGAGGGACGAATGGAGACGTGTCGTCTTCAGCGATGAGAGTCGCTTCTGCCTTGGTGCCAATGATGGTCGTATGCGCCGTGCAGGTGAGCGCCACAATCAGGACTGCATACGACCGAGGCACAAAGGGCCAACACCCGGCATCATGGTGTGGGGAGCGATCTCCTACACTGGCCGTGCACCACTGGTGATCGTCGAGGGGACACTGAATAGTGCACGGTACATACAAACCGTCTTCGAACCCATCGTTCTACCATTCCTAGACCGGCAAGGGAACTTGCTGTTCCAACAGGACAATGCACGTCCGCATGTATCCCATGCCACCCAACGTGCTCTAGAAGGTGTAAGTCAACTACCCTGGCCAGCAAGATCTCCGGATCTGTCCCCCATTGAGCATGTTTGGGACTGGATGAAGCGTCGTCTCACGCGGTCTGCACGTCCAGTACGAACGCTGGTCCAACTGAGGCGCCAGGTGGAAATGGCATGGCAAGCCGTTCCACAGGACTACATCCAGCATCTCTACGATCGTCTCCATGGGAGAATAGCAGCCTGCATTGCTGCAAAAGGTGGATATACACTGTACTAGTGCCGACATTGTGCATGCTCTGTTGCCTGTGTCTATGTGCATGTGGTTCTGTCAGTGTGATCATGTGATGTATCTGACCCCAGGAATGTGTCAATAAAGTTTCCCCTTCCTGGGACAATGAATTCACGGTGTTCTTATTTCAATTTCCAGGAGTGTATTTTGGGGTAACTCAACATTAGACAAAATGTATTCACTACTCAAAAGATGTTGGTTAGAATAATGTGTGGGGTTCATAGTTGCACATATTGTAGGCATCTTTTTAAAAGATTGAGAATTCTTACAACAGTCTCACAGTACATTTACTCAGTAATGAAATTTGTTCTCAACAACATGGACCAGTTTAAAAACAACAGTGACATTCATTATTATAATACCAGAAAAAAAGACTTACTCTATCCTTTACTCAACCTATCTTTGACTCAGAAAGGGGTTAAATTTGCTACTATAAAAATTGTCCACAAACTACCAGATGAAATAAAATGTCCGGCAGACAGCAGTAATAGCTTCAAAAATAAATTGAATTCATATCTCCTTGATACCTCCTTCTATACCATAAATGAATTCTTGAATAGAAATAAATAAATCTATAGTCCGCAGCTCGTGGTCGTGCGGTAGCGTTCTCGCTTCCCATGCCCGGGTTTCCGGGTTCGATTCCCGGCGGGGTCAGGGATTTTCTCTGCCTCGTGATGACTGGGTGTTGTGTGCTGTCCTTAGGTTAGTTAGGTTTAAGTAGTTCTAAGTTCTAGGGGACTGATGACCATAGATGTTGAGTCCCATAGTGCTCAGATCCATTTGAACCATTTGAAATCTATAAACATATTATATATGCATTTTGTGCCTTTTAAGGGAATGGGGTAAATAATACAAATATTAATCATTAACTCTGTTTTCATCCTGTTTCATATGTGTATTTCCTGTGCCCTTGATACGTTCCTCATCATAACGGCTAACGGCTACCGTACCGTGTGATTGATCAATGGAATGTGATTGATCAATGGAACAAACAACCAACCAACTACTGAGTGGGCGTGATAGGAAAAGGTGGCTGTGGCGCTCAGTCTGGGCGGCAAGTGTGAGAAGAAAGTAATCAGTGGGGAGCAAGTAATAGACGAATAAACAGCACAGGTGCCGAGTGAGGCTTACAAGTGGAATAGAATGCCCTTGGACCTCGGATTTAGAACGCGGCTGTAAAACAGTGCTCTCGATTTGGGAAAAGCTCTAAAATGATATTAACAACGCCAAGAAGAGGTAAATACAGCTAACTGTTGCCAATGGAAAGACCACCTAGCCGCCACATGCTCGCCACCATGATTGTGCAACCACTTCGTCACACATACGAAAGATCATAACTGTATGAACCAGTAACGTTGTGTTTGGTTCTGTGAAAATATAACTCTAATGTTCAAATTGTGTTTGAACAATGTGTCCACCCTATGCACTTATCCAAGTAGGATCTCTCCTTTTAGTGATGAAATCCGAAAGTGTCCTTTGCATAAAAGGCATTATCAGTTTAACAGGGAATTTTATTAATGTGTGGCAAAGTTGTGCGAGTACTCTTCATGTGGAGGGTAAAATTTACTTGTTTTTCATACTTATAATAGAGACTACTTATGTTTGAGTATTTAATAACTTAACTAGAAAATTAACTTGCATATCAGTTTAGGAAACAGTATTACTTGGAAAACAAAAGTGTTCTAATGTTTGTTGCTTTAAAGTTGTTTCCAAACAGTACTTGCTTCAGAAGTGGTATCATAAAACACTTTGTCTTGAGGTTGTCTGAAGTAAAATTTTACTGGAGAGTATCTCTGATTTGTAGAGGTTATTGTCAGGGTAAAGAGTGTTAAAATAGTACAAAATGAATGGTCTCAAATGGGAGAGTAATCCAATTCTATCTTAATGCTACATAGTTTTGAAAGTGTATATAGTTTTGTTGTTCCGAAGAAAGGGATAGTTTGTGGAACCACATTTCTTTTCCATCATAACTAAAGGGATAAATCAGATTAGGCTGATGAACCTTGAAGTAAAGGTAGAAGGTTTGTATACTGTGACTGTTTATCGCTTTTGTATAGTAAATGTGTGTATTAATTGTACTTCACTATTATCATGTGCTATATGGTCTTGCGTGGGTCGTGAAGAGCAAGTTATATTAATTAGAGACAAAAGTAATTATTAAATTAAACAAGATAAAGGACTCATTTGCAAATCTAATGACTGCTTTACTGCTAAAGTGACAACTGCTGCTAACCACTGTGTAATTTGTCCATTTGGGTGTGTTCACTGCACTTCACAGAACAGTATTTAATGAAAGTACGTTCTGAATTACTACCAATAGGTTCTTTATAAATAATGTTTTTACATTATTACACCAAATTTTCCGATAGGTAAACTCTGTCAGTTTTCTGCAAGTTAAGGCTATATATGGCAAATTTACTACCGCTGTAGTGTTATACGTGGCTGCCTTGTGACAGAAATAAACCTTGTCGTCACTAGGTAAACTGCATGCTGGTATAAGAAGCGGAGCAGTAGTGTTATAAGGTGTACCAGTTTCGTTGGCTCTCCAGTGTAGAATGCTGTGTAAGCTTTTAACTGGTTTTAACTTCGTTAGTGTCTTGCAGTTTTCCTTTGCTTGTTAGTAAATTTTGTCACCGTTCTGATTCGCTTGTAGCCGTGTTAATTTTCTGGAGTTTAAAGTTAAGCGAGAGTTTGAAGTTTTACGAGAGAGGTTGTGACAGAGCGTTTTTGTGAAATAATTGTTTAAGTCTATTGTACATGTGTTCAGTTACAAGTGTTGTTAAGAATCTGTTGGGCTCAGGGAAGTTTTATCAGTAATAAATGTTTTAAAATATTACGTGTTTATTAGATAATCCAGCCTCTCACCACTCCACCACCCAGGTTCTGTCTACCGCACCCTTTCTATTGGCATAAAGCGACCGCTACAAATATTCTAACATGCAAAGCGTAATCTGAAACAAACCAGTAACTAGGTGTGGCATATAAAACTCCCTTAGTTCACGTAGATGATTTATATCTACTTGTCGATGCTGGTGTGTAAAAACATCATTTTTGGACATTCGTTGTTTTAACATACTGCATACAGCGTGAGTCGCTAACTATTGCCATCTAGAATAACTCCGAAAGTATGATAGCAGCTGAAACGTTTGTGGAACAAATGTTACATGGGGCAACGGGGGCCATAATATGAACTTGGTGTTTTGTTGCTAGGCGGAGTCGCGTCAGAGATATGAAAGTCAACTTTGTTTTTTAAATGTGATGATACAGTTTGGCACCTATTTTCTGATAGCAGCTATCGAGACGAATCCAATGATGTGTAACATCAAGGTCTTTGAAGGTCAAAAAGTGACATGAACGTCCATTTACGGAAGGTGTTCGAAGTGATGACCATTGGTATCAATGCAGTGTTGCAATCTTCTTATTATGGATTGAGTGGTGTTCCGTATCACTTCGGCAATTATCGAAGCACAAGCTCTGATAATACTCTCTCGTATATCGTGCAAACACTAAATATTCGCAGTACAACACTAATACGAACGGTAAGACTAGTATCGTCGGATCAAACGAATGTGAATGATGTATTCCTTCGAAGAACAAGTCGATATGCTTCTCATTTGCGGTGAATACCAACGAAATTCAGTGAGAGCTAGACACTTACACACTGAAAGATATCCCCAACGTACCCTACACGTCATACATTTAAATATGTGCCTGATAAACTGAGAACAACTGGATTTTTAACGCATCGGAAACATATCCGGCAAAGGGAAGTTACTAACGAGGAAACAGAAATTGGTATACTTACCACTGTGGTTCGAGGTCCTTGTGTTCGTTCACGCAAAATCGCAAGGAAATCTGGCATGAGCCAGAGTAGCGTTGTTCGTGTTCTGCATCGCCATAAATATCATCCTTACTATATCAGTCTCCACCGAGAATTGACTGGTACGGACTTTATGCATCGTATTGAATTCTGCCCATGGGCTCAACTTCGGATTCAGAGGGATGACACATTAATAATTTGATTTTATTTACTGATGAGGCTACATTCACGAGCCATGGAAATGTTAAATTGCATAATATGCATTATTTGGCAACTGAAAATCCAAGTTGGCTGCGGCAAGTTGCACACCTAAAACCGTTGTCGGTGAATGCATGGTGTGGGATTCTGGAGGACAGTATTATAGGGCCCTATTTCAACGAAGGGAATCTTAATGGTAGGACGTACAGGAAGAAACATTAGGTCTGTTATTGGAAGAAATACCTTTAGGAAGAAGGAACAGAATGTGGTATCAACACGATGAGTGTCCGGCACTTTTTTCGCTGATGGCTAGAAACGAGTTTCAGAGACAATTCCCAAATCGTTGGATTGGACGCGGAGGAGATGTGTCGTGGCCGACTCTTTCGCCAGACTTTACGCCTCTGGATTTTTTCTTGTGAGGATTCGTAAAAGACTGTGTACAAAGACGTTACAACTACATCTGAAGATATGGGAGAGAGAATTGTCACAGCATGTGCTTCGATAAGTGCCGATGTGATAACGAATACCACTCAATCCATGATGATAAGATTGCAGCACTGCATTGACACCAATGGTCATCACTTCGAACACTTTCTGTAAATGGACGTTCGTGCCACCTTTGTGACCTTCGCTGACCTTCAAAGACGTTTCTGAGTTAAGGTAGTATGTGACTTCCTTTTCAAGCCAATACCCGTTGGTGACAGGTGGTGTTTACCTCACAGAAACGAAGTGACGGTATGACCGTGGAAGTAGTAAATATCATTCAACAATCTCCCTTCTCTGACATGACTTGTGAATCAGATAACAGTAGAATGGATTCATGTCACGTGAAAGTATAACCACAAGTAATGTAGAGCAGTTTTCTGTCGTGAAAAACAGTGATCGAATTGGTCAAGAATTAAGTTATATCCAACTGCCGGTATCCAATGCAAATACCGTCAGCAACATGGATTCGGGATGTGTAACGGAAACCACCACGGGTGCAAAACCTAACACAAATTCAGTAAATGAAGATAGTAGTCCAGATATGATATCTATATTTCATGGAATGTTCTCACAGCTCTAGCGAAAATTTGACAAATTACACGGAACGGGGGAAGAAACTAACGGTTTGGCGCTTTAGATGGACGGTTGACACAATCCCAAGAGGAGTTGGAAACATTGTCGGAAGCAATAAAAAAAACGAGCTCGGACCTGAATTACAACGTGTAATCGATCACGTGCAAATATTAGAGACGCAAGTCGAACAAATTAAAAACGCACACAGCGAATACGATGAGATACTTGGCAAAATTACAAACGTTGTATGTAATTGAATGATAAAAGCAGTACAACAACGCGTCACACAACTACAGGAACGGATCGACACGGTAACTGCCCTAGTAGAAAATTTGCAAACCTTGACACATACGCACACTGACTGTTTTATTGAAATGATGGAGCAAATAGAAGAGATTAGCAATAAAATGGCAAATTTGTCCACCAAGTCTGACAATGTTCAAATGTGTGTGAAATCTTATGGGACTTAACTGCTTCATTCCCTAAGCTTACACACTACTTAACCTAAATTATCCTAAGGACAAACACACACACCCATGCCCGAGGGAGGACTCGAACCTCCGCCTGGACCAGCCGCACAGTCAATGATTGCAGCGGCCTACACCGCTCGGCTAATTCCGCATGGCAGTCTGACAATGGATCAGTTCATACGACACCAATGCAATTTTCGGAAACGGCAGAATACCAGTCACAGAAACCCTTCAAAGAAAAACGAGATAAGATTAACGAACAGCAGAAGGAAGACAACAGGCAGCTTCAAGCAAAGCTCAAACGCATCGAAAACAAATTGAGAGGAAATGATCGCGAGCAGGAACCTTCTTCTTCCACTAGTCCACCTATAGAGAAAACACAAAACTATCGCCATCTCTGGCGTCTTGTGGAACAACAGTTTATGCCAAACAATACGCCACAGCTACACAGTGAGCTTAGCGCTTGGCGAAGTCAAAATTTCGGGGAGCCAAGACGCGAGGAAACTTTTGACCATAACCAGTTCTTATCAGTACGCAAATTTAAAACATTCCGTAATTACAACGACGAAGTACATACCGAAGTGTGGATGAGCCAGTTTTATTATGCTCTTCGACCTACAAGTTTGAATTCACGTGCAGTTTTATTGAAAGTCAACCTGTTGTAAGAATGCGAGCACTCATTAGCGAATGTCGTTCTGACCTAGATTTTTACAACGCTTTTCTCTGAGTACGGGTCACCAGAAAAAGAGAACCGTATTAAATACGGCATAATCATGTTGCAAATTTTCGAACGATAGGATTTTTCCACCTCTACAGAGTACACTGAAGGCATAATCAGACGCAACCGATACCTTTACAACCCACTCAGTTCCCATGAATTGAACAGAATTTGTTTGATAAAATTACCACAATAATTACGGCAAATTATCACGGTGAGCAGATGTAAAGACAACATTGAAGAATCTGTTAATTTATTAAAAGAATTAGAGCTTAACAGTGACAATACATTCACTGGCAAAGAACTAGTAGAAAAGTTTGACAATTCCAACAACAACTGTAATCATAGCACGACCTAAGGGTCATAGAGTATGTTTATCAACAAATGAAATTTCAGACACAACCGACAACACCACCCGTATAACAAGAATATCTGGCATCAAAACAGCTACTAAAATCGTCAACATTTTCAGAGTCATGACCATCAGCTCTTTAATAATAAAAAAAAAAATCAGTATGTTTACGCAAATAAGTATAATGACAAGCAATACAACGATAAAGACATGTATACAATCAGAAATGTAATCATTCAAACAAATATAACTCCTGGCACAACCAGAACCATTCAAACTTTTATCAGAGATGAGGTCAAACCCAGTCAGCAACAGTGGCAAAATTGAAGACAGTTCAATCAAAAGACTAGGACAGAAAGTACTAATTAGAGCACATCACATCTCCAGTAAAGGTAAGTCATTAAACAAAAAATTCTTCCTGTTTTGTAAAGGATCACATTAGATCAAACGAATTCCACATGAAATTGCAATACAGGTAGAAACTTTCCACACTCAAAAATCGAGAGGTTTGCATCACATTTCACATTTTAAACATTTTCTTGAATAGTTTTTTGTTCATGTACATCATGACACATATTACACCTGTCTGATTATGTTGCACTTGGAAGTGAAACATGAGACACACACCTTTCTATTTCTTGGTTAACTTTAGTGAAATTTTGGTACATTCATGAGACATAATAAATATTCCTGCATTTCAGTCTGTACAATGAAACATTTTATGACATACATTGAAAATATATTAAGGTAAGTGTGGAATACAGTGTGAAACGATGAATGGCTTTTTTTGGATTCTGTTGAAAACATTGAATTTATTCTGCAAATATTTTTATGATTGAACTGTGACTCTGAAGTGTAATGTGGCTCATGCTATTAATCACCACTTCTCATCCTGCAGATCTTAAAGGCAGTCTTCTATGACAACAGTATTTAATGGACTAAAAGTGAGAAAAGAAAATACAGCATAAGGATGGTGAAGAGTGCCATAGAGCACACAAATGTGGTTTTATATGACAAGATGTACAGTTGTAGAAGGACAACATAATGACCCAATTTTTTCAACTTTTTTCAGATTTCTTTGCTTGATAATGTGTATTCTTGTTTGTTACTATGGTTCAAATGGCTCTGAGCACTATGGGACTTAACATCTATGGTAATCAGTCCCCTAGAACTTAGAACCACTTAAACCTAACTAACCTAAGGACATCACACACATCCACGCCCGAGGCAGGATTCGAACCTGTGACCGTAGCCGTCGTTTGTTACTATGTGTGTGGTAAATATTGTGCACATGTTTATTTGTGCACAGGTTCTCAGGATATTTTCTGTGTTTTATAGATAGTGGCAATGCATCTCGGTATGAGTTTGATGTACTGTACTTCTAGCTTTCTCTGCTTTCCTTACTGTAGAATTTGGCTTCACCTAGAATTTGCTTTCTTTTCTTGGTGTGAATAAATGAGAGAATGTGCACCCCATGAGCTATATTAAGCATTAATTTTAAGGTTTATCATAAAAAAGCAGCATAGATCTTAGCCTTAAGTGAGTGAGAAAGAGAATGTCAGAGATAAAGGTATATCCCGGTATGACATGTTGATAAAGTAAGAAAGCATAAAGGTATATGAAGTGGCAGATACTGCAGTACATTTTTTGGTACAGAAAGGGAAATTAGTTTTGGTACAGGTAGAAGAAACAAATTTATATTAAGAGACAACGGGAATAAGTATGTTATATTCTTGTGAAGTAGCTGAAGATGAGTTTTTCTAGGCAGATGAAATGCAAGCTTGCGAGTAGGTTTATGAACATTGGGTGGTGAAACAGAGGTTCATGGTTTATAAATGAAGACAAATATGTTCATGTGTAATACATGATGAAAGAGTGATCAATGAGTTAATGAAACAGGTATTTTAAAGTACTATGAAATTTTGATTAATATATGCGTCCATAGACAACGCATTTGGAGTAGTATTTATCTGAGATCTTGCAGACAAACATGTGAAGCTTCAAAGACTTAGATACATGACACAAAATATTTGACTTTCGCTGACAGTGACTGAGAAGCAATTTTTCCTTTCCCACTCCCAGGTGTCCTATCACTAACAATTTACCTGTTATGTTACACAATTTTTTTTTTCTACAATTTAAGCTGAGTACTTGTACACAAATCTCATAATTAAATTCTGTGGTACTTAAAATACACTCTACTATCTGTACACACCTTGTGTTTTATTGAGGAAAATGTACATTTATGATTCTATGTACTAAAAGGATGACAATTTTGAACATTTTCATTTAAATATATCGTTATGTTTTGCCAGCAGATATGTACAGTTGTTTAGATTAACAATTTAATGTTTTTGTGGTTTGTGATCAATGAGCAATTTTCTTGTACACATGTATTGGATTCCATTCACTTTTTTTCTGCATATATATGAAAATATTGATGTGCAGATGTACTTGATTCCATTGGTTTTCTTCTTTAGTCAGACGGTGTGGCCAAGCAGTTCTAAGCGATTCAGTCTCGAACCATACCACCGCTATGGTCGAGGGTACGAATCCTGCCTCGGGCATTAATGTGTGTGATCTCCTTCAGTTAGTTAGTTTAAGTAGTTCTAAGTTCTAGGGGACTGATGACCTCAGATGTTAAGTCCCATAGTGCTCAGAGCCATTTGAACCATTTTTTTCTTCGTTATGTGTGCAGAAATATTAATATAATACATACATATGCAATTTTTATTCTGTTTATGCTCAATAGTTTGTCAGTATCAGGATGATGCAAACCACTTGCAATTTACCGTGCTATTCTGATTTTTGTACATTACCAAAGTATGATATTACAAACTCTGCACTACTACTTGATACCAGCTACTGTCAATTTGGCAATCAGTGGATCAGACTTTTAAAATTTTCTCTCTGTGATGAGTCTAGGAATGAGAACTATACTTCGCAATTTAGTAGCTTTCAGGTAGAACTTGTGGGATAAGCATTGTACTGCACAAGTGGCTGTTATTTAGGATGCTGTGCTTTTCCAAGTTCCTAGTAATCCCTTCAGTCAGTGAGAAGACTTATGGTGCTACATCACGCAGCACTGCCTCTGCTGCACCTGTGGTATGCATGCAGCTGCCTTGACTATCAATAGATGTACAATAACTAGCATGTCTTTGGTACATGTAAAGTGGGATATCTACCTGTATGTATGTATCTACAAGATGCAAATTCCTGTACTACATATTATTGTATTGCCAGTACTCAAGATTATTCTACAGCTGGCATACCTCTGCTTCAACTATGTTCCTGTACCATGGATTGGAGTACTGTCTGCAGTGAAAGTTTTTACAGTGACTTGTTTTCTGCATTATAGGTGCTACGTGTGGACTTCTTAGATGAAGGCACCAGTAATATACAATTATTCTTCAGAAAAATTACTGCATTTAGATAATGTATGAAATAATTGACATCCAATGCTGTGAACATTGAACAAATAGTACTTTAGCCAAGTTTGGCCATGTGTTGATGGAATGTGTGATACAAACTGTAAAAGGATCTGTGTTGTTGAATGATTTGTTATTTTTTGGACTGCTGAATAATTAAGCTATGAATTTGCAAATATTTTTCAATCTGTGGTTGTGCATCCACACATGGAAGTGTAGTACACTGAGCAATAGTTATAGCAAATTTTATTTTTAGGAATTTAATTATTGCTTTAAACTTTTGTTTTTCTACTTCCATCGCAGGTTATTTAAATTTAACGTTTTTTGTTCAAAAGGGGAGGGGTGAAGTAAGATAGATGTGTTTTTGTTATGTTACTGGATGTGTTAACAGGTGTAAAGGAAAGTGTTTTGTTTGAAGAATTGTGGTCAGAGAAACAGTTGTTAGGCAACAGTATATGTGTCTGCGATGGCAGTACTGTGTAGTCACAGAATCTTTGACACTCAGTAGTGGATAGCTGCAGTGTACAGCAGGCAAGGATTCGTTGAGTGTACAATGTAATGCATAGATGGACTTTTGGAACTATGTGAGTTCTCGATTTATTTAAAGGAGGAATGATGACTCAGAACAATCCTTTGATAGCATATGGACATAAAAAAGGCTTTGAAAAGAAAAACTGGGTAATAAGGTAAACATTTTATTTTTGTAGTCTGGTACTGTTGGTCTACTTCACACTAGTCACAGTCGAGTTTTTGACAATTATTCCATTTATTGATCTTCTCAGTTAATTTACTGTACCATGCAAGTTATTAGATTAAATGAATTTTCATGTTAGAGTCAATAATTGTCTTCTTTGATAAGTTCCTTCCTAACTTAAATTTCAGTACTTGAAGATTTAGTCATGTGTTTCATTGGCATTTTATGTCAAGATTATAAACTCAATTCCCCTGTACCAACTGGAGTTAGTTTATAGTAGTATTGTATTTTTTTAGCTGTTGCAGTGTCTTGCTGCCAGTACTTCGTTTTGCAGGTGATATTCATAATACGTGATTGTTTCATTTCCTTTGCGCAGTGAAGGTTCCGTCAGTTTCTGTATTTTACCAGGGTTATATGTCAGTGCAGAAATTTTCATATGTTTAAGTTACATTCTTATATAAGTCGATATTAAAGTTTTTTTAATATATAATAGTTACGTTTTTTTCCTTCAAACAGTTCTCACTGACCAAGTCTAATGAGCGTGAAATTATTCATTTGCAAAATTTATTTGTTTATGTATGAGATCAGTTTTCACACACACAGGATTCATTTCAGTTTCGTGTAAATGATGTGCCTTTGAGGTCAGTAGTGCATTTAGGTTGTTAGTTCACATTCTCAGGTTTTTATCTACGATAACACGCACAAGTAAAGGCTAGTTACTTACAGCAATTCTGTATGTTCATTCACATTCTCAGTCGGCGACACCGACACAACAGTTTACCTTGGCTCCATTAATAAAATGTTCCCTAATATTTACAAGCTGACTTCAGAGAGCGTATGTTCCTTATCGAAATATATTTGTTTCGATGTTCTCTACCCCCTGCATTGATTTCAACAAATGATTTCGGAACACCCTCTATATATCAATCAAAATGAATAAAGATCTTCATCCTGCAACTATTGATGCAACGTAATCTAAGTGCGCGTATATGACCCAACATCTTTAGCAATTTACGAACGTCTGAAGCAACGAACGGGACTGCAGAGTGGTTGCAGCTACCTCTCTGGCAATACAAGGCTGTTTTTGTATTTCGGGGCGTCGATTAACTAAAACAGCGGGATGGCTCCTCCGAAGAGGCACAGCATGTTTTCTTGAACACCTTTACGCAATCTGGTATTGCGTCGATTCTCTAATGAACCCATCGACTTCCCGACTACAAATTAATTATTTTTTGGACGTTTGGTCAGAATCTAGTAACTCGCAAATAGTTGATATACTTGACTACATCTTTTACTGAATAACAGTTTTCAGATCCATTGTCAGTAGCCCATTCATTGCTATTTTTTTATTATACGCTGTCCAGTGGCGTTAACGTGATTACCTGTCAGAAGACCGAATAACTACATTTTGGAGCGTGGTCCGCTGTGAGACATGCAGGAAGAGCGTCTGTGAGGTTCTGGAAGATGAAGCCATCCGACTCCAGCGTTGTGGCCAGGTCTCCACTGTTTCTCTGTTGAGGATCCATGACGCGAGCAGACTGTTCGAGATGGTCCTACAGATCCTCGTTTAAGTTTAAATATGGGGAGCTAGGTGGCCAGGGGAGCACGGTAAACTCATCCTGATGAAAAAGAAACTTTGATCACGGCGACGCGCGAATAGTTACATTTCTGAGATGTTTCCGCCTTGACCCGAAAGCCAATGATCAAGCCCTTTAGGATGCGAGATAAACCGCTCCGTTTTAGCATTAAGACAGCGACAGCACTGTTTACCGCTTCCCCCCCCCCCCCCCCCCCCACCACCACCGCCACTACTTACACGTTTCATGTACCCTCCACTGCAAGTGTTGCCACCGGTCGTTTGTGAATGTCGCACGTCGTCGAACATAGGCGATGGTCACATTAATGTGACTGGATCGTGTGTATGTATCACTGATTAACGTTTGCCAGCCCGCATCTCATGGTCGTGCGGTAGCGTTCTCGCTTCCCACGCCCGGGTTCCCGGGTTCGATTCCCGGCGGGGTCAGGGATTTTCTCTGCTTCGTGATGGCTGGGTGTTGTGTGCTGTCCTTAGGTTAGTTAGGTTTCAATAGTTCTAAGTTCTAGGGGACTGATGACCATAGATGTTAAGTCCCATAGTGCTCACAGCCATTTTAACGTTTGCCAATATCTAAAAGTACATAATTCCTGATGGTTTCTTCTGCCGACACATCGAACAACACTATAATCTTCAAATAAGGTTTTGCATCCCGCCTGGATAGGCGCCGTGTCGGTCTTCTCCTGTAAACTGAAGAGTAGGCCAAATGTAGGAAGTGAGTAGGAGCAGGAGAAGGTGAAATGCTTCGTTACTGCGTAATGGTTGTAACTCTTTTACTTAACTTTTCGTACAGATGAGCACGTAGGTGCGAAGCCGTATGGGTATCAACATTAACAGCTACTAGTAGTTGGACAAACTATCATTGAAGTAACAAAGTCTGTAATAGCTAGCACCCTACGAAGTAGAAACAATGTTGCTAGGTCGTCTCCTCGGAATCAAATGGGCTGAATCTGGAGCGGCCCTCGTAGAGCTGCACAGCGCCAGCTAGAGGGTGCTGTCGTCTGCGTCGGTGTCGTAGTACCAACCTACGAACTGGCACCTACGTTGTGGCATCGTAGCTATCGTTACCACGTAAGGTTTTGTGCTAAACACAGTGAACAAAACGGCGCCAAGGGCTGGAGCAATATAGGAGGTAGAAGCTGCTGCTTACGAAGAGTGTGTGGAAAATGACCCAATTAGTAACTCGTAACGTGCTACCGTGAATGCTGAACGTGATATTTTTAATTAAGTAAAACACCACTCGTAAATTATTTATCGTCGTCCTTTTGAAGAAGTGTGTCATTAAACTTCCTTTTCGACAAAAGCAATAAAGTTCTGTCAGTTTTTGAGTGCTGCACCTCGCTTAAAAAATTAAGCTGAAAAAATTCTACGGGAAAAACCGTAAAGCTTTGACGCGTTGAAGTAATCACTGGAAGCTAATTTACAATCTTCGCATCCAGGAGGGATTTATTAAAGCAGTAAGGAGCTGTGCGTCAAAGAGACAGGTGTCAGTTTGTAAATTCATGAGATGAAAAGAAAAGTGACAGGGATGTTTTTTTAATGTTTCGTTATGAATTTTCAATTTAAATTCTTAAGACGAATAACCGTTATACATATTTCTTGATTTCTAAACGACTTTATATCTGATTTGTGCGTGAAGTGTGATACAGCCTTCTACTTTACCTCAGACACACCTGGGAGGTGTAGTTAAAGCAGCTCTGAAGTCAAAAGCAGCCGCGTGAAAGGCTTAGAGCTATTATGGAGCTTATTCCCAATTACGCAACGGATTTGCACGTGCAGCTGGCGGCGGGGACGGTCTGGCCAACGAGGGAGCCAGAGTCGTTAACGTGCCGAGCAGAAAGACTCGACTTAAAACGTCAGCCAGCCGAGCACAGTTGCTCGCGGTGTAAGCGAGTTTAAAAGCCAGTGACAAAGGGGACGCCATCATCGCAGTCATGATAATTGAGCGAGGAAGTATTGTTTTGTCGCTCTGGCGTTTCATCTCACATTATATTTTCAAGAAAATTTTTCCGCTTCTAACACAAGCAATCAACAGCGGAGGTTCGATATTCGTTAACGGAAGAGTTTCCTGTTTCATTTCAGCACCTTGATGCTACATATATATGCGTGCCAAACTGAGACTTGAACATACAACATACAATAGGCGTTCAGTAAGTAATGAAACACTTTTGTTTCTCAGTCAGTTTCGGTTGAAAACATGGGTAATTAGCTGTGTGGCATTGCAAAATATTCCCTCTTCAGCCATTATAGTTCCATGTTGTTCCGATAAGTGGCGTCTGTAGCTGACAAAGACCTTGTAAAAGTAGCCACACTCACCGAGAGCGCAGCAGGCGCGATGTTTTGAACTTTCAGGCGGAGCCATTGTGGTGGTAAGAGTCTAGTGGGTCGAAGTGTATTGTGGCTATCGATCACTGCACACAGACGGAAAAAGAAATCGCAACACGAAGAAGGAGTTATGCGACATAAACGAATGTTGGGCGGGGGGGGGGGGGGGGGTGTTTCTACATCTGGGAGATGTCTATTCAAATTTCGCGCCAGTCGCACTTATAGTGGTCCCAGTAGCGCCACTAGCCGAGCGGAGTGGCCGCGCGGCTTACGACGCCGTGTCACGGATTGCGAGGCCCCTCCCACCGGAGGTTCGAGTCCTCCCTCGGGCCTGGGTGTGTGTGTGTTCTTCTTAGGGTAAGTAAGTTTAAGTAGAGTGTAAGTCTAGGGACCGATAACCTCAGCAGTTTGGTCCCTTAATAATTCTCTCTCTCTCTCTCTCTCTCTCTCTCTCTCTCTCTCTCTCTCTCTCTCTCTCTCACACACACACACACACACACACACACACACACACACACACACACACACGAAGTGGCATCACTATGAGGATGTAAATTAGATTTGCATTAAATACAGCTGTAACGGTCGTAACCGTTATTTACGATTGATACTGGACGTCACGATCTGATTTTACTCAAGAATGCCTTTAAGGCGACAAAGATGCCAATATCAACACCTCACTGGGTTTGATCGTGTAATAGGGCTATGAGCAGCTGGACGTTCGTTCCGCGATATTGCAGAAAGACATGGCAGCAATGTAGCCACTGTACATGATAGCTGACAGCGGTGGACACGAGAACATACGGCCCCAAGAATACCGGGCTCTCCACAGCCACGTGGCACTGCCTAGAGGGAAAATCATCGTATTCCACATATTGCTTTGCCGCATGGTACTGAATCTGCAGCAGCAATTGGCACCACACTGACGCAACACACTGGTGGTGGTAAGTTCCTATGGGATCAAACTACTGAGGTCATCAGTCCCTATACACTACTTAATATAACTTAAACTAACTTACGTTAAGGACAACACACACACTCATATCCCAGGGAGGACTCTCGTCGGACTACGACGAGAAGGCAGAAGGGAAAGGGGGGGAGGGGGGAGAGCCGCGCGGACCTTGGGAAGGCGCCCAGGCCGTGCGGTGCGGCTACCCCGAGTGGCTGCCAGGTATAGTCGTTCGTTGGATAGGAGAGCAGTTGAGGGACTGCAGCCAACCTGTCTGCGTGCTAGACACACTAGACCTGTAACTGGAGGTTTGGTCTGGGGTGAGATTTCGTGTGACGGCGGCAACACTCTCGTGGCTATGCCACCCAACCTGAATGCTAATTTGTACGTCAGTCTGGTGATTCAACCGCATGTGCTGCCATTTATGAACAGTATTCCTCGGGATGTTTTCCAACAGGATAAAGCTAGCCCACATACCGCTGTTGTAACCCAACATGCTCTAGAGGGTCGACATGTTGTCTTGGCCTGCTCGATTATCAGAAACTGTCTCCAACGGATCACATATGGGACATCATACGTCGACAACTCCACCGTCATACACAACCAGCATTAACCGTGCATGTATTGACCGATCAAGTGCAACAGGCATGAAACTCCATCCGCAAACTGACATCAGGCACCTATACAACACGATGCATGCACGTTTGCATTCTTGCATTCAACATTGGTGCACAAAACGGGTTAGAAGACTGTTGCAGAACCAACCAAGCAAACATGCCAAATTTAAACAGACGCAAAACCCCCAACATTGGCGATCCTTTACATAAGCTCGAAACTTGTGCGACTTGCTTATAACAGTTTCCATAAGGAAACTGTCTTGAAAACTGGCAAAAAATCCAAAGAGATTCTGGTCGTATGTGAAGTATGGTAGCGGCAAGAAACAATCAATGCCTTCTCTGCGCGAAAGGAATGGAGATACTATTGAAGACAGTGCTGCCAAAGCAGAGTTAGTAAACACGGCCTTCCGAAAAGCCTTCACAAAAGAAGACGAAGTAAATTTTCCACAATTCGAATCGAGAACAGCTGCCAACGTGAGTATCGTAGAAGTAAGCATCCTCGGAGTAGTGAAGCAACTTAAATCACTTAACAAAAGCAAGTCTTCTGGTCCACATTCTACACAAATTAGGTTCCTTTCGGAGTATGCTGATGCATTAGCTCCGTAGTTAACAATCATATACAAGCGTTCGCTCTACGAAAGGTCCGTACCCAAAGATTGGAAAGTTGCACTCTACATATTGCATCGCGGTTCGATACACAAGAGCTTTCAAATATCCAAATAAATAAAATCCTAGTACGTCTATATCCGAAGAACAGGGGCGCCAGGGAAATAGCCCATGTCTTCCTATGGTAACGGAATACTTTATTAAGAACCACTATATGTTATTAAGAACCACTACAATACGGTACGGGATAATTCCTCAATGATGTTACAAAGTTTCAGGGATGATGGACAAGGTTAAATGTATCGATACGAGGTAAGGAACCCTAGTTCGGAAACGCCCGCGTATGCCAGCTCTTTACTTTCCATATTTTGGAAAACAAAGATCATGGACCAAAACAAGACAGAATTTTCTAGTAAATATGGGCTCCAAAATGCACAGGCCGTAGCATTTGTTCCGTAGAAGAGATGTGTTTCTTTGAAGCAAAGATGAAAAGGTGTTCATAGCTCTTAAGGTATGCACTTTACAGCCCATGTTAACTGGATGTATTTTACTTCTTTCGGTCCATACTGCCACTTCCCAAAATGTGGAAAGCAAAGAACTCCCAGTACCAGAGGTAGCTATCAGAACTATCTTTGCTTATAACCCAGCCGTTTCAGGACCAGGGTCCCTTATCACAAACTGATACATTTACGCTTCACCATCATTCGTGAGAGTTTGTAACTTCATCACAGAAGCACCTTGTAGAAGTCCATAGAGCTTGACGTATGTACACTACTGAGTCGAAATACAGGGACCACTGCTCATCACGAGATTGAATGCTGTTTGGTGGCGTTGCGGTTACGTGAGGCGGGAAGGAAAGCGTATGAGTGGGCGACAGTGGCAGACGAACAGCTTCGCCTATATGCTCGTTTCAAGGCGCCGCACATTGCGTCAGAACCCCAAGAAAGTATCCATAAATGAAAAACATTGTTCGGAGTTAACAAATTTCCTTTAACAGATTGACAAGAGTGATGTTGCGGCTACTGAATCCCAGTCCTAGACGCGGCCAGTTATTCTTCCCAAAGCTGAATTTCGTTAGGATAAAATATTTTTGTTTAGCGATGTGGGACCGAAGTTTTTGTAAATACAGGCTATTTCGCAAGATTTGGACTTAATTATAACAGTTATTTCGTCATTTAATCATTAACAGTTGGTACTTGTTAAGTAACTTCTTACGCCACAGCAAGCAAAGAATTTTAAAACGCGACCGAAAACAAAAGAGGTAAGTATTAGATTCCACGACATTCCGGCTTCTTTTTCATTCAGTCCATAACTATGTACTTTTACGGGTGTTGCCCATAAAGAAATGCGCCGCATTTTTTCCTTCAACAGTTCGTTATTAAACATAAAGAGAATGACACATACGAAAAATGGTGTTTTATCTACACACGCTAGTTTTCCAAGTAATCTCCATCCTGTTCTACGGCCTTCCTCCAGCGCCGAAACTCGGCAATCCTTGTCCCGGTGCCGGAACCAGTGCTTTACTGTGTGAACTTTCTTTGTTGATTGACAGATGCAGCGCCAACTTCCAAGTCGTAATGCGTCTGTCTTCGCAAATGGTGTCACCAGTTCGTTGCAACGTATCAGGTGCGACAGCCGTGGATGGTCTCCCCGACCGCTGCAAATCGTGGAGCTCCGCGGAACCGGCTTCTGATACCTCACCTCACCATCCGTGCCCAGCGAGTAACTACTTCTGCCGACAGCAGATGCTCCATAGACTTTGCACAAGCGTTTGTGGATACTCCCCACAGTTTCTTTCTTTGCAGCAATAAATTCAATGACGGCACGTTGCTTGTAACGTACATCACCTATACACGCCATTTTGAAACTGTCCTGCAGCTACGCTATCTGACGGAAGTGACGGAAACATAGCGCGCTCACTCAGGAGACTTTAAATAATATAAAGGGTGGTCCATTGATAGTGACCGGGCCAAATATCTCACGAAATAAGCACCAAACGAAAAAACTACAAAGAACGAAACTAGTCTAGCTTGAAGGGGGAAACCAGATGGTGTCCGCAGCTCGTGGTCCTGCGGTACCGTTCTCGCTTCCCTCGCCCGGATTCCCGGGTTCGATTCCCGGCGGGGTCATGGATTTTCTCTGCCTCGTGATGACTGGTTGTTGTGTGATGTCCTTAGGTTAGTTAGGTTTAAGTAGTTCTAAGTTCTAGGGGACTGATGACCATAGATGTTAAGTCCCATAGTGCTCAGAGCCATTTGAACCATTTGAAACCAGATGGCGCTATGGTTGGCAAGCTAGATGGCGCTGCCATACGTCAAACGGATATCAACTGCGTTTTTTTTTAAGAGGAACCCCCATTATTTATTACATATTCGTGTAGTACGTAAAGAAATATGAATGTTTTCGTTGGACCACATTTTTCGCTTTGTGATAGACGGTGCTGTAATAGTCACAAATGCGAAAGTCCAGAGCGGACGGCATTTGTTTCGTGATACATTACCCGTGTTAAAATGGACCGTTTATCAATTGTGGGAAAGGTCGATATCGTGTTGATGTATGGCTATTGTGATCAAAATGTCAAACGGGCGTGTGTAATGTATGCTGCTCGGTATCCTGGAGGACATCATCCAAGTGTCCGGACCGTTCGCCGGATAGTTACGTTATTTAAGGAAACAAGAACTGTTCAGCCACATGTGAAACTTCAACCACGACCTGCAACAAATGATGATGCCCAAGTACGTATTTTAGCTGCTGTCGCGGCTAATCCGCACATCAGTAGCAGAGAAATTGCGCGAGAATCGGGAATCTCAGAAACTTCGGTGTTGAGAATGCTACACCAACACAGATTTCACCTTTACCATATTTCTATGCACCAGGAATGGCATGGCGACGACTTTGAACGTCGTGTACAGTTCTGCCACTGGGCACAAGAGAAATTACGGGACGGTGACAGATTTTTTGCACGCGTTCTATTTGGCGACGAATCGTCATTCATCAACAGCGGTAACGTAAACCGGCATAATATGCACTATTGGGCAACGGAAAATCCATGTTGGCTGCGACAAGTGGAACATAAGCGACTTTGGCAGCCTAATGTATGGTGCGGCTTATGGGAGGAAAGATAACTGGCCCCCATTTTATCGATGGCAATCTAAATGGTGCCATGTATGCCGATTTCCTACGTAAAGTTCTACCGATGTTATTACAAGATGTTTCACTGCATGACAGAATGGCGTTGTACTTCCAACATGATGGATGACGGCACATAGCTCGAGTGCTGTTGAAGCGGTATTGAATAGCATATTTCAAGACAGGTGGAATGGTCGTCGAAGCACCATACCATGGTTTGCAAGTTCACCGGATCTGACGTCCCCGGATTTCTTTCTGTTGGTAAAGTTGAAGGATATTTGCTATCGTGATCCACCGACAACGCCTGACAACATGCGTCAGCGCATTGACAATGCATGTGTGAACATCACGGGAGGCGAACTACTCGCTGTTGAGAGGAATATCGTTACACGTATTGCCAAATGCATTGAGGTTGACGGACATCATTTTCAGCATTTATTGCATTAATGTGGTATTTACAGGTAATCATGCTGTAATAGCATGCGTTCTCAGAAATGATAAGTTCACAAATGTACGTGTATCACATTGGAACAACTGAAATAAAATGTTCAAACGTACCGGTACCTAAGTTCTGTATTTTAATTTAAAAAATCTACCAGTTACCAACTGTTCGTCTAAAATTGTGAGCCATATGTTTGCGACTATTGCAGCGCCATCTATTACAAAGCGAAAAAGTGGTCCATCTAAAACATTCATATTTCTTTACGTACTACACGAACATGTAATAAAAAATGAGGGTTCCTATTTTAAAAAATGGAGTTGATATCCGTTTGACCTACAGCAGCGCCATCTAGCGGGCCAACCATAGCGCCATCTGGTTACCCCCTTCAAGCTAGATCAGTTTCGTTTGACGCTTATTTCGTGAGATATTTGGCCCGGTCACAATCAATGGCCCACACTGTATACCTACCGTTTCGCATTCGTAGCAATGTTTTCGCCTGGAGGAAAAAAAATTTCACGAATCAGTCTTAAAATCCAGCTATTAGCTGCAACTTTGTTATCCATTTTTAAGCGACAGCTGCAAAATTTAGATATTTACACTGAGAAAATAGAATTTAATATTTTACCATAATACCAGTAAGACACATATGCACAAATAATCACACACAATGGTTATTGCTATAACACTGCTAATAACCTATTACAAAATAAAAATATAAGTACTAAATGCAAAAATTTGTGTAAACTATATTAAAAATATGTACAGTACTCTTTATGAAAGAATTATATGAGTTTATATCCATTATGAATTCCTTGAAAAATTTAATTTCGTTACGTTATGCTTTACTATTCAGTATTTCTCCTTTCTGGAAACCATCTCAGAGAAAATTGGAAACTTTTTTTGTCGGAAGATGTTGCCCTCTTGATACCTTCTAAAGAGGATTACGAGGAAACAGATGCTGAGAATGATGAAGAGGATACAAATCTCGGGGAGGAAGAAGATGAAGAAGGAAATGAAGACGAACAAGAAGCACAGCCGAAAACGGTTAAAAAGATTTTTAAAACTTTGAATTTTTGGTACTACTATATAATCTCCGCAATGAAGACAGTAACAGAGACAGTTTTGCAATAAAGTTTACGGTTAAAATTATAAATGTTTATCGAAAATATTTTTGTCCACTTAATTTTTTCCAGATGCTTTTCGCCATGTTGGGTCCGCTATTTTGAATTTTTCAATTATGGTATAGCAGTAGTTATCAGAAAGGTCAGAAACGTCACCATACTCATTTTCGTGCGTATTGGAGAAGATTTTGCAATTTTGGCCCGGTCTTCAGGATTCTGGCCCAGAACAATCAGTCATTCGTTGAAGTCGCTTACGTCAGTAGATTTCTGCATTTGCGTCAACTCCATCACCCAGATGAATGCTTGCTCTACACACGTACCGCGGCAGGGCCGCAGGCCGATGCGACCAGTATTACTGTAAGGTTGAAAATTCAACTGAGCTTCCGTGAAAGCTATGGTAATAATCGAAGGCACAAAATTGCTGTGTGCTATCTTAACATTTTTGTAGGCCATCTGCTGCCACAAACCCACGGAAGCCTCACAAAGACTTGTTGAATCCATGCTATTCAGAATCGATGCTGTATTGCGGTCCAAATATGACCCAACAGGCTATTAAGGAAGTGGTCGTATTTTTTAGGATAATCAGTGTACAGCGTCGTTTTGATAAGGATACATATTCCGACTGGTCAAGTGTAGTATTCTCTAATAAAGTGTTGTCACTTCCGTAAGCCTGGGGAGGAAGAGTATGTAGCGCTAATAGGGCCAAAAAACACCGGTTCAAAACCTGACAGACGCATGACGAGGCATACTGTAACAGCGGAATATACCGACCATCTTGTAAACAGTATAATTTTATTGTGCGTCTCTATCCTCGGGTAGCAAGAAAGGTATCGTAACCGGTTTCGAAATGGTTCAAATGGCTCTGAGCACTATGGCATTTAACTGCTGAGGTCATCAGTCCCCTAGAACTTGGAACTACTTAAACCTAACTAACCTAAGGACATCACACACATCCATGCCCGAGGCAGGATTCGAACCTGCGACCGTAGCGGTCGCGCGGTTCCAGACTGAAGCGCCTAGAACCGCTCGGTCACTCCGGCCGGCTAACCGGTTTCGATTTCGCGAATATATGATTTAAATACGGAAGTCTTGAGATACGTCCTGTTACCGTGTCGGATCTTATTTTTCCCGGCATAGTGCAGGAACTCGACGTGGCACGTATTCAACTAGTTTAAAGTCTTATGCAGAACTACTGAGCCATGCTGCTCCTATATCCGTTCATAATTGCGGACATGTCGATGCAGGATATTTTACACGATATGACCTCTCGAATATGTCCCATGAATGTTCGAAGGGGTTCACGACGGGCGATCAGAGTGGCCAATACGTTCACTTGATTTGTCCAGAATGTTATGACATAGTGCATTGTCGTCTACAAAAATTCTACCACTGTTTGGGAACATAAAGGCAGTAAATGGTTGCAAATCGTTGCCAATGGTCTCCAAGCAACAGAACATAACCACTTCTTCAATGATCGGTTCGGTTGGACCACGGAACCAAGTCCGTTCCATGTAAACAAAGGCCACACCGTTATAAAGCCACCACCAGCTTGCAGAGTGCCTTGTTGACAACTCAGGTCCATGGTTTCGTGAGGTCTACGCCACACTCGAACCGTGCCATCAGCTCTTGCCAACTGAAATCGGGACTCATCTGACCAGGCTATGGTTTTCCAGTTGCATAGGATCCAACCGATATGGTCACGTGCCCCGGAGAGGCGCTGCAAGCGATGTCGTTGGTTTAGCAAAGGCACTCGCGTCGGTTGTCCGCTGCCATAGCCTATCAACGCCAAATTTCGCCGCGCTTTCCAGACGGATGCGTTCATCGTACGTCCCACTATGATTTCTACGTTTGCTTCACGCAGTGTTGCTTGTCTGTCAGCACTGACAACTTTACGCAAACGCCGGTGCTCTCGGTCGTTAAGTGAAGGCCGTCGGCAACTGCACTGTCTGTGGTGAGAGAGAATGCCTGAAAAGTGGTATTCTCGGCGCATTCTTGGCGCTGTGGATCTCGGAAAATTGAATTATCTGAAGATTTCCGAAATGGAATGTCCCCATGGTCCCATTCTGTGTTCAAATTTTGTTAAAGGCCATCGTGCGGCCATAATCATGTCGGAAATCTTTTCATATGAATCACCTGAGTGCAAATGACAGTTCCGCCGATGCACTGCCCTTTTATACCTTTGTACGAGATACTAATGCCATTTGCATATGTGCATATGGCTATCCTATGACTTCTGTTAACTCCATGTAATGTTAAGGCCAGTCTTCCTTGTTGAAGATTACTTAACACTGAGGAGAGGATACCTCCTCTTAATAAATGTCTTCGCTTTCTAACATTCTGCGTGGTGTCTGTCTGTTCTAAGTCGTGTCTCCCTACTACTTTCGCACAACGACGCTCTGAGCGTGTTTTTTTAGGGAATTGACTAGTTTGAACCTGGGACCTGTTGCTGGTAAGGAGGCGCCAGACCACACATTAAATGTAGAATTCAGAAGAGTTCAGTTAGACTAGCGATGATATAACCAAATACTTAATGATTTCAGCGTCAGCTCCACTGCACTCCCTGTAAAAGAATTCTAATACTAACTATTCAGTGGAAGGGGTTCAAGGCTTTCCTATTTTTAGTTAGCTGGTAAAATAACGTCGAAAAAGCAGTTAAATTTACCATTGGAAATTTTATTCTACTCACAAAACATTGTTTATAAATTGCACAATTGATAAAAGGAAATTTTTTAATACAGGATGATAAAAACCAACTGCGTTCAACAAAAATGTGAACGAATATTCCCTGAATGGGTTTCCAAGTTCTACAATGGATCGAAGGATGACCTATGCCGTATCACATCTATAATCTAGGTTTAAATTAAGTTTCACAAAAGACAAAACTGTCAAAATGGTCTACAGTGACCCTCAATTATCTTTAATTACTTACCTAACTTGTCGTAAATTACAGTAGCTGATGTAGCTTCTCAATAATTATATAACAGAAAAATCCGCGTTTCAGATTTTAACTTACGTAGCAAATGTGAATACCACAAGCTTCAATTGACGATCGACACTAGTATTACGCAAAAAGGGGGTGTAACAGATGGGACTTCTGCAGTTCTGAGTGAAGCTTTATGCGCTGTTATGCGGCATCACGTGCGTTCATTACATTGTCGTTAGTTAGGCAGTGTCAGGGGGCGGCGGGCGGTGCAGTTCCACACACCTCGCTGTCTCGGAAGCAACTCTTTCTCTAACTTCTCCTTACTACAATTTACCGAAGTTGGTTTAAAAAAAAAAGCTATCTGGCTGTGTTTTCATCTGACCAATCAGGGTCTCAATGTTAACCTTAAGCTCCGCCTACAAAAATTCTGTCTACCCAATGAGAAACGTTATACTTTTCGTGGTGGGGCAATGTTTTTAACGTTTGCAACGTAACAGAGACGCGAAAAAGTCTCACGCTAAAACTTGCGGCTGGTGTGGCCCTTTTAGTGTTATCGTAAGATCTATACTGTTCTTGTGGATGGCTCTAGCTTTTAACATGGGCTGGGGGGTGGTCCTGTCGGTTAGCTGGCGACGCGGGTGTCCGTCCCTTATTGTAGGGCCTGCTAGCTTAACACAGTTCTGCTCTCGGCTTCTGTTCTCGTTTCTCCCCTCGGAACTGCGTCTGTCTCACGGTGGGAAGGTATGACATGCATTTAGGCATTCTTGTGTTAGTCTGTGGTATTCCATTTTCTCACTCGTTACTCGTATTACTTTGGTTAATTTAATGACACGATTTATTCGGAGCTATGTGACATACTACTGGATTTGCTTATCATGTCAGGGTTTTCATGGAAGGTGTTGGATTTGCCTGACGCCTTACAGCTTACATTCGTCCTACCGCTCTCTTCAATCTCCTGTGATTAATGAGAATAGCTGTCCTTGCTTGAGAAATGTTGTTTTGGATCATCAATGAAATTCATTCACTGATTAGTCCTACTGAAGTCATTTAGTCAGATTTCACAGCACATTTTCAGATAAATCTCAGGATCAGTTGTCATTATGTTCTGTTGCCGACTTTGGACTATTGCATTGCACTCAACGGAATTTAGTAATCGGGAAGCACTGCTTGTTCTTGTTAGGAATTACAATGGTTTCGCCAAGTCCATTTGATTTGAGGAAAGGTGTATCCCACATTTAGAATTAAAGTTAAATCCCGTCTGTCTATTAATTGAAAGAACGAGTGTACGTATTTTAATTCCCTGACATCTCAGCTAAAGATGAAATCCCCATCAATGAGTGAACGGCGCAGTTGATATGAAATTCCACCGAGGACTGCTTCATTAAAACGACATAACAGCTCTGTGCGCTCGTATCCCAGCTACTGAATTACAAGTAATAATTAATGGAACACGGCTGCCATGATGGAGCATTTCTGTCGACACAGACAAAGGATTAGCTTATACAAAACCACTTCCCGTTCGAGTTTAGCAATTTAATCACTGTCATTGACAGACTGGGGGGAGGAGGAAAGGGGGGGGGGTAGAGTTTCAACAAAGACAAATACTAACCACAGGAAAATTGGTTGCATTTCAGGAAAATGAAAGGAACGGCGAATTTCCTCAACCATCCAGAAATCCAGGAAGCGTGAAATAAAGGAAAAATGGAAGACCTCCATTTCATACACTCCGTACCGATGATAAGATCAATTTAAATGCAAAATATGATGTGTAAGATTATCAGTTCTACAACTGAAAATATGGTTTAGTAGGAACAGTAAACAACACATTTTTACTTTATTTTCTTTCCCTTGTCCTGCATGCATGCAAAGTCGGCATGATTATGAACGGATTTCTATTGGTTAGTTTAAGAGATGGCCACACGCCCGTAACTGTATCCACCGCATTAGCCGCCAACTCCCCCCCCCCCCCCCTTTCCCCACCCACCAGTCTGCGCATGGTGTTATTCAGATGAAAGGTGGCGAGAGTTGAAAAGCACATAGATCACGTGGGCACCACCCCGGCATTCACCTAGGGGGATATGGGAAACTGCCTAAAATCCACATCCGGGCTGGCGGGCGGATTTAATCCAAGGCAAGCGCACACCCCCGTCCCAGAAGTGGCGCTTTAACAAGCACTGCCACCCGGGCGGGTCTGTAACAGTGAACGGTACCGGCAACTCCAACGCTTTTAAATACTCTTATCGGCCTGTGAAATTAAGAACGCTAGCATATACAGGGTGTTACAAAAAGGTACGGCCAAACATTCAGGAAACATTCCTCTCACACAAATAAAGAAAATGTGTTATGTGGACATGTGTCCGGAAACGCTTAATTTCCATGTTGCAGCTCATTTTAGTTTCGTCAGTATGTACTGTACTTCCTCGATTCACCGCCGGTTGGCCCAATTGAAGGAAGGTATTGCTGACTTCGGTGCTTGTGTTGACATGCGACTCATTGCTCTACAGTACTAGCATCAAGCACATCAGTACGTACCATCAGCAAGTTAGTGTTCATCACGAACGTGGTTTTGCAGTCAGTGCAATGTTTACAAATGCGGAGTTGGCAGATGCCCATTTGATGTATGGATTAGCACGGGGCAATAGCCGTGGCGCGGTACGTTTGTATCGAGACATTTCCAGAACGAAGGTGTCCCGACAGGAAGACGTTCGAAGGAATTGATCGGCGTCTTAGGGAGCACGGAACATTCCAGCCTATGACTCGCGACTGGGGAAGACCTAGAACGACGAGGACACCTGCAATGGACGAGGCAATTCTTCGTGCAGTTGACGATAACCCTAATGTCAGCGTCAGAGAAGTTGCTGCTGTACAAGGTAACGTTGACCACGTCACTGTATGGAGAGTGCTACGGGAGAACCAGTTGTTTCCGTACCATGTACAGCGTGTGCAGGCACTATCAGCAGCTGATTGGCCTCCACGGGTACACTTTTGCGAATGATTCATCCAACAATGTGTCAATCCTCATTTCAGTGCAAACGTTCTCTTTACGGATGAGGCTTCATTCCAACGTGATCAAATTGTAAATTTTCACAATCAACATGTGTGGGCTGACGAGAATCCGCACGCGATTGTGCAATCACGTCATGAATACAGATTTTCTGTGAACGTTTGGGCATTGTTGGTGATATCTTGATTGGGCCCCATGTTCTTCCACCTACGCTCAATGGAGCACGTTATCGTGATTTCATACGGGATACTCTACCTGTGCTGCTAAAACATGTGCCTTTACAAGTACGACACAACATGTGGTTCATGCACGATGGAGTTCCTGCACATTTCAGTCGAAGTGTTCGTACGCTTCTCAACAACAGATTCGGTGACCGATGGATTGGTAGAGGCGGACCAATTCCATGGCCTCCACGCTCTCCTGACCTCAACCCTCTTGACTTTCATTTATGGGGGCATTTGAAAGCTCTTGTCTACGCAACCCTGGTACCAAATGTAGAGACTCTTCGGGCTCGTATTGTGGACGGCTGTGATACAATACGCCATTCTCCAGGGCTGCATCAGCGCATCAGGGATTCCATGCGACGGAGGGTGGATGCATGTATCCTCGCTAACGGAGGACATTTCGAACATTTCCTGTAACAAAGTGTTTGAAGTTACGCTGGTACGTTCTGTTGCTGTGTGTTTCCATTCCATGATTAATGTGATTTGAAGAGAAGTAATAAAGTGAGCTCTAACATGGAAAGTAAGCGTTTCCGGACACATGTCCACATAACATATTTTCTTTCTTTGTGTGTGAGGAATGTTTCCTGAAAGTTTGGCCGTACCTTTTTGTAACACCCTGTACTTTGCTATTTACATTTAAACT